>NC_087344.1:37047785-37672785 GCF_030014295.1 Loxodonta africana
AGTCAGACAGGGCCAAGTTCTCCCAGGGAGGCCCTAGCTAGCAGCACTGGCAGCATCTCAAGAACTGGTTAGAAATGCAGATTCTCAGCCCCATCCCAGACCTGCTGAGTCAGAAGCCTGGGGTGGGCCCGACACGTGGTATACCTCACCCTCCAGGTAATCCTGATTCTAGGGTGAGATCCACTCAGTCAGGCATCGAGGGGAGCCCCAGTTCTGAATCCTCTTCTTTATGAGAAGGTGACAGTCTCCCAGAGCTGGGGGACACATTCCTGGGAAGTTCCCGGACCTTCTCCTGGGCCTGTCTCCCCCATTCCTCAGTGTATGCATCCCCCCAAATATATATGGAAGTCCTAATCCCAGTACCTGTGAACATGACCTTGTTTGGAAATAGGGTCTTTGAAGATGTCGTCAGTTAATATGAAGTCTTACTGGAGTAGAATGCATTCTAATCCCATCCGAATGGCGTCCTTAAAAAGAAGAGAAAAGCCTGACAGAGGCTGGAGAAACCCCAAGAGTACGGCCCTTGGACACCCTTTTAGCTCAGTAAGGAAGTCACTCCTGAGGTTCACCCTTCAGCCAAAGATTAGACAGGCCCACAAAACAAAACAAGACTAAAAGGGCACACCAGCCCAGGGGCAAGGACTAGAAGGCAGGAAGGGACAGGAAAGTTGGTAATAGGGAACCCTAGGTCAAGAAGAGAGAGTGTTGACATGTCGTGGGGTTGGTAGCCAATGTCACAAAACAATACGTGTACCAACTGTTTAAAGAGAAACTAGTATGTTCTGTAAACCTTCAATTAAAGTACAATTAAAAAAAAAAAAAGAGAGACAGAGGGAAGACAGCCATATGAAGATGGAGGCAGAGATTGGAATGATGTAGCCATAGGTCAAGGAACACCTGGGGCCACCAGAAGCTGGAAGAGACAGGGAAGGATCCTCCCCCAGAGCCTTCAGAAATAACATGGCCCTTCCGACACCCTGAATTTGGACATCCAGCCTCCAGAACTGTGAGAGAAAATATTCCTCTTCTGATAAGCCTCCCGCTTGGTGGTTCTTTGTCACAGCAGTCCCAGGTTGTCCTGCAGGCCCCCCAAAGGCCCCACAGGCTGGCCCAGCACCTGGCACCCAAGATGTCTTGACCAAGTCAGACACAGAGCAGAAGCCCAGCATGAAGGTGGATGGTCATTGCCGAGAAGGTGGTTCCAAGGCAGAAGTCTTGGGACCCGGGCACAAGACCTGCCTCCCAAGGTCGCTCTGATGACCTTGTGCGTGTGACAGATTTATTGGGGGGAAGCATGTCAAGATGTGCTGTCCAATGGCATTGCCAGAAGGAATCTCCATGGCAGGGCCTCAACTCCTGTTACTCAACACTCGCATTATTACCCGGTGAGGCAGACGAGAGAGAAGGGCTGATAGCGTGTGGGTGGACCCTGGGCACTTCCAAACCTGTTCATTTTTAGCCCCTTGGAATCAAAGCCATGTCCAGCCCCTTTGAGGGAGCCTTTGATCCCTCACCTCTGGTCCACAGCGTCCCCCCCTCAACAGAAACAAAGCGGGTGGAGAGATAAACAACACTTGAGCGCGTCAGGCCCATCCCGGCCTCCCTCTGTTGGGGAGACGGCGTTCCCTGAGTGTTGAAAGCAAACGCTCTTGGCAAGAGTGACACCCGTAACCTTCACCCTTGACTGCACTGTCTGGGGACAGATAAAATTGGGGGTGGGGGGGAGGGAAAAGGAAAGGAACAATGATCCGTTAGCTTCCCTAGAAGGAAGCCATGGCTATATGGCGTTGGGACACCGCCAGGCTTCCTGCGAGATGGGAGAGATCCTGGTGACAGGGATCTCAGAATTTTTGGAGAAAGCACAGCCAGAATGCCCCTTAGAAGCACGGATAGAGAGACCTCATCTTGCTTACCTTGGACACATCATCAGGGAAGACCAACCACTGGGCAGAACCTCATGTTTGGTAAAGTAGAGGGTCAGCGAAAAGGAGACTGTCTATGAGATGGACTGGCGCAGTGGCCACAACAAAGGGCCCAAGCATACCAACGATTGTGAGGGTGGCGCAGGCTGGGCAACGTTTCATTCCATTATACGTAAGGTCGCTATGAATTGGAGTGGACTTGACAGCAGCTAACAACAACATCAAAGACTGGGAGCTCAGGGAGGGTCCCCCGAGGCTGCAGCTGGAGACCCCTTTGCCAAAACACTGGTTGGGGGTCAGGAACAGACTCCACAGCCAAGTGATGCAATATGGTATCTGAAGAGTATCTTCAGAACAGCCTCGGGGTGTCCACTTGCCCACAGCAGAATGCTGACCCCTACAGGAAGGAGAGGTCACATTTTCCTGCTCATTTTGGTGGAACTGTCCCAAACCACAGTATTCAGCTCTGGGGCATGAACTTGGACTTTTGAAACAAGTTCAATCCGACTACAATTACCAGGGCAATGAAAAACCCTTGTGTCGAGTCTTTCAAGAGCCTACTTGCCCCACAAGGACAGGGACGGCTCCTTCCCATTCACCCCGTATTCCACCATTGGCCTGGCCCATGGCCAGGGCTCCGAGACACGTGACCAAGGAACCAGGGTAGGCTCTGGTCCTCCAGGAGAGGAAAGCTGCCTTGCAGAGGCTGGAGCACTGGGGGAGTCTCGACGAAGCCCCCCATAAACAAGAGTGAACAGGCAGGCAGCAAGCTCCCCCTAAGAACCATGTCTCAGCCTTGCCGGGGCCTCTGGGTGTCGGTTATGGTAATCAGCGCCGGCGTTTGCAAATCCCTCCAAAGCCCCTGTGCTGTGTCGAAATGAAACCTTTGAATATCGAATGGACACCAGTTTTGATAATCATATGTGGCTAAAGGTTGTATTGCTGTCTGAGCAGCGATTCATCCATCTGTGAACCGGGACAAGACTGTAATGGGAAGGAGCCGATCGCCGGGGGCAAAGTTGGAACGCAAACTTATCAGAGGCAGCGAACTCGGGCGCTGCTGTTAAATAGAATTCCATTATTGTTTCATAAATAGAGAGATTAAAGCATCGGGGCCAGGAACGGATGATCATGGGGGAACGCGGCTGAGCGAAACTCCTGAACAGTATTTGTTTTGAGTAAGTGGTTGTCTCGGCTAATAGTAGGGTATTTCATGGTGAAGGGCTTGTTGAGTGGGATTTATGGGTGAGTCCTGCGTGGCTGTTTGTGCAGGATGCTTGCGCTCTCAGGCCGGTGCTCGGCAGTGGCGCTGCTCCTTTCTAGTGGATTCTCACTGTCCCTGGTTAACGTGACCCCTTGGAAAAGTGGCAGTGCGTCGGGCCCCTCAGGGGGCTCTGGGATTTGAGCATCTGAAGGGCCCTGCCTGCAGCGCCAGCTGAGCCCTGAGCAGGTGTGTGTGTGTGTGTGTGTATGTGTGTGTGTGTGTGTGTGTAGCAGGATCTGAGATATTGCATTCACCACCGCCGCCTCAGCTACTTGCCTGTTTCTGTGCCATCCCCTGGCATCCATCTGCTTCCCTGGGATCACGTGTTGCTTCTGGGTGCCCTTTGGAGCAGCAGGAGGGGACAGATGTCATCCAGCATTGGACCCCAGACCTGCTCATGGGATAAACAGGAGATGCTGTCAGTGGAAACAGCTTGCTCAGGGGCAGAGCCTGGCCAGGCAGTGCTGTGGGGTGGGGCACCCAGCACAGAGAGGGGTGCACCTCTGGGCCTTCTCCACGGGTGCAGCCAGGGCTGAAGGGGCCGCTCCTTCTGGGTGGTGAACACAGTGGGACCAGGCTGAATCCTTCTTTCCACTCCCCGTCTTCTGCAGTTGCAGAAGCACTTTTGGATGTCCCCACCCCACAGCTCGGGGTCTTCCATACAAGCTTGGCTGCAGGGTCAAGGTAGAGAGGGACCCAAGAGGCCTCTGGTTTATCATCAAAGAGCCAACACAGCCCCTGGGGTCAGTGTCCACCCACATACTCTGGCCATGGTCTGGGACAGCCCTTCCCACTGAGGGGTCCCAAAGTACTCACTCCCCTTCTGGCAGCTCCTTCTCCTTCCTGGGAGCGTCTCCAGGCCAGTGGCCACTGAGAGCCAGATCCCAGAGGAGACTGGAGCAGAAAGACTCCCCTGCCTCCACTTTGGCCAGAGCTGCCCCCGCCCCTGCCATTTAGTGATGGTTCTCACAGTCCTGGACCTCACTACTCTTCTCTGGGAAATGCCCACAGAGTCAGACCAGGCACTTGGCAGAGTCAAACACTCACCAGGCAGTGCCCCCATCTCAGGCAGGGCCAATGTGTTTGGTCTTCTTTATTTCTCTGTTAAAAGAAAAACTTAGGGACACACCCACAAACCAGAGAAACCCACCCCCTCAGCCCCCGCTTTAAAAACAGAGGTGGCAGGACAGCAGACCGGTAGTGATCAGTCACGTCTGTCATCGTCGAGGCTGTTCTCCCCGCTACCAGGAGAACCCCGAGTGTGGCTGCTCCTCACGGGCTGTGCCAGGTTCTGGCTGCCTCATCCTTGTACCTGGGATTGCACTGGGCTTTGATCAAGGGGCTCCCCTGCCTGTGGGACACAGACTGGCCTTCCAAAGGCCGCCCCCGGAGGACATGGAGAAACCAGAGCCTTCGTGCATTGCAGGTGGGAATGTAAAGTGGTGTAGCCACTGTGGGAAACACTTGGCAGTTTCTCAGACAGTTAAACATAGAATTACCATATGACCTGGAGCCCTGGTGGCGCACTGGTTAAGAGCTCGGCTGCTAACCAAAAGGTCAGCAGTTCGAATCCACCAACCACTCCTTGGAAACACTATGGGGCAGCTCTACTCTGTCTTACAGGGCTGCTATCAGAATTGACTCAACAGCAATGGGTTTGGTTTCTGGTTGACCATATGACCTAGCAATTCACTCCTAGGTATGTACCCAAAGCCTTGAATGCAGGGACTCAGACAGATACCTGCACACCAGGTTTCACTGCAGCACTAGTCACAAGAGTGCTGGGTTATTTTCAGCAGGTGAAAATAACCCAAGTGTCCATCACACAAAATGTGGTCAGTTCATACAGTGGAATATTACTCAGCCATAAAGAGAAATGAAGTCTTGATAAACATGCTGGGACACGGATGAGCCCTGAAAACAATATGCTGAGGGAGGTAAGCCCAACACAAAAGGACAGATACTACAGGATTCCCGGTTTGTGAAATATCTGGGATAAAGGAATGCGTAGAGACAGAGAGAGTAGATTTGTGGTTACAAGGAGCTGCGGGCAGAGGGAATGAGGAGTTATCCCCAGGCAGGGGATCCCAACTCTGGCTGACCCCCCCGCAGGACTCCGAGCCCAGGCTGGCCTCTGAAAGAATGGAGGTTGCCCGTGTGGGAAGCCGCTGTATTCAGTCTGTAGAAGAAGCTGGGCTGCAATGCGGGTTGACGGTCACAGTCTGGTCTCCAGGAAAGACATGAGACAAGGGTCAAGATATTTGGGCTGTGGACTTCCACTCTCTTGGCCTCAGTTTCTCCCTCTATGAGGGAGTGGCAGGTCTCAGAATAGGGGATGGGAACAGGCAGGGGATCCGCTGTGACTCCCCACCTCAGCCCCAAACCCTGGGCCCCGTGCTGATCTCATGGACCAGACACCCTCTTCTCAGGGTCTCTCATTGGTCCCGGGAAGCGCTGCGCCCTGAGGAGGGGGAAGCCTGACCTCCTCCTCCAAGCAGGTGTGTGATGAACAAAGGGCCCCTTCACTGTCCCCCAGGGCAAGCCACCAGCCTCGGCTTGTGACTGGGGAGCCTGGTTGCCGCCCCCCGCCCCCCCCCCCCCCGCCCCAGCAGATGCAACCGAAGCTTCCGAGGCCGGGCTCTGCGGCTCACCCATTGTGCCTGTGTTTAGTCTGGGGGAATCTCCGTGGACGAGGTTCTGGGCGTTGGGATCTTTTTTCTCCAAATTCTTCCCAAACCTGTAGGCTGAGGACACCACGGGCCCAGCCAGAGCAGGGAGCGGGGCGGGGAGGGGAGGGGTTCCTGCATCCCCTGAGGGCTACAGTGGGCTGAGCTCTGCATGGTGAGAATGGGGTAACTGGACCATGACCCCCAACAGGAAGGCCTCGGAGACATGTCTGACCTCACTGATCAAACCAGAAAAGCTGTGGGGCGGAGTGTTCCCAAATTCCTGGAAGAGCAGGAAGACGTGCTAAAGCAGTTCTGCTTCCATCAGACATCCAGT
Source organism: Loxodonta africana (assembly GCF_030014295.1). Classification (NCBI taxonomy): domain Eukaryota; kingdom Metazoa; phylum Chordata; class Mammalia; order Proboscidea; family Elephantidae; genus Loxodonta; species Loxodonta africana. The sequence continues at coordinate 37,053,975 of NC_087344.1, forward strand.
TCTCCCGGAGCAGAGGAGGGAGCTGTCTCCCCCCCCTCAAAACATAGCTCAAACGGTCTGCTTAGATCCAAGTCCAAGGGCCTCCACTTGCCTGCCATTTGTCAAAACAGCACCTGCATACACCAGTGTTCATCACAGCATTACTCACAATAGCCAAAAGGTTCAAGCAACCCCAGTGTCCCTCAGCAGAAGATGGATAAACATAATGTGGTCCATCCATACAAGGGAATACTACTCAGCCATAAAGAGAAATGAAGTCCTGATATATGCTATGGCACTGCTGAACCTTGAAAACAGTATGCTGGGGGAAATAAGCTAGACACTAAAGGGCAGATGTTACATGATCCCACATACGTGAAATAGCTAGACGAAGGAAACGCACAGAGACAGAAAGGAGGTTAGAGGGTACCAGGGGCTGGGGACAAGGGGTATGGGGAGTTACTGCTCACAGGTACTAAGATTCTTTTTGAAGTGATGAGAAAGTTTTAGAAATAGATGGTAGTCATGGTTGCATAATACGGTAGACATAATTGATGTCACTGAATTGTACACTTACAAATGGTTAAAGTGGCAAATTTTACAATGAATAAGGAAGATTGAAGAAGAATTGATGCCTTTGAACTGTGGTGTTGGCGAAGAATATTGAATATACCATGGACTGCCAGAAGAATGAACAAATCTGTCTTGGAAGAAGTACAGTCAGAATGCTCATCAGAAGCAAGGATGGCGAGACTTCATGTCACATACTTTGGACATGTTATGAGGAGGGATCAGTACCTGGAGAAGGACATCATGCTTGGTAGAGTAGAAGGTCAGTAAAAAATAGGCAGACCCTCAACAAGATGGATTGACACAGTGGCTGCAACAGTGGGCTCAAGCATAACAAGCATTGTGAGGATGGTGCAGGCCCGGGCAGGGTTTCATTCTGTGGTGCATAGGGTCGCTGTGAGTCTGAACTGACTTGATGGCACCTAACAACAGTAACATGTATATTGTTACTGTTGTTAGGTGCCATCAAGTTGATTCTGACTCATGGCAACCCCATGTGCGTAGAGTAGAATTGCTCCATAGGGTTTTCAAGGCTGTGACCTTTTGGAAGCAGATCGCGAGGCCTGCCTTCCTAGGTGCCGCTGGAAGGCCAATTTTTGGTTAGTAGTTGAGCACCTAACCGTTTGTGCCACCCAGGGCTCCACAGTGAAAATAAAAACAGTGCTGAGTAGTGTTCCAAAATGTGGAAACAACATAAATGCCCATCGACAGATGAATGGATAAACAAAATGTGGTACATACATACAATGGAATACTACTCAGCCAGTAAGAGAAATGAAGTCTTGATACATGCTACAGTATGGATGGAGCTGGAAGACATTATGCTGAGTGAAATAAGACAACCACAAAAGGGCAAATATTGTATGATCTCACTTATATAAAAAGAAAAGACAAATGTATAGAGAACAAAGTTTTCCAGTAGATACCAGGGGCGGGAGAGATTAACGGTGATGGAAATATCATGTTGATTAAGGGGAGAGTTGCACAGCTAGTTATTGTAGTTGCTGTCAATAAGTTGTACACCTGAAAAAAGTTGAGTTGGCCAAAGTTGTGTGATGTATTTACAACAATGACCAAAAAAAAAAAAAAGAGTAGCTGTTGAAGCTGTTTACACACAACCAAAAACCTCATGGGATTTTTTTTTCTTGGTTTGGAGGTTTAGAGACATTGTTTCATGCGATATCCCAGTTAATTGCCTAATAACATGTTTAGTGCTTCTGTTCTACCTCCTAGTTCTATGTGTAGTGTCTGGGGTCTTAAAAGCTTGCAAGCTGCCATCCAAGGCACAATAACTGGTATCTAGTCACCTGGAGCAACAGAGGAAGGAAAGTTAGAAACAGGAGAATATGGAATGTGTGGCTATTTGCTTCCATAAACAACTGCCTCCTTAGCCATGAGACCAGAAGAACTGGATGATGCCTGGCTACCATTACTGAACATTTTGATCATAGATTCCAAAGAAGAATCAAAAGAGAGAAAATGCAGAACAGAATTTCAAATTCTCCTGGACTCTGGACTCCCTGGAGCCATGAAGGTTGGCTGAACCCCTGAAACTCTTGTCCTGAGATCATCTTTAAACTTTAAACCAAAAATACCCTCTGAAGTCTTCTAAAAACCAAGCAATAGTTTAGCTTAGCTAGAAAAAAATATCTGCCTTGATCATTATGCTCTTTGAATAACTATCTCTATAGGATCAAATTGACAAGAGCAACTAGAAAGATTAGATAGAAACCTTAGGGGGCAGTGAATTTATGTTAATGGAGGAGGAACAACTCAGAAAAGGAGGGTGAGAATGGTTACATAACTAGAAGAATGTGATCAGTGTCACTAAATGGTACATGTAGAAACGGTTGAATTGGTTATGTTTTGCTGTGTAGATTCTCAACAATGACAACAACAAAATAAATAAAACTTTATATAAAATAAAACAATAGCACCCACGTGGGCCATGGTGGAGGGGCCATTGGTGAGAACAATTCTTAGCTTGGTTTAGTGGTTTTAGGTGCACACCCAACACCCCCATTGAGTTGTTATCCAACCATCTTCCCACCTGCAGGGACATAGGAGCCAACTTCCAACGTAGAAGAAATTTGCTGGACATCATTATGGTCAACACAGCGGCCAAGCAGCTGTGAGGGGCCAGGAGGGCTGCGCTCGCAAGGGCAGCCTGCAGGGGCCAGTCCAGAAATGCAGATAAATTCATCCATTCCCCCACGCATGTCTACCTGTCTTCTACTTTATGCAGAACACCAGGTTTCATGAAGAAGGGGTTGGAAATAAGTTCCTGAAACAGCTTTGCCTTCAGAGAGTCTGTAATAGAGTTGAGGATGAAGAGGGACACATAAAAAATGATTGAGAACCTCATCTTCTTACTTAATGTGCCAGGGAGGAGAGGTGCCAGATGGGGGTCAGAGCGGCTCCCAACAGAGGTAAGCCTGCCCCGGACTGGAAGGGCATGGGTTTCTCCTGGGCGCAGAGAGGTGGCAGATCTTCATGGCCAGGGAAAAGGTGAGCATCGTGTGCTGCGAGGGTGGGCAGCCTGAGTGGGAGAAGGGCCAAAGAATTAAAAGTAGGGATTGGGAAGTCACGTCCCTTTTTCCCAAGGAGAGGAGTTTCCTGAGTCGTGTGTATGTATGACGTTTTCAAGTATTAAAAAGGGAAAGAATGGTTGGGGTCAGATTTGGACTGATGTATGTGATCACGCTTGACCTCCTCCCACATCTTCCAGCCACCTGCCCTCTGGACCCCTGTGCCATCCTCCACCCCATCGCTCTCTGTACCACAGCTGTGCCTCTATGGGCACCTGGCCCACTTTCAGGCTCCTATGGTTAGTGTTTTAGTGTATTTCGAATCTCCCCACCTGGAATGAGTTTGAGGGAATTTGGAAGTGATATGCCCATGAGAGGATCCCTGGTGGTGCGGTGGATAAGCGCTCAGCTATGAACCGAAAGGTTGGTGGTTCGAACCCACTAGCTACTCTGCAGAAGAAAGATGTGGCAGTCTGCTTCCATAAAGATTACAGCCTTGGAAACCCTGTGGGGCAGTTCTACTCTATGAGTAGAGTCGCTATAAGTTGGAATCAACTAGATGGCACAGAGCAGTAAAATGCCCACAAGATAGCAGTGTGGCACAACAAGCTGGGTACCCAGGCCGACACACGGATGGCGGCATGCAGGGGGCAGTCCCCCACAGCAGGAGGGCTTCCAGTGGCAAGCTAGGCAGGGAGCCGCCAGAGGAGGGAGGGCGTACAAACTCCCAGGGAAGAGGGGAAGACAGGTGGGCTCACGTGTGTCTCAGTGATGTCCTCCTGCAGCAAGACGGGGAATCTCTAGATCAGAGAGCTCTGAAGGACAAACACAGCTTATGACTATGTTGTTGTTCTCAAGTGCTGTCCAGTCAGTTCCAACTCATAGCGACCCTACGTACAACAGGGCAAAACACTGCCCAGTCCTGCGCCATCCTCACAGTCGTGATGTTTGACCCCATTGTTGCAGTCACTGTGTCAATCCATCTGATCGAGGGTCTTCCTCTTTTTCTCTGACCTTGTACTCTACCAAGCATGATGTCCGTCTCCAGGGACTGCTCTCGTAATAACGTGTCCTAAGTATGTGAGATGAAGTCTCGCTATCCTCACTTCTAAGGAGCATGGTGGCTTGTACTTCTTCTAAGACATATTTGTTCGCTCTTTTGGCATGTTCAATATTCACCGCCAACACCATAAATAATTCAAAGGCGTCAATTCTTCTTCCGTCTTTCTTATTCATTGCCCGGCTTTCATGTGCATATCAGACGATTGGAAACACCATGGCTTGGGTCAGATACACCTTAGTACTTAAAGTGACATCTTTATAACTTTATAGCTTATAACTCTAACTGGTCCTTATAACTACAGGGTTTTGTCTTATCTAGGGCTCACAGAGGTTGGGTGCAGTTTCTCTGGTTGTATAAAGCAAGCAAGCTCTAAGTGGCTAAAAGTCTGCTTATTTGTGCTATTTTTAAAACAATTGGATGAGGACAAATTTAAGCGTAGCACTGTTGTTGTTGTTGTTGTGTGCTGTTGAGTTGATTCCAGCTCATAGCGACCCTATAGGACAGAGTGGAACTGTCCCAGAGGGTTTCCAAGGAGTGGCTGGTGGATTCAAACTGCTGACCTTTTGGTTAGCGGCCTGAGCTCTTAACCGCTTCACCACCAGAGTTCTGAGTCTAGCACTAGTAGGCTTTTGGGGGGGGCGGGGACAAGAGAGGGGGGATGGTGGCTATTAGGCCTTAGAGTCCCTGGATGCGCAGTTAGACCACTTGACTGATAATAGAAAGGTTAGAGATTCAAGTCCACTCAGGTACACCTCAGAAGGAAAGCCTGGTGATCTACTTTCAAAGAACCAGCCATTGAAAACCCTGTGGAGCACAGTTCTCCTCCAACACACATGGGATTACCAGGAGTTGCCGTTCACTTTGAGAGCAACTAGATTGTATGTTTTTATGTTCTTTAATTGATCTCAGCTTGCTGTGAAGAAGCAGACAATTTGAGGCCAAGACGCAGAAGCCACCTTGGCTCATTTCTCTAAACTTGCCCTGCAGAGGTGCTGCAGCCAAAGGACTGTATTGGACTCAGTCTTACGGCTCTCGCATAGCTCCTGGCATGGTGTTTGGAATCAGGGAGCCCCTAGAAAGACTTCATGAGGGGATTTTGAGGAATGGAGGCCTAGCAATCTGCTTCCCAAAATCAGTCAATGAAAGCCCCGTGCACCACGACAATCCAAACCATGAATGATCTTGGGGATGGTGCGTGACCAGGCAGCATTCCGTTCCATTGTGCATGGGGTCACTACAAACAGGGGTCCAGCTTGATAGCAGCTAAGAAGAACAACAACAACAAATTAAATAAAACCAAACCTCCAGTGCCTCAGGCCGCATCTCGTGGGCTCAGTAACCACATGTAGCTGGTGGCTCCCATATTGAACAGACAGGTCTAGAACATTCCATCATCCAGAAAGTTCTATGGCACCGAGCTCTCTAGAGGGTGTGCCTTCAAGGGGCACTGAATGCTGGGAACCACTTAGCAGAACAGAGTGGGAGAGAGGGGTGAAGGGTCGGACGTGAGCGGGGTTTGGGGAGGAAAACAGCTCGTGCATGCTGATCTGAGCAACAGCTTACCTCGGCTCATGGAGTTAAGGAACGGAAGATGCTAAATCACTTCACAGTTATCCAAGCGCCAGATGTTTGGCTCTTATGAACTGTATTTAATGCGCAGCCCGCACCTGCACCTTCCATTTCCTCGTTGCTCCTCAAACCCCACAGCCTGCTTGTTCCAGGTCAGGCGAGGTAGAGGCGCTGGAGGCTCTTAGGAGGTGGTTTGGCCAGGGCTCCCTCTGGGCCTTCATTCCCTTTGCCCTCCGGGTGCTGCATGGGGATTTCCTTTCTCCTCTTGCTTCCTGAGGCACACTCCCTCAGCCCCTTCCTCCCTGTGGACAGCCCTTCTCAGACTCTCTCTTCCGCTCCCCCACAACCACCCCAGGCCATGGCGTTCAAGGTGGGAGTCCACCTGTTGGGGGCTTCAGTTTTCTGCTGGGAGCCTGGTCCCCTCTCTGATCCTTTCTGTCACCGTCAGCTCTCCTATCTTCCAAATCTTAGTTTGGAAGCCCTTCTGAAACCTATTCAGCGTCATAGCAACAGGCAAGCCTCCACTGACAGACGGGTGGTGGCTGCACGTGAGGTCCATTGGCTGGGAATCAAATCCGAGTCTTCCACATGGAAGGCAAGAATTCTACCACTGAACCATCGCTACCCTCTCTATTTAACTTTACTGTTGTTTCAGTTGCTGTCAAGTCGATTCTGACTAATGGTGACCCCCTGTGACAGAACAGAACTGCCCCATAAAGTTTTCTAGGCTATAATCATTGTTTAAAGCACTGAGGTGATAACCAGTAGGCTGGCAGTTTGAACGCACGGGCTGATCCTCGGGAGAAAGATGTGGCAGTCTGTTTCCGTAAACATTACCGCCTTGGAAGCCCTATGGAGCAACTCTGTCCTATAGGGTAGCTGTAAGTTGAAGTTGACCAATAGCAGTGAGTTTTGAGAATCTTTACAGAAGCAGATCACCAAGCCTTTCTTCCTCAGAGCCTCTAGGTGGGTTCGAACCGCCAACCTTTCCGTCAGCAGCCAAGTACTTAACCATTGCACTACCGGGGCTCCTTTCATTTAACTTGAATGGACCTTATTTAAATGGGCACAGTGGCTAGTGGTGGCCCATTTGGACAGTCCAGCTCTAGATTGAGGTCTGTGTCCAACAGTGCATGGTTGGCCCTCAGCAAATGATATGGCAGCAGCCTGGCTGTGTGTCCATGCCCCGGTTCTGCCAGACAAGCTCCTTCCAGTTGGAGCTAAAGGGAGGCAGCAGCCAAAAGCTCTGTGCAGAGCGATCCTCTGGACAAGACCCGGGCCCACACCACGTGAGACTACTGATCTTGAAATGCCATTGGTCCATCAGCCGTGGACCCTGGCTCCCGGGGCTTGTTGGAAATGTACAAAAGAACCCCATAGAGACGCAGTTCTGGAGCCTTCAGAAGTCATGTTGGGGGCACTTGCGTGCTTCTTCAATTGCGTTTTGGTAACAAGTTAGTGTTTTTCTTCTCGTTTTCACCATGCTTCGAGCCTTTCCTGTAGCTTAGACTTGTCTGCCCCCAGTAGAGTGATTTGGCCATGGAGATGAAGTCACGTGACTCCAGGCTCTTCCCTTCACAGCCAGCCAGAGGCCAGCGGAGTAAGAAGGCTGGACCACGACACCCCTGGAAGTCCGTGCCCAGGCATACTGCCCCCACCCCGCCCGGCACAGCCCATTCTTCTCCTCTCTGCTGATGGGGGACATGCTGCATTGTGGCTATTCACGCTCTAGATCCTAATTACCCTTTTCTCGTTTCTATGAACATGTTTCCTCTTCCAGCAATTATTCACTCCGCGGTGTTTGCGGAATAATTGCATAATTGGGGTGTGTTTTGCACTCAGGAAATTGATGCTTGCGTGAGCTTTGTTGCCCCTGTGCGATTCTACCAAGGTCTTGTGCTTGATAGGCAGCGTTTCCCTGAGTTTCTACTTCTGTTAGTGTGTGTCATTTCTGTCTGGCACCTCTTCCCTCATTTATGAGCGTGACGTAAACGAATCTCTCCGTGGAGCGAGAGGTGGGAAATGCAGATAGAAACTTCTCCCCACAACAGCGCAACTCTCAACCCAGACGTAAGTCATTCTTTACGCGCCACCTCGGTCAGAACAGCCACTGCAAATGCGGACTTTGGACCTGGGAATGTAAGAAATCCAAGTCGCCGCAGTTATCTGTTTGCTTTCTGCGCTTATCAGCCATAATCGTGAGCGCCTTTTTCTTGCCTTCAAACCCCCAAGCCCGGCAGTCATGGCCTCCCAGAACCTGATGCAGAAAGGAGTTCAATGAGTATTTGCCTAAGAGGGAATAAGTGAAAAATGGGTAAACGCTGCCGTGGTTGAGGATCCGTGCCTCAGAGACAGAGGGGATTCTGGATTCAGTCATTTTAGAGGGGTCCCTTGATCATCGGTTTTCTTCGTATTCTCAAAGGAAAATCAGTGACCCCTGTGCGTAGCCTGACATCTGTGACAGAGTCCAGTCACCAAAGCAAGTGTTTTCCCAAAGCTCAACTGTGGCCAATGTCCAAGGTTGTGCAGAAAATAAAGATGGTCGGGGCAACCGTGGTGGACAAACCCCTCCATCACGAGAGGCCTCGCCCGAGAGCTCCCTGATCTGATAGGTTATTAAAAAAAAAAAAAAAACTCATTGCCAGGAAGTCAATTCTGACTCATAGTGACCCTAGAGAACAGAGTAGAACTGCCCCATAGGGTTCCCAAAGTTATAAATCTTTACGGGAGCAAACTGCCACATCTTTCTCCCATGAAGCTGTTGGTGGGTTCAAACTGCTGACCTTTTGGTTAGCAGCCCAGCACTTAACCGCTGTACCACTAGGGCTCCTTGGCAGGTTATTGTTGTTATTATGAGGTACCTTTGAGTCTGTTCTGACTCATAGCAGCCTTATGTACAACAGAACAACAGAACAAAACAGTGCCCGGTCCTACCCCATCCTCACAACCATCGCTATGTTTGACCCCATCGTTGCAGGCACCGTGTCAGCCCACCTCGTTGAGGTTCTTCTTCTTTTCGCTGACCCTTTATTTTACCAAGCATGATGTCCTTCTTCAAGAACTGGTCCCTCCTGATCACATGTCTAAAGTAAGTGACGTGAAGTCTCGCCATCCTTGCCCTTAAGGAACATTCTGGCTGTACTTCTTCCAAGACAGATTTGTTGGTTCTTCTGGAAGTTCATGATATACTCAATGTTCTTCGCCAACACCAGAATTCAAAGGCATCAGTTCTTCTTCGGTCTTCCTTATTCATGCATATGAGGCAATTGAAAATACCATGGCTTGGGTCAGGTGCACCTTAGTCCCCAAAGAGATATCTTTGTTTTTTAACACTTGAAAAGAGTCTTTTGCAGCAGATTTGCCCGATGCAATATGTTGTTTGATTTTTTTGACTGCTGCTTCCAAAGGCTGTCACTGTAGATCCAAGTAAAATGAAATCCTTGATGACTTCAATCTTTTCCCCATTTATCATGATGTTGCTCATTGGTCCAGTTGTGAGGATTTTTGTTTTCTTTATGTTGAGGTGTAATCCATACTGAAGGCTGTGGTCTTTGATCTTCATCAGTAAGTGCTTCAAGTCCTCTTTACTTTCAGCAAGCAAGGTTGTGTCAACTGCATAATGCAGGTTGTTAATGAGTCTTCCTCCAATCCTAATGCCCTGTTCTTCTTTATATAGTCCAGCTTCTAAGATTATTTGCTCAGCATACAAATTGATTAAGTATGATAAAAGGATACAACCCTGACGCACACCTTTCCTGGTATTAAACCACACAGTATCCCCTTGTTCTGTACCATCAACTGCATCTTGGCCTTTGTACAGGCTCCACATGAGCACAGTTGAGTGTTCTGGGATTCCCATTCTTCACAATGTTACCCATAATTTGTTATGATCCAGGCAGTCAAATGCCTTTGCATAGTCAATAAAACACAGGTAAACACCTTTCTGGTATATTTTACTTCCAGCCAGGATCCATCTGACATCAGTAATGATATCCCTCATTCCATGTCCTCTTCTGAATCGGGCTTGAATTTCTAGCAGTTCCTTGTCAATGTACTGCTGCAACCATTTTGAAATTTCTTCGGCAAAATTTTACTTTCATGTGATATTAATAATATTGTTCGATAATTTCTGCGTTTTGTTGAATCAACTCTCTTTGGAATGGGCACATATATGGATCTCTTCCAGTCAGTTGGCCAGATGGCCGTCTTCCAAATTTCTTGGCATAGAGGAATAAGCGCTTTCAGCGCTGCATCCATTCATCGAAACATCTCAGTTGGTATTCTGTCGGTTATTATTATTCACCCCAAAAAGCCGCTGTCATCTCTGTGTCCAGGGTGTCCCTGGGCCTTCCCACCTGAGCCACATTCCACGGTTGTGTGAGCTGGAGGCTTGTTTCCCAAGTTGCCACTGCAACCTCAACCCATGAGTGTCCTTGGAGCCCATTTTTGCCAGCTGCCACCATGCAAAGTGCTTCCCACTCCTGAGCCTCAGCCTTGGAGGAACTCTAGGCAGCCTGGTCTGCAGGGACGCCTCCTGACTGCACCTGTTCTAGGCCTTTCTGTGGGAGGACCGCCGCACAGATTTAACTCCAACCAAATGCAGAGAGCCCTGCCGTCCAACTGCGAAAACAGGTGGTTCCCTTTACATATACGCATGGATTTATATATATATACACATATACATATATATGTGCATGTCTGTATACTATATATATATTTCACATACCATAAAAGTTACTCTTTTAAAGGGTATAATTCAGTGAGTATATTCAGGCACCGGACAGCCCAGGATAGCTGCTCTTGCTGCCCAGCCCCGCTTCCTGCTGAAGAATGCACGGTTCCTCTGGGAGAGAGGCATAAATGCACGAAGAATGGAGCTGGCGTGACCCACGCCTGTGCTCCCTCTGCTACCTCGGGCTTGTTTCTGTCTTTGAGCTTTCAGTGCCTGGTCAGTTGCAGCCACCCAGCTATGCGATTAGGCATACGTGGATTTTCCCTTTTTTTTTTTTTTTTCTTTACCCTATTTGCTTATTTCTTCATAGCCTTTTTCATGTAGCTAATGATTTTGACTGAGGGTATCTGTCTGAGGAGAAGTTTTCCTGTCAGTGAAATCCTCTGGTGTGGCTTGGCCACCGTGGCAGCAAAGCCAGCTGGTGTCTCATCAGGCACCAAAGAGTTCTCAAGGCCAGGTGGAAAGCGAGGCGGGGAAGCAATGAAGAAGGAGCAGCCACCAGACTTTCCAGGGCTTTTCTGTGTTTCGTGGAGTCATATGGCATATGCGACTCCTCTGTCCAGAACGCAGATATCCACCGCCTCGCCTGTCTGCATGGAATCCCAGAAAGGAGTGGAAAAACTGTCCGGGGCAACCTGAGCAGACGCGCTGGGGTTTCCCATCCACTTATTTATTCATTTAGCCCCTGAGTGGTGCAAATGGTTCAAGCACAAATGGTGCTCGGCTGCTAACCAAAAGGTTGGAGGTTCGAATCTACCCAGAGGTGCCTCAGAAGAAAGGCCTGGCAATCTACTTCTGAAAAGTCAGCCATATAGAGCACGATTCTGCTCTGGCACATGGGGGCCACTGTGAGTCGGGGTTGACGTGACAGCAACCGGCTCGGTTTTATAGACTAACTCATTGACTTACTGCATTGCTGCTCAGCCCCCTGTGCCAGGCACCGAGTGAAGCACTGAGGATACCCTTTCCATGTCCACTTCATGGACACATGCTGGATGCAGAGAAAACACAGGCCCCAAATGGGACTCAGCCATAAAGAGAAGTGACGTTCTGATACACGCTACCACGTAGAGGAGCCTTGAGCATACCTCGCTAAGTGAAAGAAGCCAGCCACAAGAAGACAAATATTGTATGATCCCACTTATATGAGATATCTAACCCAGTGGCCATCATGTCAATTCCAACTTATGATGACCCAAAAACTGCACCACCAAATGATTCTTCAGACCCCTGGGGGCGTTTAGAGTGAGGCAGCTCAGCATTTGGTGGCATCACAGTGCCATGTCATTGCTGTTGTTGTTAGTTGCCATCCAGTCAGCTCTAACTCATGGCTAAGTTATCCACAACAGAAAGAAATGTTGCCCAGTCCTACACCATCTTTATAATGGTTGGTACATTCGAGTTGATTATAGTTGCCATTGTTTCCATCGATCTCATCCAGCGACCCTATAAGACAGCGTAGAACTGCCCCATAGAGTTTCCAAGGAGCGCCTGGTGGATTCGAACTGCTGACCCTTTGGTTAGCAGCCGTAGCACTTAACCACTATGCCACCGGGGTTTCCACCTCATTGAGGGTTTGTCTTTTTCCCTTCGGTCCTCCACTTTACCATGATATCCTTCTCCAGCAATAGGTTCTTCCTAAGGGTGCCTCCAAAGTAAGTTGAAATCTCAGACAATATTCTGTGATTTACAGTGCTTTCATTGGCTGATTTTCAGCTACTGCTGATGGCCAAGTCTTTCTTCCTGGTCTGTCTTAGTCTGGAAGCTCTGCTGAAACCTGCCCACCCTGGGTGACCCTGCTGGTATTTGAAATGCTCGTGGCATAGCTTCCAGCAACACATAAGCCACCACAGCACAGTGGGCACAGTGTCCTAGAAGAGAAGAATCAGAGCTCTAATGACAGCCACATGGAACGCGCTTTCCATCTGTAAAAGCCAAAAACCAGGCACATGTTTGAGAAATTGTCCATGGAAAAGAGCTGGGTGGTTGGAAGCAATCAACCCTCTCTTTCCTGGAAATCTTGATGGTGCAGAAGGGCTCAGGCCCCAACAGTTTCTGGAAGGCTGGATTTTATTTATCCCTGGACACAGCCCAGTGACAACAGACACATGTCTTAGAGAGGACAAGCGTCCCTGTGAAAAATCCACTCTGCACCTCTTCCAACAGACATACTTGGGGCATTTTGGAGAAATTTCAAGTATTCTACAGAAAATATGACTGCTAGAAAATGTTTGCACTCAGCAATAGTTGAGTCTTATGAGCAGTTGTTTCAAGATACCATTCACATGTAAACAATTCGCCCAATTTGAGTGTACAATCCAGTGGTCGTTAGTATATTCGTAGCGTTGTGCAGCCATCACCATGGTCGATTTTAGAACACCCTCAAAGGAAACCCGTATTTGTTAGCAGTCACTCCCCATTCTCCCACCAACGCCCCCCTGCCAGCCCTACGCAAGCACTAATGTCCTTTCTGGTGCTATAGATTTGCCTATTCTGGACATTTTATAGAAATCACATCCCACAATACATGGTCTCTTGTGACTGGTTTCCTTCACTTGGCATACCATTTTCAAGGTTCATCCATGTCCACAGCATGTATCAGAGCTCCATTCCTTTTTAATGGCTGGATAATATTCCATTGAATGGATAGGCCACAGGTCGTTTATCCATTCCTCCACTGATGGACATTTGGGTCATTTCTACTTTTTGGCTATGGTGATTAGTGCTGCTGTGAACATTGGCGTACAAGTTTTTATGTGGACATCGGTTTCATTTCTCTTAAGTATATACCTAGGAGTGAAATTGCTGGGTCATACGGTAACTCTATGTTTAATTTTTTGAGGAAGTGCCAAACTGTTTTCCAAAGCGGTGGCTCCATTTTACATTCCCACCAGCAATACATGTGGGTTCCAACTTCCCCACATCCTTGCCAACAGTCGTTATTGTCCGAGTTGCATTTTGGAGAGACTCCTTGGCCTATCCCCGTTGATGACAGTTAATCCTTGTAACATACGACATTCTGGGTTGAGATAAATCTGGGTGCTATTTTGAGTGCTTCAGCTTCAGTCATAAATGAAAGAGAAATTTAAACACTGAACAACCAAAAAAAACCAAGCCAGTTGCCATCAAGTGAACTCCAACTCATAGCGACCCTATGGGACAGAGTAGAATTGCCCCATAGGGTTTCCAAGGAGCGCCTGGTGGACTAGAACTGCTGACCTTTTGGTTAGCAGCCAAACTCTAAACCACTATGCACCACCAGGGTTTCCAAACAACCAAAGGATGTTGTGAAACCTCATTCTATCATTAGACACAATCCAGGTGAGGAATTGAGCAAGACATACCTGACCGAGGTTGCCCAGTAATTTAAGTACCATGATTTGGAAATATAGGTGTACCATTCCTTCCCGATGCTGACGTACCTGAAATTGTGTCTGTACGTCAACATTTATAAAGGAGTCATATTCAAAAGGACTCCACGAGTTTACCTTACAGAAACTCCAGCTCGGTCTACTCTCTGTCTGGAATTTACTTTACCACCTCTTTTTCCCTTGTTTCTAGATGGATTTTAGCATTGACTCTCCTTATTATTCTAGAAAGCATCACTTTTCCTGCTCCCAGTTGGAAAGCCCCTAAAAGCTGGGCGTGGGTGTGTGCATGCTCACGAAACCCCCAGGCCACCATCCTGGCAACATCACAACCCAGGCTTATTCTCCTACAATCCACCACCTCCACCACTCTCACCCCAAATCTGCATTACCCTATCAAACCCATCCATCTGCTGCTTACAGAATTCCAGGAGAACACACTCCAAGGCCAAGGACATGGGTGGCTAGAGCTGCTTGCTCATAAACATTTGGAAGGAATCAGAAGGGCAGAGCCAGCCGCATCTTGCTATAACGCATGCTGGCCCCCAGCTTCCCCTTTGGTGAGTCTGTTCACACTGAGGTGTCCCAAAGGCAGCATGGTTTCACGCAGGACATTTACGTATTTGTAATCCAAAGCAGACCTCACACAGTGGAAGTATCAGCCCCGCACGTTATGCCATCATTCTTTCTCCACGTCTCAATCTCCTAGTGCTGCGGTAACAGAAATACCACAATTGTGTGCCTTCGAAGAACAGAAATTTATTTTTTAATAGCTCTGGAGATTAGATGTCCAAATTCAGGGTGCCGGCTCTAGGAAGGCTGTCTTTGTCTGCTCTGGGCGAAAACCCTTGTCTCAGCTTCTCTAGCATTCTTCTTGGTGGTCCCTGGCCATCTCCATGTGAGATCCATCTTTCCCCATTGGACTTGCTCCTGTGCCTAATCTGCTCTTTTTATATCTGAGAAGTCATTAGGTTTAGAACCCACTGCACTGCTGTGGCCTCACTAACATAACAGAGAAAGCCCTATTCCCAAATGGGATCACATTCACAGGCATAGGGCTTAGGATTCCAACACATATTTCAGGGGGAGGGAACACAATTCAATGTATAAGATTCCATGAGGTGGCCTTCCCCATGGGAGGGACCCAGGTGAAAACCTTCTGTGGAGGGGAAGTTAGGGTGCCTGGTGGTAGGCACCTGGCTGTAGGCGTCCAGTGGCCATCTTCATGGTTCTCATAGCCCTCTCATGTACTCCAACTACCCACCTGGGGCTCTGTGGGCCATGTGGCATCGTCCCCCCGCCCCCCGCCACCACCTTTCCACGGCACATTGGGCTGGGCAGCACACCCCGGAAGCCCCCTTCCTCCTTCAGCTCAAGGTGCCCTGTTTGAGACGCATACCTCTGGGTGTAGCCTTCATAGTGACCTAAGCCATCCCTGTCTGCCCATGACCCTCCTGGCATTAGCCCAGAAAGTCCCAGAAAACCCCCAGTCCCAGGCCATCCAAGCCAGCTGGTGACCCTACAGACTCAGCAGCATCACAGGCAGGTCCCTGGTGGTGGCGGCTGGGCCCTTGTCCCCACACCTCCTACGGGTTCCTTCTGCTCTTTCCTCCAGGAAACTGGTCTTCCGGCACTCACAGAGCCAACCTGTCCCCACCCCCTGCCCCCAGAGAGAATGCCTGCAGGCCTCTCCCTTCGTCAAGGCCCCCACTGGAGATCCTGCAGTGAGCCAGCTCGGCACAGGCAGCCACCACCTCCCATAACTGGTTCTCCCTAAGGAGCACCACCGGGTACAGGGGTGCAGTACCCACTCCACTCACCCACTGGGGACTCAACTCTGGGGTACTATAATCATCACCCAGGTCTCAGGTTTGCGTATGTGTCTCTCTGGTTATGGTTTTCTTAAAGAGGGTGCACCTGTGACCCCCACCCATGGGTGCAGGTGGTAGGTTGCCACCACACCTTCGTGGTACTTTGAGAAAGAAACCAGTGCTGGACCTTGGTGCTGCCCCAGGAAGGGGGGCTGCAAGCAGGGCTTGAGCCACACCACTGTCATCTTTGGATGACCACTTGCTGGCGTATGACCTTAGCCAGGCCTTCACATCTGGGTGCTGAGTATTCTCTCTCAAAACAGTGACAATAGCAGTGCCTGGGTGACACACGAAGTAATGGGCTACGGGGGTCTGTGAACATGGAAACTGGGTGGGGTTCATGGGCATGAAGGCTGAGGTCACATAGGTGACAGCCCAGGTGGGGTCCACGGGCATGGCGGGGGAAATCACATGGATAACAGCTGGTTAGGCGTCCACGGGCAGGTGGGTGGGATCACATGGATGACTGCCTGCTTCCTTAGATTGGATGCACCAGCCTAGGTAAACATGAACGTTCTCTTCGGGGTTTGTGTCTCCCTATGGCTTCTCCTTGGGTAATAATGAACAACCCTCTCTGTGCCGCAAGGGTTCCCCAAATCCTGTCGGTGTGACCTCCAGCCCTTCACTCATCCTTATCCTAGGTTTACACTCCAAAGATGGGAGAGATTGAGGAAACCTGCCTGTGTGAGTCTCCTGGGCTGCTATAACAAAGGACCACAAACTGGGTGGCTTAAAACAACAGAGGTCTATTCTCTGAGAGCTTTAGAGGCCAAGAATCCAAAATTAAGGCATTGCCAGGACTGTGCTCTCTCTGAAGGCTCTAGAGGAGATCCTTCCTTGCCTCTCCCAGCTTCTTGTGGCTCCTGGCAATCCTTGGTGTCCCTTGGCTGTCAGCTGCATCACTCTAGTCCCTGCCTCCATCCTCACATGGCCATCTGCCTTCTGTCTGCCTCTGTGTCTCTTCTGTCTTTTATAGGACACCACTCAGATGGGATTAGGACACATCACACTCCAGTATACCCTCATCTTCACTGATAACATCTGCAAAGACACTGATAACATCTACAAAGGTCAGGTTCACAGGTACCAAGGTTAAGACTTCAGCACATCTTTTTTTAGGGACACAGTTCAACCCATTGCTCTGCCTTTTGCCCTTCTTCCTCCCACCTCTGAGCCCCTCTTCCCTGTTCTGGAAGGGACTTCTAGTTCTGCTTCCTGCCAGATAGGAAGCCCCAGGATACACTCTCCTTGTCCATGTGACCTTTGCCCTCTGCTTCCTTGGAAGAGTGATGGTGGAGGGTCATGGGGAGAGAAACCCTGCTCCGATCATCAGATTAATATTGTCAGTGCACAAGGGCCCACCTGTCATCACCTCACCCTCACGGGCCAGGCCAGGGCATGTCCACACTGCCCCCCAGATGTGCAGGGTGTGTCCAGGACCTCAGAAAGCTCTCCTCTCAGGCCACTGTTTGGCCACTGTGTGGCCCTGGGTGATTAGCTTAACCTCTCTGTGCCTTTATTTCTTATCTGTAAAATATCATAGAGAACGAATTAGGATTAAATGACTAAAGAGACAGAGCTGGGAGCAGATGTGGGACAGAGCTTGGTTTAGAGAAAATACTCAGCCAATGTCAGGAATCATAGCAATTATTATCATTGTTATTATTACCATTATTGTAATTATTACAACCCCACTGTCCCTTCAGGGCCCAGCAGCATTGCTGGCATGGGGTGAGCCCTTGGTGTTTCTGTTCTGTGTCTTTGATGTCGGAGCCCAAGGCACAGCTGCAGGGCTGAGAGAGCCCAGATGCAGGCACCTGTGCCATGTGCAGAGTGGCCTTTCCTGGAGGTCAGACCCCCAAGCCACACAGAGTTGGGGTGCAGCCACTGGCCGGGGAGCAAACCTGACCCATCACAAGGGTTTCCCTCGGAGCCCACCACTGTGTGCCGGTGTGCATCTGTGGAGTTTATTTTATTCAGAATTGTAACATAAAATGTCAGGATGTGGCCACACACATGCGTGTCTGTTTGAGCCTCTACCACAGGGTGCAGTGGTGAAGAGCACAGACCCAGAGCCAGCCGGCAGGTGGGGTTCTAGCCCTGTCTCCCCTCATCAGCCAGGGCCTGGGACAGGGCATGCCCTCACCGGGCCTCAGCATCCTCACCTCCAAAATGGGCAACAAACAGATGTCTACTCATAGACTACTGAGGGCTTTAACTCAGATTCTGCGTGCCAAGTGCACTCAGACGTGAACCTGGCATGCAGCAAGTGTGTGGAGAGTGTGCATGACTCATGAACTGAACACACAGGAACTGTGCTGTGAGTGTGAGCAGCACATGAACCCAGCGTGCAGGAAGTGTGCAGCGAGTGTGAGCGGTAGGTGACCCGGGCAACAGAAAGTGTCCAGAGAGTGTGCATGACACGTGACCTGAACACGCAGGAAGTGTGCCATGGGTGTGAGCAACACATGACCCCAACATGTGGGAAGTGTGCGGTGAGTGTGAGCAACACATGAACCCAGCACACAGGAGTGTGTGGTGAGTGTGAGTGACACATGAACCCAGCACGTGGGAAGCATGTCATGAGTGTGAGCAACACATGAACCCAGCACACAGGAGTGTGTGGTGAGTGTGAACAACACAGGACTCTGGCACATAGGAAGTGTACAGTGACTGTGAGCAACTCTGAGCCCAGCACATAGAAGTGTACAGTGAGTGTGAACGACACGTGACTCCAACAACAGGAAGTGTGCAGTGAGTGTGAGCAACAGGTGAAGCCAGCACTCAGGAGTGTGCAGTGAATGTGAGTTCTGCATCCTCCCTCAGCCTTTGTACTCTCTCACCCTCTCCCCAGGCCGCTGCGAAGGCTTGGCCTCACCCTGGCCTCTGCTTGGTTGGGGAGGTCCTGCCATCTGGCCCACGCATCACCTGATGGAGCCACAGCACCACTCGTCCTCCAAGCTCAGGCCCCATTTCTGGCATTGCAGTCTGAAGGAGCCTCTGAGCTGCTGGGGGTCCCAGCCAAGTAGACTCAGGGGTGAGGTCAGGCTCACCAGGGACAGGATACCCTGGGTCCCAAACTTCTGGGTTGGGCAAAAGAAGGGTCTGCTTTGCTGGGCCCCCAATTCCCACAGCAGTGCCCTCACAGCAGCCCAGGCCTCTTCCCCAAGGGGGATGGTTATTACACACCCCACCTGAGACCCCTCAGCTGCCCCATCCCCACCTTTGCCTCATTCCTCCTGTTTGGCCCCCTCCCTCCTGCCCTTAATTACTTTGGTGACCCCTTGCAGACCTTCAGATGTGATGGCCCCATCCTGTGATGCCGCCTCAGGGCAAGGGTCCCCATGTGGGCGGGTGAGTGCTGGTGTGTACGGTGGTGGTGGCAGGATGTGGATGGTCCTTGCCAAGCCTGGCCCTGAAGCACCCACACCTCAGGAGGTGCCGTGGTGTGAGGTGAGGGCTGAGAGGTGGGGAAAGGGTTAACCCGCACAGGGGGCCAGGCGCCCAAATCCTGCAGAAACTGGGCTGTCTGTCCTCTAATGAGAACCAGAGCCCGCCTGCAACAATGCCTCAGTGTTCCGGCCGGGCTAGGGCCGCACCTCGGCTGTGATGCCCCGAAGTTGGCTCCATGGGGCTGGATGTCTCCCTGGCTTTCTTTCCCTTTTGGAAACATGCAGGAGGGAGCCAAGTCCAGAGAGAAAGAGTCTTAGAATGGGATTTTGTTTCTTCCCCAAACCGAGTGGACACCCACCCCCTCATGGTACCCGCCTCCTAGCTGCCCTGTGCCCACTGCTCCAAGGCCCGGCCCTGGCCTCTGGGGGAACCCTCTGGGCCATGGAGCCCCAGGCACAGTGGGAAAGCCTGGGAGCTGCAGCAGAAGGAGAGAGAAGGGATGGATGATTGATTACGGGCCAAGGACCGGACCAAGCAGGGTACATCTCTATCTTCATTTAACCCCCACCTCGGCCTTCTAGCCCACAGGACAGCTGGGTACAGAGAAGAAAGTCCCAAAACTTGCCCAGGTGGCTCAGCCAGAAACAGTAGGAGTGAGGCGGGCACCCAGGCCCACCTGACTCCAAAGACAGCCCCACAGGCAGCCTCCCATCCCAGGAGAGCTACCGCTGCCCCTCCATCCCACTCACCCCCCATCTGTCCACCCAGGGAAGCTTGAGTTCTTGAGGCTCCGTCTTTCCTTCTGGGTCTGAATGAGTGCCCCCACCCAGCAGACAGAGCCTGGAGCCCCCCTGGTTCCTGCTCCCTCATTCCAGGGGGCTGCAAATCTACCAGGATGCAAACCCTCCTCCCCCAGCTTTGAAGGTCAGCTTCAGGGACCACTGTCCAGCACTCCAGGCCATGTGCTTAGGGCACCCACCCGAAGCGGCCAGCAGAGACCCTGAAGCCTGAGCCCCAGAGTTCGCTGAGGGAGGCAGATGGGGCAGGGCTGCCATTCCAGTGCTGGGCTCCCTGGAGAGATGCCTGCACTCTGTTCCGACACCCACCTCTCTCTCCGTATATGGAGTGGGGATGGCAGTACTGGCCTCTCAGAGTTGTCGTCAGGATTAAATGGGATCGTGTGTGGAGTGGGCAGCAGGCCTGCTATTATAGCCTCATCCCCATCAGGCTGTCATCTGCTGACTCCGGCCCTCGCCCTCAGCTGGGCCCTGTGGTCAGTGCAGGGACCCAGAGAGGATGCAACCCTGTACCCAGGATGGGACTATAGGACCATAGGCAGTAGGGCGGGGATGCAGGACCAGAGAGTCTACTGCCCAGGCCCCTCTGAGGTAGCATGCCCCCTGCCCAGGGCCTGTGTCCACCGTCATCCGCTCTTCCTCCTGGCAGCCCACCAGCGGGCAAACTCACAAGGGGCTTCAGAAACAGATCCCCGACCCTTCTCCGAAAACCCACGAACAGCCCAGCCGCTCCACTCTGGAATTCCAAACTTACACAAATATTCCGATGCTTTTCAAGCATGTTCCAAATAGACATTTATTTTGGCTGAAGCAGTATTTTCCTTTTATTGCTGTTATGAGATTCAACATTTTTCCAGAAATAACTTCTGAAAAGTGCGCCTGGATTTTGAACACGTGGGACCCTAATATACAGGGAGAAAGCCTTTTCAAAACCCACACACACACACACACACGTGTGTACCTACATGCACACTGAGTGTGCCCCATGTGCATCTTAAAAAGCCAGGCTTTCAGAAGGAGCTGCATTCACCAACCCCGTGTAGAGGGGCTGCGTGGGTGCCGGTGGCCGCGTCCCACACGGGAGCCGGCAGAGCCCAGTGTTGCCAATGCTTTTCCTTCCCGGGAGCCCCCACGGGGAGGATGTGGTTTGTGCTGCCTCATCCCCAGACCTCTGCCCACGAAGGGTTAGACATGAAGGCAGGAGTTGCATTGAAAAGGAATTTAACTGCTGGCTGTCTGTGGGGCAATCGTCAAGTTCCGCTCAGGCCTCTGGAATCTCCAGAGCAGGACCCGTCATGTTTAGTCACCGGAGCCAGAGCCGTGAGTCAGAAAGCAGAGATGAGCATCGGAGAGTGTGAGAGAGTGAGCCTGTGGGAGCAGAGGGCCGAGCGCTCAGGGACTTTCAGGGAGGTTAGGGACACAGAAGGAGAGGTGCAGTTGTCCCAGTACACCGTCCCCCTGCTTCTATGGGTCCCACCTCTGAAGCCCAGGCAAGTGGAGGGGAAGGAAAGAACCTAAAAAGCGGATGGACATGTTTTTCACAAAATTGGAAGTAGCCAGAGGCCAGGTTTGGCCTGCTGCCCCAAGTGGTCGGAGGCTCGGCCAAGAAGCCCCTGACTCCAGCCCCGCGAGGCTGTGTGCAGCCCATTCCTTGAACCCCACTCCCTGCGCCCCATTCTGTGCACCTGACTGCACGTGCCCCATTCCAACACCCCAATCCACGCACCCCATTCCAACACCCTACTCCATGCACCCCATTCTAACAACTCACTCCATACACCCTATTCCAACACCCCACTCCATGCACCCCATTCCAACACCCCACTCCAACACCCCACTCCACATGCCCCATTCCAACACTTAACACCATGCTTCCCATTCTATGCACCCCACTTCGTGCACTGCACTCTATTGCCCCAACCTATATGTCACACTGCACATACCCTACTCTGCACACCCCAGTCCACGCACCCCAATTAATGTATCTCCTTCTGTGGATCTCACTGTGTGCATCACACTCCGTGTCCCACTCTGTGCACCCCACTCTTCATGCCCCACTCTGTGCACCCCACTCTGTATGCCCCACTCTGTGCACCCCACTCTGTGCCCCACACTCCGAATGCCCCACTTCCTGTACATCACACCTTGTGCCCCACCCCACACACCCCACCCCGGGTTGAAACCATTCCCTGGTGGCTCTGGAGCTCTGAGATCCAATGACCCCAGCCCAGCCCGGACTCCCGCCCCGCAGTGGGGATTTGCGAATGTGTGAAGGTATTAGCTGCCAGTTGTTGCTGGAACTTCGCCTGCAGCCGCTCCCTCCAGCGGGCCTCGCAGCATCTGGACCGGGCCCAGCGCAGAAACAGGAAGCATTAACAGGAGAGAATGCGAGTGCTGTTAGCACTCCCACCAGGATTTATGGCCCATTGTGGGGACTTCTTCTATTTGAATATCAAATATAATTGATGTGTCACTGAGTGTCAGCCCCCAGGAAATCATGGCCTCTCCCCACCAAGGGTTTTCAGAGCGCCCTCCCTCCCCACTGGGGGCTGGCCAGCATGATGAGACGGACCCTTGCCACCATCCTTAAGTCTAAGGACAAAAAGTCCTGGGTTGCCTGTGGCCCAGTGGATTCTAAGGCAGTGGTTCTGGAGGCTGAAGGAGCGGCCTGTCTGGGGGGAGAGGATGGACGTCAGGGATGAGGGCCAGTGGTCTAAACCGGGACAATGTGATGAAAAGGAGATAGACAGAGACAAAGAGAGGGAGAGAGAGACAGAGAGAAAGACAGAGACAAAGAAAGACAGACAAAGAATGAAGGACAGAGACAGAGAGAGAGAGTGAGAGAGGAGAGAGATACAGGAGAGAGACAGTGAGCGCTACTCTCTTTGTGGATGCTGAAGAATGGGGGTTTGTTGGTGGGAGGGACAAATCAGAAGACCGAGACTGCCTACAGGTCAGAGGCTTCGGAAACTCCCCAGCTTTAGGAAGGCCCCTGAACCCCCCGCGTGCCCAGTGGTCTCCCTCCATCTCTCCGTGGTGAGAGTTAACTTGGTGGGCCCAGCTCTCCCACCTCCTCTCTTGGTTAATGAAGGAAGGTGGGGGCTTGGTATTGTTGTTCTTCCCTAATCACCGTCACCCCGGAGCCAGTGAGTCCTCAGCCAGTTCCTCCTCCTCCTCGCCTCCTCGGCCCTTTGATCTGCTGGTTCGGGTTCAGTTGCTTCGTTTTTGCAATTACCAGCTTGGAGGGAGGATGCCCCTGACCTGCCGCCGCAGTCTGGCAGACAGATGGGACAGGAAACGGGAGTTTACTTCAGCTTCGCCCCTATTCATCTTGGATAGATTACAACAGTAGCAGCTCCAAATGTCTTCATAGCCCATTTATGATAAAGCGATGGTAACATCACAGGAGAAGAGAAATGTGCAGATTAGCAATATCCGGGGAAAGATGGACTGACTGAATGCAAGGCTGGCCACACGAGCCCTCCTCCCTCCCTCCGGGGTGGGAAGCTCCTTTGTGAAGGCCAGGGGTGTGGGAACCCCAACGGGAGAGCTGGCACACTCGCTACTGCCCCCCATCTCTCTCTCACCTTTTCTCTCTGTCTCCCTCTCTCCTCTCTGTTGGTCAGTCTCTGTCTCTGTATCTCTTTTTCTATTTGTCTCTCCTCTTTCTCTCTCTGTTTCTCTCTTCTCTGTCTCCCTCTCTGTATTTCTGCCTGTCTGTCCCTCTCTTCTCTTTCTGTCTCCCTCTATATATTTCTCTCTGTCTGTCTGTCCCTCTCTGTCTGTCTCCCTCTCTCTCTTTCTCTGTCCCTCTCTCTCTGTCCCCCTCTCTGTCTCTCTCTCTGTCTCCCTCTCTCTGTCTCCCTCTCTCTGTCTTCCTCCTTCTCCTTACCCCTCCTTCCCTCTCTCCTTTCTGCATTCTTTGTCTTTCCAAGTTTCTGAAAGTCTACAGGGCAACTTCACAGCAGCCCAAATAAATCAAGCTGCCATGGTTACTTTGCAGAAGGCTGGGGGATTTATATTTGAATTTCAGGAAGAGGAGCGTATCCATCACCTGGAATGCTGCGTCTATAGATTTTAAAAGTTTGCCTGAATTATGATGGGGTGGGGGCAGTCATGGAGGGAGTCTGGAGCAGAACCCAGGCAGGACCCCAGAACGGCTGGCAAAGAGCTTCCAACAGAGGACCTGGGTGCCTGTGTGCGCGTCAGTAATAACCATCAGGACCTGGGGCTTTCGCTTTGTTCTTCTTAAGAGGAAACACTTAACAAGTTGTTGTTCTTTGTTGTACTTTCTTAATGAGCCAGGAGAACCTTGCTGCTGTCCCCACGCCTGGAGGGGAGGAGCCACAGCTCTTGTCCTTGGCATTTTTCATCTTCCTGCTTTCCATGAAAACTGACAAGAAACTCCCCCCTTCACTAAGGAAAGCCAATCTGCCGGCCGCTTTCAAAGCGGTCCAATTTAGAGCACCCAGCGACGGCCCCTCCAATCACGGTTTTACTTTCCCGACCACCACTTGGGCCTCAGGTCCCCAGGTCACTGGCCCGTATTGATTAGAGTGCTCGCTGGGGTGAGGGGCCCAGGATGAATGGAGGGATGCGTCTGCCCCGCCACGGTGGCCCTGCTTCAGAGTATCCAAGGACTTGAATGACATCTCAGGGGACAGGATCAGGCTTCCAAATTCCTTTCATCCATCAGATTCGAGAACAGGCCTTGGCTTTCAGCGGCGGGCGGCTCCCTCCAGAGCAGGGGGCTCGGCCACACAGATAAAGAGCTTCTTCTGTTCCCTTTAAACGTTTCAGGCGGGAGTCATCTGTCACCAGGCAGCAGGGGGAGGGGCGGCCGGTCAGCTCTGATTAAAGCAGTAAGTTCAGGGCAGCCCAGGCCTTCGGCTCCTTCCAGACCTTCCCTTGCTCGCATCCCAGAAGGGAGGGTACACTGCATCAGGGAGCACACCAAAGGGGGCCCACCTTTCACCAGTGGGCAGCCTGGAGGTTCAGCCCGGGCCCCTCTGGCTGAAAGGGCTCCTTGGGGCTCTGTTTGCTACACCTCTCAGGTCTCAATCACAGTCCACCTGACTTTAGGGGAGAATGAGCACTTATTAAACGTCAACAGTTTATACCAGGCACTGGGAGGGAACAGGAAGGCAGGGTCCCTGTTCTCTGGGAGTTTACAGTGTGACTGGGAGGCGGGGACAGTGCCACCAGGAAGCAGGGACAGGGTGTAGCTGGGAGGCATGGACAGTGTGGCCTGGTGGCAGGGGCAATGTGGCCTGGAGGCAGGGACAAGGTGTGGCTGGGAGGCGGGGACATGGTGTGGACACAAGGTGAGGACACATTTAATGCCGGGCCCAGGCCCAGGTGCAAGGCTTCCTGCAGCCTCGTGTCCTGAATGTGCTGGACCAGCACCAGCCTCAGCCCTGTCACAGTGTGACCATGGGACCCATGCCAGGACATCTCTGACCACTCAGCACAAGGCATGCATGCCCCTTGGCCACCTGCTCCTTTGACATGAGCAGGCATCCCAGGCATGTTGTCAGCCCTTCCCTAGGAAAGGTAACACAAATGAGACAAGGACCAAGACCCCTCCGAGGGGACCCTCATGCCTCTGAAGGGACCAGAGCGAGAACGGGGGCAGACCTTGCTCTTCTCATTGCTGTCACAGGTGTGGGCAGACTGCTTCCTGGTGTCAAGGTACAGGGCTGTGGGACATCCCCAAGGGTACAGTCACTGGGGTTCCCAAAGCATCCACTGCCCTGCCCCAACTCCCTCTGACTTCCCAAAGAGGCCACCTCGCCTGGATGACCCCATGGCCAACCTCTCCTGGGAAACCCTCTGCGGGCAGGCTCAGGGGCATCCCTGTCCAAGCACCCAGACTCCTCCTCCAGATATCACAGTGCCTTAAGGGATGCATATTTTTTAATAGGATGATTTCCTTTTAATAAAGCCCCCAAAAAGTTTCCAAAAGCAAAATGACAGGCTGGCTAACTTTATATCCAGACTCCAAAAAAGATACATTTTCCTCTTTGTAATGCGCTAGTTAGTGGTTACTGGCACATTACATTAACTAATTTGAGATCGAATTATCAAATTTGCTCATTGCTGCTAGCGCTAATTTGAAACCTTACAATAAAGAACGGTTTGAGAGACACATGAAAGCTTGCCACCCACGGCGGCGCCAAGGCCTGTCCCCGGAGCTTCGCAGCGAGGTTCGCAGAGGGTTCGGGTAATTGCAGTCATGAGCCGGAGTTGATTGAAGAAAATTATACCCCAGTTTTTTACTACAAGTTTTTTTTGTGTGTGTGGCTTTTCTTAAATTATGCGGTGAAATTCAATTACAAGGGAAGACACATATAGGACTTTTAATAACTGTATTAAGGACTTCTTTCGAGCTCCTTTCTGTTCCATCTTGTCGGGCTTATTAACCTACAGCTTTCTCAAACTTGTGCCTGTTCTTGAGAAGTTGGTTGGTTGGTTTGTTTTTTAAGAAAATTATTATCTGGTTCAAATTCACTTTTTTCCATGTACTTTTTTTTATTGTTGTTCAACAATTTAGAACCAAAAAATGTGGAAACATATTTTTACATGTGTGCACACATATTATATATATATATATATATATATATATATCACATCACATATATACTATTTATGTATTTATCTATATTCCTGTTAGTTGCTGTTGAGTCAGCTCCAACTCATGGCAACTTTATAGACAACAAAACGAAATGTTGCCTGGCCTTGCAGGCTGGTGCAAGGCCATTGATATGTTTGAGTCCATTGTTCCAACCACTGTGTTAATTCATCTCACCAAGGGCCTCCCTCACTTTCACAGACCCACTACTCTACCAACCATGATGTCCTTTTCTAGTGATTGATCTGTTCTAATGACATGTCCAAAGTAAGCAAGCTGAAGTCTCACCATCCTCATTTCTAAGGAATATTCTGGTTGCGTTTCTTCTAAGACTGATGTGTTTGTTCATTCTTCTGGCAGCCCAGAGTACATTCAATATTCTTCACCAACACTACAATTCGAATACATCAGATTGATGCATTCAAATATACTATATATATATACACACACATATTAGATATGTTGTTGATGTTGTTGTTCTTGTTGGGTGCTGTTGAGTCGATTCTGACTCATGACGACCCCACGTGTTAGAAAGTAGAACTGCTGAATAGGGTTTTCTTGGCTGTAATCTTTATGGGAGCAGATTGTCAGGTCTTTCTCTGGCAGAGCCACTGGGTGGGTTCTAACTGCCAACCTCATATGCATGTGAAAGGTGGACAATGAATAAGGAAAACTGAAGAAGAATTGATGCATTTGAATTATGGTGTTGGCAAGGAATATTGAGTATACCATGGACTGCCAGAAGAACAAGCAAACTTGTCTTGGGAGAAAATGCAGCCAGAATGCTCCTTAGAAGCAAGGGTGGTGAGACTTCATCTTACTTTGGACATGTTATCAGGAGGAACCAATCCCTGGAGAAGGACATCATGCTTGGTAAAGTAGTGGATCAGGGAAAAAGAGAAAGACCTTCAGTGAGATGGATTGACACAGTGGCTGTAACAATGGGCTCAAACATAGTGATGATTGTGAGGATGGCATAGGACTGGGCGAGGTTTCGTTCTGTCATACATAAGGTTGCTATCAGTCGGAACCAACTCAGAGGCACCTAACACACGCACACACTATATATATACTGTGCAACGTATATAGTATATATGTCATATGCGTGCACTTCATGCATACCCACTCACATAACATATATACTGTGCCATATGTATAATATATATATTATATCCATGCACCTCACATACACACATATAGCATGTATACTGTGCAATGTATTTAAAAAAAAATTGCTGTTGAGTCGATTCTGACTCACAGTGACCCTATAAGACAGAGTAGAACTGCCCCATAGAGTTTCCAAGAAGCGCCTGGCAGATTCAAACTGCTGACCCTTTGGTTAGCAGCCATAGCACTTAACCACTACGCCACCTTATGTACCACACACACACACACACACGCTGTGCGATGTATACCCAGTGCCATCAAGTCGATTCCAACTCCTAGCGATGTATATAGTGTATATATTATATGCGTGCACTTGACTCACGCACATACACACTCATATATAACATATATACAATGCAATGTGTGTAGTATAAAATATGCACGCACCTCACGCACACACACATAACATATATACTGTGCAACATATATAGTATACATATTATATGCACGCACCTCACACACACACAGCTTCTTTTCCAGCTTGGGGTGCTCTACACTGCCCTTGGCAGGCAAACCCTCATGGTCCTTGCAGCTCCCTCTCGGGTGGGGAATCTCAATAACTACATTCCCAAATGCAAGTAATAAAAAGTAAATTTATAAATACCGAACATCATCTGGATATCTAAGACACGCCAAAAAGCAATGGAAGGTTTTCCCCCCACTTACTGAAGGATTTGTAACAATAAACAGTAATGAGAGCGCTGAGGGAGCTGTGTGGCTGCCAGCCCTCTGTCCACTCCCCCTGGAAAAATGCAACTGGGAATGGAAAACAGGGCCCTGAGCTCTGTAATTAATTTATTTGCATCTCCAATACTGTGAATGGCTAGAAGTGTGGTGTGACATTTGGAGTGACACCCAGGAATCCCGACCCAGCGAATGCTGCTGGAACCTTCCACTGGGGAAGCTGTTGTGAAGTCGGGAGGGGTGTGTTCACTCTGAACCTGGGAGCAGATGTCGCTCAGGTGGCATCTAGCATGAAGCGGAGAACCAGCGTCCAGTGGCTCCCGAGGTCCCAGCAGGAGTGGGGGAACAGGACACAGTGGAAGGAGGACTGTGTGGGTGGCTCGGTCCCATCTTGTACGTGGAGTCCCCTCCTCCTCCCTCTGAAGGCCAAGGAACTGGCACCAGGCTGGACATTTAAAGGTCAAAAGGTCACCATTTTCTCCTGACATCTTGGGCATTTATTCTGAAAAGCCCAGCCTTCTCTGGCCAAGGAGGAGTGGCCTTTGGGGCAGGGAGTGTGGACATGCGGAGGCTTAGGGCTGCAACTTGTCTCCTGGTTCTGGAGAGTTCTGAGAGTGTCTGAGGTCACTGAGCCTCGCCCCAGGGGATGTGTCAGGGTGGGGGGAGCGGAGAAGCAGAGAATGGACAGCAGGAGGTCTTGGATCACTCATCTAATCTGATCCCTTGCTGCCCAGTTGGGGACACTGAGGCCCCAGGGATATCACTGACTTCTCCAAGTCAGGAGCAGAGCCAGGCTCAGCCCAGGCCAACCAGCTCCTGGAATCTTTCCTCTGTGCCACCACCCTGTCCCCATAACCCTGGAAGCCATTGGTGTGGCTGGTATGTGCCCCCCAAAAGCTTTAGCAGGCTTCTGTGCCAAGCTTTGGTGTCTTCTGCCCACATTCACAGGAAGTCAAGACAGGATAACCCTGTTAAATGAACTGGCCCCAAGGCAGCAGTACCCCAGGGGCAGCCATCGTTCCCCCAGCCAGACCCTGGGCACACGTGATGGGTGACTCTGAAAGGGTGGAGTGGCAATGCCGTCCCCTAGAAGAGGGTGCCTACTGCTCACCGCCACGCCCACCAGGTGCCGCCCCTGAGGAGACCTACCTCCTTTTTCCTGGATTGGGCTAGGCTGAGTGTGCAGCAGCACCCTCTACTGTGAGTTAGTTGTGTTGCAGCCCCATAGTGCTCAAATGTCCAAATTAACAGAACCACGAACTGAGCCAAGAGAAGACCAGGCCCTACAGGTCCCTGGGGATTTGAGAGTGAGGCACTGGCCTTTGCATAGTGCAACTCAAAGGCGGGTGGGTTTCTGTGTGTGTCTGTGTGTCTGTGT
Organism: Loxodonta africana; assembly: GCF_030014295.1. Classification (NCBI taxonomy): domain Eukaryota; kingdom Metazoa; phylum Chordata; class Mammalia; order Proboscidea; family Elephantidae; genus Loxodonta; species Loxodonta africana. The sequence goes on from NC_087344.1 coordinate 37,083,705, forward strand.
GTACATGCGTGCTTGTGGGGGGGATGAATGGGTGTGTAGGAATGTGTGTGTGGTGGGGTGAGTGTGTACGTGTGTGTGGAGGCAGTATGTGTTGTCAGTGTGCGTGTGACTGTGCATATGTGTGATGGGGTGAGTACATGTGTGTGCACGTGGTGGGGGTGAGTGCGTGTGAGTGTGCATATGAGTGGTTGGAGTGAGTGTGCTTGTGTGAGTATGTATATGATTGTATGGGGGTAGGTGTGTATGTGTGTATGTGTGAGCATATGTGTGAGTATGCACGTCATGATCGAGATGAGTGTGCTTGTGTATGGTGGGGTAAGTGGACACGTATGTGTGTGTGGTGGGGTGAGTATGTGTGTGTGTTTGTGTGTGTGTACACATGTGAGTGGTGTGTGGGAGCATGTGTGAGAATGTGCATGTGTGGGTCATGAGTGAACATGAGAGTGTGCAGGTACACGATGGGGTGAGCATGAGTGTGCATGCGTGTGTGTGTGCAGGTGCATGGTGGGGTGAGCGTGAGTGTGCATGTGTGTGTTTGAGTGTGTGTGTGAGTGTGCAGGTGCATGATGGGGTGGGCGCGCATGTGTGGGGTGAGTGTGAGTGTGCACGTGTGTGTGGGGTGAGCGTGTGAATCTGCGTGGTGGGGTCAGCATGTGTGAGAGAGTGTGTACATGGTGGGTGGGCTCCTGTGAAGGCCGAGCACGGCAGCAGAGAGGAAGCAGGCCTGGAGAAAGGCTGGTGTTGCCTGCTCACCATATTCCTGGAGAGCACTCTGGTTGTCCAGGCTGCTGAAGCCACTGTTACACTACCTCAGGGCACAAAGTTGGCCTCTGTCCACGGAGAGCCTGAGTGGAGAGGGGAGCAATCAATACCGGGCCTATGTGAGGAAAATGGGGCCTCCTGCTTAACCCATCCTCCCGGGCTGCTGAACAAAGTCCCGCGTGAGATAAGACAAAGTCCTTTGATCTCCATCGATCCATCTCTCCGAAGTCTTCTCCCAATGCTGAGTGACTCAGATGGCCCCGCCCTCCTCCCAACCGCCAGGTTGACAGGACGCACTTCCCAGCAGCACCTGCTTATCCCTGTGAGAGGAGCCCTGAGATAGCGGAGCCAGCTCCTGAAGGGCACATGATTTTGAGGGGACATCCCTGGCATATCCTCCCCACATGTACACTGTACTCCCCCAGCCAGGCAGTGCCGTCCTGGCCAAGCCCCCCAGAGGAGGAGGCCACCGTGTGTGGGTGAATTTGTGTGGTGCGTGTGTGTGTTTGTGTACAGGTGTGAGTGTGTGGGGCGAGTGTGTGTAATGCATCTGTGTGCATTTGTATATGGGTATAAATGTGTGGGGTCTGTGTGGCACGTGTGTGTGTATGGGTGTGAGTGTGTGTATGAGTGTGTATGTGTACAAATGTAAGTGTGCAGTGCATGTGTGTGTACGAGTGTGAGTGTGTGGGGTGTGTGCGATGCATGTGTGTGTGTACAGCCGTGAGTGTGTGGGTGAGTGTGTGTGGTGCGTGGGTGTTTGTGTATGGCTGTGAGTGTGTGGGGTGAGTGTGTAGGATGCATGTATGAGTGAGTGTGTGTGTGAGCGTGTGGTGGGTGGTTTTCTGAAGAGGCAGAGTACGGGGCCTCCTCCAGAGCTCAGACAGGGAGAGGAAGCAGGGCCTGGAATAAACGGCCTGTTGATTGACTCAAGTTACATCATTTTCTTTTCCTCAAGAGCCCATAAATCTCTCGCTCCTTGTAAAAACAGAATTTAAAAACAATTGAGTGCTCCTCCGGCCTCTCAGCCCAGCCCTGTGAGTGCTCCTGGAGGGGTCCCCCCCATACCTGGGACCCTGGGGGCACTGACCGCCCACTCCACAGCTCACCTGCTGAGGGGCCATTGTGGTTTGTCCGATCCTTCCTGCCCATTCAGCTGTCCCCCAGACCTGGGGCCCTGCAACCCCAGCCCCACTGGCCAGGACCCTCGGTCCCTTGTGCTTCTCCTCAATGCTGCCCTTCAACGGGCTCGGTCCTCTTTTCACCCAGAAACCCACTGGGGCCACTGTGCACTTAACCTCCCCTTTTTCTACCAGATCTCCACGTTGCCGTGTCCCCTCCCCTCTTGATAGTTCTCTGTGTTTGCTGTGGCCGGGAGACATGAAAGAGCACTGCTTCCTGTTTTTTAGAAGAAGGTGTTCATGGTGTTCTGGACTTTCTATTGGTGTCTTAGTTTCCTGGAGCTGCCATAACAAAGTACCACACACTGGGGGCCTTAAAACAACAGAAATTCATTCTCTTGCCATTCTAGAGGCTAGAAGTGGGTACTCAAGATGTTGGCAGGGCAGTGCTCTCTCTGAAGGCTCTAGGGGAGGAGTCTTCCTTGCCTCTTCCAGCTTCTGGTGGCTCCAGGTGGTCTTTGGCTTGTACATGCATCTTCACATGGCCATCTTCCTTCTGTCTGTCTGTGTCTCTTCTTTTTTATAAGAACATCAGTCATAGTGGATTCGGAACCACCCTACTCCTGTATGGCTTCATGCTAACTTAACTGATAACATCTGCAAAGACCCTGTTTTCAACCAGATCACCGTCCCAGGTAGAGGGGTTAGGACATATCTCTTTTAGGGGGACACAATTCAACCCGGAGCATTTGGTCAACTGGGACTTCCCGCATTTCTGGTTCTTCTGATAACCTGGAATCCTGTTCAGGGCTGTGGTAAGATTTCAGGGCATGGCACAGAGGGCTGGTGCATCGTAGTGGGTCCCTGTGACCTCATGTCACAAGAGGGCCACTGGCCCTCTTGGTAAACTTTGCCGGTCCCATCTCTGATCCGTCTGCCACATACCAGCTGTCTGGGACCTTTGCTTTGCTGGCATATTGACTTCAGCGATGAGCTAGAGCCACACAGGTACAGTATAGGTGGCCCGTGTGGGTTCTGGGATGCCTGGTGGCACAATGGTTAAGTGCCTGGCTGCTAACCAAAAGGTCAGCAGTTTGAACCCACCAGCCACTCCACAGGAGAAAGATGTGACAGTCTGCTTCCATAAAGATTTACAGCCTTGTCCGGCTACAACCAATGACTGTCCTGACAGAGAACACAACAGAGAATCCCTGATGGAGCGGGAGAACAGTGGGATGCAGACCTGAAATTCTCGTAAAAAGACCAGACTTAATGGTTTGACTGAGACTAGAAGGAACCTGGATGTCATGGTCCCCAGACCTTCTGTTAGCCCAAGATTGGAACCGTTCCCAAAGCCAACTCTTCAGACAGAGACTGGACTGGACTATAAGACAGAAAATGATACTGGTAAGGAGTGAGCTTCTTCGATCAAGTAGACACATGAGACTATGTGGGCAGCTCCTGTCTGGAGGGGAGATGAGAAGGCAAAGGGGGACGGAAGCTGGCTGAATGGACACGGGGAATACAGGGTGGAGAGAAGGAGTGTGCTGTCTCATTAGGGGGAGAGCAACTAGGAGTACATAGCAAGGTGCGTATACATTTTTGTATGAGAGACTGACTTGATTCGTCAACTTTAACTTAAACACAATAAAAAATAATTAAAAAAAAATTTACACCCCTTGGAAACCCTTTGGGGCAGTTCTACTGTGTCCTATATGGTTGCTATGATTGCAATCGACTGGACGGCAATGGGTTTGGTTTCTTTGTTTTCTGGTGTGGGTTCGATTAATGTGCATCCTGTGGGGAGAATATACACGAGAGTCATCCTGTCAGATCCAGGCCTTCACAAAGGTCTGGGATGCAGCAGTCAGGAGTGGCCAGGATCCCCTCTCCACGTCACCCTTCACAGGGACGCTGGCGTTGGCTGAGGCACACGAGGCAGCTGGTACGACAAGGCTCCTGGCCTTCTTCAAGACTTTGACAGCAGCTGGTATACTCTGAGGATGAGGTAGAAGCCCTCACTCAGAACAACTCTGACAAAAATTAGAGGGCTGGGCATGTTTTCGAGGTTTCTGCTTTTACCTCACGCATGTAGCCAGACCTTCTGCCTGTGGATTTGTCTGTTCACATCTCAGGGAGGCACCGGCTCCCTGAGAAAGCACCTCCCTTTCTCCCTGTTTCAAGGATGGGACCCTCTGACTGGACCTCACAGAGGGGCTGGGGAGAGGCTGATAACCGAGGGAGAAGGAAATTTGTACAGACCAGGGTCTCTGCCAGCCACTGGTGGACAGCCATGAGCCACTGGCAGGAGAGCCACCAGCTCCCCACTGCCTGGACCTGGACACCAAGTGCACAGAGTTCCTAAAGCACCTTCAGGCGGGGCGGGGGATGGGGACCTGGCCGGTCCCATAGCAGCTTCGCTTTCCGACAGCCCATGGCTCTTAATCCGAAGCAGTAAAGCTGTACACCCAGGCTCCCAGAGCCTCACCAACAAAAAGGGCTTTTTCCCCATATTTACAGCTTCTGGCTGCCGCTGGTAACAATGTGATGGCTTATGTAATGATGTCAAAGAGGCCTTTTCAGCTTAAAGGGCCTTCTGATGGTTCCCAACTCCGTGCGTTCTGAGTCCTAACGGACAGTGACGGGAGACTGGGCAGGGATGCTCAGAGAACTGGCCACCGGGGTGTTTGGGGGCTTCAGGAGGCAGGAGGAGCAGCCTGGCGCTGAGGAAAAAAAAGGAAAGGACTGGATGAGGGCAGCAGGGACCACCATCCTCCCTCTGGCTTGGGCACAGGAAGCTCCATTGGCTGAAGGGCATCCCTGGGTCTTCAGTGGCCAGTGGGGCAGGTGCTCCTGGATATGTGCCCTCGCCATCAGAGAAGCCAGCCCTGGCAGGGACCTAGGATGCCATCTGGAGGCCCCAGGGGTCCCTGATCCCCCCCCCGCCAGCAGCTCTCTACAGGTAGGCACAGAGAGCACACCCACACTGGGGCCGAGGGGCTCAGGCCAGGGAACATACTGGTCCTTGGGTAACCAAGAAGGGTGTTAGCGGTAGGAAGGGTGGCAAGGGGCTGGCTTGGGGGTTCCCTCCTCTCTGCCAGTTCGCTCTCCCCATCTACCATTGCCCCCTAGACCCTGCCCAGCCTGTACCATTCACTCTGACTGTCCAGGACCCTCACAACCACATACCTAATCTCTATGTCAGCCTCCAAACAACCACCATACATGCTCCACAATGCTGCGGGGAGAGGGGTCGTACCCCACACACCTGGCACGTCATTCATACATGCACCCATGCTTTCATCTCCTGCTGGAAGACCCCCAAGGCCGCCTTGAGGACAAACACCCAACAGCCATCCTTGACGAGGGGAGCAGAGAGCGCCTCAGGCACCGCCCCCCCCTCCGCCGCCAGGGCAGTGGTCTCTCTCGTCGTGGGCATTGGTTATGCCTGCAGTCGTCCTGGCCTGGGATTCAGCTATGAGCTAGGCCCTCGTCCCAAGTGCCCAAGCTGAGTGGCCCGGTGCTAGAGAAGGCTGTTGTCCCCAAGGGAGCATGCACGGAGGGTCAGGGCAGAAACATGCTCTCCGTCCCCTACCCAGGACCCTGGACTCTGAACCCCCGACACAGAGGGGGCCACCTCTCAGAAGGGCCTGTTCTGGGAGGGACCCTTGTCTGGCTCAGCCCAGCCCCCACCCCTCACCTCTCCTCTTTATCTTTTCACTTGAGGCAAATGCTGCCCTTGAATAGTCACCCAAAGCTGACCCCACCGAGGGACACAGAGTAACTCCAAGGAATCTCCCAGGGCCCATGAACCGTGAAGCCCTTCTCTGATGAATAGACCCCAGAGACAGGCACTGAGGCAGTGTAAGAAGACACCTGTGGGCCAGCCCCTTGTCGCTTGGGAGGAAGTTAGACAGCCCTCAAGTGGGGGTGGCTGCAGGGGCCGGCTCAGCCCTTACTCGCAGTGCCTGGGGCCCCACCTGGGAGAGACATGGGACGGGCCAGTGCCCTGTGGGTGAGGCGGAGGGAGCAAGCAGGCCCTGAATCAAGGATGACAAGCCCGATGGGTGGACCTGGCAACTCCCCTGACCACCGTCCAGAGAGTCCCTAGCAAGGGTGCCCATGGACAGCTCTCTGGGACCAGAGCAGATGCCCCAAGGATGGCCCTAGAGGCTGGTCACCCAAGGGTGACAACCAGAAGTGGCTCCTCCTTTGCAGAGCCAATCTAAGCTGAGCCCTGGGGAAACCTCCATCAGCCCCCCTTGCCCCTGTACCCCATCACCACACAGGCATGCCACCTCCACTGTGGGCTCATCCAGTGAGAGCAAGAAGGGCCCCCTTGCAGTACCTGGTTGCAAAGCCAGAGAATGCAGGGAGGAAGAGGGGACCCTATAGACCTAGAGTGAAAGTAGGAGGAGGGGACTCCACAGACCGAGAGCGGGTGAGAGCAGCAGGGAAGATAGCCGCCTGTGCTCAGCACACACCAGACAGGCAGAGGCTTTCATGGCAGTTGACAGCTCTCTCTTCTGGAACATTCTGGCTCCTGCACTTTTCACCAGCCGTTCAGTGGGCTTGACCACAGGGGGAGCTGCTTTGTCTCAGGACAGGGGAAAGAGAAGGTGGTCTCCACTCCCCTCGGCCAACTGAGCCGTACTCGGCCTCACTGGGCACAATGTCCCCTCTGTCTCAGAGAGAAAATAGCTTCCGAGTGGAATCAGTTTTCAGCCACCCGCTGGGCTGCTGCGGCTGGGGGAGGGGGACATGCAGACCCGGCACAGGGGAGCGACTGTGCTGCTAGGCACCTCACCTGCTGGGGCCAGCAGGAAGGCTGGAGGGCATGGCAGGAGGCTCTGAGATGCTCTTCCACACTCAAGTTCAACATTGAAATCCTTGGTGCTCTCCATCCTTACTCCTGAACTGTCACCCAGTCAGCGTAGGACTTCAGGAACAGCATGTTCCAGAAGCAGGTGTTGCTATGTCCCCCGTGGTACACATACTGCAGGTCTCTGCTTAAGAAGGGGAATCCTTGGGTGGTGCAAACAGTAAACTCACTTGGCTGCTAGCCAAAAGGTTGGAGGTACAAGTTCACCCAAAAATGCCTCGGAAGAAAGGCCTGATGATCTACTTCCAAAAAATTAACCACTGAAAAACTCTGTGGAGCACAGTTCTAGACAGACACACGTGGGATCGCCAGAAGTCAGAGTCGACTAGGTGGCAACTGGTGTCTCCTCTGAGGGGTGGCAGTGATGTTTTAGTGGTAGAATTCTTGCCTGCCATGTGGGAAACCTGGATTTGATTCCTGGCCAATGCACCTCACGTGCAGCCACCACCCGTCTGTCACTGGAGGCTTGCGTGTTGCTGTGATGCTGAACAGGTTTCAGTGGAGCTTCCAGTCTAAGACAGACTAGGAAGAAAGGCCTGGTGCTCTTCTTCCAAACATCAGCCATTGAAAACTCTGTGGAGCAGAGTTCTACTCTGACATGCGTGGGTTAGCCAGGACTCAGAGTCAATTTGATGGCAGCTGGTTTTTTGCTTAAGGAGGAGGTGGCAGCATGAGCTCGTGAAGCGGCCACTCCCATGGAGACACCTGGTGTCCCATGGAGCAGAAGCTCAGACTGAGAACCCCCTCTCTGGGGTCCTTCTGCCCCAGAACAATCATCCCCTCCGTCTCCCCCGTCCCTCACTTCCACTCCTCCCAAGTCCACACACACAAGGAGTCATCTCTCAACCCTCCCATCCACGCAATTGGGACTGGCCAGCTTGGCGGGTCCCGGCAGAAATTCTGTTTATCTTGACAATACGTTATTTGACCCAACGCTGATCCAGTGGCTGATACCACAGACTTGCAGATGATGGAGACAGCCCCCGTGGACATCAGGGTCAGGAAGCTGAGCCTCGTTCTGGAGGCTGACGTCAGGGCAGCAGGGAGGGGCATGAGGGAGGGTAGACATATGGAGGTCCCAGCAGTGGAGCTGCAGTTCCCTGGACTCGCTGCCTGGGGCATCCCAGCTCTCCTGTAAGCAGGAAGAACAGCAGGAAAGCTCTGGGTGTACTGATGAGGGGTACTGACGAGCACGAGCAGGTACCACCGGCATCTCCAGGGTCCCAAGAAACCTGCCCAGGGTGCACCACGCATTTCATCTTTTTGCCAGTTGAGCAGAAAGACAATTTCACATGAGGAAATGAGTTTGGTGTCCCTGGATTTTCTCAAAGACTCCTTGGCAAAAGAAAAAGCGGTCTCAGAGACTTGGATTAAGGTGAACCTGTAGGACTGAGGGAGTCCGGGGGTTGGTGCAAATTGTGAATGCGCTCCACTGCTAACCGAAAGGTTGGCGGTTCACGTCCACCCAGAGGTGCCTTGGAAGAAACTCCTGGGGACCTACTTCCAAAAAATCAGCCACTGAATGCCCTATGAAACAGGGTTCTACTCTAATACACGTGGAGCTGCCAGGAATCAGAGCCAACTCGAAGGGAGCTAGTTTGAGTAGGGCTGAGAGTCTGAGTATGCAGGTGATTGGGGCGCCCCGTTTGGATTCAGCAGGAAGCCTTAGGGAAGCTGGGTTTCCTGGTGCAGGAATCCCGGGAGGCAAGGCCTCCCCATTGGGCTGAGGGGTGAGCTGACCAGGTCTGGGAGAAGCTCCGAGAGGCTCCCCAAGTGCCGCCCCTACCCACAACTGTTGCTGGCTGAAGGGCTCTGATCATTTCCCTGCTCTCAGCACTATCGACTTTGGGGCCAGTCATTCTCTGTGATGAGGGTCGTCCTGTGCATTGTAGGGTGTTGAGCAGCAACCCCGGCTTCATTCCCAGTTGTGACAATCAAGAATGTCTCAGACTGGCCAAACATCCTCTAGGAGGCAGAATTATCCCAGGTTGAGGACCACTGACCTGCCCAGATCAGCCATGTGGGAGGATCAGCCAGTGTCCATTTCTCCCCAGCAGCTGGGCTGTTAAGCAGGCGAGCAGAAAAGCACACAGGGACCCTGGGTACACAGGGCGCAAGCTTCTGTCCATGTGAACTGCAGCGGCGACCCTCAGAGCAAGCCCACCCCACAGCATGCCCTCCCCACTCCAGGCCCCCATGAGGACCTGTGAGTTCATCTAAGACACCTGACCTCCTGGCAAGTAGGTGCTACACCTAGACTCTGACCCACAGTTGTGGATCCATGATGATGGCCGAGCAGCCAGGGTTATGGGCAAGTGGGGACAATGGGCTGGGAGTCTGAGGGCAGGGCTTCTCCTCCAGTTTCTCCACCTGGAAGACAGAATGGGTGTCTGGCCCTCCAGCCCACCCACTGCCCTCTGTTGCATCTTGCCGCCAGGGTCTGGGGTCAATTTTGCAGGAACGAGGTCAGTGGGAGCCCCGGGTAGTGAGCTCGGGAGGGCAGGGCCTTGGTGGCTTTGTTTGAGGCTATGTGGTTACGAGGACGGGTCTGGGACAGGGAGTCAGGTGGGCTCCATGGAGACTCGGTGATGTGGCCGCAGCACTGGTAACGCTCTCTAGAACGGCCCTGGTCCCAGCATAAATGGCACGGCTCCAGAGAAGGCAGGCTGGGTAAGGCTGCAGGCTCACGGAGAGGAGAGGCGGCCTTTGTGGGGCCCAGCTCGCCGGATGGCACTAAGACCCGCAGAGGCTGTGGAGGCTGCACGGGAGACCCAGACACCCAGTCAACATCACGGGCCCAGGCTGTGTGACGTGACCACTGGGAGCTGGCCCACGCTAGGCCAGGGCCAAGGAAGACAGGGGCCATTTGAGAAGACCCCCATTCCCCCAGCCTAGGGGAGCCTCACCCCTACCCGTCGCCTCAGTTGCCATAGCTGGTGATGGGGAGCAAAACTTGGAGGCAGAGAAATGAACACTCATGCAAAGCGGGGCTCCTCTGATCCTCCAAACGTTCACGGAGAGACAGGCACTCAAGGGGGCCCCAGCTGTGACTCTGACTCTTCCAAGCTCCGGGACCCCCCTTCCACACCCCTCCGGCCTGTGCCCCACTTCACAGGTACTCATCAGCTGGTTTGGGCCTAGTAGAACTCCTCCACTGGGAAGAACCAGCCTCAGAGGTAAACTGGGGCAGCTGTTTCCGGGAGGGATGTCTAGCCATCACTGTCCCTTTAAGAAGGAAGTCTGCCAGACTGAGCTCCTGTGATTCCTATGGACAAGTGATGATGGGGGCTGTCCAAAGAACAACAGCCAGAGCACTCAGGCTCAGCCAAGAGGGGTTAAGGATACCTTTGAGACTGGGGCCACCCACTTCACCTCATACCTGTCAGACCAGCTGGCACATTAACTCCTGCCTGGCCAGAGCTGGGCCGGCTGAGGTGGAGCCTTCGGAGGCTCAAATACCACGTGCTCAAACCCACTGCCCTCTCTCTTCTGCCCCCATTGCTGCCTTTGCCCCCAGCCTTCACCCCCTCTCCTCTAACTGCGTAATGTCAGGCTGCCCACATGCTTGCTTCCAGCCCTGTCTCCATCCACTCTCATGGATGTGTGTGTGCATGCGGGTGTGAATGTGGATGTGTGTGCGAGTGTGTGAGCCTGTGTGCACGTGAGTGTATGCAAGGGTATGTGTGTGCATGCAAGGGTATGTGTGTATGTGTGTGTGAGTGTGTATGCGTGTGCTTGTGTGTGTGACTGTGTGTAACAGTATATGTGCCTGTGTGTAAATGCATATGTGTGTATGTGTGTGAGTGCATGTGTGTTTGTGCCTGTGAGTGTACACGTGAGTGTGTGTAAGGGTGTATGTGTGACAGAGTTGTATGTCTGCGTGTGTGTGAATGTAAATGTGTGTGTTTGTGTATGCATGTGTGAGCGTGCGTGTGTGCTGCCTCTCTCCCTCTTCATCACTAAAGCTCAGGGTGTTAGTCAGCTGAGAGGGGCTGGAAACAGCTAGAAGCTCAGCATAAGCAGAAACCACCAAGCCAGGGCCTCATTCACACTCCCAGCCACCGCCTGGCCCCCAGCCTCCAATCCCAGCCAAATGGTCCCAGTTGTGCCAGCCTACACAGGGGAGATAAAGCAGGATTGGCCACACTGGGCCTGGAGTCCAGCCACACAGAGAGCCTGGGGGAGGGCTGGGGTGTCTGAAAGTCCGTGCAGGCTGCACCTCCCATTCCAGGAAGGCCGAGCCAGTGAGACCGGGACACCCCTCAGGTCTTGGCCAACAGAGGCCCTCCCTTACTTATAGGGACTATGGGTGCCCCACTCTGCTCCCGGCCCCCAGAGCCCTGCGGCCCGGACTTTCTCACCTGCTTCTCAGGGCAGAAACGAGAGCTGCCTCTACCTGCCTGCCCAGGTCAGGGGCACAGAGATAAGGCTCTTGGCTTGCAGGAAGGGGACCCAAATGCCAGAGAGTGGGCGAGGGGCAGGGACAACAGTAGTGACTCCATCTGATAGGGACTGACACCTCCACAGATCCTTGGCCCAGGCAGGCTGCCTGCTGGGAAAGGGGCCGGGACCGGGGCATCTCCTCACCTGGGTGGGATTTAGCTGGTGTGGCCACAGCAGAGGGCCCCAGCCCCACAGGTCACCCAGTCTGGGGAATGGGCTGCTTCCCCTGCACCGAGGCTTCCAAGGTATCCAACAATCCACTCTTTACCCCAGAGTCTACTAATTAGTATGCTCTGCGCCTTCCTCAGAGACCCCCAGATCATAGACCCCAGCACAGGCCACAGTTAAAAGTGTTGAATGAATGAATGAGCGAACGAGTGAATATTCCAGGCTCTATTTCCAGGCTAAGCAACCACTAAAAAGGGGACACAAATCAGGGCAGGGGTGCAGGAGGGGGCTCCTCTGGGATTCTCCGGGTTCTTTAAGGAGGAAGCCAAACCCTGGAGGAAAACACGATTGTCCAAACCCTCTAATTAGCAGCCAGGCGGACTCTGCTGACCGGAACTGCTGAGGATCCATTGGTGGGAACAGCAGAGAGAAGGGCCTTTCTCTCGGTTGCCTGGCGCCCTGGGTCGAGGGAAGAGGCGGGGGAGCCATCACCCCGGGGTCCCAGTCCTGGGCCCTCTGTGGCTATGGTCAGGGCTAATTGGCCCTCATTAAGTCTTCCCTTCTCGGGGTGGAATGGGCTGGGAGCTGTCACCCCGCTTCTCTCCCAGCTTCTCTCCAGCTCTGCAGCCAGCCAGGAGGGCCCCTGGGGCCACAGGCTCAGGGTCTTGTTTTTCCCTTGGCACAGATATTTCCAAGTCTCCAAGGATGAGGAAGGGTCACGCCTATGTCAACGCCATGGCTTCCCCATGTTCTGGTTCTGGGCCTGGGGTCAACCTTTCAGAAGACTGTGAGTACCCCCAGGCAAAGGACAGGCTTGGGGGTCCCAACCTGCCCCCATAGACCCACCTGCCAGCCCTTCCTTCTTTACAGCCTTAGCCAAGCTGCCCCCACCCCTCACCATCTTCAGCTCCACTTTCATGCTTAGGCGGCAGCTCTCCTGGCAAAATATTCTAGTGCAGTTCCCCACCTGACTTGGGGAGGTGCATGCGCTTGGAAAATGTAATTAGATTCTGCCTCACATTGTGTACTAGTTCCCAAGAAAATCATCTATTAATTGATTCCAATTACTCTTAATTGTTTCTCATACATTTCAATTAGGCAGCTGTGTTGTTGCAGGCAGGGGCTCGCGATTAGAGAAGTAATCATTGCGCCTCTCATCCCAGCCTGGGGATGCCCACCACGGGCCATGCAGGAGGCTGGAGCATTTCAACCAGCTCAGGAGGGGCACAAGGGCTGGTGGACGCTGCCCAGCCCTCAGTTCCTGCAGTCCTAGGTCCTGGAGCAGAGCCCAGGGCCTGGATCCTTCCTGCAGACATTTCCAGGCCCTCCCGCTGCCACCTCTGGGCCAGGGACACTCCTCATCTGTGAAGGGCAAGGACTTTATAATGGAGGAAACAGGAGTCCTGGTTTGGTGGCTTGGCGGCACCCCCCCCCCCCGCCCCGCCGCAAGCCTGGCCAGGGCACAGCAGCATGAACTGTCCAGGGGTGGGGAAGAAAGACAGGCCCCCAGCGAGAATAGGGTCCCGGAGCTTTGGGGAACGTGGAGGGACTCCCTGAGAATCTTATTCTTTCTGCTCGTCCCCACTTCCCAGATGTTTCTGGCAGTCTACCGACGAGGGTGGGTTTGTGTTTATTTTTGTTTTTCCTTCTAAATCTGCCTTAATTGTTACGCCTTGATGTGTATGTGTGTGTGAGAGAGAGAATTTACATAACATAAAATTAACCACCGTAAAGTGTACAATCCAGTGGCATTTAGCACATTCATGGTGTTGCACAACCATCCCCTCTATCTGGTACCAAAACATTTTCATCACCTCAGATGGAAACCCCATAGCCATTAGCAGTCACCCCTCTATTCTCCTTTCTCCATCCATCCCTTAGGCAACCACTAATCTACTTTTTATCTCTATGGATTTGCCTATTCTGGACATTTCATACAAATGGAATAGCACAACACGTAGCTTTTGTGACTGGCTTCTTTCATTCAGCATATTTTCAAGGTTCATCCATGTCATAGCATGTATCAGGATTTCATTCCCTTTTATGGCTGCGTAACGTGTTGGAGTTGACTCACCGGCAACTGGAGAGAGGGAATATTCCATTGTGTGGGGTGACCATATTTTGTTTATCCATTCATTAATGGATGGACTTTGGGCTGTTTCCACCTTTTGGCTATTGTGCATAGAGCTGCTATGAACATTTGTGAACAAGATTTTGTGTGGATGCCTGTTTTTCATTCTTTTGAGTACTTACTGCAAGTAGAATTGCTGGGTCACATGGTCTACCTACTAGTTTAATAGTGATGAAATAAATTTAAGCATTTTGGCAGCAGGGGTGGTGGGACGGAGGGATGAGGTGTCCTGGGGAGGTAGGTGCCTGTCCCTCTGTGTCAGGCAGTGGGAGTACCAATCGGGGGAACAACCTGTTCTCCATTGGGTAAGGGTTCAGCAAGGCCAGGGACAGTGATCCTGGGGCTTCAGGAATGCAGGGTCCAGGGCTGCATCTGAGACCATGAATTTCAGACCCCGGACTCTGGGGCACTTCCTAACTTCTCTAGCTTGTTTTGGGGGTGTGAGCATGGAGGCTCGAACCTGGAAAGACAGGACTAGGGAGGAGAGACCTGCCCCAGGATGAACCCAGGGTTCTCCTGGCTCTAAAACACCTTACTCTAAAGGCTTCTGGAATCCAGTAAAGCTTTATTGTTTCTCTTTGCCACAAACCATCGTGGTTAAGACCACAGACATGGGTGTCCAGCCGACTTGGCACAAATTTCACTTACAAGCTGCGTGAGCCAGGGCAGGGCCCATGACCCTTTGAGCCTCTGCCTCCCGGTCCCTCAAATGGAAAAAGCTCACAGAATGGCCATAAATCTGAAGAAGAATGCACTGGCTCCATGCCTGTCATGTGGGAAGCCCTCAGTGGACAGCCAAGGACGGAGCAAGCGTATACCAAGCTTCGTGTGTTCCAGAAGCTTCTAAATGAACCACCACCAGCTTCAGCTTCAGCCTGGCCCAGGGCTGCAGAGGTTGTACTCGGGGCAGCATCTCCCAGGGTTGCCAGCACACACCCACCTTCGTCTGTGCTCAGGGTCATTTTCCTTCTCCAGGTGTTTCCATATGAAAGGGCCTCAGACAGGTGTCAAGGCAGTGAGCAAGCTGGGTACCTAGCCCCCCCCTCCTCCGCCGCCCCACTCCCTGGTCTCTGAAGGGTGCCCTGGGAGTCACAGTCATTTCCAAGGTCAAGCGTGGCTGGAAGCCAAGCCCTTGGGATTCCAGTCACCTGGGGCATCTTGGAGGTTCCCAGCTTTGCAAACAGCAAATATTAGCCCATGAGCTTTCCCTCCCACTTGCTGGAGGCACCCTCAACTCTGGGCACTGCGGAACAAAGCAGGGTGCAGAAGGAACCTCGTGCCAACCCAGCTCCATTGTTCAGGGGAAGGTGAGAACCCAGCCAGGGAATGCCCAGCCAGGCACCTCCTGGCCCTGATTCTCCTGTTACCCCATCTCCACTCTGATAACCAGACCTGCATCCTCCTCACTCACTCTCAACTTGGCTTGTTGGAAATAACCACCAAGTGCTCCCCAGGCCCGGAGCTAACGGCTTGCTCTCAGCTCAGTGAATCCAAACAATAACCCTGCATGGCAGGGATCATTAACCCATTTTACAGATGAGGAAACAAAGCTCCAGAGGTCACCAACTAGGATCAACAATGACCTATACCCCTGGAACTGCCTTTGATGCCTCCCAGCCCGTAAGACAGTTGGAGTATAAATAGCCAAAATATCTCCCTGTTTGCTCAGGGCCCCTGGGTGGTGCAAACAGTTAAGACGCTCGGCTGCTAACTGAAAGATTGAAGGTCCGAGTCTACCCAGAGATGCCTCAGAAGAAAGGGCTGGCAATCTCTGGAGAATCAGCCATTGAGTTGAAATTGACGGCGACTGGTTGGGAGTTCCTGGGTAGCACAAACAGTTAACATGCTCGGCTGTTCAATGAAAGGTAGGAGGTTCAAGTCCACCCGGTGGCACCTTGGAAGAAAGGCCTGGCAATCTACTTCTAAAAAATCAGCCATTGAAAACCCCATGGAGCACAGTTTTACTCTGACACAAATGGTGTTTCCATGAGTCTGAATCAATTCAACGGCAACTGGTTTGGCTTTTTTTTTTTTTTTTTTGTATGCTTGAAGCCAAGAATCCCCACCTCCTCACTGTCATGGGGCACAACCAGGAGGGGCGGAAGCGCATGTAGACCCAGGCTCCCTGCAGAGACCTCGGGAGCGCCAGTGCACAGAGGGGACCATGCAGCCGCTCCAAGTCTCCGGCTCTGACCTGGAAGGATTCGAAACATGTAAAGTGCGGCTAAACCACAAATCCCAAGTGCTCCACGCTGAGGCCGAGCCGAGGGGGAACAGGATCCCGTGCTAAGGGAGGCACGGGGGCCAGGTCCCGTCCCGAGAAAGGGCATCTCCAGAGAGCCCCGACCAACCTTCCGCTTTGGAGAGGGAATGAAAGAGAGTTATTGACAGAGGGCGGGGTGCGTGTGGCCATGCGGGGCAGCCAGGCCCTTGGAGAGAAGGGGAAGGTTCCTCCCGAAAGGGGTCCATAAAGGGCACTTTCTTCACGGACTCACAATTAGAATGCAGCCTGTCCGAAAGTGTGTTCAACAAGATCCTAAGAGGAGTGGAGTTTATTTATTTTAACTTTGGACTGGCCAATCCAAACAAATAAATGGGACTTCAAACAGGAGGAGCACGTCGGAGGATATCTGAGATCTAACCTTTGACTGAGGTTAAAAAAAAAAAGAAAAACACACACCCTTGGACATAAATCTGCAAATAAACTCTCCAAGGGAAAACATCGGCTCTTTCCAAACTCCTCAATTCTACCTTCTGTCTTGTGTTCGGTAGGAAGTGCTGGCCTGGTCCCTGTGACAGTGGCTCAAGGCCCGTCTTATCCCTTGGCCGTGCAAAGGGCCGCTCTCCTGTCCCCCTACCTCTCATCCGGGGGCCCTTCACAGTGCCACATGGGCCAAGGACACAGCAAGTCCTGGCATTCCCTGCAGCAAAAAGACTGGGAGGCTTCAGGCTGGTCCTGGGAGGACCAAGCCCAGTGCCACGCTCCCTCTTACTGTCAGGACCTGGCATCGTCACGGACTCCCGCCAGGCAGCCAACCTCGGAGGCCCTGACATCTCTATCGTGTTCAACCGCTTGTTGCTAAACCAATTATGCGCAAGCCGGGCTGGGGTCTCCGAAGCTGGACTTGCAGGGGGTGGAGAGGAGAGCAACTGGGAGAGGATGGTGTCTGAGGGCCGAGCCACTGCATTTGGGGTACCAGGTGTGCCCAGGTCAGGCTGTGTGTGTGTGTGAGTGTGTGTGCGTGTGTGTGTGTGCACACACACCATTGGGAGAGTCTAATCAAGAGAAAGGACAGGAGGAACGGTAGCATAGCCGGCATGTTCTCCTCGATGCTTTGGGAGCATCCAGGTTTGTTGCCCTTGGCAGCGGCAGCTGCCTCCTTTCTGGGAGAACAGGCTGCTTTGAGTTCTTAGGAGGACCCTTGTTTCTGCAACTGGAGTCTCGGGTGTGGGGCAGGACCCCAGGACTGTGCTAGGTCACTGGGGCGCCACTGTAGGGTCGCTATTTCTGTGTGCAGAGATCTCTGAGATGCTGAGGGACACAGCCAGCACAGGTGATGGGCGGCATTGCTGGCCTGGGCTCTGAGGCCGGGGGGCTCCATGCCCTGGGCAACCCCGGGCAGGGGCTGCAGGCCCACACGGCATAGTGTCTCAGCTCAGGTCTGGCTGGACTGGCCCTGCGTGTGATTTGGGGTGGTTTCCCGTGTGCTCTCTCTGCTGGACAGAGTTTCTATCTGTTTCCACCCCCTCTCAACCTGGTGGTCTAGAACCTGACACCCCAAGCTTTAGTACTGGGAAGAAGGAGCAGGGACAAAACTCATGTGCACTCACACACACACACGCACAGGCACATACACACACATGCATGCATACACCCACTTATATGTGAACACGTGCACACACTCACACATTCACAGTCACACACACGTACATTTATACTCGCGTACACACATGTGCACACACACAGAAATAC
Organism: Loxodonta africana; assembly: GCF_030014295.1. NCBI lineage: Eukaryota > Metazoa > Chordata > Mammalia > Proboscidea > Elephantidae > Loxodonta > Loxodonta africana. Next base: position 37,101,185 of record NC_087344.1, read on the forward strand.
AGCGTTTTATTATGCAGCCTCTGTTGTAATTTTTTTCAATTTTCATCCTTCCAAGTAAACCCACAGAGCCAGTTCCCTTTTGGGGGCTGCAGGCCATCTGAGCTGGCCATTCCCAGAGTGAGCCCATTTGGGGAGAGGGTGGGGAATCAGATCACTAGGGCAAAGGAGAGGAGACACCTCTCCTACCGAGATGCCAGCATCTCCACAATGCCACCATTGAATGAGATATGTCACCAGGGGCCCCATATCTTCCCCTCGCTCTGGTGGTCACAAGAGGAAGGCTCAGGACAAGGCCCCCCGGACATCTGGCCTTTGCACTTATCACAAACACACTGTCCAAACAGGATGCTCCACGTACCCCTCTCCAACCCCTTACCTCCCCCACCCCCGTTATCTGAGCAATGAACCAAAAAGCAGGGCCTAAGTTAAGAGGCCACCAGCCCCAGATGACTTCCTGATCTCCAGGCTCCTTCCAAAGAGGGGCAGGAGCTGCCTGGCCTGTCTTGCTGCCCCGGGCAGGAGGCTGATGCATATCTACGTGGCACTCAGATTCTGGGCACCCAGCCCCTCTGCTTCCAGTTTGATAGCCAGGTCCCGACGCCACACTGGCCAATTGGCTGGCTGGGGAAGCTCGCAGAACCTGCATGTCCGTGGCCGCCATGCCCTCCCGGGGCTCCAGGATGTCTCTGAGTGTGGACGGGGCGCATGCCTACTGGGGAGGGGATGCGGTGCTGCACACACACAGCACACGTGCCCTGGGCTGTGTCCTCGAGGAGCTCCGGGCGGGGTGAGGCTGGTGCCCATGGGCCGGCGGCCCCAGGATCCTCTGCCGAAGGAGCTCCCTTAGGCTGTGCTAGACCCCTCTGTCCCTCTCGGGGGGCCTGCTGAGCTCCTCAAAACCTGGGTCGGGAAGTACCCTGGATGTGACCGCGATGAGCGACTGACGTTCAGGCCAAAGGGAAGGGATTAGAACACTGGCTGTCTGGAGAGACTGTGGCTTCAGGCTGTTAATAGGGAGCCCCTCAGTCCCTCACCTGGCTCTGTCCTTCCCCAGTGTCTGGTTTCTTGACTCCCGGGGCAGTTTTGTGGCCATACCCTCCTCCAGCCACTGATGGCAACAATGTGATTTGCAGGGGTACTATCCCCAACGGAAACCATCTGCCCTTCTGCCCAAGTTGCCCTCGAGCACAGGCATCATCTCCTACCCCTGCCCAGCTGGGAATAAGACAGGGTTTGGGCATCCGTGAAAGCATGAATGGGTGGACAGATGAGCGGGCTGAACCTGAGTGAAAGCAGGGCCAGGCGACATGCTCAGAGCAGAGTGGAGAGGGCTTTCATCTTCCCCAGGAAATCCATGGAGGCTTCCTGGAGGAGGCAATGCTTGGACAGGACTTAGAGGCCCCAAGGTGTTGTTCCCAGCTAAGAAGCCATGACAGGGAGGCCAGCAGGTGAGAGGATGCCCTGGAGAGCCCGTCTCTCCCATGCTGTGTTCTCTCAGGACCCCAAGCCTCTCACAGGGGACGTGAAAACAATAGAATTGAACCCTTGTCTGCTTAGGAAAAGTCTGGGGCTCCAGCGACACCATCTGGACCAGCCTTCACAAGAAATGATGCTAACCAACCCCCACCTGCCCCTGCACATTCCCCCACCTGCCAGCATTGACAAGAAGCTGATGTCACTCAAAGGAAGAAAGAACCCACCTGCCCAGGGGCAGATGCTGAGGGCAATGGTCCCTTCTTAGTAGGAAGATGTGGTCTTCTGGGCACAGGGTGAAGTTGGACAAACCACTGGACAGGAGGGGGCTTGGAGAAAATTGGGGGGCATATCCTCGTCCTCCCCTAGCACTAGTCCCAGTTCAGGGACCACTGATGCTAGCTGGCATTGTTGGCAGGTGGTTCACACAACCCAGGGATGAATTTGCCACAGGGTTTGGAGGTCCACCCTGGGGACTGCCCTCAAATGCTCTCATGGGTGGAATGTGAGACTGTTTTCTCCTGTCCAGTGGCTGTGAGATCTGGTCTGCAGCTGGCAAGTCCTTCCTGCGTCTTCCCGCATCGCTCGCGTTCTGTTTTCTTGTGTCTGTCCTGGACTTTCCCTCAAAGGTGCACTGGCTTCCTTGGCCCCAAGCATCCCCTAAACCTCCCCACAGGCCCAGTTACTCCCAATTATCTGGCACAAGCACCCTTAGGGTTCCACCCACCCACCCCACCCCACCCCCAAAGCCAGCAGAAGGGCGGTGCAGGATGGTTGCTTCCCTTCTTCCGCCCCTGCCCCTCGAAACAATTTGGGGACAGAAGGTGGCACGTGAAGCCCGAGGATTTACCTGATAAACATCTCTGGAGGCCACGACAAAATGCCAATAAATGCCAGTCCGTGCTCCCCGGGAGCCAGCGTCACAGATCAGTGCATTCAGGGGTACCGCGAACATTCCCAGGGAAAATAAAACAATTATTTTGGACAACTCCCATCAATACCATCTACATGTCTCCCCCTGAGCCGCGTCCCCTCCCCCACCCTCCAGCCGCGCCCCCGCCCTTGTCTGTGACTTCAGGAAATTGAGCCTCGAAACTCAATAAGGCAATTGTTAGTGCCATCGATCCTATTTGGGGGCCTGAAAACCCAGCAGACAGCACAGTGTTAAATTATTAACTAAATGTTTCCACTCACCATGGACTTGTTTCTGTAAAGAACATCTAGATGAACAATGGCTTCTTTATGGAACTCACGGCCAAAGGGGTCCAGGGAACAGGGAGCAGGGGGTCACTGGGTGGCAGCAGGAAGGCACACTGGGCCCCTCTGAACTGGGGGACAGCAAAGCTTAGAGCTGGGGTGCACTTTAGCAGAACAAGCCTCATGGATCCTGTGCCCCCACGCCCCCAGGACCCTCCAACTGGGCTGGGCAGAGTGGGGAGCCTCCACTCTGGGGAGGTGGCGATGTCGGACCCACTCTCCCGTTAGCCACGTCGCTGGCACATCTGCACCCCGCACTCCCACACTGTGTTATGGTGGGGAGGAGCATCACGCCACACACATAGTGTCGTGAGGTTGGGCAAGCTCTTGTGTGCACGCGCTCATGGCACACAGCAGTTTGCAAAAGGACGGGGCTGGCGTTACCGCAGCAGGATTCCTCTGAGTTGGTGTGCATAAGCCTCAGAGAGGCAGTGATAGGTCACAATGTCCTCTTCACCCTTGGTCCTCATGCCAGGGCTGGACACTTCAGGCTGAACCCTCAAGGGGCTTCCTGTCCAGGAAGTCAGGTAATGCAAGTCAGGGCTGAGTTCCATGCTTGTCGCTGTCTCTCAAACTGAGTAGTCAGGGAGGTCAGACACACTTCAGTGAATGTATGAGGCAGCCTGGCTGTTGTGGCCCATCCTGAGGACAGTGAAAAACGAGGAGACCAGGACGTCAGAAAAATAAAAATTAAATATATATATATATATACCAAAAACCCACTGTCGTCAAATCGATTCTGACTCATAGCGACCCTATAGGACAGAGTAGAACTGCCCCATAGAGTTTCCAAGGAGCGCCTGGTGGATTTGAACTGCCGACCTCTTGGTTAGCAGTCATAGCACTTAACCACTACACCACCAGGGTTTCCTTACATATATATATATATATAAACCAAAAACCAAACCCATTGTCATCAAGTTGATTCTGACTCATGGTGACCCTACAGGACAAGTAAAACTGCCCCGTAGAGTTTCCAAGGAGTGCTTGGTAGATTCGAACTCCCGACCTTTTGGTTAGCGGCCATAGCATTTACCCACTATGCCACCAGGGTTTCCATATGTATATATAAAATATTATATTATATATATTATTCGAAGATCAGAAATTTAATTCAACAAGAGAATGAAGTCTACAGTGACTGCTCAGCTTTGCTTTGCTCAGGAGAGTGAGGCGGCAGGGGGCACCACCATGCCAACCACTCTCCTCTCTCCCCTGGATGCTCCACCGAACCCTGGAAAAAAACACAAAATCCACACCTCCAACCAGATCCACCCAAGAACCCTTGCACAGTTCCAATAGAGAGCCCCCACCCTCAAAAAAACAAATAGATGTCAAGTTCTCTGTGGGCATCCAGGGGAGAAAAATTGGCAACCAAGTATCTAGGGCAATCCCTGGGGCAGGTGGGAACAGCCAGGCCATCTGCTAATTCAACAACGCCATCGGCCCCATCAGCTTTTTGTCTACAGGGGAAAGGAAGCTCACTGAACTACATGTCTATAGCTTTGTGGGTGTGCTTAATATTTTGCAAATCCTGAATGGGTCTCCTAGACACTTTATAATGAAAATAGCAAGAGCTAACATTGGTTGCCACCACCCATCTGTCAGTTTGTCCTACTGTGGTGGCTTGTGTTTTGCTGTGATGCTGGAAGCTATGCTACCAGTATTTCAAATACCAGCAGGGTCACCCTTGGTGGACAGCTTTCAGCGGGGCTTCCAGACTAAGACAGACTGGAAAGAAAGGCCTAGTGATCTACTTCTGAAGATCAGCCAGTGAAAACCCTGTGGAGCACAGAGGAACATTGTCCAATACAGTGCTAGAAGAAGATGAGCCCCCAGGTTGGAAGGCACTCAAAATACGGAGTGGCTGCAACAGTGGACTTGAGCATATATCAATAATCGTGAAGATGGTACAGGACTGAGCAATGTTTCATTCTGTTATACATCGAGTCACCATGAATCAAAGCTGACTTTACAGCAACTAACGACAACATTGGTTGAGCACCTCTTTCTGTGCCAACCCTGTTCTGAAGGTTTTACCTGAATATCTCACTGAACCACCACAAAAAACTCCACAAGGTAGACATCATCTTCATCTTAGGAATCAGAGAACTGAGGCTCTGAGAGGGTGGGGGGCTCACCCAGTCACCTGTCAAGTAAGTGGTGATACTGAGACTCGAATCAGGCAACTTGGCCTCAGCGCTCGCACCCACTCGTGATACGTGATATATACAACAGAACGCACAGGCGGAATGTGCACTTAGAATGCATGGCATGTTGTTTTGTTGTTAGGTGCCATCAAGTCGGTTCTGATTCATAGTGACCCTGTGTACAACAGAACAGAACACTGCTGGTCCTGCGCCACCCTCACCATCGTTTCTATGCTTGAGCCCATCGCTGCAGTCACTATGATACGTGATCTCTATGACAAAATCCACAGGCAGAGTGTGTACAGTTAGATGGCTCCTGACCAATGTTTATTCCTTGTAACCACCACCAGAGTCAAGATAGAGAAGATTTCCATCACTCTTGCCCCTTCCAGCCAATAAACACCCCGCAAGGGCAAATGGGAAACCATTGTTCTGATTTCTATCGCCTTAGATTAGTTTTGCCTGGTTTTGAACTTGATATAAAGAGACTCATACAGTATGTTCTCTTTTGTATCTGGCTCAATATAATGAGTGCTCTTGCATTTATCAATAGATTGTTCTTTTTTTTACTGTGGCGTGATATACCTGTTGTATGACTGTATCATGAGTTGTTTATCCATTTCCCCCATGGATGGCCATTTTGGGTTGTTTCCAGGTTGGGCTATTATGAATATTTATGTAGAAGCCTTTTTGTGGATCTAAATCTTCATTTCTTGCGTAAATATCTAGGAGTAAAATCCCTGGATCATAAAGTAGACATATGTCTAGCTTTATAAGATACCGCCTGTCTTAGTTATCTAGTGCTGCTGTAACGGAAATACCACAGTGAATGTCTTTAACAAACCGAAACTCATTCTCTCATAACCTAGGAGGCTAGAAGTTAGAATTCAGGGCACCAGGTCCCAGAAAAGGCTGTCACTATCTGTCAGTTCTGGGGGAAGGTCCTTGTCATCAATCTTCCCCTGGTCTAGGAGCTTCTCAGCCCAGGGATCCCGGGTCCAAAGGATGCACTCTGCTCCTGGCACTTCTTTTTTTGATGCCATGAGATCCCTCTCTTCTCTGCTTGCTTCTCTCTTTTATACCTCAAAAGAGATTGACTCGAGATACACCCTAATCCTGTAGATTGGGCTCTGCCTCATTAACATAACTGCCTCTAATCCTGCCTCATTAACATCATAGAGGTAAGGATTTACAACACACAGGATAATCACATCAGGTAACAAAATGGTGGACAACCACACAGTACTAGGCATCGTGGCCTAGCCAAATTGACGCACATTTTGGGGGGTACACAATTCAATCCATGACACTGCCAAACTGTTTCCAAAGTAGAGTACTGTTTTGCTTCCACACCTGCAATGTGTGAGGGTTTCAATTGCTACAATTCTCACTGACATTTCGTGCTGTCAGTCTTTTAAATTGTAGATGCTCTGTTGTTGTTGTTACTGGCTGTTGAGTAGGGTCTGACTCATGACAACCTTAATTACAGCAGAACGAAACGTTGCCCAGTCCTGAGTCATCTCCATGATCTTTGATATGTTTGAGCCCATTGTTGCGGCTGTTGTGTCAATTCATCTCATTGAGGGTTTCCCTCATCTTTGTTTGGCTCTCTACTTTTCCAGACATGATGTCCTTTTCTAGCAATTAGTCTTTCGTGATGATGTGTCCAAAGTAAGCAAGTTGAAGTCTCATCATCCTTGCTTCTAAAGAACATTCTGGTTATATTCTAACCATTCTAGAAGGTGTGAAATAGTACCTCATTGTGGTTTTAGTATGCATTTCTCCGATGGCTACTGATGTTGAGCATCTTTTCATGTACTTATTTGCCTTGGGTTACAGCTAGTTTTGTAAAAAGTCTGTTCAAGTCTGTTGCCTACATTTTTACTTAATTTTTTTTAATTAATACTGATTTTAAGGTATATTGGATACAAATCTTTAGTCATTTATATGTATTGCAAATATATTCTTCCAGTGTGCGACTTGCCTTTTTATTTTCTTAACCAAATCTTCTGATGAGTGGGTGTTTTAATTTTTCTTTTGTGTATGCTTACTGCTTTTCAGCCATTATTCATATTTTTTTCTACTCCATTTCCTATTTCTTCTCTACTGCTGAGACTCCAATTATTCATACATTAGATATTACCCCACAGGTCACTGAGACTCTGTTCATTTTGTTTCAGTGTTTTTCTGTTGTTTAGTTGGATCATTTCTCTGGATCTGTCTTCAAGCTCACTTACCTTTTCTTCTGCCATCTCCAAATTGCTGTTAAAAGCCAATCCAGGCACTTTTTCCTCTTGCGGGTTGTGCTTTTCAGCTCTAGAATTTCTACTTGGCTATTTTTTATAGTTTCCATTTCTCTGCTGGCATTTCTCATCTGTCCATTCATTATGATCATCTTTTCCCTTAAGTCTTTGGACTTAAGTCTTTGGACTTACGGAATTCTGCCAATTCCAACATCTGGGTCATCTCAGAATTGGTTTGCATTGACTGATTTTCCTTTGGCTATGGATTACAGAAAATTTTCATGTTTCTTTGCACATTTAGGATTTTTTATTGTATTGGACACTGTAGACAATACATTGTAGACACTCTGGATTCAGTGATCTTCCTCTGAATAGTGTTGGTTTTTGTTCCAGCAGGCATTTAAATTACTCGCATTTTACCCTGAACTTACAGAAGCTGGATTGTACTCTTAGTTAGGGTGGGTTTGTTTCAGTTTTGCCCGTTGTCTTAGGATATAGTCTTTGGTCTTAAGGTATAGCCATTTTGGGGTCTCAATAAAAAGCCAAAAATGGTTACCAAGCCCAAGCTGACAAGACTAAAATTCCAAATTCTCTCCCTCTGCTGTGGGCCGCAGCTAAAATCTTTGCTCAGCACTTTCAGCCTCTCAGCTGTTGCTTTCTCCTGGGTCTCTTGCATTCTTCCCAGTGCATGCACATTCAGGAGTAAGTCAAGGGTTTGGAAGTTTATATGTAGATCAGGGCATCACCTCTCTGTGGCTCCTTCCTTCCCAAGATTTCCCTCCTAAGACTATGGCTTTCTGCCTGAGTTCTAGCTGCCCTGTGCCAAATGGCCTCAAGGGAAAGCCATAAAATTCTGGACCTCACCCAGTGCAGCTCCTTGTCTCGGGGTCAGACTCCCTCCAGTTTCTACCTGCATTTGGCCACTCGTCAGTGCCTTCAAATAGGTTTTTAAACATTTATTTCAGAGTTTATAATTGTTGCCTGCAAGAGGGTTAATCCAACAGAAGCTGCTCTGCCATTACTAGAGTTAAAACCTCCAACACCCCTATTCTTAACTATTATTACATCTTTGGCCAACAATGGCGCGCACCTTGCCTGTAAGCTCTGTGGCCTTATTCTGTCATCCTCACCTCAGACCTCGGAAGGAGCTGGCAAAAACATGATTCCCATTTTACACCACCACAACCACCAGGCACTGTCGAGTCGACTTTGAGTCATGGCGACCCCATGTGTATCAGAGCAGAACTGTGCTTCATAGGGTCTTCAATGGCTGAGTTTTCATAAGTAAATCACTAGGCTTTTCTTCTGAGCTGCCTCTGGGTGGACTCATATCTCCAACTATTGGGTTAGCAGCCAAGCATGTTAACCATTTGCACCACCCAGGGACTCCCATTTTACAGGTGGCGATTTTGAGGTTCAAAGTGGTTGGACGACTCACCTAAAGACACCCAACAGTAGGTGGAGGACTCAAGACTTGAACCCCAATACACTAATTCCAAGCCCCATGCCCTTCCAGCTGTTAGTTCTGAATGTGTCTCATGGGAGCAGTAGGACCCTCTCCCTGTTCCAGGTCCCCCATACTGCCCTCCCCATGCTGCTTTCTGTAGCCTAGAGTTTTTCTTGGCGGCCTTCTCACTCCACCCAGAGCTGCTCAGCCCCCCACCCTGGGCTCCCGGGAGCCAACAAGAGCCCCTCAGAGGCCACGTGGCTGTGGTCCAGGGTCTCCACCACGCAGGGGCAGTTTGTAGGGCTGTGTATGAGCGTGAATATAAAAGGAGGCATTGAAGGGGCGGGCTCAAAGGAGACTTATTCTCCATACGGGCTCTACAATGTGGGCTTTGTGAGACCTGGCAGGGCCAGAGCTGAACGAGAACTTTTCTTTTTCTCCTAGGGAGAGATTATTTAATTTAAAAATAATTGAATGTGGAAAATGTTGGATATGGAAACTGTTTATCAGGTTTCCTTTTTTGTTTCTCCTGTTGGCTCTGCCCCATGGTGGTGAGCGGTGTTGCCCTCACCCGACAAGTCAGTGGAGATGTTTGTGCTTTCAGCTGTGCACGGAGAAGGAGATGGGCTTTAGGTTTTCCAGCAAACAAGGCTGGAGTGCTGACGTGGCTGTCGTGGCTGAGAGGGGCAAGGCAAATATGTGGGCCTCAGACAGCCTGGGTCCTGGGCACTGCACTAGGGCCTGCCTATATGGAGGTGACGTCCCTCTAAATGCACACATCCAGACCCCCTGATCAGACATTCCGGATGCACTGCTATTCTGTCCGGTGTCTCCAGCTTAACCCACTGTGGTTCCTCTACAGGTACCCTGGGCTCCAGCCAGAAAAACCTTCTTCCACCTCCCTCCCTTGCCCTGATGTCTCCTTTTTCTCCCCTCTATCTGGCGCCATCTCCGGGGGGGCAGTGCCAGCACCACCTTCTCTTCCCAAGTCCCTGGGTGGCCAGCCAGATCTGCCACCTCTGTCCCCTAAGCGTGCCTCTGGCCACACACGCCACATGTGCCTTCTACCCCAGCTGGACTGAGGCCAGGGTCACTCTGGGTGTCCCTCTGCATGTATGTTCTCATCCCGGCTGGACTGAGATCGGGGTCCCCTCTGGGCATCCTGCGCCTGCACAGCACCCACTCCAGGCTAAGCACTTTGAGTTAGGGTGGCAGATCTGTGGGGCAGGAGCTGTATCATGCCTGGCCAGCCCTGGGTCAGGCCAGTGCCCGACACATACTGGTTGAAAGTGTGGACAGGCCAAATGTCCAGTCAGTCCATGCAGCTGGCTCTCCCCAGCAGCTGGAGTGCATGCAGCCTGGCCACTCCCACTCTGTGGGGGCCACGTGCTCGTCTGTAAAGTTAGAGACTGGGTGAGATGGCCTTGGAGCTTTTCTGCCTCTGATCCAAAGTCTCAACCTGGTCCTCTCCCAGAAGTGATCACTGCAAGTGGGCCAGCCCAGCTGGGGACATGCAGGGGACCAGCCTCAAGTCCTCCCCAGGGAGGGCAGAAGGGGCAGGACTGTAGGGAGGGAGAGGTAGGGGACCCACTGCCGAGGCCACTCACCCCCAGGTGATGGTCTTTCCAAGAAGTTCCAGGCCAGCAGACATGCAGAGGGACCCCAACACACATTGAAAGGGACCTGCAGCTCCATTCCAGATGGGGACAAGGCCCAGGGTCAGGGGGAGATGCTGTTTGGGACCTCTGCTGCACTCTGGCCAGGGGCACTGTCCCTTGGCATGCGCCCAGGAAAGAGTCTGGAGCACGCTGGGTCTGGCCTGTGATACGTGCTTCTCCATCTGCACTGGGCACATGGTGAGCACCTGGGCCCTGGGCTATGGGCGTCAGTAGCTCAGTCCACTTTCCGCCAAGGCCAGAACTGAGCTGCGGGTCAGGCTGCTCCAGCCTTCAACCACAGGGCTGCCAGGATGCACCTGGTGGCAGGAAGCAGAGATTTGTCTGGAGCTTGGGAACCCGACCCAAGGCACCCCCAGGGGCTCAGGCGGGGGCCACTGGCCTCTGGGCCATGAGCTGTTTCTGTATCAGGTCCACTGCCTAGGCTCTGGCTGCAGGGAGAGGCCACTGATTCAGCCAGTATTTATTTCCCAGTGCCGTCCTGCCGTCACTGTGGTCCTCTGCTGGCCTGGGCCCCGGTTTCCTGCAGCAATCACTCAGCTTAAGTTCTCTTCACTCTTTAGTATTTGTGTTTGAGGCCCATTCATACTCCTGGGTAAAACGTTAAATCCTTTTCCCCTAAGGTTGGAAACAAGGCAAAGACTTCTACTCAGCTTTGTCTCTGGAGTCCCAGCTAGTGCAATAAAACAAGAACAGCAGATAAAAGGCATGACAGAGCAAACAGAGAGAAGAGAGCAGGCAGGCTGCACTTCAGCACCATGCCTTAACTCCATGGGCCAGGGGTGTTAGACAAAGAGCCATCTTCATCCAGGGAGGTGGGCACAGCCTCTGTAAAGACAAAGGCCATCTGACCATTTGGGGCCTTGGGAGGGCCAGGTACAAGTTTTTCAAGAGGCTTCCTCTCAGGCCTTCTGCAGAGGGAGTGGGTTCCCTGAGCCCTTGAACTCAGGGAGTGCTCCTGAGAAGTAACCTTGAATGCAAGCACCTCAGGTCATTTGGGAAGAAAACAGGGCCAACCAAGCAAAAGGATGGAGATTTGAATCCACCCAGAGGTGCCTTAGAAGAAAGGCCTGGTGATCTAAAAAAAAAAAAAAAAATTTTTTTTTTTTTTTAGATCTACTTCTGAAAAATCACCCATTGAAAAACCCTATGGATGATCAAAAGGGGGAAAAAACAGAACAGAATTTTAAATTCTCATGCACTCCAGACTTTCTGGAGCCATAAAGGCTGGATGAACCCCTGAAGCTGTTGCTCCGAGATAATATTTTAAACCTTGAGCCAAAAGTATTCCCTAAAATCTTCTTAAAACCAAACAGCAGTTTAGCTTTACTAATAAATTGTGCCTTGAGCATTGTGCTCTTTCAAGATCTGTCTATACGGGGTCAAATTGACAATAGCAACTCAAAAGATAGGAAACTTAAGGGGCAGTGAGTTTATGTCAGTAGGGGAGGAACAACTCAGGAAAGGAGGGTGAGAATAGTTGCACGACTAGAAAGATATAATCAATGTCACCGAATTGTACACGTAGAAATTGTTGAATTGGTGTATGTTTTGCTGCGTGTATTCTCAACAACAACAAAATAAACAACACTTTTTTCAAAAAAGAAGGAAAGAAAACCGTATGGAGTACAATTCTACTCTGAAACATATGGGGTCGCCACGAGTCAGAGTCGATTCCACAGCAACTCGTCTGCTTTTTGAGCCATGTCAGAGGATTCCCGACACCGGCATTCAGCTCTCCACGGGGACAGTCTGTCCTCCCCACCACTCACTGAGGCCTGGGTACGGAGAGCCCTGGGGGGACACGAGGGGGCCACCCAGCCCCGCACACCCTTCCAGAGCACGTTCGGGACCCACCCATCAGGGATGGGTCATTTTCCAGATCACTCCAGCCAGAATGCAAACATGGGGAAGTGCAGGACGGGACCCTTCTTTTAGGACACATGGAAGAGCCAGCTGGTCTCCTGAGCCCCCACCCCGGAGGTGATGTAGTCCTTGGCTTTGCCGCTGGTCAGTTGAGGGGGCAGGGCTGTTGTTCTTCTTGGTTGCCATGGAGACCACCCAAACTCATGGCCACCCGCCGTGGGCAGAGTAGAACTGTGCTCCATGAGATTTTCAGTGGCTGTTTTTTGGAAGTAGATCACGCCTTTCTTCTGAGGTGCCTCTGGGTGGACTGTAACCTCTACCCTTTTGAAGAGCACTTAACTGTTTGTATCACCCAGAGATTCAGGGTGGTAGCTGGAGCTTCAGGGGCTCAGAACGCATAACCTCCACAGTGGTGACTGGGTTTGGAGGGGCCAGAGGTGGAGCCTTTCTGCACCATTTTGTCAGCAGGAAACTCAGTCCACTCCGTGGCGGTTCTACCTTGGTATTTGTCCCACGCCAGCGGCTGATGGCCAGGCTGTCTGGAGGCAGCATTCCTGGACCTCCTCTCAGCTCCCATCGTGCCCGCCCCTTGGGAGATAAGATAGAGCCGGTGTTTGGGAGGAGGTGCAGACGCAGCCACAGCGGCCCACGGGGGTGATGAAAGGGCCTCCAGAAAGGTGCTGACGTGGCCGCCGCACTTAATGAGGTCATCGCTGAGGCCGCGGCCCTGATAACCCAGAGGTCAGGCTCCCAGCAAGTGGCTGCGGGGGAACCAAGCTGTCTGTCACCACCCTCCAGGGCCTGGGCCCAGCGGCCAGGGCAGCAGCCAGGTCCACCACCGCTGAGCACCCACCATGTTTGCCCAGGGTTCATTTTGGGGCTGTCACTTGAAGCCCAGTGTAGTATCCTTGTCCCTGGACTGTGACAGCCCAGCAAGGAGGAAACCCCAGCCAGTGTGCCGGGGGGCAGCTGGCAGCCCAGGGAGAGCTTTGGGCACTGCCACTCCAGCCCCAGCCACTCCTCCTCCCAGGCTGGGTCACCCCCATTTCCTACTCTCAGGGGGCCTTTACAGTCCTTGGTTGCAGCTCACAGGTATCCACAGGGCCCATCAGCCCAGAAGCGTAAGCAGTGCCCGGGGCTAATCTCTAAATTCATGGGCTAATCTCTAAATTTATGCCCCGCCCCCAGCCAGCCTTGTCAAAGGGGGGGAGTGGTGATTCACTGGCCAACCTCACCTTTGCGGGGAGGGGAGCAATAAGCCATCAGGCCTCATACCCCTTGTGCGTGGGGGCTAATGGCCCCGCTAGCCCCCTCTTGCTATGCCTCTGTATTAGCCATTCCGTGTATTTATGGGGTCCTGGGCTGGGCCGGACACTGTGCTGGGTGCCAGGCACTTAGGTGCCTAAACCCCAGCTGGCCCTCAGCCGGCAGGTTCTGGATCTCCCCAGGCACCCTGCCCTGAGCTGCTGATCTAGCTCCGTCCAGCTCACTAAGCACCGTCCTTGCCCTCGTTGCCTGGCCAGATACTGATGTGGGGGGCAGGGGCGGTGTACAAGTCAGAGGCCAGCACATGACTCCAGGGAGAAAGAGGAGGTGCGGAAAGAACAGGGGGGTGGGAGGTGGACCCGTTCTGCCCCTTTCCTCACCTCCCCAGTCTCCACTTGCTCGTCTGTGCAGCACAGGGCTGGAATCAGGTATGACCACGTGAGTGTGGGTGTGTAGATGTGGGCGTGTACAGTGGGTGCATGTAGAGTGTGTTTGTGTGTGTGCAGAACACGGGTGTGTACATGTAGGACATGTGTGTATTTATGCATGGAGCGTGAGTGTGTATTGTGGGCAGGTGTGTGTAGAGTGGAGAAGCCCTGGTGGCGAAGTGGTTAAGCACTTGGCTGCTAACCAAAAGGTCGGCAGTTCAAACCCACCAGCTGCTCCATGGGAGAAAGATGTGGCAGCCTGTTTCCATAAAGATTACGGCCTTGGAAACCCTATCGGGCAGTTCTACTCTGTTCGACTCGACCGTGGTAGGTTTGGGTTTGTTGTTGTTGTTTTAGTGAGTAGAACACGTGTATTGTGCACAGCATGGGTGCAAGTGTGTAAAGCGTGATCTGTGGTGTGTGCGCATGAGCATGTACACATTAAAAAAAAAAATCGCTGCTGAGTCAATTCCGACTCATAGCTACCCTATAGGATGGAGTAGAACTGCCCCATAGGGTATGAGTGACTGGTGGATTTGAACTGCCGACCTTTCGGTTAGCAGCCGAGCTCTAACCACTGCACCACCAGGACTAGAGTGTAAACATGAGTATATATAGAGAGAGTGTGTGTGTGTGTGTGTGTAAAGCATGGATGTGAGCATGTAGAGCATGAGTGTGTGTGTGGAGAGTAGGTGTGAATATGTCAAGTGTGAGCACGTATTTGTGGAGCGTGGGTGTGAGTGTATGGAGTGTGGGTATGTGTGTGCAGGGGGTGAGCATGGGTGTGTAAGCACCAGCACAGAGTGTGACGTTAGCATGAAGCTAAAGTACTGGGGCCGTGATGGCCTCTGGGATGCCAAAAGCCCTGCTGTCTTGAGGCCATTCCCAGTAGGGTCCTGGATGGGGTGAGTCTGCCCAGACAAGGGAGCTGCTGTCAGGGATGGGGCAGAGAAAGGCAGAGGGAGCCCACCCTCGCCCTAGCAGGTCTGGGGAACAGTGAAGCCTCAAAGAGGCCTTGAGGTGGTCTTGCCTGGGAGCACCCAGGCGGCCAGGGCCAAAGCCAAGGCAGCCACTGTGTAGGGAGCCTGCCTGGGTGTCTGGGGGCCTCTGCTCCACTCAGAAGCCAGCTGTCATTCCAGGTGAGTCCCACACTTTCCCCAGACAGGACCCTTGTGCTCTTCAGGGCTGCGTCTCAGCAGAACACCCAGTTTTCTTCTTTTCTGGCCCAGAGCTTTCCATGCCTCCCACACGGCAGGGGGAAAGGGGGGAAGAGACACACGGCCACCACCTTGAGGTGCACAGCCCCAGTCCTGGGGGACCCATTGCTAAAAGAGGCATGGAGGGTTCCACTTAAGCTCCCTCTTGCTCCTGAGCCCAGAAGAAAAACAAATCAGAAAGCCACTTCCAAAGATAACCAGCAGGGAGCGGGAGCCACCCACAGCCTGACCAGGCGGGGAGGAGCCGGCCGGAGCTCAGGCACATCCTGGGAACAGTCAGGTTTGCCAGGGCAGGAATGGCTGGGGATTGTGTCCGCTAGCTATGAGTCTCTCAGCAGATCCCCCTCTCCCGTGGCAACTGGGCCCCAGGAGCCTGACACAGCTGCACCCCCACCACCTTGGCCTGGCGGAGGGCAGAGGGTCCTCCCTGTCTTCCAAGGTGACGGTGCCCACCATTTCTGCAGGAGTTGTGAAGACCCACCTGGAAACTCCCAATGTGCAGACACATGCCTGCCCCCACTCCGTAGGGGGAAAACTGCAGCCCTTCCCTGCAGAAACACACGATGGTCCCCTCCCCCAGGGTCCACCCAGAACCAAGAGTTGTATGAACTGTCTCCAAGGATCTGGGAGTCAGTGGCCCCTGGCCATTGGGTGAGGCAGCCTCGCCCCTACCCCATCCTGAAACAAGGGGCTGCATTTACAATGGGCCAAAAGGCTCTCTCCAGGTCCTGGTCTTCAGGTTGTGACCACAGGCTCCGCACCCAAGTGGCAGATTATGGACCCCTCGGAGTCTGTTGGGACAGGTGGGCTGACTTGTACAAAAAAAACCAGAGGAGAGATTTAGTCTGGGATTGATTTTTCCCAACTTCGTGGCATTAGCCCACCCTGCAGAGAGGGACAGCGAGGCCATCACAGGTCACACGCCCACACAGTGGGGTCGGTCTGGCTCCAAAACCTATTCTACTTTTCCTCAATCAAGCTGCCTTCCCCAAAAAGAAACAGATGCTCTAGAACTTTCCATCAAGTTTCAACCTAATATTGAGAGCAAAGTGTGCCCCTTGCGCCTTACCCTTTCCAGCCAGGGGAGTGGGAAGATGAAGCTTCCTCCCCAGGGAGCATAGCAGAGCCTGTCCACTTCAGCTGGACATCAATCTCCAAGGGCGGTGGGGACCACTAGGTGCTCAGAGGGCCGAGGCCTTCCCCGGCGCAGCTCACAGGGGCGGGGGTGCTCCAGAGTTCAGCACCGCTGTCCCTGGGGCCTCCTCTCTGCCTGCTCCCTCATCCCACTGACCAAGCACTTTACATTGGAACCACTTTCCCTCTTTTTCTCCCTCTCTCCATCTCTCTGTCTCTGTCTCTTTGTCTTATCTCTCCAGTGCTCTCTCTTCATCTCTCTCTTTCTGTGTGTTTCTCTGTGTCTCTGTATCTCTCTGAGTCTCCAAATATATATTTCTCTCCCCTATCTCTGTCTCTCTCCATCTCTGTCTCTCTTTGTGGCTCTCTCTCTGTCTTTCCATCTGTGTGTCTCTCTCCCCATCACTGTCTCTCTGTGTCTCTCTCTTCACCTTACTCTCTGTCTCTCTCTCTCCACCCTGCTTCCTCTGTCGCTCTGTCTCTCTTCACATCACTCTCTGTCTCTTCACCTTGCTCCCTCTGTCTCTCTCTCTCTCTGTGTCCCTCTTCACATCACACTCTCTGTTTCTGCCTCTGTCTTTGTCTCTAGGTCTCTCTCTTCACCTCACTGTCTCTCTCTTCACCTTGCTCCCTCTGTCTCTCTCTCTCTGTGTCTCTCTTCACATCACTCTCTGTCTTTGTCTCTGTGTCTCTCTCTTTACCTCACTCTCTCTGTCTCTGTCTTTCCACATTTCCCCTCCCCCACTCTCCAGCCCATTTTGTGGGTTCTTGACCTTCCAGCAGGAACTCACACACTTACTGGGACCCCAAGCCAGGAGGCACCCCAAGGTCTGTGACTTGGTATCGAGTGTCCAGAGAGCAGGGGTCTTGGGGGCAGATGCCCACAGTCACCCAGCTGTGCCAGTACCCACCTGACCTCTGAGGACATCCCCAAAGAGCAGGATGGCCACAGCCCATGTCATCCAGAGAGGGCACTCTCGAGGGGGAACGTGCACTATGAACACCTCCACTGGACTATGGATGAACCCCGGGGCCCCAGGCAGGTGGTGCAGCCCCTTCCACAGGGGTCCCTCAGCCATCTTCCCCATACATCCTCCTCATCCCTCTGCTGTCCAGGAGACCCTCTGGCCAGGCAATCCCCCTTCCTAGACTTATATATTTTGGCCTCCTCAACCCTGCCCACCTTGCGTGGTCTCTGGCAATTGGAGGCAGTTTTAATTGTTTTAACCCCCCCTCAAAGCACTGTCTGGGACAGACTCTCCCCATGCCCGGCTCCCCTCCTGCTAGCAGTGCGTGGGGTGGAGGGGGGGCATATTGCAGTAGCATTTCCGCCTCCTGCTCCATCATTGTGTTTGCTCTCCTCCCCTTCCCTCTCTGCTCCTGCTCAACCGGCCTCTGTGATTAAGCCTCAAGGTCTCCTGCTGCTTTTAATAGGCCCGTAGGCCACGTCTGATGAGAGCTGGCCGCACAGCTGGCTCCGAGTGCCCGCACTGGCCCTGAATGCACGGTATTAATCATCACTGTCAAGCACTCGGCCCTAAATATGTCCACCCAGGACAAAATTATACCAAACAGAAAAAAAAGCCGTGATTGGCTGCATATTGAAAACAGACACTAAATGGCCCCCGCCCCCCGTCCCCTCCCCGTTTTCAGGGCTCCCCCAAGGCTGTGATCCAGTGTAATGAACAATAGATAACTCGGGGGGCAGGTCGCAGTTGCCACATTTGGTATTCATAAAAGTTCTGTGTCATGTGTAAAAGGAACTCAAAGGTGGAGAGAGGGGCACAGCTTCCACAGCCAGGGCCTGGGTGCAGCAGAGGGTACATCCTAGGCGCCCATTCCAGGGGACCCTGAGGTATGGGCTCGGGCTCCCTGGGGAGAGAGAGCCACGGGCCCCAGGCCAGGTGGCAGCGTGGGTGAGGGCATGAGCAGGGCCCCCTCAGCCTCCCTGCACCCCCGCACCCTGGCCCCCCTTGTAGCTAGGATCTGTCTGCCTCTGCCCCAGGCAAATAGTCCTCCTGCTTCCCTGAGATCAGCACTTTCTTCTTTGGTGTTAGCCATAATAGTTAAACTGGGGGCGAAGTGCGTGTTGCATCAGGCATGGTAAAAGTTTCTGACGGTGGTTACCTGGCTGTAGTGGCCTCCGCCGTGGGGATACATGGGGCTGGGGGTCGCTCACCTGCACTGTGGCCATCCTGAGGTTCCCACAGGACCCAGATGGAGGAGATGGAGAAGGGAGAAGGGTGAAGGCCCAGGGTTATGTCGTACCCCACCTCAAAGGTGGCCAGGCCCCATGCTGTGTTTGTCCTCAGATCACCCAAAATCATGGTTTCCAAAGAACCTCGGCAGCAGCTGTGGCTTCCGGCAGGCCCGCTGCCCCAGGGCAGGTTGGGGAGCTCAGGGTTGAGCACCTTAGGTCTGTCCGCTGGCCAACCACCTGGACCCCATCTAAGTGACTGGACCATGACGTTGTGGTCATAATCTGCAGGTGGCAATTCTCACCCCATGGGCAGAAGTCTCCAGTTTGCAAAGCTCTCCACCCTATACCACCTCACTCCATCATTATCCAGTCCCATGAGCTCAGCCAGGAGAACTGGAAAATTATAGCTCGGGTGGGCAAGGGGTTTGAAAGGTCAGACGGCCAGAGGGCAGGGAGCTGAGAGGTGAAGCCGGGCCTTCTGACCCACGACTCCACGTCCTCCCTCAGCCTTCCGTGTCACCCAACTTAAGACCTCCCCCAAGGTCACACTGGCTCTCAACTGAGCAAGCAGCACTGACAGATGTGACAGAGAGCTGCTATCCATGTCCTGAAGGAACTTTCTAGAAGCCAGGAAAGGGCCTGGGGATTCACCCCCAGGTGCAGTCTCAGCCACTGCCACAAGCTTTCCAGCCCACTCAGGCCTGGTGACCAGGTCTCAGGAGGACAGGGAGGCTGTGAGGATTCCAGGCTCACAGTCCTTATCCTGCAATGTCTACTCTCTGGATTGGATCCCAGTTGAGGTCCTCGGCTCCTGCTGAAAACTTCAGTGAATCCCTCAAATCACTGAAATTTCAATTAAGAATGATGTGGGGTGCATGGTATCTGAGGGACTCTAATGAATAAGGCCGCTCCTTGGAAACCCTATGAGGCAGCTCTACTCCGTCCTATAGGGTCTCTATGAGTCGGCTTCGATGGGACGGCAACAGGTTTAGTTTTGGTTTTCTGTAATGAATAAGGAGGAGCCCTGGTGGCACAGTGGTTAAGCACTCAGCTACTAACCAAAAGGTCGGCGATTCGAACCCACCAGTTGCTCCATAGGAGAAGGATATGACATTCTGCTTCCATAAAGATCATAGCCTTGGAAACCTTATGGAGAAGTTCTATTCTGTCCTATAGGGTCGCTGTGAGTTGGAATCGACTCAAAGGCGACAGGTTTGGCTTTCTTAATGAATAAAGGACTATTGCCTGGGGTTGGCACAGGATTCTCCACTTCATTCCTTCAGTTGATGGCGATCACCTGGGGGTCACCCAGGCCTGCAGCACCCTTGAGAGCAGACTCTGACCAGCACTGAGCCCAGAGCATGGGCCTTTCCCCGGGCTAGGAAGGAGGAGCTATGACTGGATGTGCCTGGCGTGCTTTCTGTGAAATCCCTGAGTGGTGCAAATGGTTAACACGATTGGCTGCCAACCAGATGGTTGGAGGTTCAAGTCCACCCAGAGGTACCTCAGAAGAAAGTCTTGGTGATCTATTTCCAAAAAAATCAGCCTCTGAAAACCCCTACGCAGCGCAGTTCTGCTCTGCCATCTACAGGGTTGGAGCCGACGCAATGGCCACTGGTTTGTTTGGTTTGGGTTTTGGGGAACTGGCAGGGGAGTCGGAACATCCTTTCCTCCTTTAATTTGCTGCATAAATGCCATCTCTGCAGCTCTCTCACACAAGCTGGGGCCACGATCTCTGAAGTCTTGGCCCACCTTCCACAGACAATGTTTAGAGTGGAGCAAGCAGGAGGCCATGTGGTTGACACCCAGGTGGCAAAGACAGACAGTGGGTCTTGATGGTGACAGCACCACATGGGGAGTGCCGGCCTGAGCAGCCCTTCCCCAACCTCCAGGTGACAACACGTGGCCTTGTGGGCCATGGCAAGAAGAAGACAGGGCACGACGTGATAAACACAGGCACTGGGCGGGAGGAGGCTGAAGGCTTCCACTCAGTGATGACACTGAGAGGGGCAGTGCTTTCAGAGGTTTGCTGGAGAAGACAACTCGGGAGGATTCTGATTTGGGAGGCGGGGCCTTACAGTCAAGCCTGCGCCCATGTGATACAGTCAGGTGAGGGCAGTGCCATCCACGGTGTAATGCCTGGGTACTTGGCGCTGCGCAGAGCCCTGTCCCTCATTCCTTCCAGTAATCCACACAGCCTGCCCCCCAGGAACGGCCCTCAGGCCTCCCAGATCATGCCTGAGGGACTACAGCCTAAAGAGGCTCAGCAAATGCCCCCGAGACACAGAGCTGGGGGAGCGCAGGAGGCCAACAGCACCAAGGACGCGTCCTGACCTCGGCACCGCCGCTTGCCCCTGAATGAGTATCTTCTGGCTACTGTAACGAAGAGACACAAAGTGGGTGGCTTGTAAGGAAAGAAAGTTACTGGCTCACAATTCTGAGGCTGGGAGTCCCAAAATCAGGGTGTTGGCCATGTTGAGGGAGAAACTGTCTGCCTCTCTCCCAGCTCCCAGGGGTCCAGGTGTTCCTAGGCTTGCGGGGGCATCCCTCCAATCCCTGCCTGTATCTGTGTCTCTTCCACTCCTTTATAAAGACACCGCTCAGATGGGATCAGGACACCTCTTACTCCGGTATGACCTCGTGCTAACTTAAGTGATATCTTCAAAGACCCTATTTCCAAACAAGGTCACGTTCACCTGTACCAGGGTTAGGACCTCAACATATCTTATGGGAGACACAATTTACCCCCTAACACCCAGGGATGCCCACAGTGTCTCTGCAAACAGCACCCTGCTGATTCCAGACCACCCTGTTCCTCCAAACAGCCCCGACTGTAGAATCGGAGATGGATGTGGGCGGAGGTATTTGGCACCAGCTCCTCAGGGCGTCTCCTGACAAGAGCTGAGCGCCTTGTTGGTGACGAGTACACCGTGAATCAAGTGTCATTTCTAAGGGCCGAGACCCCGTCACATTCTTCTGGAAACTGGGCCGTTTGCTTTTCCCATGACTCCCACGACAGCGTTAGCAAAACCTCCCTAATCTTAAGCAAACAATGTCCTTGCCCACATAAGTACACGGGCAGCTCAGAGATGGATTGTGCACGGCTTCGAACAGGCCTGGCGTGTCTGGTATTCGTGGAATCGTTCCAGGAACCTCCAGCCCCCTCCGCTAAGTGAGCATCTCTCAGCCACGGAGCACGGGGGGCAGCTCGGCTGGACGTGTGGCCGCTGTCTGATCAGCAGAGGCCGGGCCAGCTCGGCCATGTTCACATGCGGTCCCCCTGCAAGGAGGCTAGAGGGGCAGGAGATGGTGTTTGAAATCCTCCCTCCCAGTAGAGAAACACTATCAGGGAGAAAGGCAGAACAGGAGTCCCCCATCGCCCCTGTGTTCTTATTGCCTGTTTGCGGAAGAGGAGAAGTCCCTGAGTGGTGCAAATGGTGAACACGCTCAGTTGCTAACCAAAAGGTTGGAGGTTCAAGTCTGGCCAGCGGCACCTCGGAAGAAAGGCCTGGCGACCTACTTCCAAAGAATCAGAGCCATTGAAAACCCTGTAGAGCACAGTTCTCCTCTGACACACATGGGTTGCCATGAGTCAAAGTCAACGCAACAGCAATTGGTTTTGCAGAAGAGGAATGGGTAGCCTTCTGAACACTTGCTGTTCTAAGTGTTCACATGCATGCTCTTGTTTAATAATCCTCAAAGCTGCCCTACGAGGGACACTGTTGTTAGACCCATTTACAGTTGAACAAGCTGAGGACCCCTGGTGGTGCAGTGGTTAAGTGCTTGATTGCTAACCGAAAAGTGGACAATTCAAACCCACCAGTTGCTCCCTGGGAGAAAGATGTGGCAGCCTACTTCCGTAAAGATTTACAGCCTTGGAAACCCTATGAGGCAGTAATACTCTGTTCTATAGGGTCGCTATGAGTCAAAATCAACTCAATAGCAATGGGCTTTGTTTTCTTTTTTAAGCTGAGGGCAAGAGGCAACTTGCTAGAGTCCTCTAGCTATAGGATGGTGGAGTCAGGAACTAGAGCAGGCTCCAACACCTCCACTCGTCACCATGACAAAGCAGGATCTGACACTCTTCTGCAACCTCGGACTCAGAGGCCAGGGTCCTGAAAGCCGGGCCATTGTAACTGTTCCCCACCCCAGCTAAGGAAATCCCCACACTGTAGGGGCACTCACATGAACTCCCGGGGAACCAAGGTGGTCACTGGCCGCTCATGCTGGGCTACTGGCAGGATGCGTCCACACATGTGGCTTTGTTGTTGCTGACACAGGACCCGGAGTTACCATGCTAGTCTGCACCTGGTCCGGGTGTGAAGCTCCAAATCTTGGCTTCCTCCCTCAGAGACCCTAGGTGGGACCTCCAAACCCTCATATTGGCTGCAGACAACTGGCTCCTTCTCTGCTAAGAGTCCCCATGCCCAGGAGCAAGGCCAGCACCTGACATCTGGCCCAGGTGTCTGAGTGGCTGTCTGTCTGGTAGGCAGATCTGTGTCCCTCCATGACCTGTGAGCTCCCATCCCAGGCTGAAAGTGGAGATCTTGGTGCTAGGCCCTACTGTCTGGGCTGCAGTGGAGAAGGAGGTCACCCTGATGCCCGGGGAATCACTTTCTCTCTGTGCTAAGTGAATGAATGAAACTCTCTCTTTGAATGACCTGGGAAACCTCGACGCACCTGGCAGAGGAAGTCATACCTTCCTAAACACCTCCCCTCCCACAGCCTGCAGTGAGCTAGAGAACCTTCCGAAGGCTTCCTCCCCGCTGTGGTCCCTGTACTGGCCACAGGGGTGCACGTTTGGTAGGTTTGACAGGACTGAGAGGACCTGACACAGCACCTGGGCAAACCCCTACATGCAGGCACGTGCATGGAGTTTTCTAGAACCTCTCTGGCTTCAGCCTCTCTGTCTTCCTTCCTTCCCCTGAAATTCCAAGGGCAGTTTTCCCTGATGGCCCTAGCCAGTGCTGGTGGGAGAGGTTTTCATGGGACACCTTCCCAGGTCCCCATTCACCTGGGTGACTACCTACCCAGACACACACCCAGAGATGCCAGGCATGAGCGCCATCTGCCTTGAAAGGAATGACTTGTGTCAGGGGCTCCCCCTGGGGCCATCGTGCCCCCAGGGATGCTTAGCAATGTCTGGAGACGGGGTACTACTGACATTGAGTGGGTGGAGGCCAGGGATGCTGCTCAACGTCCTACAGTGCACGGGATGGTCCCCATCACAGAGAAAGACCTGGAACAAAATGTCAGTCCTGGTAAGGTAGAGACACCCGCCCGAGGCCATGGTCTTCATACAATGAAACTCGTTAACATGCATCCTGGTGCAAAGACGTCCCTGACGGCAAAATCTTCCTGCACTCTTAGATGGTGTCAGACATTTGAGGGTAAATAACTTGTTTTCTCTGGATGAAGACGCACACACAGCCATGTGGTCCACGGCGTTCCGGGTCCTCGTGTGCTGGTTCAATCCTGTGCCCGCACACAGAGCCAGGACAGCAAAGGCGCAGTCATGGCCCCATGCCATGGTCACCATGGACAGCATAGACACGTGAGCCATGGGGCATTTTCCAGCCTTGGGGGGCAGTTTGCCCACCTCCTCATACACAGTTAAAAGTCATCTCCTGGTTCCCTCTGGCATAGGTGCAGCCTACCCACCTCTGTGAGAGAACTTTAGTCAAGGAGAACCTGAGACGGATTTTCTCTGGACCCAAGACATTCACACGACATAAGAGGGAGCTGTTGTGTGTCTCTATGCTGCTGAACAGGCTTCAGCAGAGCTTCCAGACTAAGACAGACTAGGCAGGTAGGCTTGGCAATCTACTTCTGAAAATCAGCCAGTGAAAAACCCTACGGATCACAACGGTCTGATCCACAGCTGGTCATGGGGATGGCTCAGGACTGGGCAGTTTGTGCCATTGTATATGGAGTTGCCACGAGTTGGGGCCATCTCAACAGCTGCTAAAAACAAGAGGTCACTGGAGGTTGATACCTGGACAGTGGATGGCAGCCAGGTGGGCAGAGGGCAGAAGACGGTGGGAAATAGCCTGCCACCGACATCTGCTGCTGCCCTTGGGAGAGGAGCCGCCCTGCTCTGAACCCCAGAGCCGTCTCCTGGAAAAGCAGCTGAAAGGAGCCTGGAGAGTTTTATCTTCCTTCACTGAGCAGAGAGCCCTGGGTTCTCCCAGGAGTCTGGGAAAAGGCAGGGAGTTGACCCCTGTCGCCGCCCCCAATCCCCTCTTAAAAGGCCCGAACAACTCTAACGAGGTGACGAGGACGTGAGTGATCTTCATGCGGTGGCAAACCAGATGGGGCTCATGTGAAACAAACATCGCCGTGCTTGTCCAAGTGGTGCTGAAGATAATTTGACCTAACAATGGGAAATTATGTATGATTTCCACCTTATCCTCACCTCTACACAATCACTGTATGTGAGGATTTGTGCCAGGAGAGGAGGTGAGATCACGCATAATTCAAACCATTCTGCGGGAAGTAGATTCTCCTCAGAGCGCTGGAGAGACTAGAAAGTTAGGGAGGCTTGAACGATGGCCAACGCCTCCTGAGAAAAGTCAAGGTGAGGCCATTATTGTCACCGCCGTGGCTAATATTGTCATCTGGGGCTGTCTTTCAGCTGATTGACTTACAGACGCTCCATTTGCCAACTGGAGTCTTCCGATCGATTTTTAAAAATAAAGATGAGTTTTCTAAGTTCAGAAAATCAAAGGCACGTGTGAAGAACGTGTCACACAGCCAAGCTTGCCAACCCTCTTGTCTAAGGAGGTTGCCTTTGTCCTGGGTGGTGGTGATGTTGTTCTTTGCCTTCAAGCTGGCTCCGACTCATGGAAATTCCATGTACAACAGAACAAAACATTGCCCAGTCCTGTGCCATCTTCCCAGTCATCAGTATGTTCAAGTGCATTGTGTTCGCTGTGTGTTTCAAGTGCCTGCCAACCTAGAGGGTTCATCTTCCAGCACTATGTTGTTGTTTTTACTCATGGTAACCTTATATATAACAGAACAAAACCTTGTCCAGTCCTGCTCCATTTTCACGATTGTTAGTGTGTTTCAGTCTATTGTTACAGCTATTGTGTCAAAATTCCATTGTGATCCATAGGTTTTCATTGGCTAATTTTTGGAAGTAGATTTCCAGGCCTTTCTTCCTAGTCTGACTTAGTCTTGAAAGTTCCATTGAAAGCTGTCCTGCATGGGTGATGCTGCTGGTATTTGAAATACCAGGGGCATAGCTTCCAGCATCACAGCAACACACAAGCCACCACAGTAGGACAAACTGACAGACGGGTGGCTGGTCCTTGGTATTAAAGTTCATGACAATGGCCATTCCAAACCCTCTTCTACCTCACTCATCGGGGTCTTCCCCCCACCCAGGTCTCTGGGAAGAGGCGCAAACCGCCAAGATTCACACAGCCTGTGGCCCCCATCCAAAATGCCTCCGCAGCAGCCACCCAACGTGAGGCTTGCCTGAGCCATCTGTAATGTATCTTTATTTGCAGTTACTTTTGAGTTCATGTTTCACCCTCTCCTCCACCTGTCATCAGCGTTTATCTTCATACACTCTCACGGCTTCATCTCCTCCGGCCTTGTCTTTAAAGGATCTTGAGAAAATTGTTGGCAATCCTACTTCTTTCCCCCGAGGCAGGGAAAAAAGTGTCCTCCGTGTGACTCGAAAAAGACGCCAGGTCTATGGCGGCAGCCAGAACTCCAGAGGCACGGAAAACGAGATCTCATCTCAAACAACGCCCTTGCTCCAAAGCGATGCGTGTTTAGAAGTTGGCATGGGACAAGGGCTTCCAGCATGTTCACTATGTCAGGTCTCTTGGAAAACACATGCTTCATGAGTATGCCTTTGTCTAGGCTTTGACACTGAACACAGGACCCAGTGGTAGACAGACATCCTCAAAGTGCAGACGCCTGGCTAGAGAGGCTGCCCTGGCTGGCTTCCTGGAACAGGGTCCCTGCAGCGGGGTTCAGCTGCCAGAGAGAAGTAACAGGCAGACGTAATTAATTCTGTGTGCCCATCAGCAAGGGGCCCTGGTGGTGCAGTGGTTAATCGCTCAGCTGCTAACTGAAGTTAGTGGTTTGAACTCACCAGCTGCTCTGCAGGAAAAAGATGTGGCAGTCTGCTTTCGTAAAGATTACAACCTTGGAAACCCTACAGGGCAGTTCTACTCTGTCCCATAGGGCAGCTGTGAGATGGAATTGACTTGGCGGCAATGGATTTGGTTTGGGGGGTTTTACCCATAAGGCCGCATTTGCTTGCCCTCAGTTATCATGTCTTTGAAAGCTCCGGTCAGTGACTCACACTTTTCTCCCACTGTCTGGGACACAGCGCTCTAATGATGGCCATATGTGCAGAACCTGAGTGTCACTAATCTGGGGCTGCAGTCCAGGAAGGTGTTCGTTGCTGCAGTCCAAATAGGGTACCAGGGCTTCCAGACAGGAGAGGCCAGTCACCTCTGGAAGCTGCTAGATCCTTCCGGGCTCTGTGTGGGCTCTTATTCTTGAACGAGGGCTTGGCTCTGTGGGATGGGGTCCACCACGCCGTGGTGGGCATGAGCCCCTCACTTGGGGCATTTCCCTGATCAGAAGCTACGGCTGGAATGCTCAGTGGTTTGCAGTCATCTCA
This sequence comes from Loxodonta africana, assembly GCF_030014295.1. NCBI lineage: Eukaryota > Metazoa > Chordata > Mammalia > Proboscidea > Elephantidae > Loxodonta > Loxodonta africana. The sequence continues at coordinate 37,128,189 of NC_087344.1, forward strand.
GTCACGGGGTCCCCCACCCCCTTGTCCTCTGGGGACCAGGTCTGCTGGTGGGCCACTAGCAGAGGCCAGGGGATCCATGTGAAATGGTCCCTGTTCTGGAGTGAAGGGCTAGACAGAGGTGCAAACGGCTGCATGGCCAAGCCAACCGTAGCCCTCACATCTGGAGACTTTTGCTCATGGAGGAGCTGGCGATGCTCTGAGGCTGATGTTGCTCTGACATCATTGCTGGTGGGAAGCAAGGACACGTGGGCCTCCAGGTGGACCTCAGGGAGGGCAGACAACCTGCTGGGCAGGGTCAAAGTGACGGTTTACTGCTCTGCCATGAGGGAGGCCACCCTAGAGGTGACAACAGGAGCCAGCCAAGCTGCCCTGCCTCAGCTCTTGGCTAGGGCTCCTCCCAGGTTCAACACCTCTGGGTTTCCAAAGCAGAACACCCCTGGAAAGTCACAAAGTGGTGCCAGATGTGGGGTGCCATCCCTCCCCAGTGGGAAGCAGGGAAGCAGCTGTGTGGCTGGAGGACCCCCCCTGCACTCTCATTCTCTCCAGCAGCGCCAATGTTGCTTGATTTCACGAAGATGCCGACTCAACAAGCCTGGCAGTGTCTGCAGAACAGGGCTCCTTTGAGGCAGATGAAAGTGTTTTTGAAGTGGGAAGGTGTTCGGGGGCGGCATTCCTCGTCCCACGTCATGGCTCTGATCTGGAGCGGTAGACAGCCACAGAGCTTTTGCCTCTGATCCACGATTCCACTCCAACCACTCAGCCTCTAGCAGCCCCTCCAGAGCCCTGGCTTTGGCCACCAGGCCTCACCTGCACCCCAGCCCCTGGGAAAGCCAGTGGGGAAAGTGGGGGGCTGGGGAGACAGACACAGGGTCTTTGTGAGCCATGTACTCTAGGTCCTACACAACTGTCCTGATGACCTGGATGCTTTAAAACCTGTCTCCACTGTTCTGGATGGTTGGTGAGTTCTCTGCTTCACATCAACCAGGAGAAAACTTCCCCTCAGCTGACGATTGTGTGCAGTCCAAGAGAATAAAAGAAAGTGATGTTTGCCAAACCCAGTCATGTTATTTGTCTATGGCATAATGCAAATTTTACCAAATAGAACCCTGCAATTCATTTTCTGCTAACACCTAACAAATTCTAACTCTCTTAAAGGGGAGGTGTTATGAATTGAATGGTGTCCCCCAAACAGTTATGTGCAAGTCCTAACCTCGTACCTGTGAATGTGACCTTGTTTGGCAATAGGGTCTTGGAGGGTGTTATCAGTTAACATGAGGTCATACCAGAGTAGAGTGGGTCCTGACCCTATCTGAGCGGTGTCCTTATAAAAGAGAAGAGACACACCAAGAGACACAGAGGGAAAACGGCCACGTGGGGACTGACGCAGAGATTAGAGTGAAGCTGCCACAAGCTGAGGAATGCCTGGGGCCACCAGAGCTGGGAGAGACAAGGAAGGATCTTCCTCTAGTACCTTTGGAGAGAGCATGGCCCTGCCGACACCTTGAATTCAAACTTCTACTCTTCGGAACTGTGAGAATATAAATTTCCTTTCTTAGAAGCCACCCAGTTTGTGGTATTTTTTTATAGCAGCCCTGGGATATTGCGATAGGAGGGTAGACAGGGAGCAGGGAGGAGTGTGTTCAAGGACCTTTGGAAGAAAGGTCCAGAAGGGGTGGGGAGAAGAATGAAATAGAGCAAGTGAGATACGACCAGTCAGTGGGAGTGACCGGAGCCCCACTGGCTACAGCCCTGGAGCAGGTGTCAGCTGGTGGCCAAATTACCTGCAGGTGCCCATTTGGAAGGTGAGGGAGATGCTCCCCCTTGACTCAATTCCACCTCATGGACGGAACTTTCAAAAGGAATGTCGAATGGCCTTGAGCAGACCTCTGGCCTCTCCTCTGCTCTGCCCTGGTGACCTTGAACTTTGTCCTCTACGCCTAAAGAAGCTAGCCTGTGAGCAACTGTGTGCCTCGTCCCCCCACCTCTGGGGTTTGTAGTGTACAAGTCACCCTTGATTGAAAAATACGTAATCCAGGAGAGCACAGTGATGTGGGGCGCATCGGCCCATGTCACAGGTTACCCCCCAGGAGGACAAAAGCCCATCCCCAGAGTACTGAGACAGGGTGAAGAGGAGGACAGCAAGCTGGGACAGTGAACGTCTGAGGTGTTAGACCCCTGGTTCCAGTAGGAAGAGTTAAGGAATCTAAAGGGAGACTCGGCACAGACGTGGGTAGGGAGGCTCCCTGGAGGGGAGGAGATGGAGGCAGCAGGTCAGGGCTAGGATATGTGAGGTCAGTCAGACCAGCCAGGGCCACTTTGGGAAACAGTGGACCATAGAAAATAAACTCACCTGGGATTGTGGAGGCTTTTCCGAGTTTCTTTCTTTTTTTTAATGTCATTTTTAGTTGCTGTCAAGTGGGCTCCGACTCATGGTGACCTTATATACAACAGAACCAAACATTGCCCAGTCCTCTGCCACCTCCATCGCTGTGGCTGTTGTATCAGTCCATCTCATTGAAGGTTTCCCTTGTTTGCACTGACCCTCTGTGACCAACCGTGATGTCCTTTTCTAGAGATTGGTCTTTCCTGATAATATGTCTAAAGCAAGAAAGAGGAAGTCTCGCTGTCCTCGCTTCTAAGGAGCATTCTGGTTGTAGGTCTTCTGTTCTTATCCGTAAGGGTTTCACTGACTGATTTACAGAAGTGTTCACCAGGCCTTTCTTCCTAGTTCATCTCTGCTGAAACCTGTCCACTGTGGGTGACTCTGCTGGTACTTGAAATACCAGCACCATAACTTCCAGCCTCATAGCAACATGCAAGCCACCACAGTACAATGAACAGACAGACCAAAAACCAAAAAAATAAAAAAACAAACACCCCTTTCTAAAGAGAAGACGTGTGTCTCATTGGAACTCTCTGGAAGCAGGAGTCTCAGGTTCCTTATAACAGGCTCATCCCTGAGTCTGTGCCACTTTGCACGATGTAGGGGATTTCCTTAATTGCTCGTCTTACAGGATCTGGCACCCTCGCCACCGCACAGGAGCTCTGCAGTGAGCCCCTCATCCAGGCAAAGTCAAGGCCAGCCCATGTCTGCACCCCACCCCCTAAAGGGCCATTTCTTCATGGGGGAGAGTCCTCCAAAGGATAAAGCTCTCCATCACACCCTACAGCAAACAGGCTAGGGGCACCCTCGCAGCCACGTAGCTCCCAAAGTTCACCAGTCGGACAGCTTCCTTCTGACATGCTCCTAACTTGCCTCTGGTGGCACCGGGGAGCCCACTACCAACACATCCCCCCACTGGCTACACTCCGCCGGCGCCCAGCAACCAGGAGCTTGCCCAGAAAATTCCTCGACTTACTGACCCAGGATTTGAAGACACCCCAGCTGGCGGCCTCAGGACTTAGGGCCAGAGAATTGCTCCCTGAGATGCTCCGCCAAAGTGGATAAGGGGACCCCCAGTGCTCAAGGAGAAGGAGCTCCCTTCCCTGACACTACCACCGGTGACCGAAGCTGGGAAACTATTAGGGGGGTCCCTTTCTGACTGGGCTAATACTGCTTCCAATCCGGACCCTGCTCCTCAGCTGGGTCAGGGGCCATGACAGACGCCCAGCTGGGGTGAGAGGGGCTGCCGGCCCTTCCTGACACATCTCAGCACCTCTGTTAGCTTCAGGCTGCCTACCCCGTGGGGCTGGTGTTCCCATTAATTGTGCTGTCTGTCTGCTGTAATTGACAACAAAACCCTACATGAAATGGACACGGTTGCATCTCCCGTAATTAAAAAAATTCCACAGGGAAGCATTCATTTCTTGGGAATTTTCCACCACCCGTGGAGGGGTCACTGGGCAGATGGTCCCAGGAATGCTCAGGCCTGAAAGGAATCTGGGCAGTGCAGATCAGGGATGACATCTCAGCCCTTTCCCAGGCCGCCCATGAAGTCACATGGCCCTGAAGAGAAGCCATTTGGCTTTTGAGGAGCCCAGGTGTCATTCACAGCTGTCCATGTTTCTGAGGAGGATGTGATCACACCTGGATTTCATAGGCGTGACATCCACAATAAGCTCCCCATTGCCCCCCAAAAGGCCCGTTTCCAAATGGACACTCGCACCAGCCTGGGCCCGAGCACAGATCAGAACAGCCTTTGAGGCGTGGCCATGTATCTGCTCACGCTCCTCATTCCCTGAAATGATTACAGCACCCAGAAGGAAATACCTAGATAGCTGAGAGGTGAAGACCAGCATCTTTTCCTTGAAGAAGAAGACACAGGAGGAGTTAGGACTGAACAAAAGCCCCAGACAAAACAACACAGTTACACTGCAGCCAAGCTGGAGCAGGGGCCTCTGAGCCAGGGCTGTAGGAGGCAGTACTGATCAGTGGGCTGCGCCAATCTGCACCCTCACCCTGACCAACACTGGGAGGCCCTAAAGTGGAATAAATTGCCTTATCTGTGTTATCTGGGGAGGGGGAACGATTTATATGCCAACTTTGGTGTCACCCCACTGCATGTGGCCTTGGACATAGAAACTCCCAGATGAGATCCCAAGGAATGCTCCCTTGCTGGCCACTCCCACCAGCTTTCCCCAGGGGTCTCATTCTTGGAGAGATGCAGGAGAGTTTCCAGAAGAGAGTAGCGATCAGACCAACCCCAACCACCCCATCCCACTGTCTTGCGTTAGTTAATAAGCTTAAGAAAATAAGCAGTGGATAGTTTTCCTCTGGGTGTGAGGTCTGGGGTGTGGGGGTCTTTGTTGTAGCTGGTTTAAGGGCTCTTTGTGGGTTCCTGGTATTGCAATCAAGTGAACCCCAATAACAGCCTGGAGACAGATCACCTTGACTTGGTAAGTCATCACCCAAAGGGCCTGGTGAAGAGCAGCAGTCTCTTTTATGGGGCAGACGGCTGAGTCTTTCACGCCCTGAAGGTTGACGCAGTTGGTCAGAGTTTTACACCTGCCCACCCCAGGGCTATTTCTGGATAATCCTCTGATAAAAACCAGTTGTGGTGGAGTCGATTCTGACTCACAGCACTCCCTTGTGTAGTAGAGCAGAACTGTACTCCATAGGGTTTTCAAAAGTTCTGACATATCAGAAGCAGATCGCGAGGACTTTCTTATGAGACACCTCTGGGTGAATTCAAACTACACTCCTTTCAGTTAGTAGCCAAATGCTTAACAACTTGCACCACCCAAAAACCGAAAAACCGATTGCCCTCAAGTTGATTCTGACTCATAGTGCCCCTATAGGATAAAGTAGAACTCCCCTATAGGGTTTCCAAGGAGAGGCTGGTGAGTTCAAACTGCTGACCTTTTGGTTAACAGCCAAGCTGTTAACCACTGTGCCACCAGGTCTCCACCCAGGGACTCCTTAATCCTCGGGTGTTGTCGTTAGTTGCTGTCGAGTCCATTCTGACTCATGGCAACTCTTTGTGTGTCAGAGCAGAACTGTGCTCCATAGGGTTTTCAATGGTTGACTTTTCAGAAGTAGATCACCAGGCACTTTCTTCCAAGGTGCTCTGGGTAAGTTGCCACCTCCAACCTTTCAGTTAGTACCTGAGTGCTTAACTGTTTGCTCCACCCAGGGACTTCTTAATCCTCAGATAACAGCTCCTTTCCAGGAACATTCAGCTCAAACTTTAATGGGGCCCTCTACATCCACAATTTCCTCCCGCTGAGATCCACCCCCAGCAACAGCCTAGTAATGACCTGTGCCCTCCCCATGGCCCCCTGCTGCAAGGGCAAAATTAAATCAGGCTGGATGGCAGCATAGTTCTCTGCTGCTCAGGCAATGACTTCCTGCCCCATTCTGTGGCTGGAGGACAGATGGGCCTTAGGGAAACCAGACCCAGACCACACTTTTAATTATCATGATCCAGGCTGCCCAGGAGGGCTAGAGGCTTGACATATGGGCTCACTCCTTCCAAGCCCAAGAAGGACACACTTATTGCTTTTTAAGGAAGCCACAGGCTTCAGGAGTCCCAATTGCTGATGACACCATGCTTCCACACCTGAGTGCTGCCCTCTGCACCCACCCAGAGCCTCTCAGGATCAGGTTTGCATGTCTCTCCCGCCCTCATCCCCCCACTGATGGGGGCGGCTTATTTATTACACTCTCAAACACTCAGGGTCTTCCTGAGCCAGGAGTAACTGGGCAGGTGGGTGAGGGTGTGTAGGCTGAAAGGACAGGCCTTCTGGAGGTAGCCTGGACTCTGAGGCATGGGGATTCCATTTGGGTCCATTTGGAAACTGAGAGTTGAACCCCAGTCCCCCAGAGTTTGGCTGCGACTGAGGATCCACAGGGAGCCCCAGAAGGCTCTGGCCCAGGGGCCCCGTGTACACACCCTGCCCTGCAGCTCTGTTCCTCCCTGCACATTCAGCAACCACCGAGTCACAAACATCCACCAAGCATCTACTACGCAGTCAATGAGGGCCACAGACAGCTCAGACAAAGTCCCCGTCTGTCTTAGTCATCTCCTGCTGCTATAACAGAAATACCACAAGTGGATGGCTTTAATGAAGAGAAGTTTATTCTCTCACAGTCCAGTAGGTTATAAGTCCAAATTCAGGGCATCGGCTCCAGGGGAAGGCTTTCTTTCTCTGTTGGCTCTGGAGGAAGGTCCTTGTCATCAGTCTTGCCTTGGTCTGGGAGCATCTCAGCATAGGAACCTCAGGTCCAAAGGATACACTCTGCTCCTGGTGCTGCTTCTTGATGGTATGAGGTCCCCAACTCTCTGCTTGCTTCCCTTTCCTTTTATCTCTTGGGTGATTAAAGGTGGCGCAGGCCACACCTGAGGGAAGCTCCCTTTACATTGGATCAGAGGGGTGACCTGGAAAGGGTGTTCCAATCCCACCCTAATCCTTTGAACACAAAACTACAATCACAAAATGGAGGACCACCACAGAATGCTGGGAATCACGGCCTAACCAAGTTGATACACACATTTTGGGGGGACATAATTCAATCCATGACACCATCCAAGCTAAGGAGCAGTCTGTGCTGGAGTCTGAGGGGGCACCAACACAGCAGGTTCCCCATGGGGGTCAGGGTGCAGCCCTGTTTGGGGAGGAGGCTGGGGCAGTGAAGAGAGGACTTGCAGCAGATGCAGGCGGCTCCCTCCAGCTTCTGCCTCCTCCGGGGGTGTTGGGGCAGGCTGCCAACACCCCGAATTCCCCCAATGTTGGACCTGACAGGGAACCATACTATGCATAGCAAGGGGCTCGGGGGCTGATGGGTCCCTGAAACTAGAGAAGGAGAAGAAATGCCAGAGGGTTCTGTTCCAGGCAGCGGCGGCCCCAAACATCAGCCCTGGTGTCAGCCACAGGCCAGAGGTGTCAGGGCTGGTGCTGCCAGTGCACACAGGTCGTAAATATCACCCAAGTGGTTCGTGTCACTTTGCCTGGGCCCCATTTCCATGCTGCCGGGGCAGCGGTGATTAATGAGAATTATCATTAGCACTAATCAGAGCCGTTTGTAGGGGCCAGGGCAGGAGGAAGTGCACATGGTGGGGCCTTGGAGCCCACTCGGAAGGTGCAGGTCACATGAGTGTGCAAGTGCACAGGCACACACACAAGCACACATGTGCACACTCCCACGCAGGCACACACACATGCACACACACACACACACATGCCCAGACATGCACAAGGACTTGGAAACATGACGAATGTCAAGTGTTCACCTTTAGATCCACAGAGCAGTTGCCACTAGGGAAGCCTCCATCCCATCTCTCGGGGCTGACTACCCTGCCCTCCCTTCGGTATGTGCACACACAGACACACGCAAACATTCACAAACACACACATACACACATTTGCACGCACGCACATATGCAGTGCACACACGGACGCACTCATACACACGTGCGCACATACACACACCATTCACAACCTGGGGCCATTAGGCTGGCCAGCAGGCCAGAGTCTGGGGAGATAGGCAGGAGGTGACACTAAGCAATACTTCTGGTGCTGTCGTTACAGGCGACTCTAATGAGGCCATGCGCTGCCTGGCCTGCCGACAGCCCGAACGCAGGCCCCGACAGCTCGGTCCGGCTGGAAGGAATTCCGCTCCTGCCGCCCGGCGCTCTCATTACTTAATGCTCTTGGCAGCTGCTCACAGACTGGACGGACTGGGCCAAAATTAGACCTGGTGCAGACGCAGGGGCCATTTCCATGACCTGACCCGGGGCGGGGGGCCGGCTGGGCTGGCGGGGGGGCTCTCCGTGGATTTTGTTTTCTCCTTCTGACTCTGCCCTCTGCTGCCCACTCCCACCCCGTTCTGCCAGAGATGTCCTTTCTCTGGCAATCTCCAAGGAAGTGACAGGGCAGGACTGTGCCATAGGCCCTCGGCTCACTGCATCCACGCTCAGGGGCCCGGTGTGGCTTAAAGATACAAAGTGTCCTTTTATTGGAAATATCAATTCAGAAAGGGGCTAGGAGTAAGCTGAGAATATTTGGATAAACTTGACAGCCCCTAGGACTAAAAAAGACCTTTTGTTCCCTCTGCGAAAAAGCCTAGTGCACCACCCTGGGCTCTTTGGAGCAGTTCCAGAAAAAACTGAGGTCGGAGCAGAAAAATGATTAGGGTGTCTAGTGAAAGATCTGTGCGCTAGGTCAAATGTTTATTATTATTTATTTTATTTTTTTATGAGAATGTGTGGTTAACATCCTATTGCATAGTACTGGGCTGTAGCCGTGTCTGCGAACACCAGCCTGCTGGCCACAAAGAGAACGTTGTGGCATTTGGGAGTGGGGGCTGCACGTGTGGGCTTTATTTTGCTTTGCTTTGTTTCCGAGATGTTTACCGGTTACGGTTGGTCGTCTTCTTGTATTTGCACCCCAACATGCCAAGGGGTCCCTCTGGCTGAGGGATTTAGCTGTAATGGGGGGTCACCTCTTTGTTTCAAAGGACAGGAGATTGGGCGTGTGGACTACACAGCAGGCATGATTTGGGAGGCGTCTTGTGAGGCAGAGAGGAAAATTGGATGCCAGATCTTGGCCGTTACTGAGGGCAGGAAGGGAGGGACGATGGGCACAGCACCAAGGAGCCACGATTCAGCTGACCCCCAGCCCAGTGCAAACCCAGTTGCCGTTGACTTCAACTCATGGCAACCCCATGTGTGTCAGAGTAGAACTGTGCTCCGTAGAGTTTTCAATGGATGAGTTTTTTGGAAGTAGATAGCCAGGCCATTCTTCCAAGATACCTCTGTGGTAGACTCGAACCTGTAACCTTTCAACTGGCAGCCATGCGTGTTAGCTATCTGCACCACTCAGGGACTCCCCAGCCCACAGCACAAACAGCCAGATGGCTCTGGGTCAACACAGGGATGTGACAGGGGCTGCCAGCTGGGCCGAGATAATCATTGTCCAGAAACACGTGTGCCGCCCTGAGTTGCCTGTTTTTATGGGCTGTGTCTAGACTTATCAGTTCCCCTGGAAGAGACTAGTGAATTACTCAACTTACCCGCCAAGGACAGCTCCTAAGAAGCAATGCCGAGATGAAACCCTCAAGCCTCATTTGAACCCTGTTCCACCCAAACATATGAAAAGGAAAACACACACTTCTTATCGCTCTGCTGAAGGGAGCAGGCCCGGCTGGGAGCTGGAGAAGAGCAGTGAGCAGATGGCAAGTGAGCGATGGCTTGAAGGCAGAGACCATTTGCTCGCAGAGTTACACGCCCTCCCCACCAAAAATGAACTCTGATTACTGTCTTCAAGTGAACTGTTCATGGAAACATTCTAGGACCTGAGTTCCACGTAATTCCAGAAATGGTCTCCACCAGCCTGTGAAGAAAACCACAAACAGAGGAGTTCCTCATTGTTACTGGGCAAGGGAGTCCCTGGGAGGTGCAAATAGTGAACACAGCTGCGAACCAAAAGGGTAATGGTTTCAATCCACCCAGAGGCACCTCAGAAGAAAAGTCTGGCAATTCACTTCCAAAAACTCAGCCATTGAAAACCCCATGGAGCAGAGGTCTACTCTGACACACATGGGGCCGCCATGATTTGGAATTGACTCCAGGACAACTGGCTTACTGTTTTTTTATTGAGAGAGCACACCTTGGTGTGATGCCTGGAACTCCGAGTCTTGAGAAACTGCCGCTATGGAGAGCCACCGTGTCCTGGAGATGAAAAGACACTGGAGCCGGGCAAAGCAGTTGTCCTGAGGGCATATGTCCATGAGTGCCCCCGCGCCCTGCTCTGCTCCTCCCCGGGACCACCGGGCATCTGCAACAGTAAGTGGGAGACCAGGGTCTACAGATGGCCTCAGGGTCCTGCCTCTGGATGGCCAGGTGTTTCAAGGCATGTTCTCCAGGCTCCCAAGCATGACCTTGCACACAGCCCCTGACCATGTTTGCCTCTGGGGTCCTCAGTCAGGCCCACCCTGAGACACTTGATGGAGAAACACATCTGACCCCATCTCGGGCCCCAGGGGAGTTCCTCCTGGTGGCTACCCTGTAACTGCTCCCAAAATCATGTCTGTTAGCAAATATTTGTCTAAAGAAAAATGCAGGAAGGGTGAAGAAACCGCAAGATGCTACGGTACGGAGCCCACCCAGGTAAGGATCTATTTTCTAAACAAGGCACTTGGAGAAGAATTGAAGTGTGATTTTTACTGAAAAGAAAATTTTCAAATAGTCGTTGTTTAGGGACAAAGGCAAAAATAATTTAAAATTAAAACCAGTTGCTGTCGAGGTGACTGACTCGTAACAACCCTGTGTGTGTCAGAGTGGCCCTGTGTTCTGGGGAGGTTTTAATGGCTGTTTTTTTGGCAGCAGATCACCAGGCCTTTATTCTGAGGCTCCTCTGAGTGGACTCAAATCACCAACCTTTATGTTAGCAGTTGAGCATTTAACCACTTGCACCACTGAGAAACAATTTAAAATAAAAGTAAAGTAATATAAGTTTGGAGTCCTGGTGGTTCAGTGGTTAAGAGCTACAGCTGCTAACCAAAAGGTCGGCAGTTCAAATCTACAATATATGTTTAGAAAGTGAGGAAACAAAGGGTTTTGGCAATACATCAGGGGGCTGAATTGCCTCACAAGTCAGAGATCCTTCTAGAAAACAGTGTAACCCTCAGCAGAGGTAAGGAGCCACATGCAGCTCATAGACCTGACAGCTACTGATGCCCATGACAAGATGAGTTCCAAAAATGAAGCCTTGGTGCTGGGGCTACTCTGGGCTGGACCAAGGCATGGAGACATCACCTAGTGAAGCTAGGCAAACCCTCGAGAGCTTAGAGCAGTGGCAAGAGCCCACTAATGCCTCCAGCGTGGCCCCAAACTGGTGCTGGCATGGGGTTGGATGTCACCACTGGCTGGGTTCACTGCATGGGGATGGGGATGACAAGTGGTCCCTGTAACAGCTCAGGAGCCACTCCAAAGATCATCCCTCCAATGCCTCTGTCTGGGGTGAAGTTTCAGGAGGTCTCAGCCACCAGGGAGGAGTCCATATGCATGAGCCCTGGGTGACCACTACTGGATTTGGCCGGGCTCCAGGTAGAAGGCTGCTTCAGAGGAGACCCTGCCATATCCTGGCTGCACCTGGCCATCTGAGGAGGATCCAAAGATCCAGAAAGCCAAAGAATCTGAAAGAGACCACTAGCCCCCTCCCCACGGAGAGATAGCCACCTCCAAGAACTCTTCTCTAGTCTCCTCTCTGAGGAGGGAAAGAACCTGTCTTAGCACGTGGGCCATTCTCTTGAGAGAAATCCAACCCAGTCACCTGAGGGAGTCCCAACTCAGGACTGCAGGTGAGTGGATGGCCCATAAACCAGGTTGTGTTGCTTTCATTAAGCAATGCCCCTCCCTGCCAGGAGTCTTAATTCACATTTTGACAGTATCAGTATGAACAGACCTGCCAGAATAGGCAGCTAGAGATAGCTGCTGTCATATCAACTCCAACTCATGGCGACCCCATGTACAACGGAACAAAATGTTGCCCCGTCCTGCAACATTCTCACAATCGCCAGCATGTTCTAGGCCAACGTTGAGGCTATTGGGCCAATCCATCTCACTGAGAGCCTCCCTCATTGGCCCTCTACCTCACCAAACATTGATGTCCTCTTCCAGCAATTGAGCTCTGCTGATGATGTAGCCAAAGCAAGCAAGTTGGACAACGTTTTGTCGTGACCCATAGGGTTTTCACTGGCTAATTTTTAGAAGTAGATCACCAAGCCTTTGTTCCTAGTCTGTCTTAGCCTGGAAGCTCCCCTGAAAGCCGTCCACCATAAGTTCCTCTGTTGGTATTGGGAATACCGGTGGCATAGCTTCTAGTATCACAGCAACACACGAGCCACCACAGTATGACAGACTGACAAACAGGTGGATGCAGCTCCCGGGAGGAAGGAAAAGTGAATGTGTCCTGCCATCTTTCTCGTTTTCAATGGAAAAATACACTAGTAGAATCCGCAAAGAAATATCCCAACCAGAATGTCCTGTGGCTGTTAAACACCGTGTGTAACTAATTAACTAACTTGTTGCTGTCGAGTTGATTCTGACTCATAGCGACCCTATAGGACAGAGTAGAACAGCCCTAATAGGGTTTCCAAGGAGTGGCTGGTAGATTCGAACTGCGGACCTTTTGGTTAGCAGCCATAGCTCTTAACCACTGCACCACCACGGCTCCCCCCTGTGTAAATACCCTTGAAAGAGGCAGAGAGTTTGTCAGGAGCAGTTCAGAATTACTTGTGTCATGTCAATACCCGCAGTTAGATTTTTAATAAGCTGTTTCAGCTCTGCTTCCCGGGCTTGAATCGAGGCTGCAGCCTGGCTGGTATGGACTTGAAAGGGGCCCAGGCCCTATCATTGTAGACACACAGTTTTAATGTCTTCAATATATTTCATTAAGGTGACCGGCTGTATGTACCACTGGAAGATGGGAAAGAAGGAGTATTGGTGAATTTAATTGGTTCCATTTGTCATTCAAGACCTGACGTAGCTGAACCTCCGTGGATATGGCTAATCATTTCCAAACTGGCTGTCCTGACCCACCATGACATGGCTTGAGAGGGCTGCTGGCCCCAAGTTCCAAAGACGGCATCTCAGACTGAGCTTGCATCCAAGGGTAAGGCTGGCTTGCAGCTCAAGTTCCATAACAAGAACCTGGATGGTCTTGAGCTGGGAAGACACCACCTGAGGAGTGGAGGCTTCCAGAAGGATCTCACATGATCCAGAAAAGTGACATTGCCACTTCCAGCCTCTCCTCACTCCATGTCTGAGGGCTTCGAGGGCTAGGGCCTGACAGCAGAGAAGAGAAAGAATAGGCCAATTTGGTTACAGGCTAGGGGGGCCTGGGGCCTTTCCCCCACTCAACCAGCTGGACTATGTCTGAGCTTCTAGGAAGTAGAGTCATTACAATCAACAATTTGAAGGAAAAGCATGCCTCCTCTCTCGAAAAAGCCCGAATAAAGGCGGCTCCAACAGCTCAGCATCTTATGCACACATACCTGGGCCTGCTGGAGAAGAAACCAGAGTTGATATTTGCAGGACATCCAAAGACAACACCGTCTGCACCAGGAACCCTTTGCCAATGACCATTTTTGTCTGTCCAAGAACACTGAGAACTACCCTTTATGGGAATTGGCAAGGTAGTGGCTCAGACTTGGCCTGTTGAGATTTGAGCTATTTGCAAGAGCTGATCTCAAACCATCGGGTCTGATACGGAAGACTGAGTCATCATGCTTCTCTTGACCGACGTGTTCCAAAGAGAAGGAAGAAGGATGGGCTGGAGAGATTGACTCAGCAACAGGAAGGCACTAAATATAACCTGCCTGGGTGCACCCCAGCAGCCCCACAAACCTCTGCTAAGCACCTACTGTGTGTCAGGTCCCACAAGGTCCTAGGATGGCTCAGCCAGCCATTGTCTCTGTCCTCAGAGAACTCAGTCCTGGGAAATGGTCTGCTGTAACACTGAACCCAGGAACACCTTGCAACTGTAACACTGTACACAGGACACTTGCCAGTGTCACATCGGACCCAGTGCAATAAAATATGGCGACTGTAATGTTGGATCCAGGAACACATTGAAACGGTAACACTGTACAGAGGATAACTGTAACTGTAACATTGAACCCAGGACAATTGCAGCTGTTACATTGGACCCAGGAACACATTACAATGGTAACACTGTACACAGGACGATTGTGATAGTAACACTGGACACAGGCAAAGTGACTACTCCAGTTTCCAAAGAAGCAGAGGAACCAGAAGGAGGGCTTGCATTTCCTTAGCCAGAATCCATGATCGGAGGAGGAAGAGAAGGTTCTAGAATGTGAAAAGGGGCAATGTGGAAAGAAAGTTGCGCAGGCCAAAGGACTACGGAATATCGGAATGTCTCCATTGTCTTGAGGCACCTTCATCCATTCATTCACTCATCATTCATTCCCTGAATGTTCACTGAGCTACTCAGGGAATCAGCCACATGACACCCTCAGGGCCCTCACTGGCTAGCAGAGGGGAAGAAATGATGTGGAACAAGACAGTCACAGCCCAGTGTGGCAGTGCTATGACAGGGGGAAGGGCTGCGGAGGCCTGTTGGAGGGGGCCTCACCCCAGTGTGGAGGAGCAGGGCAGGTCTCCCAGGAGGGGGCTCTGCATTCTTCTGCCTTCGCAACTCCAGACTGTGTGTCCTTTATATCTCCCTGGGCTGTGGGGAGTAGAAGAAACCGGAGTGCCTGGGCAGGTCAGGAGGACTTTTGTGAGGGTTCCACACCTCATTCATTCACTCATTCATCCATTCATCATTCATTCATTCTTTCTTTCATCAAGAAGTTCCATCAGACCTCGGCTGAACATTTGTCCTGGGCAAGGCTTGGGGAGCTTCGGGCACTTATGTCCGCCACCGTCAAGGGCCCACGGTCCAGTACAGGTGAATGAGCAAGACTAGAGGAACCAGGACACATGGCAGTACGAAAGGGGCGAGACTGGCCAACTGCCCCCCAGCACCCAGCACCCAGTGCTCAGCCAGAACTGGCCCTTTCTGGCTACACAACTTCACACCAATCACTTCACTTCTTGATGCTTTGTTTTCCTCATCTAACATGTGTATGACCACAGCACTGCCCCCAGGAGATGTGCACATTCAGTGACTAAACAGTGAGACCTGACAGCAGCCAGTGGCTGAATGGCCAGGACCACAGTGTCCACGGCCAGTGGGCAATGGAGGCTGGAGGAGTTGGCCCCCTCTTCTTGCCCATGGGTAAGGGGGAGAGCCTCGTGGGGTTCAGGCTGTGCACATTGCCACCCTTGCTGGGACCACTGACACTGGGCTGACACCCATGTCTGGGAATAAGGGGCTGAGAAGATGGAGACCTCTCCCGGCTCAGATGTGTCCTGGTTTCCTGAGGATCCTTCCAGACGGCACTCCTTGCATGCTGCCTGTGTTGGTTTTGGACAGTGCCTAGGACACCTGAGAGATACTGAGGGTGACAAGACTGGGGCCAAGCAGCTTCTGTGAGGTTGGGGCTTGGATTATACAAGTACCCCCTGGGAACATAGCAGGGTGTTCTCCAGCCAAGCAGAGAGACCTGGGGAAGGAGAACTTGGGTGGGTTCCTCCATGGCTCCTTGGCTTCCACGTTCGAGGTTGTCCATCCAGCAAAGAGAAAGTCTGGGCCGCCCCCTGCCCCAGGAGTCTGCTTCCCACGAGGTCCCAGAGAGAGCACAGGCTATTTTCAGAAGCTCCTGTCCCACAGTTTGCAGTGGCTTAGCCAGCCGGCAGGCCCAGGGGAATTCCTCCAGCCCCTGCTCACAGACGGCAGTTTCTCACCATCCAAGTGGCACAGAGAAAGCTGTGAATATGACCCTTCCCTGGGCCTTTGAGTCCACTCCACAGAGAGACTGCTTCCTGTGAAGACCCCAGCTCCAACTTCAGGCCACTCCAGCAGGGTCCAGGACCTTGCCTCTGGGTTTGGTTTTGAATTTGTTTGGCTGATCTCTTTAATCCTCAAAACCCAAAACAGTAAGATTATTGCTCCATTAATATGCTACAATATTACAGCATAGCGGGTCCTGGGTGGCGCAAACAGTTGAGGCCATGGACTGCCAACTGAAAAACTGGAGGTTCCACTCCACCCAGAGGCACTTTGGAAGAAAGGCCTGGCAATCTACTTCCAAAAACTCAGCCATTAAAAATCCTATGGAGCCAAGCTCTCCTCGGAGACACAGGGCTTGCCAGGAGTCAGCGTCAACTCAAGGGCAACTGGTTTTATTGTATTCCTTTTTTTTTTTTTTTACTTTTTCTATACATAATACTAATATTGTGTTGAATAATGGTGTCATTCACTTTTTATGATTTGGGTTACAATTTTGCAAATTCAGCAAATGATTAGTATTTAAATAGATAAAATTGGTGAGACTAAAAAAAAAAAATGTTTGGTGCTTCAGTATGTCACACCAGAGCCTGTTGATGGGTAGCCTTTCAGCTTAGAGGCACCTGATTCTGATCCAACTCCGAGTCAGTATTTGAAAAGAGTTTGGGTATTTCACATTTTTTTTTAAATTTTTTTTTAATAGTACTTTAGACGAAGGTTTACAGAACAAACTAGCTTCTCATTATACAATTTGTACACACATCGTTTTGTGACACTGGTTACCAACCCCATGACGTGTCAACACTATCCCCTTCTCCACCTTGGGCTCCCCATTACCAGCTTTCCTGTATCCTCTTGCCTTCGAGTCCTTGCCCCTAGGATGGTGTGCCCCTTTAGTCTCGTTTTGTTTTATGGGCCTGTGTAATCTTTGGCTGAAGGGTGAACCTCAGAAGTGACTTCATTATTGAGCTAAAAGGGTGTCTGGGAGCCATACCTCAGGGTTTCTCCAGTCTCTGTCAGGCCAGTAAGTCTGGGTTTTTTGTTGTTGTTGTTTGTTTGTTGTGAGTTAGAATTTTGGTCTACATTTTTCTCCAGCTCTGTCCAGGACCCTCTATTGTGACCACTGTCAGAGCAGTTGGTGGTGGTAGCTGGGTACCATTTAGTTGTGCTGGGCTCAACCTGGTGGACGCTGCGGTAGTTTGGTCCATTAGTCTTCCGGACAGTTCTACCTAATGGGTAGTTCACATTTTAACCACTTCGATACTGTTCCAGTCGAACGGAAGAAGCATCAGCTACAAAGCCCTTCCAGTCAGGCCACTGTCCTGTATCCCTCCTCCTCCAGAAGGCCTGAGGGAGGGGCCATCGATGCTGTTTTTGGCCTCAGTCCAAAGAGGCAGGGGGCCACCTGGAAGCTTAGTGTGAGAGTGGGACCAGAAGTCAGGCAGCATATATGTGGACCCCGCAAGTTGGAGAAAAGAGTTACAGTCTGGGTAGTCCCAAGGTGGTGTAGACGGTTAAGCACTCAACTACTACCCAGAAGATTGGTGGTTCAAACCCACCCAGAGGTGCCTTAAAAGAAAGGCCTGGCGATCTGCTCCTGAAAGGCCACAACTTTGAAAACCCTATAGCACAGTTCTACTCCAACACACATGGGGTCACCGTGAGTCGGCATTGACTCATTGACAGTTAACGGCAACAACCCCTGCACAAAGGGTCTTTACCAGTCAAAGTTGGACACAGGTGTCCTTATGTCGGTGGGTTTTCTGGGCTGTGGCCTCCCTGGGCATCCGGTTCTTCAGTCAGCCTCTGAGGTCCAGCCAACATGGCAAGACCAGGATGAGGAAGCTTCCAGCCCCTGTAGGGATCAGGACTCCAGGGAGGCAGGGCTGGGGCTGGGCTTGGCCACACGCAAGCAGCCACCCCACGTTGGGACTGTGTTTCCGAGCTTGGCACCTGTAGGTAGATCTTGGGGTCCTCCCACTGTGAACATCAGGGCTGGGGAACTCGGGGCGGGGGTAGGAGGGGGGCGAGAGCGTTTACATCCTGAATCTCCTAAGAGCACCTGGGTGTCTGAATATTGGGGGAGGGCCTGTAAACCCTGGGAAGCTCCACAGCATCCGGGGGCCTGAGTGTTTGAGGAGAGGGTCTGTGAACTCTGGAAAGGTCCAAGGCACCTTGGTGTCTGAGTATTTTATGGGAGAGGGTCTGTGAACTCCAGAAATTCCTGTGGCATTTGAATGTCTGAATATTTTGGGGAGAGGGTCTTGCAAACCCCAGGGAGCGCCACAGCAACTGGGCGTCTGAGTATTTTCTTGATAGAGGGTCCATGGTTTTCATCAAATCTTCAAAGGTTTTTATGGCCCACAAGTGTCAGAAAGCATGGGATTATGTGACCCCTTTCCAATCATCCCTGTCAGACTCAGCCTGAGAAAAGAGCCCTTCTCTCCAGCCCATATCCCCGGGGCACTGAGAGCACTGGACGCCGGGCCCCTGCTCCAGCATCAGCCCCCACAGGGCAGCGGCTTTCTCCTGTAGCTTCTAGGTCTCACTCTTGGGTTCCCTGAGAAACAGAGGCTCCTGGCCCTTGTCCCCCCACAGCCCCCTCCACACACACACAAACACAAGGCCAGCCCTGCCGTCCTAGAGGCCCACCCTCAGCCTCTTCGAGACACATGCCCCTCTGTTTCTCCCACTTTCTCTGTCTCTTTCCGTCCCTCCTCCCTCTCTCTGTCTCTCCCTCTCTCTCTGTTTCTCCCCGCTTCTCTGTCTCTCCCTGCCTCTCCTTCTCTCTCTAGCTCTTCCTCTCTCTATCTCTGTCTCTTTCACTCTCTTTCTCTGTTTAACCCTCTCCCCCTGTCTATTAGTCTTTTTTTCCCTCTTTTTCTGCCTTTCTGTCTCTCTTTTTTTCTCTCTTTCTGTCTCTGCCTCTCTTTCTCTCTCTTTTTCCTTCTCTCTCTTTTTCACTTTCTCTGTCTCTCCCTCTCTCTCTTACTCCCTGTCTCACTGTCTCTCCCTCTCTGTCTGTCTCTCTCTGGCCTTCATCTTGGAGCAATGGCTTCCATGAGTTGCCTGTTTTTCTAGAAGCTACCTCCCTCCTCTCCCTCCTTCCCTCTCCTCCTGAGCAGGTGGGCCCCAGGCCCACCGACCTGCCCACTGGCCCCATGACTGCTGGGCAGCAGCGTGGCCCCATGACTGCTGGGCAACAGCGTCACCCCATTCCTCAGCCATGTTTCTCGTCAGCACCCAGTTATAGCCCCCGGTCATGGCCCCTGGGGTCCTTAATGAGAGGCAAGAGGTGGATTTATGAGCTCATCCAGGCCCCGTGTCCACGCTGGGCTGAGGTGTTTCCAGAATGCCTTCTCACCTCCTTCCATCACAAGAATGGACCTTCTGTCTCCCCTACAGTGAAAGCCATAAATTGTAGCATTGTGTGTGCACATGTGAGTGTGTGTGCGGAGAGAAAGAACACCCTCCTGGCTTCAGAGCCGATCAGGTCTTCTCTAGGGGTCAGGGTGGGCAGAGGAAGCCTCCCTCTGGCCCCTGCCAAGTGTAGTATGGGCCGGCTGTCAAGGTGGACGCTGCACTGTGGGATGAGGTTTATGTGCAGCGGCTTCAGGGGAGCAGCAGTCCGGCAGCAGGATGCGGGAACCGCGAGGGCAGCCTCCTGGCCCCTCCTTCCTGCACTGGGAACCCATTAGGCGAGCCGACGACAGATGCCTGGGCGCCCCGCCCGCCCTGCACGCCCGGCCAGCCAGCGCCGCCGTGCCCATTAAACACGAAACAGCCCCGCCGAGAGCCCACAGTGAGAAGCGCAGGAAACCTCAAATGATGTGCAAAAAAAATCATAAAGGTTAAGAGAATTTTTCCATAACTCTGCTTCATAACTCAGCATTTCTGATGGGGGTGATTTATGAGCTGGGGGAGCTGGCAGGGGACGAGGGAGTGGGAGGCTGCGTGGCCTGGATTGGCAGCTCTGACGCGGCCTGGCCAAGCGGTGGGCGGGCAGGCAGGCAGCCACCTTTGCATGTTCTGCGATTCCCAAAGTTCAGCCTGAAACAGCCCAGGAGCCCAGTTTTGGAGTGGCGATGGGGAAGGGGATTTCAAATTCAGAGATAGTATCGGTCTGAGGCCACCGTGGGCCCGGGAAGCCACCACAGGCTGGGCCACTGCGCAGCTCCAGGCACCATGCCCCTCCTGCCTTCCAGCCTTCCTTCCCTCGCTCCTTCCTCCCCCTTGTGACACGTCTATGAGCAGAAGAGAGCACATGGCGACTGGCTGAGAGCTATGCGCTTATTACAACCCTTCCCTCATCCATTCTTCCATGCATCCACACATTCCTAATCTTTCATGGCCTCCTAGGGGCTGGCTTCTGTGCCACCAAGGCCAACACAGGCCCCGGCCGTGCCTTGTGAGGCTCCCAGCTGACCCAAGAGGTGTGGGACCCAAGCAGGGGCCCAGCTCCCAGACATATAGGCACGGTGGACATGGCGCCCACTCTGGTGGAGGTCAGCAGGTTGACTCCCCAGCCTGGGACAAGCAGGTAGTTACCTCTGGTGTTGGGTCTTTGGCGTGTGACTCTCACCAGCCTGGGATGGCAAGGAAGGTGTGTCCAGCTGCACATTGCTATGACCTTCAGCGTCTCCTTCCCCCAAGCACTCCTGTGGCCAATCCATCCTCCTACCAAGCCTGGGAAAGCCCCTGCCAGAGGCCACCTGAGTGGCCTAAGGTCTGAGAACTGGGGAGCAGATGGCCTGGCTCTGTCCTTATAGCCTGTAAGTCTCACTCGACAGGAGGCAGGGGAGGGACCCAGGACAGCTCAGCCTTGCCTCTGATTCCTGGCCATGCAGACCCCTATGTGGCCGGGTCCCTAACCTGATGCTGAGAGGGTCTGGGCTTCAACCAAGAGCACAGGCTCTAGACTCGGGCAGCTGGGCTGGGTTCCTGGCCCTGCTCCAGGTGCACTGTGTGTCTGGGACTCCTCTCCCTCTTCTGAAAAATGAGGTCACAACATCACTACCTCGCAGATCCCTCGTGACAGTCACAAGCGGATGGGCGGGAAGCACCCAGAAAGTCTTCCCCACACAGGTCTGTGGGGTTCCCAAAGGGACTCATCACATCAAAGCCCTCCCTGAGATCCTGGAAGGAAGGCAGAGAGGGGAGGGGAAGGGAGGCGAGAGGGACACAGGAATGCCTTCTGTCTCAAGTCAGAAATGGCCTCAGCCCATCCAGGCCCCAAATGAGAATCAGCCAACAGCCAGACCTGCATTATCACGCCCACCTGCAGAAACATGGCCCAGCTTCTCTGAGAGTGTCCCCTGGCCAGTGGCTTTGGGGGGCCACATCCAAGGCAGAAAAGTTGCAGCCTCCCAGGCTCTGCCCATCCCTGCCACCTCCCACTCCACAGTCCAGGCACGTCCAGGTGACCCTCCACATTGGGACAGGCAAGGCTCAGCCACCCAAGCATAACGATGGACAGACTCGCGGCCCTGGAGGAAACACCCCAGCAGGGTGCTCCAGGAGGAAGAGAACTTTAGTCTCTTTGGTAGGAAGGGGTTAAACCAAGACATCCTCCACCCCCGAGAAGGCCAGCATGGGGTGCCCACCGAGGGGAAAGGGATTTCCCCTACCTTTGGGGGCCACCATGAAATTAGCCACACCCTGTGACTGTCTCCATGGGTCAGGAATTGGGGAACGAGGTTTTCCAGGGACTAGGGGAGGACCTGGGAAATTGGGAGGACAAAGAAGGAGAGTCTATTGGGATAGGAAGTGGACCCCCTAGAGTACGGAGGGCTGCCTGTATTTTGTATTTTATGTCTGGCTCTGCCCTGCACTCAGAGAGGGACATACCAGCCCCCAGGCCTGCAGAACAGTGTCTACACTCAGACAGGCGGGGGTGGGCTGTGTTTCACCGACAGAGGGAGGTTTGGGTAAGTGGGGCCAGGAGCATACATCTGAGGGGCCATATTGTGGGGAGAGAGGCTGGTGCCACAGGCTACTGCAGTAGGGCCAGGATCAGGTGGGAGAGGTCACCGGAAGGCAGAGTCCGTCCACCCAAAAAATATTCCCAATGATTCAAGATGTTCAAAAATGGGCAGTGTTGGGCACATGGTTGTAGGTGTGGAAGTTCCTAGAATGGGCTGTCTTGGGTGCAAAGTGGTGGGTGTTCATAGAACCAGCTGTCTTGGGATCACAGTGGTGGATGTTCATAGAACCAGCTGTCTTGGGAGTACAGTGGGGGGTGTTCATAGAATGGGTTGTCTTGCGATCACAGTGGTGGGTGTTCATAGAATAGGTTGTCTTTGGAGAACAGTGGTGGGTGTTTTAGAATGAGTCATCTTTTGATCATGGCGGTGGGTGTTTGTAGAATGGATTGTCTTGGGATCACGGTGGTAGGTGTTCATAGAACCAGCTGTCTTGGGTGCACAGTGCTGGGTATTCATAGAACCAGCTGTCTTAAGATCACAGTGGTGGGTGGTAACAGAACGGGCTGTCTTGGAATCACAGTGGTGGGTGTTCTAGAATGCATTGTCTTTCGATCAGTGGTGAATGTTCATGGAATGGGCTGTCTTGTGATCACAATGGTAGATGTTCATGGAATGGGCTGTCTTGTAACCACGGTGGTGGGTGTTCATGGAATGGGCTGTCTGGCAACTATGGTGGTGGGTGTCCATGGAATGGGCTGTCTTGCAACCATGGTGGTGGGTGTCCATGGAATGGGCTGTCTTGCAACCATGGTGGTGGGTGTTCATGGAATGGGCTGTCTTGCAACCATGGTGGTGGGTATTCATGGAATGGGCTGTCTTGGAAGGACTATGGTGGGCTCCCTGTGCCTGCAAGTGTAGGTAATGGCTCTTGGCCCCAGATGCTGCAGAGGCCTTAGATGCAGCTGGATGACCTGGGAGTCCCCGTTCAGCTCTCGTGATGATGCAGAATCCAAAGGACTGCGAGGGAGACAGGCCACCGGGGATTTCTCCCCTTTCACTGGACTTGCCCTCCTGCCTTCTTCTCACCTTCCCACAGCAGAAGCACCTTAGGAACTCTGAGAGCCACACATTCTCTCTGGGGTGGTTAGAAAGGGGAGGCCACAGAACAGCCATCCCTTCCTGTGGACTGAGCCCCCATGCTGTCCACAGGCAGAATGCAGAGCCCTGGGCCCCACTACAAGAGAACAGACTTCAGGGGCTTTGGGTGGGGGCCCAAACTCTGTGCTTGGAATACATATCCCAGGACATTCTGGCACTGACAGACAGAGAAACAGAAAGAGAGACAAAGAGTTCGGCCGCCCAACAGCGCCATCTGCAGAGGGGCTGTGAGGCAGGGACCACAGGGCGCTCCAGCTGCATCACTGAGAGTGGAGTGGGCATTGGTTGGGCTTGGCCAGCCTTGCTTCCCAGACTCCTGCTTCTCCTCTCAGCCCTTCCTCCTGGCCTTCCACCTCTGCCTCCCGTCTTCCATATCAACATGTCTTCACTGTCGATGGACATCACATCTCGCCAGAGCCTCCTTGGCATCTCCATCTCTGTGTACGCATCTCTCTTCTCTTCCAGAACTGGCCCCTTTTGGTGGTGTTCTTTGGCATGAACTATAAGCTCCCCCCTCCCCCCACCAGAATCAGAGGATTCTCAGATTCCCAGCTTTCAGAGGAGTTGAGCAAGCCTGGCCTGAGCAGGTCGACTCAGTGATGATCACTGCAGGGAGGCTGGGAATGCAGTTCGACCTAGAAGGAAGTGTGGTGTCAGGCGCCGTGGGGTCCGGATGCACAGACAGGTTTGCCACAGGTGCTGCACATCCCAGGGTGGAGATTCCAGCTGCCTCCAGAAATCTCGGTCTCCTCGTTGACTCTGGGTCCAAGTGGGGCTCTTGGTCACCTAGAGTGTGTCTGTGGGCATGGAAAGGGCACCCCAACTTCAACAAAACGCTCCAATTCTGTGGTCAGATGGGTTTCTCCCAGACCCCAGGGACAGCCTCCTAACCTTCTCTGGGGTCTTCATTGCCTAATAGTGCATTTGGGAGACCCTCAAGGATCAGAAAGCACATGGGTCCAGTTCTCTCCTCAGATTCTTTTATTAATTGAGGTAAAATTCACGTAACAAAAAATTAACCATTTTAAAGTGTACAATTCAGTGGCATTTGGTACGTTCACAATGCTTTGCAACCACCACCTCTATCTAGTTCTGGAACCTTCTCGTTACCCAAAAAGGAAACACCGTACTATACTGTACCATTAAGCAGTCACTTCCATTCCCCTTCCCCCAATTGTTGGCAACCACCAAACCGCCTTCTGTCTCTATGGATTTGCCTTTTCTGGACCTTTCATCTCATGCAATATGTGGTCTTTTGTGTCTGCCTTCTTTCACTCAAGGTAATGTTTTCAAGGTTCATCTATGTGGTAGCATGTATCGGTGCTTCATTCCTTTTATGGCTCAATAATATTCCATTGTGTGTATAGACAACATTGTGCTTCTCCATTCATCTGTCGATGGACACCTGTATTATTTCCACCTTTTGGCTATTACAAATAGTGCTGCAATGAGCATTGGCGTACAAGTATCTGTTTGCATTGCTGCTTTCAAGTTTCTTGGGTACATAACTAGGAGTGGAATTGCTGAGTCACATGGTAATTCTGTATTTAACTTTTTGAGGAACTGCCACAATGTTTTCCACAGCGGCTGCACCATTTTACATTTCCGCATCAATGCACAAAGTTTCCCGTTGCTCCACATCATCGCCAACAGTTGGTATTTTCTGTTTGTTTTTTCATTACCTTCTCCATTTTTGCTGGGACATGTCACTTCCTCCTTACTCTGACTTCACTTAGTCCTTCTAACTCCATATTTCCCTCACCTCTGCTCACCTGGACTCCCCTGCCACATGAACACCTGTGTCCACCTGGATACCCCTGTCCACCTGGATGCCCCATCCACCTGAACACACCTGCCCACCTGGACACACCTGTCCACCTGGATGCCTCTGCCCACCTGGACACGCCTGCCCACCTGGACTCCTCTGCCCACGTGGACAGTTATGTCCACCTGGATACCTGTGTCCGCTTGGACCCCCCCAACACCTGGACATACCTGCCAACCTATATGCCCTTGCCCACCTGGACACAGCCCCTCTACTTCCAGGACCTCAGCATGGTGGTGGCTTCAGCCCCTGCCCACTGCCCTTCCTTCCATGCTTCCTTCTTCTCTGCGCCAAGGCTGGTCCGCTCAGGAAGCTCCCCCAAAATGCTGCTGTTTTAATCGCCCTGGATTCAGAATAGCACCAGGCACTGAACAGCACAGGTCGGCCACTGAGGTCCCTCCCTCCCAGCCCTCGGCACTCCACCTGCAACTGCTATCCCTCTGTCCAGCTGCTCTCTGGGAATTTCTCTCTCTCAGCAGTGGTCAGCCAGTCAGTCAGGTCTCCTTGTAAATGGCCCACTTGCAGGCCTGGTAGTCATGGCAAGTAAGAGACGCACTCCCAAGAGGTTCCCAGCATGTCCAGAGCAGCTTCTGAAGACACAGCAAGAACAAAATAAACTAGGATAAAGCAAGGTTGACCTTGTCCTTTGAGGGCAGGATGAGAGAGATCAGGCTTTTGCACACTGCCGGGGTGTCAAACTGAAACTTCCCTGTCTGTAGATAACAAAACAAAGTACTTTTGCTGCTTTCAGGGTACTGCGAAAGCAGATCGAGTGTGTATGTACTCGAGCACACACACACACACTCATCCAGACCCCAATGCAACCACACACCCCAACAACACCTTAACCTTCAGCAATGTTTTCCCTAGCCCAGTGCAGCAACTCCCCTGTGCCCAGGCCTCTGTTCTTAGCTTGAGTGGCCTTTGCTTTCTCCCCAGGGAACGGCTTCATGGTGGAGATTTTGCAATGTTGAGGTTCTCCTTGTCGCCTGGTCAGGGCAGTGAACTGCTGCTCAGTGAGAACAGAAAAGCCAGCCCTCAGCCTTTCCGTTGATCAGTAGAAGCTACTGAACATGGGTGGGCTGGGCAGGCCATAGCCAGCTGGTGTCTAGGAGTAAGCTGCTTTCCTGCACTAAAGCCCATACCACCTGGTTGCTTGTTGGGCAGATGTGAAGCATGTAGACTCCAGCAGATGAGATGCCTCTAACCCTTCTTATTCTCTTTCCTCCTGGGCAGATTTCAGAAGACCTGGGTGGTGAGAAGTTCTGTGTGGATGCTAACCAGACCGGGGCCGGCAGCTGGCTCAAGTACATCCGAGTGGCCTACTCCTGTGACGAGCAGAACCTTACCATGTGCCAGATCAACGAGCAGGTAGGTCCCAGCTTGCACGCAGTGCCTTTCCTGGTGCAATCGAAGGCACCAAAGTTGATTGGGGGTGCCGAGGGGAGGTCCCTCTCAGGTGGGTCCTTTTGCCAAGCTGGTCTTAGTGGAAGTGGCTACTAGACACTTGGGAGGCACTGGATTTCTGGGGAGCCCATCAGTACGGCCTCACTTAGCAGTGCCCCCTCTATGCACCCTGTTAATGCTTCATTGGTGCCTTCTGTCTATGGCCTCATCCAAGGCCACCAGGTCTCCTAAGTCAGGAGGCGATAGTTGGCGTGAAGAAAAAGTCACCAACATCCAAGACCTCAGGCATTCCTATCCCTGCAAATGCCACTGTCGGCGAAACACAAGAGCCACAGAGAACAGGAACTGTCTGCACGGGAACTGTGGCTGAATGGCACTGCTTACCCAAGTTCTATAGGTGGGCTCAGTGCCTGGCTGGCTGGAGGTACCAGGCAGTTGCCCCAGGCCCCTGAGAGCCAAGATTGCAGCCCAGCCAACCTGATGAGGTGACCAGCATCCCCCTGGGAGGGAACTGATGTTACTCCTGAGCTATGTGGTTGTGATGAGGTGTCCCAAGTCAGCCCAGATGCCAGCACTCCTGCCCCGGCCACCAGAGGAAGGCCATGACCCCTCAGCTTACTGTGTTCTCCTGATTGGTGGCTTGTTCTCACCACCCAAGGTTGCAGGCATCAGAGGTGACACCACCTCCACCTGACTGGTCCAGACCCACCAGCCCATCAGGAGAGAAGATAGAAGGTTCTGTGCCTCGAGAAGGCCTCCAGAGCCGAGAACCATGAGGGCAGAGCTGAGGCTGCTCTGTCGAGTCCTTCAATTCTAATTTGTCTGTGATTCCTGAGAACCCTCCCATACCTTTTGAGCCATGGTTTTACTCTATGTCACAAGAGCACCAACTCCTCTTAGGGGCCTTAGGGGCCCCTGCCCTCCTCAATCAGTGCAGTTTGCTTTGGCTCTATAATATTTGAGGGGTTATCTGTGCGACTTCATTTGCAGAAAGAATTCTATTGCTTTAAAAGATGGTTTTCAG
Organism: Loxodonta africana; assembly: GCF_030014295.1. Classification (NCBI taxonomy): domain Eukaryota; kingdom Metazoa; phylum Chordata; class Mammalia; order Proboscidea; family Elephantidae; genus Loxodonta; species Loxodonta africana. The sequence continues at coordinate 37,155,325 of NC_087344.1, forward strand.
GTAGTGGTAACTGTAGCACAACATAGTGAATGGAATTAATGTCGCTGAGTTGTACACATAAAAATGGTTGAAATGGCAAATATTTTGTGATACATAAATTTCAATCCAATAAAATTAAAATATATATGTAAAAATGCCATCCTAGGTGGCTGTTAAAGGAACAAAAGTAGAGCCTTAGGTTTTCTTAACCCATAGGCCCACTCAAGGAGCCCTGGTAGCACAGTGGTTAATCACTTGGCTGCTAACTGAAAGGTCGGTGGTTCGAACCCACCAGCCACTCCATGAGAGAAAGACGTGACAGTCTGCTTCCATAAAGATTACAGCCTTGGAAATTCTCTGGGGCGGTTCTACTCTGTCCTATAGGGCCACTATGAGTCTTAATGAGTTTAATGGAGACCCCCACAGGTGACAAGTCGTGAAGCAAGGTCACCCAATCCTGTGTGTAGAGCCCTAGATTAAAAAGAAGAAGAAAAGATGTTTTTGAAGATCGCGTAACACAGGTTACAGTCTCATGTGGCCTAAGTAAGCCGTCAAACAGGTCCCAAGCTTCTTGACTTTAGAGACAATTTTGCAGAAGAAAGACAGAGGCCAGGACTTGGGAGGTCTGGAGGCCCCGGGATGTTGTGGGTAATGCTGCCGCATTTGTCGAGTCTCCACTTGGTCCTGGGCTCCATCTGGGCCACCCAGTCCCTCCACTGGACCCAGCTGGTGCTGGTCACCAGGAAGGGACCTTGAGCATGAATCCTCCTCTGCCCCCGGGACATCTATGACCTTTAATTAAAACCAAAATTCTGGAAAAAAATTGTTCTTCCCTATTGCAAAAAGTAATGCAGAAATAAAGGTGCTCTGGTGGCATACTGGTTAGGTGCTCAACTGCTAACCAAAATGTTGGCATTTTAAACTCACTCAGCAGCTCCTCAGAAGGAAGACCTGGCAATCTGTTCCCGTAAAGATTATGGCCTAGGAAACCCTACAGGCCATTTCCACTCTATCATATGGGGTCGTTATCAAACAATATCATTAATACCACATGCAAGTAAAATTTTGTTGAAGATTATTCAAAAGCGACTGCATCAGTACATCAACAGAGTGGCAGAAATTCACGCGGGATTCAGAAGAGGACGTGGAACCAGGGATATCATCGCTGATGTCATATAGATCCTGGCTGAAAGCAGAGAATACCAGAAAGATGTTTACCCGTGTTTTATTGACTATGCAAAGGCGTTTGACTGTGTGGATCATATAACAAATTATGGAAAACATTGTGAAGAATGGGAATTCCAGAACACTTAATTGTGTTCATGAGGAAACTGTACCTAGACCAAGAGGCAGTCATTCAAACGGAACAAGGGGGTACCGTGTGGTTTAAAATCCGGAAAGGTGTGTACCAGGGTTGTATACTTTCACCATACTTATTCAATGTGTATACTGAGCAAATAACCTGAAAAGTTGGACTATATAAAGAAAAACAGGGCATCAGGATTGGAGGAAGACTCTTTAACAGCCTGCGATATGCAGATGATACAGCCTTGCTTGCTGAAAGTGAAGAGGAATTGAAGCACTTATTGATGAGGACCAAAGACCACAGCCTTCGGTAAGGATTGCACCTCAACATAAAGAAAACAAAAATCCTCAAAACTGGGCCAGTAGGCAACATCATGATAAATGGAGAAAAGATTGAAGTTGTCAAGGATTTCATTTTACTCGGATCCACAATCAACAGCCATGGAAGCAGCAGTCAAGAAATCAAAGGACACACTGCATTGGGCAAATCTGCTGCAAAGGACCTCTTTAAAGTATTAAGGAGTGAAGATGTCACCTTGAAGACTAAGATGCACCTGACTCAAGCCAAGGTGTTTTCAGTCGCCTCATGTGCATGCGAAAGCTGGACAATGAATAAGGAAGACAGAAGAATTGACACCTCTGAATTTGGTGTTGGCGAAGAATACTGACTGCCAAAAGAACCAACAAATCTGTCTCGGAGGAAGTACAGCCAGAATGCTCCTTAGAAGCAAGGATGGTGAACCTGCGTCTCACATACCTTGGGCATGTTGTCAGGAAGGATCAGTCCCTGGAGAAGGTCATCATGCTTGGTAAAGTTGAGGGTCAGCAAAAAAGAGGAAGACCCTCAACTAGATGGATTGGCACACTGGCTGCCACAATGGGCTCAAAGCATAACAGGGATTGTGAGAACAGCACAGGACCGGTGGTGTCTTCATTCTGTTGCACACAGGGTTGCTATGAGTCAGAACTGACTCAACGGCACCTGACAACAACATGATTTGGAGTTGATACAACAGCACCTGACATCAACAACAGTACAGAAATAAGCAAAAAGAATCATAGTAAAAATTAAATGCAAATGTTAAAAAAAAAATTTCCTTCTTCCAGATGAAAGTGAAATTTGAGTGAAGGGGAATTGGATTTAAGGCACATAGAGAAGGTTCCATCCATCTGATGGCCTTGCAAAGCTCACCTCCAAGTTTAATAAGCAGTGTGGTAGCAAGCCTTCGAATATCCTGGGGAGCAGGCACCAGTGTTGGGCGTGAGGAGACTGGCTGAATGGGCCAGGGAGGACAGGCTGAGGGCACCTTCAGGTATCTGGCTGCTGGTTCCAAAGTCTCAACTGGGAATTTCAAACATCCAAAGAAATCACCAATTTGTAGGATGTATTTTCCTTTGACTGATAACAATGATAATTTTTAAACTCTATCAAAAATATGAAAAACTACTCTCGGAAGCACATGGGTCCTTAATAAATATTTCCTGATGGGATAAATGACATTTAAAAATACCTCTTTAAAAGGGATGTGCTAGATTTTAAACTATTTTTTAAATAGTCTCCCAAAAAAATAGATGTCGAGTCAATTCATACACAGGAAGTGTTCCTGCTCCCCGGTCCCAACCACAGAGAGGCAGGTCGCTGCCAAATGCCAGTGATATTTTGACCCTCCAAGTGGCTAAAATAAAAAGTTCCTGAAATATCGATAACAAAACCAAGATTTTTGAAGACAGGCTTCTCTTTGAAAAGGAAGCGTTGTATTATACTAATGGGGTTTCTCAGATTTCCCATGATCCCCAGAGTTTCTACTGGGGTCCCCTGGCCCTTATGGACACTCACACACAAACATAAACAATGTTTCTCTCTCAGACACACTCACAAACACACATATGTGAACAATCTCTCTCACTCTTTCTCTCTCTCACACACACGTGAGCAATATCTCTGTCTCTCTCTCCCGCCAAATAAGTGAACAATATTTCCTGTCTCTGTCTCTCCATCACTTTCTCTTCCTCCCTTTTTCTGTGGGTGTCTCTCCCGCTCTTTTTTCTCTCTCTTTGTCTTTCACACACACATAAGTGAACGATATCTTTCTCTATCTCTCTGTCTTTCTCTGTCCCACCCTTTCTATCTCTGTCTCCCTGTCTCTCACACATACACACACACACCTCCCAATACCAAACGGACACCAAAGGCAAGGACTCCCTAGCTGAGATCCATAAACAGTTTCCATTTTACCAAAGAGTCTTCAGCGGGGAAATGACTTCCTTCAGCAAAGTGTGAATGCTGTCTGGAAGCTCAAGACACATGACCTAATCCTAATTTCCAGAGAAGAAAGGCGATGGGCAGGAGGCGGCTCCAGCTTCTTGAAGAGAAAGTTCCTGAAGCCACAGCCATCAGGAAAACGCGCCCCCTAGCAGGCAGAGGGGAGAGCTGAACTGGGAGCTCAGGCTGGCAAACGGGTAGGGATCTGGCTCAGTTTTCCGTCTGAGCCTTCTGCTAGTGGCGTCAGGACTCCTGCAAATGTGGATGCCTGGCCTCCAGACAGTCTCAGGACAGATGAACTCATGGGTAGCGCGAGGGAGGTCGAGGACATTGGCATCCCCCTCATCCCATCCTGGGCTCCTCCCAGACTCCACTGGCTGCAGGGGGTCACATAACTAGGAGTGGCTCTGGGGGTGGACATGGCCCCCACACCCCTGTGGCTCTGTGCTCTGGAGATGGACACAGCCCCCGCATTCCTGTGGTTCTGTGCTCTAGGAATAGACATGGCCCCCACTTCCCCTCAGCTCTGTGCTCTTTGGGTGGACATGGCCATACAACCCCAAGGCTCTGTGCTCTGGGGGTGGACACAGCCCCCACACCCCCATGGCTCTGTGCTCTAGGGGTGGACACAGCCACACACCCCCTCAGCTCTGTGCTCTAGGGATGGACACAGTCCCCACACCCCCATGGCTCTGTGCTCTGGGGCTGGACACTGCCACACACTCCCGCAGCTCTGTGCTCTGGAGCTGGCACAGCCTCCATGCCCCTGAGGCTCTGTGCTCTGGGGTCTGGAGGTGGACACGGCCGTCACACCCCTCCTGGGTAACTCCATGCAGCAAAGTGCTTCCAGCCATGTCTTGGGGCACTTCAGGAGCCCAGGAAGCCAGGCACTGGAGCACTCACAGGTAAAATTGACCACCTACCAGGCCTTGATCCCCCAGGAGCCTACTCAGATCTCTGATCACATCCCCACCCACAGGCCCTGAGACCCCTGCCTCAGTGCAGAAGAAGTATGGAGACCTGGAGGGAGGGAGGGGAGAGGCAGACATGAGAAAAAGTGGACTCTGGGGCTCGGAAGGGGTCAGTGTGTGTCCACCAAGTTCCCCAGAGGACTTGCTCCGATGAGCCAACTCCTGATGCCGCCAGCCAAAGGATGCCTGGTGGGCAGGGTTTCAGGGCTATGGGAGGCACAGGCACAGAGGCTCCCCGCCTTTCCTCCCCACACAGAGCTGGCCAGGGGCACCTTACCACTAGCCTGTCACTGGCTCCTGGAAAACTGGTGCCATCCCCTTGGCTGCAGGACTGAAGGGAAGAGCTCACTGGCCTGGCTTGTATGCTCGTCTGTGCAGTGAGGGTCCTCCCCTGAGACACCACAAGTGCCCTGCCTTGGTGGGCCTCAGGGGAGCAGTGACCACCTCATCACCCTGACACCCCTTTTGCCCTCAGCCTTGGGGCACAGGATGAGCGAGCTGAGCAGCAGCAGAGGCCACATGGGGCCATGAAATTTCCTCGTGGATTCTGGCCCCACCACCGGAAAGGTGCCTGTGGTTGTTGTACACATGAGAGGCCATGCACAGTCCATGGCCAAGGGTGTCCCGCCTTCACACCAGGCATGTCCTCCTGCACCAAAGGCCTAGGCCGGTCACCAATGGGAACAAAACACCCGCAGCAGACAGCCAAGAGACAGAGCCTTTCTCCCAGACTTTTGGGGGTGGTCGGGATAACAGCATTTTTGAAGTCACCCCTGGGGTGCTAAGATAGGGCCTTTCATTTACGTTGTCATCTTAGCATGAACAGGAAAGCAGAGCCAAGACCCCAGGGATCTCAATTCCCCCTGGGTGGCCCAACTCCTCCCCTCCCAGCGACATTGCCTCTCCGCTCCCGACCCCCCTTCAGGTCCCACTCCTCTTTTTGGAAAAGTCAAGACATTTGCATCACCCCTGGGTGGTTCTCTCTCCCACAATTACAAGCAAACCAGTTGGTTAGAAACATTTCTGGAGACACAGGCAGTGTCTGTTCCTGAATTTGTTTTAATGTTCAAAAAGAAAACAAGAGCTGAGTAAGAAAGTGCCCCAGGAGGAAGCAGAGGTGGGAAGAGGCCTATTCAAGGCACAGTGCTTTTTTTTTTTTTTAAACATTGCCTCAATAGGGAGAGAAGGCTGGTGCAGGATGTCAAGTGGCCGAGAGGGCGGGGGACGATGTGACATGAGGCTGCGGTCACATGCACAAGTTGGGGAGCAGGACTGCAGGCTCCAGGCCCCCAGGGCACTTCAGGAAGGCCAGCTAGGCCCATGAAACACAGGCGAAATCAGCCCAGGCCACCCGGCCCCTCTGGCTGGCTGGGCATCAGGAGAAGTCCAAGGACAACGGCAATTCCAGGGGCAGAGTAGGAGGCAAGCCCAGGCCGGCCACCAGCAGGCCACAGGCGCTCCAGCCGGAGTGTACTAAGCTGCACATGAGGGGCCGGGTCTCCCCAAAGTGGAAGCAGACAAGGCTAATCTCTTTCTCAGAGTGCGATATACAAAGGCATTTTATTAGAAGATTAGCCGACTGATAGCCACGCAGCCTGCACCCCTGAGAACCAGCCCTGGCTTTTAATGAAAACCTGGTGCTGCTCGGACGGAGGGCATTTTCCTTTTGCTTTCGTTTCCTTTGCTCCGACGTCGGTCCCTCTTGTCTGTCGGGGCGCGTGATCTGCCGGGGTTGGAATTTTTGACAAGGGGCATCAGACATCCATCACGCTTTGCCAGCACGCTTCCTTCCTCCCTTCGCTTTTGTTCCCCCACCATTTTTTTAATTTAAAAATCTTTCAATTAATTTGCTGGGTTCAATGTTGGCTTTCAACAATTAGCTACCATTTTTCCTTTGAAATGAGGAGGGCAAGGGCAGGGGGATTCATTTGAACATTTCCCACCCCGTTGACAAAAGACTTTCAAAACACGATCAAATTTGTTGTGATTCAGAAAACGGCCACATTGTACAGCGCTTTCTTCGGAGGAAACGGAGCCTCATTTTGGCCAGGAACAAAGAATAAATTACCTGCTGTCATCGCTGACCGGGATTTATATTCTTTTTCTTCTTTATCAAATGGAACGCTTCATCGGAAGAAACTGTCTACGAACAATGAAGATAATTTCAGTGTGGACCAATAATTTAGATATGCATCAATTAATACCCAGAGCCAAACTTTGCAACTAAGAAAAAGATAAGTACCTAGAAGGTCTTAAATATTTGAGCTGCTGGGAAGGTGCCAGAATATATAACAACAAAAATGTGAAAGATTGAAGCACAAATCAAATTTCTTCAGCCACCTGTGGAAAGAGAGAAACGTGGCAAATCCCAAGGCGCCCCAAGTAGCCTTGTCCTCCCTAGAGCAGAGGAAGGAATTGCCTGCCTGTCCCCGGAGCCCTCGGACACTGCCAAGCCCACAGTTGCTGTCCCGTTCCTCCTGCCCAGCTCTGAGAAAGCAGGCAAGCGGATCAACTGGGAGAAGGCTCCGGATGCAAACGCAAGAGCAAAAGAAAGCGAAATAAAGGCCTCGGATGTGTTCCCTGCTGGACCCCAGAGCATCGCTAGGTTTCTTTTTTAAACACCAAATGCTCAGCTAGCCCCAGAGTTCTGGGTGTCCCCAGCTTGTTCCCAGAGGGAGATGGCCCACAGTTTAGGGACGGCAAGCCGTTAAGGTACACAGTGAATCTCCCAAAACCTGTGAGCAACAAGGCAGCATTGCCACCCACCTAGCCTTTTCAGGGGTCCCTGGGAGACAAGAAACACTCAGGAAAACCCTCAGACCCATGTCCTCTCTGGGAGGACAGGCCGAGCAACCGATCGGGTTATTAGGAGAACTTGCTTTTCAGTCACGGGCTTAGAGGAATTCAAATTCTGTTCGATGCGTACAAGCCCTTTGTGAGAAAAACCCCTCTTGCACCATGCCAGAGCCTTAACAAATTCAAACACAATTGGATTCAGAAATCCAGGATGGAGGGAGATGGATTTTTCTTTCTTTCTTTTTTTTTTTTTTTAAGATAAGCACGCTGAAAGAGATTTCATCTATTTTATTCAAATGCTCCTTTAAAGTTTCTCAAACTGGTCTCGAAGAGGAAAGAGTAGCCCAGAAGTCCACTTGATCACTTCTGCATTTTTTTGAGAAAACCATTCATCCCTGGGAAGCAGGAGGAATTGCCTTACCATATGTCCTTGTGACTTTTCATCCACCATCTAGCAATTTCTACCTGGGATCATTTAGATGGAGTTTTTCACTTACCGGAATTATAAATTTCTAAGACTAAGTAGGTAGGGAAATTCTGGCACTGAAGTCTTCCTATTATTTGAAAATCGTATCTTTTCTTCCTATTATTTGAAAATCGTATCTTTTCTTGTGAAATCAATTTGATATTATTTAAAAAAAAAAAAAACTTAACAGAGCTCTAAGAGGAAAAAAAAATCCCAAACTGACAGCCACTGTAAAACCCATAACCCTTATTGGTAACATTTGAAACAGCTGGGGGAGGGGGGCATGGGAGGATGAGGCTTATTTTCGGAAATGGCTGGATCTAAATGAATACGACCTGTGCTAAATCCAACTTTTCTCAAGCAATTTCTCTGCCTTTTGTAGAGAAGTTGGCCATTATTTATTTTCCCCAGAACCCCCCGTGTACCTCCAAGGAGCCGCCTGCCTGTGTTTGGAGAGAGAGACAAGAGGAAGAAAACAGGCAGGGTCACTTGAAAGATAGTTGTAATTCTGAGACCCTGTTCTTGGTGGTGCTGGCCGCATTCAATCAAGGCATTGTCGTTACGGGCAGAACCTGAAGTGTTGAAACAAGGACTTAACTTCAGATCAAGTCCTGTTTGGCATCGTTATTTTTTAAAGCCGTTTAGAGCAGACATTTATTGGAGCTAGTAAACTCAGCTGTTGCTAAGCTCTTCCCCACCCCCAGATCCGTAAACCAAAGAGAAAATTCCAGCTCAGCCTTGCCTATGCAGCAGTACCGAACGAACGGAGGACTCAGGCATGACTGAATTACTGGGGCGGATGCAACTGTTTAGAAAAAGTCATGGGCTCTCCATTGCTGTCACCTAAACAAATGCCCAGTTCTTTTTCCTTTCCTGTGGCTGGTCGGCCTCCCTGAAGACCCAGGGAGGACTGAAGAGACTTGGGATTTCTTTTTCCTTGAGGGCAAACTTCTCCCCCGTGTCCCTCCCTGCCCCAAGCTCTTCAGCCTAGCCTATCCTCAATGCTGGCTTGCCCAGGTCTGCATATGGCCGACTGAGAGGCATAGAATGAAAGAAAGGTTCTAAACCGCTAAAGGAATGTTTAGGGGCTGCTGCAAGAATGTATTACAGTGTGCTGGAACGGGCCGCCCAGTACAGTAAATGCTCAGTTTGTACGGTCTCTGCCACCAGCAGACAGGGCCCAGGCGGTTCCTGCCGCCAAGCTCCCACTGAGCCCGGGCCTTTGTCCCGGGAAGTCGCCAGACCCCGCGGACCAGGGATCTGAGCTTGTGCCCGCGCGCGCGTCTGGCCGATAAGGCCTTTTGTGCTATTAGGAACATGTGAGAACTCCCGCTTGTGTGTCAGATCAGGGTCGCCCGGGTGGACCTCCGATGGCAAAGGCGGGCGGGCTGAGTTTGGGGAAGTTTGCAGCGGTTCCTGGTCACCTTCCCCCTCTCCGGGGAGTGGAGGGTCCGGCAGCCACCACCACCACCACCCCTCCTGGCCCGGCCCTGCGATTAGCACTAATAGCCATTAATGCCACCGTCTGCAGCTCAAAGTCCAGGCGGCCTCCAGCCAGCGCCGGAGCGGCGCGGCCGTCCAGTGGGTCCCAGGGCGCGCGCGTGAGACCTTCGGAGCTTCCCTAGGGGGGCGTGCGGACGGCAGCCTCGGAGTGGGTCCCAGGAGGCAGATGTGGGGCAGGGGTTCCCCAGAGTCCGGGTGGCTCCGGGAGGTGGGAGGGGGAGGCCAGATAGTACTGCAGCCGGGGTGGGAGTGTGGCGTGGGGTCCCGGGAGTACCCACCGCCAGAGGCGTTGAGGGCTGTGGGGTTCCGGGATTCCGGGCGGCCCTCGGAGGGCGGATCTCGGGGTGCGGGTGTGGGGTCCCAGGCGTCCCCGTGCCCAGGGGCGGGGGGGGTGCCGTGGGAGCCGGTGGGAGCCGGTGGGGGCGGAGGAGGGAGGCGGACCGCGCCCATTCCCATCCCCCGCCGCCGTGCCGGCACGAGTGCAGCGTAGCCCCGGCTACCGCGGAAGAGGCGGCCGTTCGGAGCGCCGCGCAGGGACCAGGTCAGAGCCGCCCTCTGCGTCCCGGGGCCGGTGCGGGGCGGCGGGGGTCGCGGGTCGGGGCGGGCGGGACGCCGGGCGGCGGTGGCCAGGCCAACATTGCCCTCTAACGGGGACTGCGGGAGAGGAGCCGCCGCGCTGCCCCGCGGAACCCGCCTGCCCCTTCTCACCCTGCGCCCGGGCGCCCGGGCCGGCCGGCAACCAGAGCCCAGCATTACAATTGCGCTTGCTGGATGCGTCCGCTCACTGGCAGATGCTGGTCATCGCGGCTTGTCCGCAGACTTGTGCCGACTTCCTCCCCAAGCTGGACGCCCCTCGCCGCACCCTGACCTGTACTGAGATGTAATGGCTGAAAATCTGATATTTTTAAACAATGATTCAGCCACTGTGTGGTTTTTTTTTTTTTTTTTTGAGAGGATACAAAACCAGTATCTTAATAACAATGCGTTGAGTTGGAGAAGTTAAATGGTAAAGTTTGCATTCTCTATTTTAAAATCTTATCATTATTTTAACGGCTTATCTGAGAATGATGGCCAAGTAAAATAGTGCCCCTGACTGACGTGGAAAGAACTTTGTACGTTAATAAGATGAATATGCCCGTGGCTGCTTTTCTACTCTGCGCTGTTTGGGGCCCTGGAATAATACCCAAGTCAGTTCTGGGACGCAACGGGGCTCCCTTCTGTCCACTTGAGTTATTGGTGTATTCTGGGGTTCCGCAGGACTGGGGGTTTGTGATGAAGGAGACTGGGGAGATAACAGCGGTGAGAACGCATCCTCGGGGCACCAGGGAGAAGTGTCTGACCCCCCCCATCAGGAAGCTGGCTGTGCAGATGTTTCTCTGGGGAGGAGAGGGGAGAGGCAAGCAGGCATGGGCTTAGCAGTCTGGGCCAGCTGCTGCCGGGAAGCCTGCTCTGCTACTGCCTGGCCCGTGAGCGGGGAACCGGAGCACCACCCCGCATCAAGGTCTGCCGCTTGCTTCACCCGGAAACCCTTCCCTCCCCAGTCCTCACAATCCCTGTTTACATGGATGATGTCCTCCTTCCACCATCCAGGGCTGCTGTGCACAGTTCCTCCTCAGCCTAGGCCCTCTGGATGAGCAGGTGGCACTTTAGAACCTTTCAACCAGAAAGGCCTGGAAGAACCAATACCCGGAGGTCCCCAGGCTGATAGGCCTGGCCTGGGTCTTTCTCCAGCCTCCCAACCAGGCCTCTGGGGGCACATACAGGTCCTGGAGGCCCCTTGGTCCTTATTATCTCAGTGGGAGCTGATGGCTCACATGCAGGGCGGGGTGGTAAGCAGTGAGTCAGCCAAAGCAAAGTACACCCCTGTCCGATGGTTCTGGATTAAAATATGCCATTCCCTGGTGTCATCTCTGTTCGCATGAGAAGTGGGACACCCCTGTAAGTGACCCCATCTGGAGGTTCCAGTCCCCAGAGAGGGCAGGAGGTGCAGAGTCTGGCAGAGGCCAAGGAGGCCTGGTTTTCTTCTAGATGCCCCAGGCCTACAGCATCCAGTCCCCAGACTCCATCCCTGACGACCCTTGCCATACCCCCCCTTTCTGAATTGCTAGAGTTTTCTTAATCTTGGCTGCTACTTCGGCTCTCCAAGGCAGGCTTTCCTTTTTCAGGAGACACGTCGGCACGCTCCAGCTGACATGATTCACAAGGGTGCTGCTCGGAGCATTGAGCAAAACATTCCAAATTTTGTTCCCCAAGACCGCAGGGCTGTTCTCCAGCTGCAAAATCTACCCTTAGGCCCCCACCCCTGTTTTCAGGGATATCCCCTATCTGCAGACCCATGGCCAGCCACTGGGCACATGCTTCCCCTCCGCCTTCCCTCGCTGATGCCCTCAGCACTGTGGTGTCTTGAACTGCCAGCCCTCTGCGTTAGCTCATGGTCACCTTTATAAACGTCTAAATTCACTCATGACCCGTCTAGACTCGAGACCACTCCCAGAGAGGCAAAAGATGTCTCGCTTACATACACACTAAACAAAAGAAGCTTGAGAATCAGCCTGGCCCCACTTGTGATGAAAAGAATCATCCCCCCACCTCCACCCCACCCCGGGACATACTCAAGGTCGCTAGGTGCTGCCGTTGGTTCTTGCTCAACTGCTAACCTAAAGATTGGCAGTTCAAACTCACCCAACAGTGCCATGGAAGAAAGGCCTGGCAATCTGCTTCTGTAAAGATCATAGCCAAGAAAACCCTATGGAGCAGTTCTACTCTGTAACACATGGGGTCACCATGAATTGGAATTGACTCCATGGCAACAGATTTTTTCTTTTTTTGGAGGGGTGGGAAGGGGCATACCGATTATTGGGAAGCTAGAGGTCTTTTTTTTTAGAGGTCAGTTCTCACCTATTTAATGTTGCACCCCTTTACAAATATTCGAAAACTGTTCAAACACAATTGAAAGAGGACGTCAGTCCTACCAAGCATATTCTGAGGATGTTCAGTAGGGGAACTTCTTAGCGGCAATTAGAAGACTGGTCAAGTGGCCCGTGGGCCAGCCTCTCTAATTAGCAGCGTCGACAGGGCGCGGGGCTGAGTGCTTGCAAGCAGCCACCACCACAGACACTCACGCCTTCTCTCTGCTTTCTCATCCTAGATTTATTATAAAGTCATTAAGGACATTGAGCCAGGCGAGGAGCTGCTGGTGCACATGAAGGAAGGTGCCTACTCCCTGGGGACGATGCCGCCCAGTCTGGATGGTAAGCCCCCGCCAAGGCTACCCCCCCCCGCCACAGGGGAGCAGGGGCCACCCAGAGACACCCGGGAGCACCCTAGCCCCTCATCCCTCCATGCTACATAATGAGGGCTGGAATCCCAGCGCCGGGCAACCGTTCCCCCTAGAAACAGCCACCCTCTCCACAGCTCCACGTAACCACTTCCCTTTCTCCTTCCTCGGGTTATCTGAGCTGCATCCTGAATTTTAAGATAGGGCTGGAATTGGTATCGTGTCGAATTAGCTCTCTGCGGTGTTGCAGTCCCAGGTGTATTTTTTTTTTTAACTGTATTATCATCAGTAGCAGCAGCAGCGTTTGCTTTCCCCAGGACTTTAAAAAAAAAAAAAAAATTCATCCCCCAACTAGTTCCGTGGCTTGGGAGCCTTTGGACTTCCGAACTCTGTATCCTGACCAGCCTCACCTCATGTAGGAAAGTCATGTCCATCTGTAGTTAAAGCCAAGTCCCAGAGAAATGTTAGGAGAGCACTTATCTGATGCGACGGAAAAATGAGGGCTCGTGGTGGGGGGAAGGTCTCATAAAAGTACTGATAGCAAATCAGCTTTTCCAAACACCAGCTGTGCTCGGAAAGTGTTCGGAGTTTTCCTCCTTCTCGATCTGTCCCGCGGTGTTTGTCCTTCCCTCCACGTGGGAGATGTAACAAGGTTTCTGTCTTGGTTCTTCCACACCCTAGTAAGCCTGAGAGGATACCTGAGAAATCTGAACCCCAAACAGGCTCATTTTTTTCCAAAAGACAGGTTTATTTTCCTCACTCACATTGTTAAGCGCTGTGTCTAGTCACCTTCAGGGTCCTAGGGTAGCTTTTGAATTACTGAGGAAAGGTCGCTGCGGAGCAGCTGGCTCCGGGGTTCCTGGTCCAGCTTCTTTTCTTGGAGGGAGACCTCACAAGTGAACAGAAAAGCCACCCCCCTGCCAGCCATCTCTGGAGCTCAGGATTCCTGCCCGAGCTGGCGCTAGAGACCGGAGGGAGGTGCTTTTTTCCTTCTTGTCTTTCTTTCCCTTTCCCTCCAAACACACTATGGCTTAATAATTAATGCCATTAACTACAAGTTTCTCTAAGGAGCCACTCGAATTCTACGGCCAGGAAGTGGCCTGAGCTCAGCCAGGGAGTTGGATGTTGGAGTTCGCAGGAAACTTTGAGACCAGACCCAGGGAACTCTGCCTCAATTCACCCTTTCCATCGCCAACATGGCCCCAGTAATTAGGGCTCTTCCTTTAGTCAACAGCAGCTCCCTGTCCCTGGGTTGTCTAAAAGGAAATCACCACAGAAGGACGATTTTACGAGCCGGATCCTCTCCGTACGCTCTTCTAAAGTTTGGTTTTAATTAGGCTGTTGAGAAAAGAAAAATAAATTGCCGAGAGCTAGGTAGCGTGGGGAAGGTCTCATTTCCCTTAAAATAATTGTTGAAAAGACCTTTTTAATCTTAGATAGCACATGAGAACTCGGAAAGATAAATCTACTTAAGGAGAGGGCTTGACTAGGAAATTTCATTTGTATAATGAATCTCCATTCTGCCAAGAGGTTTTTTTTTAAATCTTGATTCCTAATATCAGCCCCCGATATGAAATAACCAGGGTCTACGTTTTCCTAATAATTTATCCAACATTTGTGAGGAGCTAATTGCTTTCTACACATAATAGTCCAACATCAAATATTTGACTTTTCATACTCTTTCCTGTCAAGATCTTTGCCTCACCACCCCCCCAACCCCAGCTAAACTCTGAATCGCACAGAAAGAAAATGCAAAAATGTTCCTCACTAAGATAATTATCATAAAAAATCTTTTCTCCCAGCCCCAGCTAAATGCAGCCAGGCCCTTATCACTGCAGGAATTTGGAGTGAGCTCTTGAGTTCCTTTGAGCTCCGAGCCTGGTAGATCAGCATGCTGATGCCACTTAATTGTGTTCCCCCTCGGCTCTCTGAAGCCATTAGGCTCTGATTTATTTTTCTGTGGCATTCCTGCTCGGCCACGTGAGTTCCTGATGGAACTTTAGGTAGACGAAAGAGGTACGGGTTTGACAAACACATCGGCTGCTGTGCAGTTGGCTTGGTTTGGTTTGGTTTGGCTTGGTTTGGTTTGGCTTGGTTTGGTAAGAAGGTACCTCCTCTACCCCAGACCATGCCCCCCGCCCCACCCGACTGAGATGGAGACAGATAATTTTTGCAGCACAATTTTTGCTCTTTTGTTGGGGGGGGCGGTTGTTGCTGGGGATGATGCCCAGGTAGCAAGGAAGAAACAGAGCCCTTGTTTGCCAGCAGACTGGGGAAAGGCAGCCTCAGCCTGCAGCTCAGCACTGGGAAACATTCTTTCAAAGCCGCGGCTCAGGGAGGGAACCTAGTTCTCACGTCCACACAAGTGTTCGAGGCAGAGGGAAGCCACTTTCCAATTCCTTCGTTTTAGAGACTTTTTGAGGAGCCCTGATGGCACAATGGCTAAGCGCTCACTGCTAACTGAAAGGTCGGTGGTTCAAACCCACCCAGCCACTCCATGTGAAAAAAGACCTGGTGATCTGCTCCCGTAAAGATTTCATCACAGGAAATCCTACGGGGCAGTTCTACTCTGTCATATGGGGTCACTGTGAGTTGGAATCGACTCAACAGTGCGCAAGTACAACAATGACTTTTTATTTTGTTTTTATTTGGTCAATGCTGAAGGGGAGAGTTTCTCTTTCACAAGAACTTCTCGCCCTTATGAGAACCTCAGGAAAATGGTTTCCATTCAAATATGTTTTTCTTTTAGAAAGACTCATTAAAAAAAAAAAAAAAGAACACCTCTGGCTTGAACAGAAACCTAGATGGATAAAGGTGTCACCATTGAGGGTAGAACGAACTCCAGTGCAGACGGAAGCACAAGACTTGATTTCTGAGCAGATGTGTGTGAGGCCTTGTGAGAAGGAGGCGGTAGGATGCAGGGTAAACTGACTGGGAAATCAGGTGACTCTGAATGAGAAATATGACTTTTTATCACATACGAATAATATGTAAAGCTGTGGAAATGACTAAGAAGGCTTAGGGCAAGAGGACACAATGCATTGTATGTAGAGCAAAGCAGACAAACAGGGAAATATAGTATTATAATGTAATGTGATAAGTGATATAAGGTGATATGATATAGGATATGATATGATATGATATGACATAATATGAAATGATGCAAAACAATATAATATAGTATAGTATGATATAATGATATAATATAACGTAACAGTATAGTAGGAGCCATGTTGGTGTGAAGGTTAAGCACTCAGTTTAACGGCTTGCAGTGGTTAACCGCAACAGTTACGTGCTCAGTTCAAACCCACCCAGCCACTCCACAGGAGAAAGACCTGGCTATCTGTTCCTCTAAACATTATAGCTTAGAAAACCCTATGAGGAAGTTCTGCTCCGTCCTGTAGGGTTGCTACGAGTCAGAGTCAACTGGACGGCACCTAACATCATTACAATAGAATATAGTATAGTATAATAATAATAAAATAATCCGTGGATGGTACAAACAGTTAAGCGCTCGACCACTAGCCAAAAGGTTGTTGGTTCGATCTGCCCAGAGACACCTTCGAAGACAGGCCTGGCAAGCTGCTTCCGAAAGACCACAGCCTTGAAAGCTCTATGGAGCCTTTCTATTCTGCACACAAGGAGTTGCCATTAGTCTGAATTGACTCAACGGCAACTAATAACAGCGACAAATATAATATATAAGGAGAATATAGCATGTGCTTTTATTATCTCTTTAAGATGGAATTTCTTGTGCTGGAAAATGAAAATGATGTAGGCTGTGCCCATCCTTTCTGCCTCAGCCCTGCACACCTAGGTGTGTATCCAAAGCCAGCCTTACCTGGGTGGAAGATGCAGGGGACTTGTCTGCACCCCTCGCCAGGGGTATGTGCTATACCTGGCTCTGGCAGATGTGATCCGTGTGGGGCGGGAGGAGGAGGACGGCGTTTACTACCACGGCCAGCCTGTCGCCTCCAGGACACCCTCAATGCCGTCAGAGGAGAACGGGCTGTATTTTCATTGTCAGCCCAAATCCCAAATCAAAGCTGGAAAAATAAGTCAGTTAGTGGCGTGGATGGTGGGGTTGGCATTACTTGTTGTTTTTGTTTTCAAGTTTCAACTTCTTTGCCCCTCGGCTTGTTCCTAGTTTGATGCAGAAAGAGTAGAATAAAAATTGGCATTTCTAACTCAATCCTGATGCTATTGGGAGTGTGCTTCCTCAGCTCTCTCCAGCCCAGGAAGCCAGAATCAACCCTCAAAAGCCCCTTCATGTGGTCTGTGCATTCAGCTCCGTACTAAGACTCTGCCCTCGGTGCTCAAGTATCACACACTCATCCCCAAGTGAAAGTCCAGATTTCCAAAGACAGGCGAAGGCCTCCTCAGGGGAATAAGGGTGACCGCATCCAAGACGCGCAAAGCCATGTTGCGTTTCTCATGACCTGCATGGGAAACTGGGAGTCTGGCCCTCCTGCCTCTTGGGCACCAAAACAGCAGGAAAGTTCGGGTTACACGGCTCTACCCCGTCCCTGCCGGGTGCCCTGGGCAATTATTCCATCTCCCCAGCCTCAGTTAATCATTCATAGAGTGGGCAGAGGCAGAGGACCTACCTGGGTGCTCCTGGGTTGACAGAGGCTTAAATGTGGGAATAGCAGACATTCTTAAAGCAGCGCCTGCCACGTAGAGACCCCCAGTAAACATCCACCCCTAACATCATTCTTTGTGCTCTTTTCACAATAGACGTTTTTTCTGAGAAGAGTCTGTATTATGGATTATATTTTGAATGAAACGTTTTGTAGGCTTCGAGGGGGATTGTGTCTTGGCATGAGTCACTGTGTTACCTCCTGTTTATCAGGGACCCCACTCTGGCACCTGACAAGAGCCAGCCCTCACGTAGGTCTTATGTTAGAATCTCCTCTGCCTTTGCAGGGGCCTGCCACCCTGGAACTCCCACGGGCCCCGGTGCTCCCTTCCGTGTCTGCCTGGCTGCTCTACAGGGACAATTCCTATGGGCCCGTGCCTTCGCAAAGCTTGCTGCAGTCTCCCTGGCCTGGCCACCTTCTCTGTCCCTTCCGTCCCAGGGGGTTCTGTGGTTTGTGTGGACTAGCTGGGCCATCTTGCTTCATTCTGATCTGTTTTGCAACCCAGCACGTGTCTGGGAAAGCTTCAAGTAGGGGTTTTTCCTGAGACACTTGGGGCAGGGTGCCGAGGCACAAGCTAAGGCATGGAGCGAGGTCCAGATGCAGGGACGCAGCCCCCAGAGCAGGGCTGGGTGCTGGGACATGGCTCTACACACTCTGCACACTCTGTTGCCATTCCCTTTCATGTTCTTGTTTCCCCGAACAAGTGGTTTCTGGACAGCAGGCTGACATGAGCAGGCTGGGACAATAGGCACTGGCAGATGAGCCACTGAGGGAGTCTGTGCATCTTGACCCTAGCAGAAAAGTCCCCAGGGCTCCTCCTGGCCCAAGCCACCAGATAGTTGCCTCTGGCCCAAGGCATGAAGGAAAGCTGCCTCTGGAGGCCAACGCTGTGTGTCAGATGGAGCCGATGAGGGATCATCCAATGTCTGGAGCGTGTGGCCAATGGCATTTCAGAGCTAGCTGCCCGCAGGAGTGCCCACCAGGGGGACTGGGCACCAGTGGGGATGCTGGGTGTGACCCGGGCCAGATCCTGGTAACAGCACCTCTACTCTTAAGTTCATGGAAGCTTCCGATCAGCAAGGTGGTGACCCCCTCTCCCAAGCCTCCCCCAGACCTCACACACTGCCCAGGCTGTAAGCTCTGGAATAATCCGTGTTTATGGAGGTTTTTACAACATGGGGCAGGAGGGGGCCCTCCTCTTCCATCTGCCGCCCACCTCCCCTTGCCCTCTTGGCATCTGCCCTGCATCAGCAACACTTCACCCACTAGGGCAGGCCCAGCATTCGGTCCACATTTATGAAGGCCCGCGTTTAGGATGCCACCTCGTAAACTTAATAATAGCTGCCCCCCACTTTAGTTTGTTTGACCTGGAAAACAAACACGGGCACCAGACTAGTCCGGACAAACACCACACACATTCGCATGCACGCACAATGCATGCACACCTGCACACACGGCACACAACATGCATGCAGACGCAAGTGCACACGAGACACACATTCACACACACACACAAGTGCACACACACCCACACACACATGCAAACACATAACACAAACATTCACATGTACGGATGCATTTACATTTACACATGAATGCAAATGCATACATATGTGCACACCAACACATGCCCACAAACATGTATACATACAACACACATGAATACATACAGCTAACACGTGTGCATTCACACATGTACATAATCATACATGTGCACACAAAACATTCGCACATGTACACATATGCATTGTGACATACATGCATACATTTGAACCCACAAACAGGTGTACAAATGCACACATGCCCAAACACGCAGACACAGTTACACACACGAAAACCCACATACCTGTGTACAAGTGTACAAGTATGCACACATGCAGAAACACACACAGGCACATGAATACATATGCACACTCATGGAACACGTGTGCAAACACACACATGCATACACACTTACACAAAGATGTACAACACAGGTCAGACATGCTCAAATATGGGCACTCATGTACATGCATGCAGACATGCACACACAACATGCACATAATCATACGTGTGTACACCCATACACAACTGCAAACTCATGCACACACAGCATGCACGCACACATCTGCACACATGCCCACGTGTGCACACACACACACCTTTCCATTCATTTGTGCAAGAGCTTCCTGCGCATGTACTCTCTGCAGACCTGGGTGGGCCCCGGGGTCCTCCTTGGGCAGGGAGGGAGACAGTGTGCTGAGTGGAAAGCTGCCGCTCAGACAGCAACCAGGCCAAAGAAGCTGGGGATGGGCCCAGCACCTCCCCCGGGAAAATTTACAGCTCCAGGCTGATTGTTTGGCTTGGCACCGTGGTCAGGATGCCGCCTCGTAAACTTAATAATAGCTGCCCCCCTCTAATTTGTTTGACCTTGACGACAATAATTTATGATATGCATTAGATCTCCGTCGGCTTTTTCCTCCTGATTCATAAACAAAGCTCTTGGCCTGACTTCCTGCCATGCTCCCGAGCTCCGGCCTCTAAGCCCACGCTGGCCGCCTGGGACGTGCGGAGGGAGATGGGGACAGTGTTTCTCTGTGTTTATTGGGGGGCAGAGCGCGGGGGCTTCGGGGCTTTCCAGATGTCCCTATGGTCTTCACAGCCCTCACCCCACTCCTGGCGGCCACTCTTGGAATCTGGACGAGGATGGGAAGGACAGTGGCAGGAGCGACGAGCATGGGCCACAGTGGGGACAGTGACCATGGGGTCGGCCACCCAGCCCCCTGCCCACTGCACGGCCCCCTCTTTTTCAGAGGAGCACACCTTCCGCTGCGACGAGTGTGATGAGCTCTTCCAGTCCAAGCTGGACCTGCGGCGCCACAAGAAGTATGCGTGCAGCTCAGTGGGCGCCACACTTTACGGGGGCCTGGCCGATGGCCTCCAGCCTGAGGGCCTGGGCGGCACAGGCAGCGGAGACGGAGATGGGCAGGCCCACGAGTGCAAGGACTGCGAGCGGATGTTCCCCAACAAGTACAGGTGCCGCCTCCTGCTCTCCCTTCCCCTCTGCCTCCTCCTCCGCATCCTCCTCCCCTTTCCCCTTCTCCCCTCCTTCTCCCTCCTCCTCTCTCCTCCCTCCTCCCCTCCTCTCTCTTCTCCCTCCTCCCCTCTTCCTCTCCTTCTCCTCCCTCCCTTCTTCCTCTCTTCCCTCCTCCCCTCCTCCTCTCTTCCCTATTCTCCTCCTCCTTCCCTTCTCCTGTCTTCCCTCCTCCCCTCCTCTTATCTTCCTGCCTCCCCTCCTCTTGTCTTTCCTCCTCCCCTCCTCCTCTCTTCCCTCCTCCTTCCCTTCTCCTGTCTTCCCTCCTCCCCTCCTCCTCACTTCCTCCTCTCCTTCTCCCCCTTCCCTCCTCCTCTCTTCCCTTCTCCGCTTTTCCCTCCTTTCCTTTCTCCTACCTCCTCCCCTTCCTCACCTTCTTCTTCTTTCATCCTCTTTCCTCTCCCCCTCCTCCACTCCTCCTTCCTTTTTTCCTCCCCTTCCTCCCCTTCTCCCTTGTTCTGCTCCCCACCCTTCTCCCCTACTTCTTCTCTTCTCTGCTTCTTTCTACTTCTCCTCCTTCTCTATCTCCTTCCCTTCCTCCTCTCCTTCCTCCTCCTCTTTCTCCTCCCCCTCTTCCTCTTCCATTTCCTTACCCACTTCCACTTCCCCCTTCCTCTTCTTCCTCCTCCTTCTCCTCCCCCTCCCCTTCCCCTCCCTCCTCCTCCCCTTCTTGCTCCCTTCTCCCCCTCTTCCCTCTCTCCCCTCCTCCCCATCCTGTGTTCCATACTCCTCCTCCCTTATCACCTGCCCTCTTCTTCCTTCCTCTCCTTTGTCCTCCCTCTCCCTCTTCACCCCTCTTCCCTGATTCCCTCATCTCCCTCCTTTCTCCCCCTCCTCCCCGTCCTCCTCCCCGGGAGCCAGAACTCTGTCCAGACAGAAGGAACCCTGGAACCCAAGGAAAAGGTCAGCTCTGTCCCTCAGCCTTGTCCACCTGACGGGCTGAGGGCTCCAGAGATAGATGGGATGATGGGTCCCCTCTAGGGTACTCCGCTGGGGAGAGGTACCCTCATCCCTCTGGCATGGCTGGAATTGGGGGAAACAGGCATGGGTGCTAGGGGTCTGAGTCCGCTATTCCCCCGTCTGCTTGTGAAATGCCAGCTCCATCAGAACCAGGAGCTGGGTTGCAACCCTGCCCCTGGGACACTCTGTGAGTCCCCGGGCTGATGCAGCTGGTTCCTGCATTCTACATGGACAGGGACTAAGTTGCGGAGATGGACAAGACAAAAATAAAGAAACATAAGGCCATGGCTGAGACACCCAGGAATCGAGTCCTGGACACTTCCATAACAATGTCTGAGACCAGGGTGCCACAACACTCCACTGCTGAGGGCATGTGTCACACACCTAACCCCCGGACACACACTCCTTTTCTGACAGAGGGCAGGAGTGGGGGTCACCACTAGTCCCCATCCTCAAGACAGCAGCCTCTACCTCTGCCCAGTGGCACGCCCCATGACAGGAGGCACCTCACAGACCTGGCATCAGGGCCAGCATGTGATGGCCAAGCATGGCCAGCCTGGAGCTGCCCTCCCCTACTCAGGCCAGGAGGGGCAGGGGCCTTGGGGACTCCTTGATCCCCTGGGAAATGAACTCCCCAGGCTTAGATGGGGAAAAGCTAGGACACTCAGCCCAGTGCTCCAGGGAGTGAGGAAACTTTTCCACCATGGGTCCTTCCTTCCTTCTGCCAAGATTTTCCCCAGCTCAGCTTGGCAGCGTCCGGGTAACACTCCATGCAGCCTCTAACCGGCCATACAGTTGCTCAGAATCTGATGCTGGCCCCACACGGTCTCCCTGGGGACTGGAAACCCTCCACCCGAACAGATGACAGAGAAAATAAGCATTTGAGAAAATCCCGGCCGAGGCCCTGCGCAGTGAGCGCTGCTCAAGAGGGTCCGTGTTTTCTTTAAATAAACGCATAAATCACAATTAACAACAGGGAAAAGATACAATCTCCTGACGCTAAAGAACCGAGCATTTCTGATCTTAATGGATGGCTGGGCCCCGTAATTAACAGGCCGTGATGTATTGCTGCTTTGCTCATGAAGATTAACGGTCATACCTGGGCCAGGAGGAGCAGGTCGTCCCTGGAGACGGGGGTTAGGGCCGCCGGCTCAGCCGAGTGGGCCGCCCGCCTGAGCAGCTGTGCTCACTCCACCCCATAGCGGCTCATTCAGAGACCCCTTGTTCACTCGCTCCCAGCCTCCCGTTCCACAGGGCAAGGGGGTAGGCAGCACTCAGCCTACTCAGCTGGTGAGCATCCCTGAAACCCCTCAGAGGGATGGTCTGGGGTTTCTGGGGCTTGTGGGAATGTTGGAAGCTTCTGGATCCCTTTTTCTTTAGGCCTGAGCTTAGCCTTGGGGTTAGGATTGCCCCAGCCAGTCTCTGGCTGCCTGGGAGTGGGCTGGGTGAGGGCCTAAGCTCCATCTGAGCATTGCTTCCTCACACACACACACACACACACACACACACACACACACCGGTGTCCCTCAGTGCCCTACCCAGAGAGGAGGGGCAGAGGCGACACCAGGCCCTGCTCTGGTCCCAAGCAGGGCATGGTGGAAGCCTCACAGGCAGGCTGCTGAGAACAGCATGTTGGGCGCGCCAGCGTGTTGGGTGGCCCCTCCTGCCCCACAGTGACCCCCGACCCCTGTGCGCAGCTTGGAGCAGCACATGATCATCCACACGGAGGAGCGCGAGTACAAGTGTGACCAGTGTCCCAAGGCCTTCAACTGGAAGTCCAACCTCATCCGCCACCAGATGTCCCACGACAGCGGCAAGCGCTTCGAATGTGAAAACTGCGTGAAGGTATCAGGTGCCCCGCTCACACACACGCTTGGCCTCAGGGTGCAGACAGGCGAGCGTGCACTCCTGCTCTGCTCACACACACACGGCCTCAGGTGCAGACAGGTAAATGTTTACACCTGCCCCACTCACACGCATCCATGGCCTCAGGGTGCAGAGGAGTGAGCACATTAGGCTTAACCTTGCCCTGTTCACAAGCACGCACGGCCTCAGGGTGCAGACAGGTAAGCCCGTACACCTTCCCCCCTCACACACACACGGCCTCCGGTGCAGACTGGGAAGCTTGTACACCTTCCCTGCTAACACGCACACGCAGCCGAGGTGCAGACGGATAAGCTTGTACGCCTTCCCCACCCACAGGCGTGCATGGCCTCAGGTGCAGACTGGTGAGTGATCCTGGCACCCTTCCTCCACCCAGCAGTAAAAATTCAAATGAGGTGCGGCAGCGTGGCTGTGATGGCCCCTGAGGTTATTAGAGTCCTTCTGTTTGCTGGGAAGGAAAGGACATCTCAGAGAGGATCATGTCACATGGCTCAGAAGGAGGAGGACCGGAACTGGAACCCGGCTCTCCCCCAGCGAGGGACTCTCGTCCTGCTACCAGCAAGAGAAAGAGCCTGGCAGGGAGCGGGCCTCGTAGCCCAACAGCAGCATCCCCAAGCCCTCAAGTTTCATAGCGTGTCAGATTAAAATGCTTTGTGCGTTCCTGTCTTGGCGCATCCTTGTGTCAGCGCTTTCTCAGGCCTTATTGAAGAGCGGGCCGTGGTGTTCAGTGGTAGAGTTCCCACCCTCCGTGCGGGAGACCTGGATTTGATTCCCAGCCAGTACACCTCAGGCACAGCCACCACCTGTCTGTCAGTGGAGGCTTGCGTGTTGCTATGATGCTGAACAAGTTTCAGCAGAGCTTCCAGACTAAGATGGACTAGGAAGAAAGGCCTGGTGATCCATTGCCAAAAAATCAGCCAATGAAAACCCATGGATCACAGCCTTCCAATCTGCAACCGATCATGGGGATGGTGCAGGAATGGGCAGCGTTGTGTTCTGTTGTGCATGGGGTCCCTGTGTTGTTGACAGCAGCTGACAACAACAACGTTACTGAGGAAACTGAGATGAGGGAGACTCTGTGGCCACACAGTAGGCCAGTGTTACAGCAGGACCTGTCCCAGCCGGCCCAGAGAGGAGCAGACCGGGGCATCCCAGCAGGTGCACGCCTGATGGCATCTGTCTCTGCAGGTGTTCACCGACCCTAGCAACTTGCAGCGGCACATCCGCTCACAGCACGTGGGCGCGAGGGCACATGCCTGCCCCGACTGCGGGAAGACCTTCGCCACGTCCTCGGGCCTCAAGCAACACAAGCATATCCACAGCACGGTCAAGCCCTTCATATGTAAGTCGTCCCCACCGGCCTGCTACACGAGCGACCCCAGCGCGCATCCCTCCCCTCCGCCCACCCCCCATACACGGGACCCTGTCTGCTCAGAAAGCATTTGGGCAGGTCCTGTCGTCTCTGCTGTGCACAGCCCAGCCCCTCATGCCCCCTGATTTTAAGGGTTCGTCTTCATTGCTCACCCCTCTTGCTTTCCCTCCTGCCCTTCTGGCTCCTCTCCTTTGCTTTTCCATGCGGTGGCAGGAGGCACCTGGTGGGCATGGGGAGGGACCATCTTGCAGAATGAGCCAGCAGCCCTTTCCCCTTCCCCTCCTCCCTGCTCCACCACACCCCTCCCCTGGTCTCCAAGGGGCACCCCTGCTGCCTGCCGCATAGGCACGCTAGCCAAGGTTTGCTGAGTATATCCTGCTCAGCATCACAATGTCATTTTAGGGGCTCTGCTATACGAGGGACTGTTCTGGGCAGTGGGGGATTGCTGTAAATAAAGGTGCCCCCCCCCCAGGGAGATGTTGTGCTAGTGGGAGGAGACAGTTGAGGTGCACAATGTGACAGAGACACCAGCCAGGAGACAGTAGGCCCAGGGAACAGTGGTGTGGGGTTAAGGGGCACAAGGGACGGGGTGCAGGACTAAGGGGTTTAGGGGACAGGGGTACAGGGTTAAGGGGCTCAGGGGTGCAGGGTTAGGGGGCTCAGGGGTGCAGGGTTAAGGGGCTCAAGGACAAGCATGCAGGGTTAAGGGGCTCAGGGGACGGGTGCAGGGTTAAGGGGCTCGGGGGCAGGGGTGCAGCGTTAAGGGGCTCAGAGGACGGGGTGCAGGGTTAAGGGGCTCAGGGAACAGGGCATAGGGTTAAGGGGCTCAGAGGACAAGGGCACAGGGTTAAGGGGCTCAGGGGACAGGGGCACAGGGTTAAGGAGTTCAGGGGACAGTGGAGCAAGGCTTAGGGGCTCAGGGGACAGGGGTGCAGGGTTAAAGGGCTCAGGGAACAGGTGTCAGAGTTAAGGTTCTCACAGTGCCAGGGTGCAAGGTTAAGGGGCTCAGAAGACAGTGTTGCAGGGTTATAGGCTCAGGGGGCAGTGCTGCAGCGTTAAGGGGCTCAGGGGAGAGCAGTGCAGGGTTAATTTTCTCAGGATACTGGGGTAC
Source organism: Loxodonta africana (assembly GCF_030014295.1). Lineage (NCBI taxonomy): Eukaryota > Metazoa > Chordata > Mammalia > Proboscidea > Elephantidae > Loxodonta > Loxodonta africana. The sequence goes on from NC_087344.1 coordinate 37,180,925, forward strand.
AGAGTTAAGGAGCTCTTGGCACTGGGTCTGGGGACAAGGGTGCAGGGTTAAGGGGCACAGGCGACGGTGTTGCAGGGTTAAGGGACTGAGGGGATAGCGGTGCAGGGTGAAGCTTCTCAGGGTGCCAAGGTGCAGGGTTAAGGGTCTCAGCCAACAGTGGTGCAGGGTTAAGGATCGATACGATATGGCGTGGGAAACGATGACTCAGCACAATGCTTATGTGAAATTATGACTCAGCTCATAGTGTTCCAGACGGGAATGCTCACTGGTTTCCAAACTGCCGGAGAATCAGGGCCCAAGTCCCTACACTGGCCCACAAGGCCTTGCGACCTGACTTTGTGAACTGTAATCCCCCTCTCCGACGACTCTCACCTCACTCATTCCCCAAACACACCGGCCTTTGGGCTTCCAAGCACCTGTCTTGACCTTCTTCCGCAGATACCCCACAGTGGCTCACGATGCACTTCCTTCCAGTCTGTTCTGGAATGCCCATCATCAGACAGGAACTGAGTCATAACTTCACATAGGCATTGTGCTGAGTCATGGTTTCCCACGCCATATCTATCAATCCTTAACCACGCCTTATCACATTACATCCTTACAAAATCCCATGGCAGGCGTGGATACAGGTGTCATCTCCAGCTGACAGGAAACCGAGGCATTGAGATGCCCAGTGGCCAGACTCTAAGATCCCAGTGCAGAGCCCAGGGTCTAGCATTAGGGCCTGCTCCTGACTCTAGGGAAACCCTGGTGGAGTAATGGTTAAGTGCTATGGCTGCTAACCAAAGGGTTGGCAGTTCGAATCCGCCAGGCGCTCCTTGGAAACTCTATAGGGCAGTTCTACCCTGTCCTATAGGGTCACTATGAGTCAGAATCGACTCGAGGGCACTGGGTTTTGGTTTCGGTCCTGACTTGGAGTGTGGGCCTCAAGCTGCTCAGGGTCCGTGACGCCTGTAGGGCAAGGCTGGCTGGGTGAGATGACCCTGGGAGCTGGGGGGCTGGGATCAGGATGTTCATACTAATGTGGGTGCCCCTGTCCCAAAGAGGTGATGCTAACTGGCCCATCAGGCCCCTGCTTGGCAGCTGGACCCCAACTGGCTGTATCCCACAGTCGTGAGCTGGGGCTGTGCCCCCTCCTACCCTCTGTCCCCAGCCATGCTTCGAGCTGCCTAGTAGAGAGAACTCAGACTCCAACCCTCTGGAGGAAAGGAACCAAAAGGAGGAAAGAGTGGGGCCTACTGCTCCCCCCACAATGTTATCTTTCATTCACCCACCACCTCCCTCATTACAGCCATGGACAGGGGCATCTGAGCAGGGTTGTACTGGCCAGGCATCTCCCCCAGGAGGGACTGGGAAGAGACTACATTGGGTTGGGAGTGGGGCTGGGGATGTACCAGTGTCCCAAGGCCTCATGCTGTGGGAGGGGCACCCATGAGTACCTTAGGTCATAGCGCAGAGGTTTAAATCAAGAAAACTCTTCACAAGACTTAACAGTTATTGCCTTTCTGGGCACGCAAACAAGACTTTTTAAGTCTGCTGGATCATATTCATAATGTAAGTTCCAGGAACCGCAGCACTCTGGAAGGTTCCGAGCCCGTGTCTCCACAGTGCCGCAAACACTCCTCACGTGAATGGAGGGAAGACGGGGATGCCTGGGCCGGACCTGCCGGTATCCGTAGCGGTTCCGCCTCTGGTCTAGGCTCCAAGTTCACTTCTGTGTCTTGGCTTTTTGCTAAGGGATGAAGTTAAAGGAAACCCCAAACTTGGCCAGGCAGCATCTGTGAACATTTCATTCAGCCGGAGTGATGCAGATTTTTAAAACTAGCTTAGATATGTGGAGTAAGCCTTGTGCATTTTCCAGCCACAAGGCAGCAGGTGAGAGGGGCCATGGTCAGGCTTGGGCAGGAAGCGCTCAAACACCGAGAGGCCACCACACCGCGCAGCACTGCTCACAAAGAGATCATTGGTGGTTTGGGAGCGGGCAGGCAGTAGGCACACATTCACACGTGCTTCTGTGTCCACCTGCCGCCGGGTGACACCACACACACCCGTGGCACACGCAGATCAGCATTGAATGCCTGGGAGTCCCCAAGCCTCTGTCCTGCTGACCACCCAGACCAGCGCCCTAACCTCTCAGGCAAGGTCGCAGCCCCTGGGGAATTCAGATGTGTGCACTGTGTGTGTGGGTGTGTGTCTGCATGTGTCTGAGTGTGTCTGGGCTTGAAGGCCATGTCTTCCTGGGCAGTTTTCAGGAAAGGACTTTCACTGGACTATGTGCGTGTCAGTGTGTGCATCTGTGTGTGTGTGTGAGTAAGCATGTGTGTGAGCACGTATGTATGAGTATATATGCGTGAATGCATGTACATGTCTGTGCATGTGACACATGGAGGAGGAAAGGCTCTTCTTGGCCACTTTTCAGAAAAGCACCTTCACTGGAATGAGTACGTGTGAGTGTGTGCGTGTGTGAGTGTGTGTGTGGGAGTGTAAATGTGAGTGCATGTGAGTATGAACACGTGATGTCTGTCTGCATGAGTGGGAACCTCTGTGTGTCAGTATGTGTATGAGTGTGAGTATTGTGTATGGGTGTGTGTGAGTGGGTGTGAGCATAAGTGTGTGTCTGTGTGTGTATACATCCATGTGCACACTACAAAGAAAGGGGACTGCTGACCAGGAGTGAGCCCCCTCCAGGGCCCCTCATCCTGGCAGGGCCTAGGGCCCATCCCGTCCGGTGCCGCTCCCAGGCCCAGGCCTCCCTCTGCCCTGCGGGCAGCATGGCCCTCCTCAGGTACTGAGCCTGCTGGCCACCGTCCCCAGCACCTCCCTTTCACCCTTTGCTGAGCCTCCCCCCGAGAAAGCTTGGTGTCCCCAAGGCCTCCTGGGGCCCACCACCTCCGGACCCCATGTGTGAGAAGATGGTGGGAGCTGAGGGCACCCTGAGCAGCAGGCTGGCCCTGAACTAAGGAGCTGCTGGAGCTGCTGGCCGGACCTGCCGTGGTCGGGGCACAGCAAGGGCCACTTGTTTGGCCAGTGCCAACAGAGCCAAGGCCACACTCTCCTCCCTGAAGGCCGTGGCCCGAGGTATTTATAGACCATCCCTGTGGAGTGGCTCCTCACAGCTAGCAGCCTCCCAAAAAGGGTGGACTTGATTAAATGAGGCAAAGTTCTTCTCCCCTCAGCCTTGAAAACTTCCCACCATGCCAGACAACCAGGAAGGCTGAGCGGCTAATATAAATAGATATTGTGATTAGAGAGCACGGTAATCGCAGAGAAAAGGTTCCCAGCTAGCATAGCATGACATCAGCCAGCCGCAGACTGCAGTGAGCAAGGAACACGCTGGAATCATTGTTTCCTCTGGGGCCGCGTGTAGGAAGCAAATTGCCCTGCAGAGAGACATGTATACACACTGTGCATGAGTGTGTTAGAGTGGGTGTGTGCGTGCATGTGCGCATTGTGTGGCTGCATGTTAGTGTGAATATATGTGTGCATTGTATGTGGGCGTGTGTGAGTGCATGGGTGTGTGTATGTGCACGTGTGCCTCGAGTGTGTGCATGTGTGTGAACTGTGAATGTTATTGAGACTGTTGTGTGTGCGTGCATGTGCGCATTGTGTGTGAATGTGCATGGGCGTGCGTTGTCTGTGCACGTGTGCCTTGGGTGTGTGTGCACACATGCGTGCATACATGTGTATGAGTGAGTGTGAGAGTATTGCTGAATATGTGTTGTGTGTCTGTGCTTGTGTGTGTGCATGCGTATTTCTTTCTTTCTTGTTAGAAAAACGAGGAGAAAGAAAAGCCAGTCATCTGTTGACAATTTACCTGTCATTGGGAAAATGGCCAAGACAGGGTCTCCTCAGGACCACTAGGTCCTGGTGTCTGGCTCCAGCCAGCACTGCCATCTCCTGTTAGGAGAAGAGGTTCCGGGTTCATCAGCCAGAGCCTCTCTGATGGGGAAGGGGCTCCTGGTAACAGGATTTTCACTTTTCTCAAATTTGGGACCAGTCTCTTTCTCCATGGCCCCCTGCCCAGGGCTAACTTCCCCCCTCCCCATCTTCAGCCCCCAAGTACTGGCCAGGAACCACTGTACTCACCAAAGCCCAAACTTGGGGCCTCCTAAATGGTTGGGGCCTGTCTCCAGTACCATTCCTGAGGCTGCCCTCACCCAGGATGTAGCTCACAGGGCCTGGAACAGAAAGGGGGGGTGAAGGGGGGACGTCTCCAACTTCTAAAAGCAACAGACTTAGAATGGTTGGTGATGGCTTGCTCCCTCCTCTCTGGAGTAGCCGTGACTGAAGTGGAGTGGACGACGTGGTGGGATTCTGAAGCAAAAGGGCCTCAGGTGGAACAGACAAGGCTGCAGAGCCTGCAGCCGCCTTGCCCTGGCTCTGCTCACCCCAGGGAGGGATTCTCCATTCCAGATGAGTTCAGAAGACCTTGCACCCATTTTAGAAACATCTTGGGGGAGGAGGGCACACACAGCACTACTGTCCCCATTTTCCAATGGAAAGGGCCAAGGCATAGCAGCATTCAGCCTTCTCTCTGAGCCATCCCAGGGAACCGGAGGGAAAGGCACAGGGGTCCGTGCCAGTCCCTGCTGGGACCCACCTGAGCCTTGTCTCACACCCACCCTGCAGCCTGAGAGTGACTGCAGAGCTAGCTGTGTTAGTCGCCAGGGAGGGGTGCACACACACACATACATGCATGCATGCACACGTGCACTGCATGTACACATGCATACATGCACATTTGTGTACCCACACATATATGCACACACATACACGTGTGCATACACATATTTCACACACATACACACACTCACTGCACACATACATCCATGTGCATGCACATACTCACATGCACACACAGTGCACACACACACATATGCATGCATGTGCACACACGGGCCGGCTCACACACGCATGCGCATACGTGCATACACACTCATGCAATACCCACGTGCATGCACACACATACTCTTGCACAGTCTGCCTCTGAATCAACAGGGATCAGGAGCCCCCATCCCAACCTCCTCTGTGCCTTGGGTTTCCTGGTAATTTCATATTGTCTTTGTCATTACTTCCTGCTGATGTTTTAGGTGAGGTCTGCCACAAGTCCTACACGCAGTTCTCCAACCTGTGCCGGCACAAGCGCATGCACGCCGACTGCCGCACGCAGATCAAGTGCAAGGACTGCGGGCAGATGTTCAGCACTACCTCCTCCCTCAACAAGCACCGGCGCTTCTGCGAGGGCAAGAACCATTACGCACCCGGCAGCATCTTCGCGCCCGGCCTGCCCTTGACCCCCAGCCCCATGATGGACAAGGCGAAGCCCGCTCCCAACCTCAACCATACCGGCCTGGGCTTCGGCGAGTACTTCCCCTCCCGCCCGCACCCTGGTGGGCTGCCCTTCTCCGCAGCAGCCCCGGCCTTTCCTGCTCTCACGCCAGGCTTCCCAGGCATCTTCCCTCCGTCCCTGTACCCCCGGCCACCTTTGCTACCTCCCACACCCCTGCTCAAGAGTCCCCTCAACCACACCCACGATGCCAAGCTTCCTAGCCCCCTGGGGAACCCTGCGCTGCCCCTGGTCTCCGCAGTCAGCAACAGTGGCCCGGGCGCCACCTCGGCTCCAGGGGTACAGGAGAAGTTTGAGGGTGGCCTAGAGGATGCATATGTGGAAAAGCTCAAGACGAGGCACAGTGATGTGTCGGACGGCAGCGACTTTGAGGACATCAACACCACCACGGGGACTGACCTGGACACCACCACGGGGACAGGCTCAGACCTGGACAGCGACGTGGACAGCGACCGCGACAGGGCCAAAGACAAGAGCAAGGCGGCCGAGGGCAAGCCTGAGTTTGGGGGTGGTCCTGCACCCCCGGGGGTCCCCAACAGCGTGGGTGAGGTGCCAGTCTTCTACTCCCAGCACTCCTTCTTCCCACCGCCTGAAGAGCAGCTGCTGAGCGCATCGGGGGCTGCAGGCGACTCCATCAAGGCCATCGCCTCCATTGCCGAGAAGTACTTTGGGCCTGGCTTCATGGGCATGCAGGAGAAGAAGCTGGGCTCACTGCCCTACCACTCCGTGTTCCCCTTCCAGTTCCTGCCCAACTTCCCCCACTCCCTGTACCCCTTCACGGACCGCACCCTCACCCACAACCTGCTGGTCAAGGCCGAGCCCAAATCACCCCGGGACACCCTGAAGACGGGAGGCCCCAGTGCCGAGTGCCCCTTCGACCTCACCACCAAACCCAAAGAGGCGAAGCCCATGTTGCCGGCGCCCAAGCTCCCCACTGCCCCTGTGTCGGGTGAGGAGCAGCCCCTGGACCTGAGCATTGGCAGCCGGGCCCGGGCCAGCCAGAATGGAGGGGCCCGAGAGCCCCGCAAAAACCACGTCTACGGCGAGCGCAAGCTGGGCGCGGTTGAGGGGCTGCCCAAGGCGTCCCCCGCACAGCTGCCCCAGCAGCCTTCCCTGCACTACGCCAAGCCCTCGCCCTTCTTCATGGACCCCATCTACAGGTACCAACACGCCCGCCCCCACCGCTCCTGGGGCCTGCCCCCACTGCTGCCCTGGGACCACCCTGCCCCACCACTCCCAGGCATCTCTGTACCTGCCACCCCAGCAGAAACCACAGGGCCATGTGCCCACCCACTGGGATGCCCGCTCATTGTCCTGTAAGGTTCTCCCTCCACTGCTTCAGCCTCAGGGAGGCCCCAGCTCTTGCGGGGTTCTCACTTCTCAGGAGGGGACACCTGACTTGACCCTTTCCTGGACTAGGTGGGGCCGGAACCTGGCCAGGGTTGTGTCTCTGGACACATGGGACCCCTTTGGGCTGTATCTTGGACGTCAGCTGCCATGCCTGGGGCCACTCCCAGCCCTGCCCCAGGCCCTCCGCACCCTCCTGATGTTTTCCTCCAATCCGCTCTCCACCATACAGTCACACCCTGCTCTGTTCTCAAAGCACCTTCTTTGCCTCCCAACGTCCCCACTTCCTTTAGGTTGCTTCTGTATCCCCAGCCCTGGAGCCACTGTGGGGCTTTCTCATGGCCCCCAGGAAATCAGGAAGGAGCCAGCCTACTGCCTGGGGGGCAAAGGAGGAGAGAAGGAGGAAGGAAAGAGGGCGGTGTGGGGCTTGGGAGGGTTGGTGTCTGCCACCTTGATACCTTCCCTGTGGAGCTTATTTAATCCCCTCCCTTGTCCCTGGTGGCGTAGTGGTTAAGTGCTACCACTGCTAACCAAAGGGTCAGCAGTTCAAATCCGCCAGGTGCTCCTTGGAAACTCTGTGGGGCTGTTCTACTCTGTCCTATAGGGTCGCTATGAGTCAGAATGGACTCGACGGCGCTGGGTTTGGTTTTTGGTTTTCTCATCTGCGTAGGCTTTGAACCTCCATGGAATCCAGGTGGGTCGGAGAGCAGGTGGGTCTGGTGGGAGGGGATCTGCCCCCAAAGACCGTGTCTCCACGCTGCCTGCCTGGCAGTGTGAGGGCACGTCAGAGCAGGTGGAGCTCTGAGACTGTGCTAGTGCAGGGCTCAGGGAGCACAGTGCACCCCCAGAGGTGAGGTGGTGCAGATAGTGCAACATGACTGCAAGGTGCACGTGATCTGGGCCAGATCTCTGTGACAAGAGCACACATGTGCACAAGTGTACAGGCATGCACTGAAGTGTGGGGGGGCAGCTGTTCCAGGTGGGTCTAGCACAGCAGGGGACCCAGAGCCCCAAGAGGAGACCCGGGGAGGAGGCTCCCCCTGCTGTGTCCAGGCTCGAAGCTGTTGTCGAGGACAAGGTGGCAGAGATGACGCTAGAGCCCAGCAGGCCAGGAGCTCCAGCCACAGCGAGGCCCAGGAGCCACCACTTCGCGACCACAAACACACCATGTCCCGCCCACTGGCTCACACAAGTGGGTTTGTTATTAGCTGCCACCGAATCAGCTCCGACTCATGGCCACCTTATGTACAGCAGAACAAAACATTGCCCAGTCCTGTGCCATCTTCACCATCGGTGGTGTGCTCAAGTCCATTGTTGCAGCCACTGTGTCAGTCCACCTCCTGGAGGGTCTCCCTTGTTTTCGCTGACCCTCCACTTTACCAAACACGATGTCCTTTTCAAGCACTTGGTCTTTCGTGACAGCATGCCCAAAGTAAGCAAGACAAAGTCTCACCATTCTTCTAAGAAGTTATTCTGGCTGTACTTCCTTCAGGGTAGATTTGTTTGTTCTTCTGGCAATATATGGCATATTCAATATTCTTCCCCAACACCACAGTTCAGACGGATCAGTTCTTCATTCTTCTTTTTTCATTGTCCAGCTTTTGCATGCATATGAGGCAATTGAAAACACCATGGCTTGGGCCAGGTGCACCTTAGTCCTCAAAGTGACATCTTTGCTTTTTAACACTTGAAAGAGGTCTTTTGCAGCAGATTTGCCCAATGCAATATGTTGTTTGATTTCCTGACTGCTGCTTCCATGGCTGTTGATTGTGGATCCAAGTAAAATGAAATCCTTGACAACTTCAGCCCTTTCTCTGTTTATCGTGATGTTGCTCATTGGTCCAGTTGGGAGGATCTTTGTTTTCTTTATGTTGAGGTGTAATCCACACTGAAGGCTGTGGTCTTTGATCTTCATTAGTAAGTGCTTCAAGTCCTCTTCACTTTCAGCAAGCAAGGTTGTGTCATCTGCATAATGCAGGTTGTTAATGAGTCTTCCTCCAATCCTGATGCCCCTTTCTTCTTCACATAGTCCAGCGTCTCAGATTATTTGTTCAGCATATAGATTGAATAAGAAAGATAAAACAATACAATCCTGCCATACACCTTTTCTGATTTTAAGCCATGCCTTTGTCTGCTGCGAGGCTGTATTTCCCGCAGGGGCCCTAGCACTGTCATCCTGGGTAACACGGAAAATGCCCCCCAGGTGTGTCTTTGCAAACACACCATCTGTGACATGCTTGAGAAAGTGACCAAGATGGCGTCAGAGGGGCCAACTGTGCACTGACTGAGCCTACCTCCAGCTGGCGTTCTGGGGCCAGTGTAGCCACCAGAGGCTCAGGGGAGCACTTGCCAACAAAAACAGTCTCTGGAAGCTCCAGCAAAGCCAGGAGACAGCTGCGGTGTGAGGAGAAAGTGCCCAGCCACGCCCCCAATGCAATGTGCAGCCTGGGTTCCGAGGAGGACCGGAAGGGGGTGAAGAAGGACTCAAAGAACAGAACCTTCCAATCAGGCCTCACAGTCAGAGCCCACAGGCATGCAAGATCTTCTACTTTAGCTTTCTTCCACTCTGTCCCTCTGGCCGCCCCCAGGCCCCCAGGCCCTCCTCCCCTGTCCAGCCCTCTCTGGCCCACACTTTGGCCCTTTGCTCTACTTCCCTCTTTGGGAAGATTCTTCTCCAGGCCTGTTCAGGGCCTTGGCCATGGTGCCCTGAAAGCTGCAGGGGGTCAGAGGTCAGAGCTGGGACCCAGCCCCAGGACCTCTCTCGGCCCTGTGGAGAACCTGCTGAGACCTGGCACTCCTGGCTTTTTCCTCGGGATCCACCCTGCCAATGCCAGAGGCGCACTGGACTCTGCCTTTGCTGCAGGCCAACTCCAAGGAAGAGCTGACTCTCAGAGACCAAGAGCAGATGGCCCAAGGTGGGTCCACTCCAAACAGCCTCCTTCCCTCTCCCAGGCCCCATCAAGACAAGCAACTGCATGTCCTGCTGTGAGTGTTTCTCTCCAGGTCCATGAAGGCAGGGAGGTTATAATTACTGAAAATGCTGGGCTTTCAGGGAGGCGGCAATCCCCCCCAACATCACGCCCCCTCTGGGCCTGCATCCTGAGGGTGACCCCCAGCCAGTTTCACAGACCTCTCCCCCCAGGGTGACCCTAAACAAAGACTGAGAGCCCCTACCCCCAGGTCACAGGACCCCTAAGCTTCAACCAGTCTGGCTGCCCAATGCCTGAGCCCCCCTCGCCCCCTCCCATCACACAACTGCTGTCCCTTCCAGGATGGGGGCTCACGTGGTGGTCACAAACACTGAGCCTTAGGGTCTTGACAAAACCTGCCCTGTCCACTGCAGGCTGGCGGGTCCTGCTCACTGTGGCTGCTGGGGAGCCATGCTGGCAGGGATGCCGCAAGAGCATGGAGTTCAGGAAAGGACAGGGAGACACACCTCAATTGGGTACACCTCGCTGCCTGCGTACCTTCCCTCCCATGTCATCACCGGCCCAGCCACCCAGCCACATCTGTGCTCCTTAGGACCGGGGTCTGGCATTCCCCTTGGAGCAGGCATCTGGCATCTGTGGACTTGAACACGCACCCCCTCCGTGGCCCCTAAGATACCCCAGGACTGGAAACCAGAGAGCCCGGTACATCTTTCCACCCTGAGCCAAGCCTCCTCCTCCCACCACCACTCAGGGCCCCTGCGTCCCCTTCCCTGGACAAGTTGCTCAAAGGCTGACTGCACCCCACCCAGCCCTGAGCTGTCCCTTCATGCTCTTCTAAGCTAGAGGCCTCGCCAGCGAATTTCCCACGTAGCTGAGACCAACCTCTTCAAGAACCAGAGTTTTGTTGGTGATTTTGCTCCTTCAGGAAGACAATCTTCCGAAAACTCGGCACATGATCCTCTCCCTTCTTCCCCAGCCCCCTGTACAAGGTTACCGCCCCACTGGCACCTGGGTTGGCTGTGTTGGGCCTCGGTGGCTCCTCCTCTCTCCTGGCTCTCATTCGACCTTGCTGCTCCTGCCAATGCCCCTGCCACCCCCCAACTTACCGCTCTGATTGCTGAGGGCAGAAAAGCAAAGAGCGGAGCTTCATAGCGGAGCGAGGGCCTGGAGTGAACAAAACAGAATCCACCAGACCTGGACACATCCAGAGAAAGGGGCGTGTCTGGCACCGAGAGTTCGCAGGTGTGACTCGACCCTCAGCTTTACTAGGAAAAACTCCGACTCCTGGCAACACCAGGTGTGTCAGGGCAGAACTGTTCTCCATAGGGTGTTCAGTGGCTGTAATTTTAAAGAAGAGGATGGATAGACCTTTCTTCTGCGGCACCGCTGGGTGGATTGGCACCACCAGCCTTTCCAAAGAGACTGATAAGTGGCACTTTGTGAATCTTAGCCCCAGGCTGGAGACGGAAGAGACCCGGCAGACGGCAGAGAGCGGCCGTTGGCAGAATCTCTGGCTCCATGAGGGAATCAGTGGCTGTACCCAGCCACCACCTCTGTCTACTGCTGCGGTTTGGTTTGTGATTACCAGGGTTGTCATTGACACTGTGGGAAGAGTCTAGAATCCTGGTCTCTAGTAGTCATGGCGGGTTTTTAGGGAGAATGTCACCTGGTGACTCTGGGGGTCCTCAGTGACTTCTTGAAGACAGAAACTTCTGGGTCACTTGCATCTACCAATACACGCAGTCAGGGGCCCGTGCCCAGGACTTCAGGCAAAGGGAATCTGGGTGGCTTTCTCCTGTGAAGCCTCCTGCTACTCCACCCTCTGCTGTGGCCAACCTCAGGGGACCCAGCGGGGAGGAGGCAAGGCCCCTGCCCACACAGGGCTGATGGACTCCTCAGCATTGAGGCCGATGCACCTGGAGCCTTTGGAGAAGATGCTAGAACTGCCAGCATCACGAGTCATTACGTAGCACAGATGCCAGCAGCTGGGGTGCTCCAGGGAGATGTGGGTAGGACTTGAAGGGGGGCTAGAGTTGGGTGTAGTGACCAGCAAGGTGACATGAGGGGTAGCAATGAGCAAGAGTGTGTCTGGAGGCAGGAGAGGAGGGTGCAGCTTGAACGACACTCCTGGGTAAGTGGTAGGGCCAGACCATGGATGTTCGCGTGCCCAGCAGGGACATCTGGTAGGAGCAGGAGCCACAGAAGGCAGGACAGTCGCAGCGAGAGCCCCACGCCGAATTGCCTGCACCGGGACACAGACTGGAGGGCAACCAGCGGGCTCTCCCTGCTCAGTGCTGGAGCAGTTCCGTAGGGTACGTAACCCTCTGTATTGTTGTCCAGCAGGGTAGAAAAGCGGAAGGTGACCGACCCCGTGGGCGTCCTCAAGGAGAAGTACCTGCGGCCGTCCCCACTGCTATTTCATCCCCAGGTAACTCACGGAGGACCAGGAAGGGGAAGCGGGTAGCTCTGTCTTCTAGTACTCTTATATAACAGAAACACAAGTGGGTGGTTTTAGAGAACATAAAATTATTTTCACACAGTTCAGGAGGCTGGAAGTCTGAATTCAGCATGTGGCTCTAGGAGAGGTCTTTTCTTATCTATTTCAGCCTCTGGTAGCTGGCAATCCTTGGTGTCTCTGGGCATCTAGATGTATCTGCCTCCAGCATCTTCTGATAGCATCTGTCTGCCCCCTGTGTCTGTGCTGCCCCTTATATCTCAGCAGCGATTAGGTTTAGGACCCACCCTACACTGACATGGCCTCAGCATAACAAAGAAAACCCTATTTCCACATGGGATCGCACCCACAGATACAGACAGGAGTTAGGATTCCAACACATATTTTAAGAGACACAATTCAGTCCACAACAGTGGCCCTTGAGGTCCTCACAGCCCCAGGCCCAGCCCAGGCTGCCCAACACAGGGCAGGGAGCTCTGCGGCGGGGGCCAGGGGCCCCAAGTCTCTGCCGAGGCCAGGCCACGCCCAGAGACAGACTAGGACAGGGTGGCCCTGAGCACTCCAGGCCAAGTGCAGAGGAAGAGTCTCTACTGGCCGACTCCAGGGCCACTGGAGGGTGGAGCTGACTGGTGGACAGGGAGAACTTGGGACAGGTAGGAACGAGGGCTAATGGGAGTCCAGGGGTCTCTCTGGAGGCCGTGAGGAAGAACCCCAGCCTCCAGGAACTCACCCACTGTGGCCCGGTGCTCTAGACCAGCACTGCCCCATGGAAGGTTCTGGGGTGGAGGAAGTTCTCTGCCCAGTGTCCAGTGTGAGAGGCTGTCCATCTGCACCGTAGCTGGGAGCCCCTAGAAATGGGCCTGGGGATGGAGGAGCTGCATCCCTAGTTTCATCTCACTTTAATTCATTTAATATAAGCATAAGAAGCCACAGGTGGCTGGCAGCCAGGCCGGGTGGCCCAGCCCACTCCCTCTGCCCAGAGGCCCGGGCACCCTGGGCTGGCAGGTCCTTCAGGTGGATTTGGGGCCACACCAGCTAAAGGGTCCACCCAGAGGCAAGGGGTTGCCTTCCAGGGTCCCAGAGGCTCCCCCTCAACCTCTGGGACTCTGGAAGGCAACCCCTTGCCTCTGGGTGGACCCCTGCACCTGGTGGAGAGGGGCTGTGTTACACACGAGTGTGGAGGGGTGCAGGCTGGGTTCAGTTCACACAGAGAGACTTTTTGGGGTCCAGGCACTGTTCATTTGGGGCCATCACTGCACTGTTAGATGTGCCAGTCGTACTGGAAATCCAGTGTATCAGCACCACGTGGAGGGGGTCAGGGAAGGCCGAGATGAGGGACCAGCCAGACCCCAGGGAACCCCAGTGTTCTGGGAGACAATGGGAGGTGGATCTTCGAAAGAGGCCAAGGAGCAGTGAGTGAGAAACACCAAGACAGAGCTGGGGGTTGGTAGTCAGAGGAGGGAGTGTTTCACCACGGAGACCTGAGGAGACTGGGCGGGGAGGTCGGGAGAGAGGAGACAACCCCGAATGCGGCTTCTCAGGGGCAGGGACGGAGGGGGGGTTGGCATAGAGCCAGAGGCATTGGAGACCCAGGGTGGTGTAAACAGTGAGCGTACGCCGCTGCTAACTGAAAGGTTGGAGGTTTGAGTCCACCCAACAGGCACCTCAGAAGAAAGGCCTGGCAATCTACTTTGAAATAATCAGCCACTGAAAACTCTATGGAGCACAGTTCTACTCTGACGCACGTGGGTCGCCATGAGTCAGAGTCAACTCAACGACATCTGCTGGGCAAAGGAAAGAATGAGAAAAAGAAAGGAGGAAAAAGGGAAAGAAACGAGAAAGGAAGAGAGGGAGGGAGGAATCTGTGTGGGTCAGAGGGACAGAAGCTCAGGTGGAGTGAATGGGAGGAATTTGAAATAAAGGGAGAAGAGACTGGGACAGCAGCCCAGGAGGGCCTGGGGGCGCAGGGGCCTTTTCTGGTGTGAGGGAGACTTGGGTGGGCTCAGTCGAAAAGAACAGAAGGGGGGAGGGGCTGAGTGGTAGAGGGGGGCAGGGTGATGAGGAGGCAGGAAGCAGAAGAGAAGGGGGAGGGACTGACCCTCCATGGAAAGAGGGTCCCCAGGGAGGTGGTCAGCCGGAGGCTAGCACCCCTCCCCCATGGCTGAGGGTGAAGTGGGAGTCTGGGAAAGAGGACATCCTAGGGCGTCTTCAGGGCAGGGCATCGCCCAGAGTCTCCCCATGCCCCATCTCCCTGTACCCACCTGTCCTCATTGCCTGAGTCCCTGCCCCCTCCCAGGAGTCACTGGCCACTGCCCCCCACCCCCATCCCACCCGGGGGCTCCAGGGCCTTAGTGTGACTCCAGACAAGGATATTGTTCTCCTTCCCGGTGTCCCTACCACGGACAAACACCGGCCTCTGTGAACCCCACACCCTGCTTGGTTCACAGCTAAACTTAGCGCCAGCCATTGTTTCGCTGGGCCTCGGTTTCGTTTAATAACTTCCCCCGATTTTCCTCGGACGGGCTGGAGAAGCCGACAAGCTAGCCTGCACATCCTGCATTTGTGAGAGTGAGAATGGCGGGGACATCAGCCGGCAAGACCCAGTCCCTGGTGGGCCAACCGCCCATTGTCCCTCCTGCCACCCCCTGCCCGCCCCGAGGCGCAGAGCCAGGAGGAGGGCCAGGAGGGCCATGTCCACACTCGATGGTCCCGGTCCAGCCAGTGCTGATAGCTAACAGCATCCGCAAAGGCTGAGCCTGTGCAGACTCTAAGTGGCCAGGCGGGACAAGGCCCAGACCCCTCTGCTCAGCTGTGCAACCTTCATGGTGTGGGGTGGGGGCTCCTGGCCTGGTTTGGCCCATCCCACCTGGTGGTCCTGGGGAGCCTCAGGGTTGGGTGGAGAGTGCCAAAGTGTTCCAAGGCTGGGATTTCTCAGGCAGGGGGCTCTCTACGCCCCAGGCCTTGGAGCCACCCCAGAGACCTGTAAGCCAGGCCATGGAGGGGCCCGTGAGGGGCTGGACAGCAGCTGTGGGCACCAGTCAGTGTCCACCTGTTCACCAGCAAGGATAGAGAGGTGGCAGCCTTCGTGGGGAGCATCCAGTGCTTCAGTGAAAGGGGGGCCCGCCTCTCCAGGCTGGTAATGTGGAGCCCAAGGCCCTGGATGCAGCCTGGGGGTTGGAGGAGGCTTTGTTGGTTACAACCAAAGACACTTCCCACTTGTGAACCCGCTCTGTCTTCCTTCCTTCCTTCCTTTCAATGGATTTAAGGAGGTATCATTTACATGTGATAAAGTCTACCCGTTTTTGGTGTACAGCTTTTGTAACTCCCCATTCTCTCTCCTCCCATCCCAGGGTAATCACCAATCTTCTTTTGTCTCACGGATTAAACTACTCCGTATATTTTATATAAGCAAGGTCACTCAGCGTCGTGTTCTCCAGGTGCATCCATGCCATAGTGTGTGTCAGGACTTCATTACTCCACGAGTGAGAAATAGTCCATTGTATGGATATTTCCCCTTCATCTGTTGATGGGCTCTGGGCTGGCTCCACCTTTGGGCTGTAATAAACCTCTGGGTTATTTCATTGTAATCAATCAAGAGTTCCCTAAATAGCAAGATGTCGCCTCATTGGAGCAGCCGTGGCCTCTGCTAGAATTGGTAAAAAAAAAAAAAAAAAACCCTCTTCCCAACACCCTCTCCTGCCAGTACCTCCTCACCTCATCAGTGCCTCTGACTGGATGCCTGGGGAAGAGGCCCCACCAAGGTTAGGCCAGGTACACTGATGAGGGCAAAGTGACCAGGACTCGCTGAGACACCCACCCCCAATTATGAACGCTCTTCCCTTTCAGCCCCCACCCCACCCCCGGCCCCGCAGGACACGGCACACAGCAGGCACACCCACGGTGGCCTCCCTTTAGGGGTGCAGCTTCTGTTTTACAAGGCAAGAGGGTGCTCTGTAGAGCAGGGCTGTGAAATCTGCCCAGCTCCTCCAGTTCCACCCTCTTCTGCTGTCACCAACCTGTGCTACCTCAGTGGGGCAGGGTTCAGCTTGGCCTGAGTGCTCAAAGGGAGTCCCCTCTGGGATTCTGATTAAAGCTCTGCCCCCTGAGGTGGGAATGACCAATCCCATGCCTCCCTTGGCATCTCCAGGGAGTTGGGGAGGGGGGTGCAGACTCTGGATCCTAGAGTACAGACACCCGGGCCAGCCTTCGTCCCTTTCAGGCAGTCTCAAAGGTGCCCCCTCCCCCCCGGCAGTGGCTCTCAGCTTCTGAGCAGTTGGAGGAGCTAGCGGAAGAAGTTCTGGGGCCTTTTGTCCACGGCGGGTGCCATTGCCCCAGCACTGATTGGCATGTGGAAAGGTCAGGGGCTTGCAGTGCTCCCATTCCTTCTCAGGGGAGATGTCTCCTCTTTGCGGGGTCTGAAGGTTCCCTTAGCTGAACCCTGCTGTCCAAGGCAGCCCTTCACTTCCACACACTGCTCATCTCCCTTTCTTCCCAACATTCACCACAAGGATTTTTCCATATTAACTGCCAGCAACCAATGCAACCCTCAGGATAATTTCTCTGAAAACTGGACCATGACTGAGTGCCCTGAGTTTAATTTAGCTGTGTCTGTCAGTTTGTCCTACCGTGGGGACTTGAGTGTTGCTGTGATGCTGGAAGCTATGCCACCAGTGTTCAAATGCCAGCTGGGTCACCCATGGTGGACAGATTTCAGCTGACCTTGCAGACTAAGACAGACTAGGAAGAAGGACCCAGCAGTCTACTTCTGAAAAGTATTAGCCAGTAAAAATCTTATGAATAGCAGCAGAACATTGTCTGATATAGTGCTGGAAGATGAGCCCCTCAGGTTGGAAGGCACTCAAAAGATGACAGGGGAAGAGCTGCCTCCTCAAATAGAGTCGACCTTAATGACGTGGATGGAGTCAAGCTTTCATGACCTTCATTTGCTGTTGTAGCATAACTCAAAATGAGAAGAAACAGCTGCAAACATCCATTAATAATCAGAACGTGGAATGCACGAAGTATGAATCTAGGAAAATTGGAAATCATCAAAAAATGAAATGGTATGCATAAACATCCATATCCTGGGCATTAGTGAGCAAAATGGACTGGTATTGGCCATTTTGAATCAGGCAACCCTGTGGTCTACTATGCCGGTAATGACAACTTAAAGAGGAATGGCGTTGCATTCGTCATCAAAAAGAACATTTCAGGATCATAATATCCATACACCTACAAGGAACACCAGTTAATATGACTATTCAAATTTACGCACCAACCACTAAGGCCAAAGATGAAGAAATTGAAGATTTTTACCAATTTTCTGCAGTCTGAAATTGATCGGATGTGCAATCAGGATGCCTTGATAATTACTGGTGATTGGAATGCAAAAGTTGGAACCAAAAAAGAAGGATCAGTAGTTGGAAAATATGGCCCTGGTGATAGAAACGATGCCAGAGAGCACATGGCAGAATTTTGCAAGACCAACGACTTCATCATTGCAAATACCTTTTTTCACCAACATAAACAGCAACTATACACATGGTCCTCACCAGATGGAATACACAGGAACCAAACGGACTACATCTGTGGAAAGAGATGATGGAAAAGCTCAAAATCATCAATCGGAACAAGGTCAGTGGCCGACTATGGAACAAATCATCAATTACTCGTATGCAAGCACAAGCTGAAACTGAAGAAAATTAGAAAAAGTCCACGAGAGCCAAAGTATGACCTTGACTATATCCCACCTGAATTTAGAGACCATCTCAAGAATAGATTTGACGCGTTGAACACTAGTGACCGAAGACCAGATGAGTTGTGGAATTACATCAAGGACGTCCTACATGAGGAAAGCAAGAGGTCATTAAAAAGACAGGAAAAAAGAAAAAAGGCCAAAATGCATGTCAGAAGACACTCTGAAACTTGCTCTTGAACGTTGAGTAGCTAAAGCAAACGGAAGAAATTGTGAAGTAAAAGAACTGAACAGATTTCAAAGGGCAGCTCAAGAAGACAAAGTATTATAATGACAGGTGCAAAGAGCTGGTGATAGAAAACCAAAAGGGAAGAACACACTTGGCATTTCTCAAGCTGAAAGAACTGAAGAAAAAATTCAAGCCTCAGGTTGCAATAGTGAAGGATTCTACAGGGAAAATACTAAATAATGTAAGAAGCATCAAAAGAAGATGGAAGGAATACACAGAGTCATTATACCAAAAAGAATTGGTCAATGTTCAACCATTTCAGGAGGTGGGATATGACCAGGAACCGATGGCAAGGAAGGAAGAAGTCCAAGCTATACTGAAGGCATTGGCGAAAAACAAGGCTCCAAGAATTGATGGAATACAAGTTGAGATGCTTCAACAAACGGATGCAGCACTGGAAGTGCTCACTCATCTATACCAAGGAATTTGAAAGAGAGCTACCTGGCCAACCGACTGGAAGAGATCCGTATTTATGCCTATTCCCAAGAAAGGTGAGCCAACTAAATGTGGAAATCATCAAACAATATCATTAATACTACAGGAAAGTAAAATTTGGCTGAAGATCATTCAAAAGTGGCTGCAGCAGTACATCAACAGGGAAGTACCCAAAATTCAAGCTGGATTCAGAAGAGGACATAGAACCAAGGATATCATTGCCGATGTCATATGGATCCTGGCTGAAAGCAGAGAATACCAGAAAGATGTTTACCTGTGTTTTATTGACTATGCAAAGGCATTTGACTGTGTGGATCATAACAAGTTATGGATAACATTTCAAAGAATGGAAATTTCAGAACACTTAACTGTGCTCGTAAGGAACCTGTACACAGATCGAGAGGCAGTCGCTCAAACAGAATAGGAAAGGTGTGTGTCAGGGCTGTGTCCTTTCACAATACCTATTCAATCTGTATGCTGAGCAAATAATCCTAGAAGCTGGACTATATGGAGAAGAATGGGGCGTGAAGATTGGAGGAAGACTCACTAACAGTCTGTGATACGCAGATGACACAGATTTGTTTGCCGAATGTGAAGAGGACTTGAAGCACTTCCTGATGAAAATCAAAGACCACAGCCTTCAGTATGGATTATATCTCAACATAAAGAAAACAAAAATCCTCACAACTGGACGAACAAGCAACATCATGATAAATGGAGAAAAAATTGAAGTTGTCAAGGATTTAATTTTACTTGGATCCACAATCAACACCCATGGACGCAGCAGTCAAGAAATCAGAAGACATCGCATTGGAAAAATCTGCTGCAAAAGACCTCTTCAAAGTGTTAAAAAGTGAAGGTGTCACCTTGAAGACTGAGGTGAGCCTGACTTAACCCATTGTGTTTTCAATCACCTCATATGTATGCGAAAGCTGGACAATGAATAAAGAAGACCAAAGAAGAATTGACTCCTGTGAGTTGTGGTGTTGGTGAAGAATATTAAAGATACCACGGACTGCCAAAAGAACGAACAAATCTGTCTTGGGAGAAGTACAACCAGAATGCTCCTTAGAAGCAAGGATGGTGAGACTTTGCTTCATGTACTTTGGACATGTAATCAAGAGGGATCAGTCCCCTGGAGAAGGACAGCAAGCTTGGTAAAGGAGAGGATCAGTGAAAAAGAGGAAGACCCTCAACGAGATGCACTGACACAGTGGCTGCAACAATGGGCTCAATCACAACAATAATTGTGAGGATGGCGCAGGACCAGGCAGCGTTTCATTCTGTTGTGCATAGGGTCCCTATGAGCTGGAACCGACTCCATGGAACCTAGCAATACAAAAACAATTCAGAGATCAGAAGTGAGGTGAGCTGGAAGTGACCCCATGTTGTTGTTAGGTGCCTTAATACATTCAAAGTATGTGAGACGAAGTCTCGCTGTCCTTGCTTCTAAGGAGCATTCTGGCCATACTTCCTCCAAGACAGTTTTGTTCGTTCTTCTGGCAGTCCGTGGTATACCCAATATTCTTCACCAACACCATAATCCAAAGGCATCAATTCCGAGTGACTGGAGTCCCAGAACAGGGAGGGGGGACAGAAAACACAGAGAAAATAGTTGAAGAACTCCTGACACAAAACTTCCCTGACATCATGAAAGACGAAAGGATATCTATCCAAGATGCTCATCGAACCCCATTTAAGATTGATCCAAAAAGAAAAACACCAAGACATATTATCATCAAACTTGCCAAAACCAAAGACAAACAGAAAATTTTAAAAGCAGCCAGGGAGAAAAGAAAGGTTTCCTTCAAGGGAGAATCAATAAGAATAAGTTCAGACTACTCAGCTCATGCAGGCAAGAAGGGAATGGGACGACGTATACAGAACACTGAAGGAGAAAAACTGGCAGCCAAGGATCATATATCCAGCAAAACTCTCTCTGAAATATGAAGGCGAAATTAAGATATTTACAGATAAACACAAGTTTTGAGAATTTGCAAAAACTAAACCAAGACTGCAAGAAATGCTAAAGGAGATTGGCCTGATGACCAATAATATCAGGTACCAGCACAATACAAGGTCACAAAACAGAACGCCCTGATATCAACACAACTCAAATAGGGAAAGCACAAAAACAAACAAATTAAGACTAATTCTAAAAAATAAATAAATAAACAAAAGAATACACATAACAGGAAATCATGGAAATCAATAGATAAACGATCACAATAATCAAAAAAGAGGGACTAAATATAGGAGGCATTGAACTGCCAGATGGAGAGTGATACAAGGCGATATAGAAGGATACAAGTTAGGTTTTTACTTAGAAAAATAGGGGTAAATAAAAAGGTAACCACAAAAAGGAATATCAATTCCATAACTCAAGAAAAAAGCCAAGAAAAACGTAACGACTCAACAAACACAAAGTTAAACATTATGAAAATGAGGATCTCACAAGCTACTAAGAAAAACGTCTCAGCACAAAAAGCATGTGGAAAAATGAAATGGCCAACAACACACATAAAAAGGCATCAAAATGACAGCACTAAAAACTTATTTATCTATAATTATGCTGAATGTAAATGGACTAAATGCACCAATAAAGAGACAGAGAGTCACGGACTGGATAAAGAAACACGATCCATCTATATGCTGCCTACAAGAGACACACCTTAGACTTAGAGACACAAACAAACTAAAACTCAAAGGATGGAAAAAAATATATCAGGCAAACAATAAGCAAAAAAGAAGAGGAGTAGCAATATTAATTTCTGACAAAATAGACTTTAGACTTAAATCCGCCACAAAGGATAAAGAAGGACACTATATAATGATAAAAGGGACAATTGATCAGGAAGACATAACCATATTAAATATTTACGCACCCAATGACAGGGCTGCAAGATACATAAATCAAATTTTAATAGAATTGAAAAGGGAGATAGACACCTCCACATTTGTAGTAGGAGACTTCAACACACCACTTTCGGCGAAGGACAGGACATCCAGCAAGAAGCTCAATAGAGACACGGAAGACCTACTTACAACAATCAACCAACTTGACCTCATTGACTCATACAGAACTCTCCACCCAACTGCTGCAAAATATACTTTTTTTTCTAGTGCACATGGAACATTCTCTAGAATAGACCACATATTAGGTCATAAAACAAATCTTTGCAGAGTCCAAAACATCGAAATATTACAAAGCATCTTCTCAGACCACAAGGCAATGAAGCTAGAAATCAATAAGAGAAAAACTAGGGAAAAGAAATCAAATACTTGGAAAATGAACAATACCCTCCTGAAAAAAGACTGGGTTATAGAAGACATCAAGGAGGGAATAAGGAAATTCTTAGAAAGCAACGAGAATGAAAATACTTCCTATCAAAACCTCTGGGACACAGCAAAAGCAGTGCTCAGAGGCCAATTTATATCGATAAATGCACACATACAAAAAGAAGAAAGAGCCAAAATCAGAGAACTGTGTCAACAACTTGAACAAATAGAAAGTGAGCAACAAAAGAACCCATCAGGCACCAGAAGAAAACAAATAATAAAAATTAGAGCTGAACTAAATGAATTAGAGAACAGAAAAACAATTGAAAGAATTAACAAAGCCAAAAGCTGGTTCTTTGAAAAAATTAACAAAATTGATAAACCATTGGCTAGACTGACTAAAGAAAAACAGGAAAGGAAACAAATAACCCAAATAAGAAACGAGAAGGACCACATCACGACAGAGCGAAATGAAATTAAAAGAATCATTTCAGATTACTACGTAAAATTGTACTCTAACAAATTTGAAAACCTAGAAGAAATGGATAAATTCTTGGAACAATACTACCTACCTAAACTAACACATTCAGAAGTAGAACAACTAAATAGACCCATAACA
Source organism: Loxodonta africana (assembly GCF_030014295.1). NCBI lineage: Eukaryota > Metazoa > Chordata > Mammalia > Proboscidea > Elephantidae > Loxodonta > Loxodonta africana. The sequence goes on from NC_087344.1 coordinate 37,203,321, forward strand.
AAAAAAGAGATTGAAACGGTAATCAAAAAACTTCCAACAAAAAAAGTCCTGGCCCGGACGGCTTCACTGCAGAGTTCTGCCAAACCTTCAGAGAAGACTTAACACCATTACTATTGAAGGTATTTCAAAGCAAAGGCATCAATTCTTCTTTGGTCTTCTTTATTCATTGTCCAGCTTTTGCATGCATATGAGGTGACTGAAAACACCATGGCTTGGATCAGGCACACTTTAGTCCTTAAAGTGACATCTTTGCTTTTTTAACACTGTAAAATTATTTTTTTAGAACCAGTTAAATTCCTTCCCACCCCACACTGAAGGAAGCCACCTACCATCTACACAGCTTCTTTTGCCATATCAACTGTGTCATGTGACTTTTGGCATTATTATTTTGAGTATTTAATTTGGGACAGCTTTTTCCTGGGTAGTTCAAATGGTTATTGCACTCTGCTGCTAACTGAAAGTTTGGAGGTTGGAGTCTACCCAGAGGCACCTTGGAAGAAAGGCCTGGTGATCTACTTCCGAAAAGCCAGCCATTGAAAACCCTATGGAGTGCGGTTCTACTCTGACACACATGGAGTCACCATGAGTCGGAGTTAATTCAACAGCAACTGGGTTTTGTTTGTTTGTTTTTTAGTCTGCAAGAGGCAGCTGAATTACTTGTAGTACTTTGCCTGCAATTATAGTATTTTGCCACTAGGGGGCACTGGTACCTCCAGTTCATAATCCATGTTTTAAACTGAGATTCAGGATAAAACCCATTGCCATCAATGGATATCTTAATGGTTCAAGACTTTTTTTAAAAAATCCAAATAAAACTCTGCGTTTAACCCAAACTAGCCAGTCATAAGTGCTGACCACGGCACAGGGGTCAAGATGGCCAGGCAGTGCTGGCCTGGGTCAGAATAAGGACTTGGTCATCAGGAGTACTGCTGGCCTGTCACTCAGGTCCCACAAAATCCAGGCGTTGGGATGGGCTGGTGAAGGTCAGTTCAGGCCCCCACAAGCTAGACCCCAGACTGTATTCGGGGTGTTCTAGGGAAGAACAAGAGCTGGGCAGGCCATAAGAAAGTTAAAGAATCCAGCCCAGCAGCCAGGAAGCCCCCAGGAGACCACTGGTTACGCTGACTGCCTGAGAACCAGCATGGCCTCCTTGTCCTGGCCCATCCCCGCGCTGTATATGGTCTTAAAGGATCCCCAGTGCCCATAGGCGTGCTCCACACTCTCAAAATGCAATGGCAACCTCTCCTCTCTCTCCTGTGGACAGATGTCAGCCATTGAGACCATGACGGAGAAGCTGGAGAGCTTTGCAGCCCTGAAGGCTGACTCGAGCAGCTCCCTGCAGCCCCTGGCCCATCACCCCTTCAACTTCCGATCCCCGCCCCCGACGCTCTCAGACCCCATCCTCCGGAAGGGCAAGGAGCGGTACACATGCAGGTGAGGCCCTTGAAGCTACGTTTTCTAGAAAAACCCGTAGTTAACAGCCAGAGTGGGGCCCTGGTGGTACAATAGTTAAGAGCTTAGCTGCTAACCAAAAGGTCAGCAGCTCGAATCCACCACTTTCTAACCTTGGAAACCCTACAGCAAAGTTCTTCTCTGACCTATAGGGTCATCATGAGTTAGAATGACTTGACGGTAAGGGGTCTGGGTTTTTTGGGTTTTAACAGCCAAAGTGAAACATGGCAATAACACATCGTTATCTGTTCGAGGTTAGCTCGGCAAATATGCAAAATGGGTGGGCCTTCCCCTGAGATTCACCAGGCCCTGTTGGCTGGGAGCTCAAGTAAGGCAGCCTTGATCCAAGCATTCAAATCCAGGAGGGCCTGCGGTTAATGGTCCCCTCTGAGGGCACTCATGCCGTCTTCGAAGCCTTTGCTGATGGATTTCCGCCACACTGAGGAGAGACACCCCCACCGCCCTCGCCAGCTGGTGGGAGCCTGTCCAAGTTGGTCAGAGACAGCTCCAGCCACCAATGGGCTGAAGGGTTGAGGCACTACCGGGGGATGCAGCCCAAGTAGACCGAGCAGACTGGCCCTGTCTGTTCCTGGGGCATGTGGTAGGCTTCTCTGTAAACTGGGGTCTCCTCAGGGGCTAGAAGGGTTTGGAAGCCTTGGATTCAGCAGCCAGGGCGGCCACATACAGGTGTAAAACCTAGGGCACTGCATACTGGATGGGGAGGACCATGCTGGAAACCCCCCTCAGTGTCCTGTGCTGGAGGCAGGCTGCATCTGCCCTAACCATCCCTCTCACCCTTCCCACCTCCCTCCACCCCCAGGTACTGTGGCAAGATCTTCCCCAGATCAGCCAATCTCACAAGACACCTGAGGACACACACCGGGGAGCAGCCGTACAGGTAGGAGGCGCCCGATTTGGGAGAGATGTGCCCCCTGGGCCTGGGATGGCACCATGAGCTCACTCCTCTGACCTGCCACCTGAGGCTCCCTGCTGGGTGCAGCTGTCTCCCTGGGAGCAGAGGCTGAATATCGGGGCGCTCACATGAGGCCTGGGGTCTGGTAATTCTCAGGGCCTCTCCCTTCTCACCCACCTTTCAAGGAGGAGGCAGGAGGTGCCCAGAAGCTCACACAGGAGGATGCTCTGGAGCAGCTGGGGTGGTACCGGGGGCTCCAAGTCAGAGCGGGTTGACCAGAAGCCAGGCTCCCCACCCCGAGGCAGTCTATGCAGGAGAGAATCTCGGTTTAACCCCCACCCCACTGCCTTCACCCCACAAGCAGTGCGGCTGCTCCCCACCCCGTTGTTCACACTGGGAAAGGACCTTCGTGCAAACGTGGGCCCTGTCCTGTTGTGGGGTGCACTGGGCAGTTTCTCGGGGTCCCCTGATGGCCCTGGATGGAAGAGGGGTGTCCACTCCTGCTTCACTCCCCTGGGCGTGAGCAGCCGGCTCTCCCACATAGCCGTTGGAATGTACGCCCTCCCACCCCAATCCGTGTCCTCAGCAAAACACAGGCGTCATTGCGGCCATTTCAAAGACAGAAGCCTGAGCCAGAGGGAGGTCACATAAGCCCTCCCCAGCCCTCCCGTAATATCTCCCGGGAGGGGCCTGGGAGTCGGCATTTCATTGAAGATTCTCAGGGGATAGTCACCGTGTGGCCAATTGAGGAAATGCTAATTTATATGTCAGAGACCAGCTTAGTAACTCGCAGCATGTGTCTGTTAACAGTGACCATCAGGGACTGAGGAGAGTCTGGCCTGGGTATAAGTTCATAGCCTAAGGCCACTCCTGTACTCTGGCTACACAGAAGGGGCAGAGCTCAGGGCCAGTGGGAAGTGACCGCACGATAAGATAGGCCCTGAAGTCCTGTGTCCCCGTCTCTCACGCACCTCATGCCAACCCCTCTGCCTTTGGCACCGCACCCCAAGAGGTGACCAGCATCCCCAGACAGAGTCCACCCCAGCAGGCAAAAGAAAGTGCTCGACTATCGACTAGATCTGTGCCCAGTGCCCCCATTCCCCCAACACACAGACACCCCCCCCAAAAAAAAATATAACTACTGACAATTTTTATAAGATTTACTTGGTCTGGCCTCTCCCAGAGCTGTGTGTTGTTTCTGTAAGGGAAAACCGACTTCTGGACAATATTGCGTGCTAAGAGCCCCCAAAGGGCTGGGCCCTGTTTCTAGAAGAATTTAATTATCATTGATTTCTGTTGCTCGCTCCAAACTGTGAGTTTCGCCTTTTGTAATCATAATTGTTATGAAAGTTTGTGTTGCCAATCCTGCCTTCGTCTGGCTCGAGGCAGGTCTGGGAGGAGAAACTGGGGGTGGGTAGCTCTCCTTTATGACATCACTGGTGGTTTCTGTGCTTGCTTGGCAAACTGGGAGGATTTTCAGCTGGAAGAGGGTAGAATGAACATTGGTCCCCAGAAGCCCGTGAGGAGAAGCGCAACCCTGAGTGTGGCTGGAGGAAGCTGCTCGCTGGGCGGCCATGCCAGCGCCCACGTGAGTCACTGCTGCAAGGCCCCAGAGAGGCTGCACTGACGCAGATACCTCGAAAGCCAACTGTTCTGGAGGCTGCCTGGGTGATGTGAGAGTCACCCCAAACAACATTTGAACCTTCTTCCTTTTAAGCCCTTGCCTGAGATGGTCTGAAATTATGCAGAAGTGTTTCAAAGCCCTGATGCGGGAGAGAGAAAGGCCCTTTGATGTGACTTGTATGGATCCTGGAGGCAAGGGCAGACCTCCCACTGGCGAGCTGTCCTTGGCTCTCAGCTGCTTCCAGGTCACAGATCTTGGAGTGAAGCTGGAAGACGTTATACTCCATGACGCTCTTGTATCCGAAGACTCCAGTGTGGCGGGCTGTAGGATTTGGGTTGGAGAGAGAACCGTTGATTTGAGAATGGTGGGTGGGGCTACTTCCCTGTGTCACGTCTGTCCTCTCGGCTGCATTTAGCGGTCTCCTCAGGACTCTGCCTCCTGGAGCCATGAATCCCACCCCAGGTCCTATGGCTCCAGGCAGGACCTGCTTATCTCGCTCTAAGGCTCGCCTCCTGTCTGTCTGTAACGTACATACTTCCTTCATTTCCTCCCTGGCTCCCCATCACTGCCTTAAGCCAGACCACCAGAGAGGGTGCAGTTTCCACTCCCAGTAGGGCCTGTGTGTAGCTCACACACGTCCCCTTTGTTTTTTAGCTTTATTTTTAGGGTTGGGTTTCACAAGTTCTTCCTTTGTCTTCCCCTGCTTTATATGGGATTCTAAAAAAAACCGTTACTGTTGAGTGGGTTCTGACTCCTGACGACCCTATGTGTACATCATAGAACTGCTCCATAAGGTTTTCTTGGCTGTCATCTTTACAGAAGCAAATTGCCAGGCCTTTCTTCCACAGCACCCGTGGGTAGGTTTGAACCACTGACCTTTAGGTTAGTAGTCCAGCACAAACTGTTTGCACTGCTTAGGGATCTTACACAGGATTCTAGTTTTCGGTGTTCTTGGGAGGAAGGTCAGGATCTTAGATCTGCTCATGCTGCCATCTTTCCAGGAGTTCCCTCTTCCTCCACTTTAAAAAAAAACAGACAAAACCAGGTCTCCCAGTGACAGCTGGTGGTGCCCCCGCCGGATCCCAGGGGGACTCTGCTGTCAGCCTGGCTCTTGGCCATTTTGCCTTCCCCCCAGCCCACGTTGCCATCTCCACCACCATGGACTCCCCCGGAGCAGGGTGCTCTCCACGGGATGCCACAGCTGGGCCAATCTGTGCTCACTCATTCCACGTGAGCTCAGTGGTGTGTGATTTTTTTTGCAGCCCAGTCATAAATTTCACTAGCCACTTGTCAGCTTATTTACAAAGCAAATCCCAGCTGCACAGAGAACTCTGCCCCTCACAGCCCTGGGCTCACTGCGCCCCTAAATTTCAGATTGACTTCTCGGTCTGGGTCATTTATTTAGATTAAAACCAGGAGAGGACCACATTCAGGATTCTCAGAGACCAAATAGAATACACCTCTCCACCGCCCTCCCCCTTCAGGCCCCAGAGACAGGGGAGAGGGGAAAGAGACGGAGGGAGCCCCACAAAAGCACTCCTGTCCCTGACTTCATTAACGAGCACTGTATCTGCCTGTTTCTCCCTGGGGATCCCAGTGCTCAGGATTCATGCAGGAAGCATCAAGTGCAACTTTTCAAAGAGGCTCTGGATTTCCAAAGACAGAACTGAACGCGATGCCTGTGACTGTGTTTGTGTGAATGCACGGATAGACAGACAAACAGTCCAGCACGCAGTGTGCCAAAGGGGTGCGTTATAAGGAGCCTATTGGTGGATCGAGCACCCTTGCAGCTGGGCCAGGCCAGCATGGGCCTGGCCTCCCTCTTCACACACAGAGGTCTCTCCTGAACAAACGCACAGCAGAACAGGACAGCCATCCAGCCGGGCAGCATCAGGGTGTCTGAGTTTAAAGGGTTTGTCTAGATCATGGGGGGAACATTATAGGATGTAAACTCCTCCTTTGGGACCTTTGTGTTGGAAGCGCTGGGCCTGAGGGTCCTAAGCACCCCTGAGGAGCAGCTAAGGGCTCAAGTCCCCACCAGGAGCCGTTTCTCATTCACAGACCAAGAGAACGGAGCTGCCAGCCACCCAGGTTTTGCAGACATGATGGGTCCCAGTCAGGTGGCTGAGCTCAAGATGCTGCTGGAGGCAGGCAGTGACAAGAACCTGAGAGCCCCTAGGGCCCAGATGCCCAGAGGCAGCTCACCTGGCCAAGGAGAAAGGGCCCCAGGCCAGTCCCCTGGAGGCTGACTTGCACAACAGCCCATAGCTGTGGCCGGAAAGTTATTTTATAGATACCAAACCATTCTTTACCTGTTTACTGTGGAAGGAGCCAAGTTATGGTATTTAGAAGCTTTATGAACTGAATGAGTGAACCCCAGGAATGGTACCATGTGAGACCCAGAGGGGTGCCACTGCCATCAAGCCCGGAAAAAGGGTCTGGGCAAAAGGGAGTCCCTTCTAATAGGGCCACCCCTGCTCTGTTGACCCCATTATCAAACCTTCCAGGTTTTATCAAGCAAACTGTAGGATGGGGGCCTAGGTCTGGTGACATAGAGACGCTTAGCTTCCAAGGACTCCTGGAAGCTCCATGGTGCTTGGCAAGTGCAGCAATGATGCACTGATGGGCAGTCAGACCCTCCGGGCAGGGAGCCCCCAGGGCCTCACCACAGAGAAGCACAGCAAGGCCTCTGTGACGTTAGACCTCTGCAAGCCCAGCTCTCGGCTGCAGAGCAGCCCCATGGGGCTGTTGCACACAGCACCTCCTGGCCTGGCCCTGGTCCAGGTGTCGAGGGGCCCTGGGCAGCAGGAGGGCTGATGTCTTCAGACACATCCCCACCACATGAACAAGTGCATGTGACCAGTGCACTGCCCTGGTGTGGGGCCATCAGCACCAAGTGAGGGTTGGGGGCTGTGAAGGCTGGCCCTATAGCAGGCACTCAGGCCATCTCACTGAGAGCAGACCCCAGTGGGTGAACAAACACCCCCTACCCTGTAGCACACAGGTGCTGCCTCTGAAAGACCTGCCCACCAGGATGCCACTGCATGTGACTGGCTCCATGTCGTACGCTGGAAATAGCAGGAACTTTTTGACTCCGTGGTCTTTTGAAGACACTTATCAAGTGTTCATGTGCCCCTGAGAGCCAGATAAGCACTTCTGGGAGGAAGCCTGGCAACCACTGCACATATGCACACATGCACACACGTATGCACACATATCCACATGTATGCACATCCATGCATACTCTCATGTGTGTGCACACCCGCACCTTCATGTGTGTACATGCACATGCACCCACAGGTGTGTGTGCATGCATGCATATGCACATGTGCACACATAGCTTGCATCTGTGCACATGTGTGGCCACACCCTCACATGCGTGCACCTGTGCATGCCCCAAACATATGTGCACATCCACATTTGCATGAACACACCCACACGTCCACACACACATGCACACACACCCACACGTGTGCACACACCCGCAGTTGTGCACCCATGAACACACACCTACACGTGTGTGCTTACACATACACACGCACACACATACACAGCACACACACGTGCACAATTGACAGTCACCAAGTTGGGCGTAGGAGCCAGTGGCAACGCCTCTCAATAGCACTCTTTGGCCGTTCCTTGCCCTCCTCCATGACAAGGGGCCCTCGCCCTCCCAAGGCGGTACATGGGCGAATGCAGAGCTTGTGGGTTAGACAGTTCCTCCTTAAACAATGGCCTCTATCCAGGAATAGCCCTGTCCCTATCTGTGTTTCTGACTTGGTTTTCTTGCTTCCCAGTGTATTACTGCTGGGGTCCCCAGCTCAGCCTCCACCCTCTAAAGTACGAGAACGCTCTTCTCTCCCTGCCTTTGGAGCCACCAGTGTGGTGGTGGGGGCTGTGCCCTGCCCTAGGCCCCTCATCTCAGGGTCCCCATTGACCCCACAGATGTCATGGATCGTTCATTACAATGACTCTGCGGCGGTAGATTTTCTTGTTTAATAAACTTGAAGTGCTGTGATAAATGAGGCATCTGGAGGGAGGGGCGTCTTTGATTTTTCCCAATGTGATGCAGGCTGTGGGCCCCTCAACCCAAAAGGGACGCATAGGGGAGGCGGTTGGACAAGAACCAGCCAGGGCCCCCTCACTGTCAGTGAAGTCAAGACCCTGAAGAGCATCCAGAGCAGCCCCCAGCCCCTAGTCAATGGATAGGCAAGCTGAGGCCCCAAATGAGACAGGGCCTGCTCAAGGCCAGGCCTCTAACCCCTCACTGGGCAGGCGTCACCCTGCCTGGGAGGAAGGTTGCTGGAAGGAGGTTACAGGAGCTCCCCAGTGATCTTGGCCTGGCACACAGGAAAGCGGCCTCCAGCGTGTTTCCCACAGTGCAAGGCTGCCCTCTTGAGGCGATTGGTGGCATTTCTCTCTCTGGCTACCAAGCCCCAGGTGGACCCAAAGGAGGGGAGATGCTGGGGACTCTGGCACTGTGTCCCCAGAGGGAAGAGGCAGAAGAGGGTCCCCCTTCCAGCACATGCGCACACCCACAGGACAACAGAGAGAAAATGCCTGCTGCTTTGAGCAGTGCCGTTTCTAGGGACAGCTTCCCTATTGCCATCTTTCAGCTCTAAGGTTCTGCGGGGCACTAGAGGTGAGCACAGGCCTCTGCAAGAGTGCGGAGTTGGGGGAGCCCAGCTCCCTGTCCCCCCTCTTTGGTGTCACCTCCTGTTGCTTGATCTTGCTGTCCCCGTGATGGCCTCTGAAGCAGTGACCGAGTTCTTTCTGGGCCCTCTGGGCCCTCTCCCTCCCCTGGGGACCCAGGGAGGTCCACCCATGGCTGGACAGACCACCTCTCAGGCCGGCATGTGTCTTCCAGGTGTAAGTACTGTGACCGCTCCTTCAGCATCTCCTCCAACCTGCAGCGGCACGTCCGGAACATTCACAACAAGGAGAAGCCCTTCAAGTGCCATCTGTGCAATCGGTGCTTCGGGCAGCAGACCAATCTGGACAGACACCTCAAGAAGCACGAACATGAGAACGTGCCAGGTGGGGCAGTGGGACAAGTGGGACCACGCGGGCAGCGGGGCCTGGGGCAGCCCTACCAAGGTGGTAAGGGTGTGTGTAGGACAAAGAAAGAAGCAGATGGGAGGAGGGGGCGAGGGGAGAGAGTGTGAGAGGTGGGGGAGGGAGGGGAGGAAGAAGGAGAAGGGAGGAGAGAGGAGGGGAGGAGTGGGGAGAAGAGGTGAAGGGAGGGAAGAGAAGGGAGTGGAGAAGTGAGAGGAAGGGAAGGGAGAGGAGGGAAAGGGAGGAAAGGGGAGAAGAAGAGGAGAGGGGAGGAGAAGGGCAAGAAGAAAAGAGTAGGAGGAGAGGAGAGGGGAGGGTAGAGTAGGGGGGAGGGAAGGGGAAGGGAGAGTAGGAGGAGAGGGGAGGGGAGGGGAGAGTAGAAGGAAAGGAGATGGGGGGCAGGGGAAGGGCCATTAGGAGCAGAGGGGAAGGAGAGGAAGGGAGCACAATGCAGAAAGGGGAGCACATGCTGGTCCTACAAGAAGGCTGAGGGACACCCGCAAAGCCCCTTTCATGAAAGAGAATCTCATGTTCTAAGGCTTCCCAAGAGCACCCTGTGCCTGCTCCCATGGCTGAGACCCCCCAGGATGGGTTTGCTCCATGCAGGGCCCTCTCTAACATCCCCTGCCCACCCTGCCCCCACAGTGAGCCAGCACTCCGGGGTCCTCACGAACCACCTTGGGACCGGTGCCTCCTCCCCCACCTCCGAGTCGGACAACCACGCACTTTTAGATGAGAAAGAGGACTCCTATTTCTCCGAAATCAGAAACTTTATTGCCAATAGTGAGATGAGCCAAGCATCAACTCGGACAGACAAACGGTAAGGGAAATCGCCGGAGCCACAGGAGGGGTCTTGACCCCTGCCTGCCCCATGTGGCTGTGCTCACGTGGAGCCACACACCTCTCCTCCTAACCCCAGCACACAGCAGGACTGGGGACCAGGCAGCGCAACAGAGTGAGGCCATAGTTCAGCCTCCTGGAAGCTTTCCCTGCCGCCGTTTCCCCATCTGGAGAGGGTGATAAGCACCAGGGACTGTCAGGGAACAAACAAGACCATGCGTGTTGCATGCTAAGCATAGAGCCTGGCACACACGCCCGAATGATAGCTGATATTGTTTGACCCAGCTGTGAACAGATGCACAGACTAACAACAGCCAGGTGAGGGCTCCTGCTCCAGGTTCAACTGTGCTTCCGAAACATGAAACACAAGAACATTTATGTTTAATCCAAGGAACTAATGGTTTTCAAACAGAAGTCTGCTTCATGTGAAACACATGCGTGTGCGCATGCGCATGTGGGTGCACACTTGCACACACATGCACATACATGTGTGCACACATGTGTACAAATACGCACATGCACACGTGAGTGCACACTTGCGCACACACGCACACATGGGTGTGCACAGGCATGCAGATGCACACACACATATGCACGGACATGTGCACATACACACATGTATGCAGCAGGAAAACAGCAGAATTTGGGTTCATGAATGCTGAGGGTGCTCTGCACAGCCTCCGGTGCCGGGGCTTACCAGCTGTCATTTATCTGGGGCCCCTTCCTTCTGGAAAGATGCATCAGACACCCAGTACAGGGTTCTCCTTGGGCAAACACTAACTGCAGACCAGCTGGCAGAGAACCAGAGGCTCTCCAAACCCCGGGGCTGTGAGAGGTAACCGCAGAGGGAAACTCAGGCCGCGAGGGGAGGCGAGCTCAGGGAGAGAAGCTGGCCTGTCCTTCCCGGCTCCCAGGGCTCAGCTGGCCTTGTTCTGGAGCCTCCCCACCATTCCTGAGAACCACAGTCAAGGTTGGCATGAGTCGGCCAATCCTGACCTCAGCCACGTTACCGCACCAAGTGGTAGGGATGCCGGCAGGTCCGTTTCTGGCCGTTTGAAGACTATCTGGTCTCATTCAGAACCAACATTCCTGCTGTGACCGTTAATGAGAACCCAGAGGCTGCCTGGTTTCCTGGTCACACAGCCCCTTATCTCCCAGCCAGGGCAACAGCCCCAGGCTTGGACACTGTCCCTGTGCCCTCCCTGCCTGTAGCTGCCACCAGCCTGCCAGTCCCATGCAGACCCCACACTTAGCCCTGTGGGGACCCCCCACCCACCCACCCACACACACACACACACACACACACACACACACGCATACACACACTAAGCATTCGTTCTGGATGCAGACCTCCTACCAGTGAGCAAACATCCTGTGCAGGGGGTGGCGGACAATGGGATTACACGTAAAATCACGCAGCAAGGTCAGCTTTGATGAGACGACACGCCTTGCAACCTGCTGTGTGTGATCTTTGTGCTGGCGCACGGCCCTTCCACACAGTGCTGGTGATGATTCGTGAGGGGCCTACTCTCCATTCCCTTTGGTACTTCTTCACACGGGAAATCAGAAAGATGGAGGTCCAGACTTGGAGTCAGCCTGAGACTTGGTGACCCAGGAGTCGTCCTCCAGCTTCCGGCCCTCCACGTGTGCATCCCAGACATGGCTCTTCATTTGAACGTCAGTGATGACTCAGAGATGGCCTGCTATATTGCCATTTGTTATGGGGTGAATTGTGTCTTCCAAAAAAGATATATTGAAGTCCTAACTCTGGTACCTATGAGCATGACCTTCTTTGGAAATAGGTCTTTGAAGATGTAATAGGTTAAATGAACACGAGGCCATGCTGGCGTAGGGTGGGTGAGTCCTCACCTCAGCTGTGTGGTGTCCTGTAAAAGAGGAGAAGAGACAGACAGACAGAGGGAAGATGGCCGCGTGACCACCTAGGCAGAGATTGGAGTGATGCAGCCCCAAGCCAAGGAACGCCTGGAGCCCCCGGAAGCTGAAAGAGAGGCAGGCACAGGCCCTCAGGGCCTCAGAAGGAACCCGTGAGGCCAACACCCTGATCATGGCCTCCCAGCCTCCAGCACTGTGAGACAATAAAGTCCTATTGTTTTACACCTCCCAGTGTGTGGTACTTTGTCGCAGCAGCCACAGGACATTCAGACCCCATTTAACTGTGAATCGCCAGTACCAAGAATAGGGTTCCCATTGTCCCCCAAGTGCTGGACTATGAGGCCCTTGAGAGAATAGGCAGGAACAGGGTCCAGAGGCTCTGACCCAGGCCTGCATCCCAGCCAGCTAGCCCTGCGCTCGGGGACACACCTGCCTGCCTCGATGTCCCTCTGCAACTCCCAGAACACTGCCCCCATGCCGTGGTCCAGTGGCCTCAGGGCCCCTCACCCTGAAGCAGACATCTTGGTCATGGGCTTCAGGACGAACCCCAGCAGCACATCCTGAAGGAGAGGAGAAGCTGCCCATGCCAACGGACTTTACTCCTAATAGGGAGGAGCTGGCGTGGGAAAGGCTCCACTTTTGGACCTGCAGTGACTCAGACATGAGGGGCGGGGCCTGGCTGCAGGGGGTACTCCATCGGGGGGACTCCATCAGGGGGATCAGGGGGACTCCATCAGGGGGGACTCCATCGGGGGACTCCATCAGGGGGACCAGGGGGGACTCCGTCAGGGGGTACTCCATCAGGAGATCAGGGGGACTCCATCAGGGGGATTGGGAGGACTCCATCAGGGGGAACTCCATCAGGGGGACTCTGTCAGGAGCTCAGAAGCACACTCCTCTGTGCTGAAACAGTTTTGGGGGCAGCTGGGGCCCACCCTTTGATCTTTAGAACCCTGGAGTCCTGAATGCTGTCCCCCATAGGAGGCCACCACCCTGTCCTTATGTCCTTTCAGCTATCAGGAGGAGAAAGCATTGGTCATGAGGCTGTGGCAGGGCTCTGCCTGCCCACCTCTGGGCCTGAGCCTCCCCTGAGGGGCTGCATCGTGCAGCCCTGGGCAGTGGTGCCAGCTCCCAGGACTGCCACCCAACATAAGGGACCAGGCACAGTCTGCTCCCCCCGCCCCCTACATGTGCCAAGAACCCGTGGATGCCTACACTACGCAGCAAGAGCCACTGGAGAGCCCCCACCCTGCCCCACCCCTGCCCCATCCCTGTTTCCGCCCCTGGCCCTGTCTGTACACAAAGGACACAGCATCCCAACGACCTTAGACTATAGCCTTTTCCACTCCACAGAAGGAAACTGAGGCCAAGGGAGAAGACAAGCTGGTCCAGGACACAAAGAGACCTGTATTTTTGTGACCACACATGCAAGCTGTCTTCAGAGGAGCTGGGGGGCATGGTGGGGGGAGGAACCAGCCAGAGTTGAGCCACTGGCCTTTGGGGTCCATCCAAGGGGCAAGTCCCTGGCCCCTGAGTACGGCCAACGTCCTTCTGTGTGGTTTCAGGCCAGAGATCCAGGACCTGGACGGTCCCCCCCAGGGCCCCGGCTTGGCTGATGAGAAGCCAGAGGACGTGGAGGAAGAGGAGGAGGAGGAGCTGGAGGAGGAGGACGAGGACAGCCTGGCGGGCAAGTCCCAGGACGACGCCGCGTCCCCCACGCCTGAGCCACAGGGCGCCTACGAGGATGAGGAGGATGAGGAGCCACCAGCTCCCCTGGCCGTGGGCTTCGACCACACGCGGAGGTGGGTGCTGGTCCTGCCACCCACGGCATGTGGGGAGGGGGCAGGAGGCTGCACGGCGTGAGGGTGTCTCACTTCTCAGCCACGGATGCGCCCCCATTCCAGCAGGCGACTCCACCACGGAGCGTTTGCACGCAGGCTGGGGTGAGGCTGGGCCAGGGAAAACAGTCGGGTCCCCCAACACACCCACCGCTGGGGGACTTCTAGAGGCCTGGATCAAGTGTGGGCCAGGCAGGCATTACCGTGTGCTCATACGTGGAGTCTCGGGCCTGTAGTGTACCTCACACGCCTGTCCACCAGGCAGGGCCAGCTGGCCTCCGAGAACTGCCCAGGGTGGGGCAGGCACCACGGTTGGAGGTCCAGCAGGCTGGGGCACTGTCCCCACCTATATCCTGTGCTGAGTGGCACTGCCATCCCCCAAGACCCGTCTAGGGAGACATGGTGGTACCCAGAGCCCCCCTAGAGAGCCCAGCTGTTGCCCCAGGGCCCTGGGAGAGGGAACCCCGGGCCCTCCGGGGCAGGCCAGTGCCTCACCTTGGGGAATAAGGCTTCCTTCTTATCCCGCCTCTGAGACCTGAGCCCCACCTGCTGCCTGCAACACGTGTGCACGTATCCCACCCAAAACCGTCCACCAGCACTCATGCTTTCACCATGTGGCTTCGTGTCCAGGTGTCCATGTGTCAGTGTGTCCGTCTCCTTGTGCATGTGGCTCGCGGAGCACTGGGCATGCATGCAGGCCCAGAGCCAGCCGGCGGCATCAGAGAGAGGGCCAGAGGCCAGCCCAGCTAACCCCAGGTCCCCCGGTCCTTGGCACAGGTGTATTGAGGAGGAAGAAGGCGGTCTGTTAGCTTTGGAGCCGATGTCGACTTTTGGGAAGGGGCTGGACCTCCGCAAAGCAGCTGAGGAAGCATTTGAAGTTAAAGATGTGTTTAATTCCACCTTAGACTCTGAGGCTCTAAAACAGACCCTGTACAGGCAGGTTAAGAACCAGGTAGGTACCCGCCAGAGCCCTGCCCTCCCCGCCCTCCACCACGCCCTGGCCACGACGCCTCCCGGTGGGGCAGCCCAGCATCCACCCCTACTGTGCCCACTTCATGCCTGCCCTGCCCATCTGATTGGCCCACGTGGCCACTTCCCGCCACATTCAGGGGATGGAACAGGAGAAACTCAGAGCAGAATGACATGGTGGGCCCTCGCAATGGTGCTCCCTCTGGAGGAGCCCATGAAAGTGTGGTCACTTTGCCTTCTCACCCAGTAGGAGGTGGGCATGAGCAGGGAGGCCTCCAGCCACACACCTGTGCCAGGTGTCCCCCTCTCTGACCCAGGCAGGTGGCCAGCTGCCCCAGAATCTTCTCAAGGGCAGTTGCCCAGCAGGTGGTCACTGTTTCCAGGTATTTCCCTAGGGTAGGTGACCACAGGGCCTGCTTCCTGGTTCTTTCCAGTCCGGGGCGGGGGAGGTCCCCTTGGGCTCTCTACAACCTGCCCGGGAAGAACGGGCCCACCTGAGTCTCTGCAGAAGCCGTCTGTCTGTCTGTCTGTGTCTTTACTAATTCTGTCAGTGTTAGCTCTGTGGGGTAAGCCCAGCCTTTCCTCCCACCCCCACCCCACCCGCCCAGCAGCCCCGAGCAGCTGTGTCCCTCGTGCTCTGTGGCTCGTGGCAGAAAGATGCCACGCACTAGACCACCTGCATTCCCCAACATCCCAGTGGCCCAGAAACACTGCATTTCCCTCCCTAGAAGTTGTTTTGTGGGGTCTTCACAGTTGTCAAAAGCAGCCCCCCAGACCCGCCAGGTTCCCTCATAGATGTTCACAGACCCCTGACCCGGTGTCAGCATGGGGTCACAGCAGTAACCACTGCCAATTCCCAGGGCCGCCTGAAGCAGACCCTGGCCCTAAGATTTGCTGATCTGATCACCAGGGCAGAGAAACTGGGGGTGGCTGCAGGGGTGGATGCACCCCAAGAGGCTGAGGGAGACCCTTGTGCCCTGGGGGCCTGCTGACAGTGGTGTCTCAGCATCACTCACAGAAACTCAGCCCAGGGCCTCAACACTCCCGCCACCTTATCGATGGCCTCTCCCTCTCCCTGGCCAGTGGTGGGGGTCAGCCTCTGTGGTCTTGGCCCCTCCTGGCCTGGACCAGTGGGAGCCTGACCATGGGGCAGCAGGAGGTGGGAGAGGCAGGGAGTGGCTGGCCTGGGGTCAGCAGGCCCCACCTTCCCTGCTCACCTGCCCGTCCTGTGTGTTGTCTGCCCCTCCCCCCCCCGCCCCTGCCAGGCGTATGCAATGATGCTGTCCCTCTCTGAGGACGCCCCTCTTCACACTCCCTCCCAGACCTCACTGGATGCTTGGCTGAACATGGCAGGTGCCACGTCGGAGTCCGGAGCCTTCAATCCCATCAACCACCTCTGAGAAGCCCAGGAGCTGCTGGGGTCCAAGTCCAAAGGGAGGCAGCAGGGCCCCCCCGACGTCCCAACTAAGTCCCAGCAGCCCACGGTGCAAGGTGGAGGCAAGGGCCTCAGGCAGCCGCCCAGCCTGGAGCCAGGGAGGCCCCTTGTCACCTGCGTCTGGCCACTCCTCAGCGTCAACCCGCACCCATCATGACTCAGTCCCAACTCTTCAGATGAAAACTCAGAACCCAAAAGCCCCTGAAGCAGTTGTAGTTTCACTCTCTCTAAGGATCGTTCTTAAAAGTACCATTAAGTCTTGATACCACACACAGCATCCTGTCCAGCTCAGGGGACTTGCCTCGCAGGATGGGTGGAATTCAGTCGCAAATGGAAGCCAAGGGGCCACTTTCGGGCATTGCACGGTTTCTTGGAAGGAAGTAGACAGACCCTGGTGTGCTCCAAAGAGGTCAATCCCTCAAAAGATTTTTATAACAAAAACTACACCAAAACCCCTTTTGGTAACCTTATCAACTCCAGAGTCTCTTTAAGCATGTGGTTTTAAAAGACAGTATTTTTAAAAAAATCAAAAATGACTTGCAAATTGTTTTTTAAGAAGTGATTTTTCAAGTCGCTCGGAGATCTCAGCTCATTTGCAAACCCAAGCCTGCCTCGGGCCAGCGCGGGATTCGGGTGTGCTCTTTGTACTATAACAGAGACATTTTCTGTCTCTGACCGTATTTGTATAAGCCAAGGGGCCCCCAGGGGCCCCCAAGGCAGAGCTGAGAGGTGTGGGACTGACTCCGGCCAGCGCTATCAGAGTACAGTTCGGCCGAGAAATTCTTAATTATCCATCCTGAATGCAGGCTTGACTGGAGCCAGGCCGGGAGACAAGCCTAACGTTGTATCATCTGTGAGAGGCTCTGGAGGAATCCACAGCCCTCTTCCAAGACCCCCAATTGTCTGGGGACATCAGGAGCTGGTGGCGGAGATGCAACAGGCACCCGACTCTCATTCCAAGATCTGTGCCTCGGCCACCTGTGCTCATCCCCGAGGCCACCCTTCAGAAGGGCCTGCTGACCGAGTTCCGGGCCTCCATCCGACCACCCCCACCCAACCCCAGTCAGACAGACAGCAGGAAGTGAACCGCAGCCTCCGGCCCTCTCTGTGGGGGAGTGCTCACAAGGCCACTTCACCAAGCCACCAAGCTCTCCCTGTGCCTGCAACTTGGACGGACACTCACCTCCCAATGGCCCAGGCTCTTGGCAACAGGAGGACATCCAGGTGTGACCGACACAGGGAGAGGACAGCTCCATCTTCACAGGGACAGGTCGTCCTTCTCCACTCAGATGGGCTTTAAATTATTCCCATAGGGGCCAAATGAAAATAATAATGCTTTCCCAGATGGGATTTCCCTTAATTCTGTATATAACTTGTAATTTTTTTCTAATTCATTTCTTTTCCTATTTTATTTCTTCCTTAACAGTACTTTTGGCATTAGACATCCTTATTGTGAAGAAGTGATGTTAATATAAGTACCCAGTGAAGGACCAAAACTGTGTGATGAGGTTGTGTGTTGTGTGATCAATAACCAGGGAGTGGGGTGATTGTTGATGTGCCAAATACCCCCGCACCCCCCCGGCGAGTCCTGCTGTCCCTGCTGTCCCTGCCTCCCTGCCCCGATTCCAGACAATCACGTGTTTTTGTTCAATTTGCATTTCAGTTGCATTTGCGTTGAAGACGAGTGTTCTATTTATTTCTTTTATTGTTTGGAAGAGGAAAAATCGCCCAAGTTGCCCATAGAGAGTGTGGTGGTGCTGCCCCATTTAGGGACACATGTCTTCAATGCGTGTCTCCAAGGAGTGTCCAGGCAAGGGTGTCTGTGCCACCCAGGCTGCACCAGGCCAGGCAATCGTCCTTGTAAGTGGGGGACCCTGCAGGTTTCCACGAGAAACCTGCGTCAGAAGGTCCTCACAGGACACAGCAACCCTGGGGTCACAAGTGCGTTAAAACCGCACCAGGCAGCCAGGCTGAGTGGCGCCCCCTGTGTGTGAGCTAAAGGCATGTGCATGCAGGTGTGGTCTGGGGACAGGTCTTCTGGGACCACTGAGGAGAGGCTTCAAGGGAAAGGGACAGGGCTAGCTGCAGACCTCCTCGATAACAATTTGGAAACACACCCCACCTCTTCATGACTGTCCCCCCAAAACATACCCTCAGCCACGTTCATCAAGTCCCCTTAATCTGGGCCTTTCAAAAACCCAACCTCAGACACAAACACCCCGCTTCTTAAATCCAAATTATATGATTTGTTCTGCTCAAGAATCAGGTGTGTGCTTTTTTTTTTTTCAGTGCGGCTCTCTGGCTAGGGGGTTTGAATGGATGGAGACTGCAAGTATGTTTTCGCAGAGGCAGAACAGGGGAGGGGCTCTGCTGCCTTCTATCGTGGTTTGGGTTCCTGGTCACCTCCTCTGTCAGCCTCCTTCCTCCCCCTTCCCTAAAAGCACCCATTACCCATTTTAAATCATATATTTTTGTCCCTCTGAAAACGACGGCAGCAAGCCCAGGTTCTTCTGAGCTGTCAGCCCCATGGGTCCAAGCACTTGGCAGGTTTGGGGGAGGGGGGGTTCTGTCCTCTGACCCTTGACAAGAAAGCACTTATTTATGGGGCCTGGGGCATCCCCAAGACATTGCCTCAGCAGCTCAGCATTGCCCTGACTATAGCAAGACCTGCCCTCCCGGCTCCTCTCGGCAGTGGGCTTGGGCACCAGCCCCAGCACCACCAGGCCCTGCACCTGGCATCAGTGATGCCTATGTCACCCCTATGAGCCAGGAAAGACGAGGCCATGAGGGAGCACAGGGCAGGTGGGGGGATTGGAAGTCCTAGCCTCCACAGCCACAAGGTGGCATATCCAGCGAACCCAGAAGGCCCTGGAATCACCAGCAAGGGCTGAGGTGCAGGTGTCCCTGGCTGGTTGATAGCTGTATCAGCAGGCGGTGTCCAGGGTCAGGGGCTACAAGCCAGGGCCACATCCAGCCAGGTATGCCAAGGCCCAGGGCCCTTCTGTCCTGCCCCAACTGCTGCCCTGAAGCTAACTGTTTTGGGTTATCCACACTCAGCCCCAAAATGACATCCAAGGGAAAGCCTCCTAGCAACTTTCCCCCTGCCCCTCTGACCCCAGCCCCCACTGCTGCTTCCCTTCCCAGAACGACTAGGGAGCCTATTGTCCAGGCAGGCCTCTCTGCAGTGTGACCCAGGAAGCCCCCCGATTCTAACCCAGGGAGGGTGCTCCTAGGGCTGCCCAGGCCCTGGGGGTGTGGCTCTGAGGATGGGTGGGCACAAGCATGGCTGGAGAGACTACCCCACCCTCATGGCCTTTCCTTGCAAGGCCATGAGGGCAGCTGGTCCGCCCAGGCTTGACTGGCTGCCACCTCCACATCCCGAAGTCTGCCCTTGGAAACTCAGAGCCCTTGGCCTTCTCTGCCTTAGCTGCTTCCCCAGTGAGCGTTCGCAAAGCACTTGCCTAAGTACATATCACGTGTTTTAGACTCGAAGTCTTGAAGCACTGGAGTGGACCCTGCCCCCATCCCCGTGACTGAAACCTACTGAGCTGTATTCACTGCGCCGATGTCCCGGGGGAGGGCTGAGGGGGTGGGAGCCACAGAGGGGGGCGCCCTGTACCGCCGCCTGGAGCCAGGGACCATGCTCCCCCTCCGGCCAGGAATCCGAGGACACAGCTGCTCCTGGTCAGTGGTGGTCAGCCGGGTATTGAAGCCATGAAACTGTGTCTCCGTAGCGATGAGTAATACTGTGACGAGGACGTTCTTGCATTCTTCCAAGAAGAGTCCCTCTGCTCCCACCCATTCCATTGTCGTTTCGCTTCTTTTCTGTCTCAGATCCGTATTAACCACTTTGGGAAAAATCAAAAAAAGAAGTAGGCAGCTTCAGTTGCCAGATGTGCAACTCAAGGGTGGACACAGTCATCCCGAAGATTGCTTTCCATGCGTCTTGCGTTCACATTGCTCTCCCCACGACGAGGAGAGCTGAGCTCCCACATTGGAAAGCGTAATTTCAAATCACACGTGTACGTGTACCACTACATGTATACAGTGCTTGCGAGGATCCAGAACCTGTATATTGTGTGTCCCCTGTCTGCCAATGTTACATACAGATTTGGTCTAGTTTTTGTGTTTTGTTTTGTTGGGGTTTTTTTTTTTTTTCTTTTAGAATTGTATAGTGTTGAAAAAGAAATCAAATGTAAATGTCTGTTTTCATATAATGTTTTTTTTAAAAAAAAAAAAAAAAGAAAGAGAAACCATTGAGAAGGAGGCTGGTGCTTGTCCTGTGTCTCTCTTGGTTGTAAATTGCTTCTGTTTATAAGGAAATTGTGCATGGCGCGTGTGTAGCAGTCATTATCGTGTCTGTCTGTGAAATTTTTATTAAAAGGAAAACTCCATAGATGCACTTATTGACTATGTGATTAGGGTCTTCGTCCGAGACCAGCAGTCCTGAACTGCCGAAGCCAAACGAGGCGCAGTTCTAAAGAATGTGGAAGTCGCTGTGGGAGAATCGGCTAATACGAGACTTGGCCTGTCGGGAATCAGTAACCGGGCGATTCGGCAGATTTCCTTTTGATGCTTGTGATAAAGGCAAATGTACTTGTGTAGAGACATTTCTTTACCATGACGCCTAGGAGACGCTGATTTGAGGTTCACGATGTAGACTAGGACTGTATACCAAATGTAATCTTTCCGATGCTACAAGGAATTTATACGTGAGATTGATATGCAATAAACCTGTGTGCTTTTCTAAGCCTGGTGCTAGGAGCGTTACTGGGATGGGAGGACAGATGAGGGGGCGGAGCTCACTGGTGGGCAGTTCACCTGCCTGACTGAGGCATCATGGCGCCAGGCTCGGGTCTGCGTGAGCTAACCCCACCCTACACACACACTGCCACGAGGGAAGATACCGTTGGTATTCCCATTTTCCAGACAAGGAGAATGAGCTCTAGGAGGGTACCAAGTCCCCAGAGACACCCCAGTGAGGGTCTCAGCCTCCAGGTATGACAGCCTCCACGTGTGATATCCTCTAGGTGTGGCAGCCTCCAGGTATGATGGCCCCCAGGTATGAAAATCTCCAGGTGTGGCAGCCTCCAGAGCCCACACCCCGATGAACACTGGCCCACAGCAACCCAGTGGCCCAGCATTCCCACATGCAGAAATAGAACCTGCCCTGCATGGTCAGTCCCCAGCTTACTCTCCCTAAATGTGGACTCCCCCACCCTCCCTACCTGCCAGCCCTCCATGGAGGCTATACCCACCAACACCCCTTGCTTCTTACATGTCCCCGACCCCAGACAGTAGCCAGAAAGGTGGGGGCTGAGCCAATGCCCTGAGGTCCAGGAGAGCAGGCCTGGGCCTCCCTCAGGGGCTCCTCCTCTTTGGGGCCCCGGGATTCCTTCCCATGGCCCACCTGCCTCTGGGGAGCCAGACCTCCCCCTAATTCTGCTCTGACCCAGAGACCTCTGGAGCCCACCCAGGGACTTCCTCAAGCCCTTCCCACCCATGTGCATCTCCACTTTGCTCCCTGCTGGCAAAGACTAGCTAATGTCCCGGCATCCCCTAGGTCTGCAGCCTCTGGACCAGCCTTGCCCAATCCTCCCCGCCCTGCTGGGCCTCTGAATTCCTCTTGACTCCTCCCTGTCACCTCATCATCGCAGTCCCCAGGACACTGGAGCTGGGTCCCCACAGCCTCTCCTCTCTCTTCCTGCTCCCCACCAGCTCCCTAAACACAGGCCTGCACAGAGAGCTGCAGAATCCATGTCCACTGGCCTGGTGGTGTCTTCATCTGGTGTCTTCTGTAGGCAAGCACCATGTATGAGCAGCTTAAGCTCACAATAAAATTTACATCCAGGGTGAACAGACACCTGTTGGTTACCAGCCATCCCCAATGCTGATGTTTTCCTGGTCACCCCACCTCAGGGAATCCTCCCTACCTCACCCTCTGCTCGCCTTCCTCGCCACAGCTCTGGACCTCACCCTTTTTCACCTGCCACCACCTCCCGGCCACTTGGGCCACCAGGAGGCAGCTTCCAAGCGCTGGGGATGCTCTCATACCAACAACCATCCTGCCCTTGGCTTCTCCTCTCCCACCAAACTGCAGAGGGTGGTGGGTGGGCAGCATGCCCTCCACCCCCAAAGAGACCCAACCAGGGAATCTTTCCAGACAAAGCGTCCCCACCCACACTGGCATGACTCCTGTCCTTCCTCCAGAGCCCCGAGGAGACATGGCCACAGCTGGAGTTTTACACACAGGAAAACATTTTACTGCCCCACGAAGTCTGAGAGTTTCTTTGTCTTTTCTGTTTTCTTTGGAAGAAAACACGATTACAACAAGCAGAGAAATCCGGTGGTAATTTGCCTTCTCACAGCAGCTTTACCATGACTCAGGGGGTCACTTCTATCCCCCAGTCCAGGGGTGATGGCCTCCGCTGGCCCCACTGATGACATCTGTAGGCCCCCAGGTCAGGACAGAGACCCCACTTGCCTCTGTTTACTGAGTCAGAAAATATCAAATGGACTGGATGTGGGTTCTGCAAGGACAGAGAGTGCCTTGATTGATCTCTCAGTCCACAGAGCCTGGCATGAAACAAGTTCTCTGTAGAAGGCTGGGTGGATGGATGGAGGGAGGGAGGGATTGAATGAGTGGGTGGAGGCATGGATGGGTAGATGAGTAGGATAGATGGATTGGATGGATGGGTGGGTGGGTGGGCGGGTGGACGGATGATGGATGGACGGATGATGGATGGATGGATGATGGATGGGTGGATGGGTGGATGGGTGGGTGGATGGGTGGTTGGATAGAAGGATAGATGAATGACTGAATGTCTGCTGTAAGAGCCCTTCACTCAGCATGGATTCTAGCAAATCCAGTGCCTCCAAAATCCACTAAGGGGTCTGTACATGCTCTGATGGAAATACAAGGAGGTGCTTAGGGCAGGGGTCTGCTAAACAGCAGCTCCCAGTAGCTGTCAAAAGGTAAGTAGCAGAAGCTGATCTTGGAACAAGATACTGGACCCAAATCCAGGGCACTGAGCCTTTTTATGTTCTTAACACCACCAAGCAAAGTGTGTTTCCGCAGCTCGGAGCTGGTTGGGGGTAGGGGTGAGGGACGGGGAGAGCATTTAAATATTTCACGATTCTTTTTTCTTCCTGACGTGATTGACAAAGCGCCAGTGAAATCTTAAGCCTGATGGTCAGACGCGGGGTGTGCCCCGGGAGCGCAAGGCACAGAAACAACTTGAAAGGCTTCTCTCTGGGAAATATGTTTCCGTTCTCCAAGGACAAATGATGTGAATTACAAAACTGATGAATGGCCATGCTTCCAGAAGTCATTCATAGTGATCAAATGACAGATCCTGCATCCCCCATAATAGCCCTTCCCTGGAGTTCGCCACATTCGAGCCTGAGTCAAGCAAAAATCCTCCCATCTTTGTTCAGCCTGGCAACCTTCCTCCTCATTAGCCCCGGAGGGGAGAGGACAAATCTCTGGGCTGAGAGAGCTATCTGATAATAGCGCTATTGTCGGGGCGACCCCAGAGGAAAAGAGAACAGGCTTTGAAAGAATATTGCTGACAAGTGGACTTTGTCTTTCTGCGTCCCGTCTCCTTGAATAAAAGACGGAGGAAAAAGGCTCCATTTTGGAAAGGGGAAAGGAATCAACAGGACAAAATGTGTCAATAAAGAATCTGTTTTCTGGGAAAAGGGATGCTTTTTAATTTCCCATCAGATTCATTTTGGGCCAAATGAGCCCATCGGTTATTTGCAGAGAAGCTATTTTGAGAGCTGTTAACCTTATTTCTCAGGGCAGCAGAAGTTTTCCAAAAATCGAGATGTGTTCTAATTTAGGGTCAAGTGATCAGACCCAGGAGTGGCTTTTGTGCAGATAGAGGTGCCCAGGGAAGGAACGCAGCCCCACACAGAACCCACGGAGCGGTCAGAGTGTGAGAGCCATCAGCCCCAAGCCTGAACTTTAATCCTTCCCAAGAGAAGTACAACCTCACTCAACATGGCTGGGCAAAGTTTTCATGGGAATCAAGACAAGGAAACTGGAGTTTGCATCTGGAGTCCCAGGGCACAGAGAGCCGGATTCAAAGGTGACATCAACGGGAACCCAACACCATCTGAGGGTGATCCAGAGCCCAGCTACAACCTGAGGCCCTTGGAGGGGGTCCGTGGTGCCAAACAGTTAGGCTGAAACCGCCCCCCACTCCCCAAGGGAGGGCATTTGCTCTTCCTCTGCCCACCAGTATGTGTGTGACCACGTGCTCCCCAAGCCCACCGGGTCACCAGGAGATGCTAAGAAGCCAGAGACCCAGGAAGGAGCAGGATCCAGCTTGTTAATACACAGTGAAATGAAAACCTGCATCCACACAAAGACCTGTATGTGACTCTTCATAGCAGCTTTATTCATGCCTTAGGGTTCTCTAGAACCAGTGAGACAGATAGATAAATCGATGGGTAGATGGGTGGGTGGGTGGGTGGGTGGATGGGTTGGCGGGTGGATGGTTGGATGGATGGATGGTTGGATGGATGGTTGGATGGATGGATGGATAGTTAGGTAGGTAGGTACGTCGGTAGGTAGAGAGAGAGAGATGATAGGTAGATAGGTAGGTAGGTAGGCAGGTAGGCAGGTAGGCAGATAGGCAGATAGATAGATAGATAGATAGATAGATAGATAGATAGATAGATAGATAGATAGATAGATAGATAGATAGATAGATAGATAGATAGATAGATAGATAGATGATAGATAGATAGATAGGTGATAGACAGACGGGTAGATAGATGGGTAGGTAGGTAGGTAGACAGACAGACAGACAGATAGATAGGTAGATAGGGATTCACTTCAAGGAATTGGCTCACAGGATCGTGGGGTGCTGACAAGCCTCAAATCCATAAGTCAGGCAATAGGCTGGAGACTCCTATAGCCTTATGTCCCAAAATCCATAAATCAGGTGAAGAGAAGAGTAAACTTCTAGGAAAATGTCTATTTGTAGTCTGGAAGCAGAATACACCCCAGGGAAACTTCTGCTCCTCAGGTCTTCAGCTGATTGGATGAGAGCCACCCGCATTATGGAGGGGAATCTGCTTTATTTGAGGACACCTGATTTCATCACATGTAACTGCTTTATAAAAGCATCTGGGGCCTAGTGTTTGACCAAACCACTGGGCACCATTGCCTAGCGAAGTGGACATACGAAATTCACCATCGCAACTCCCAAAAGCCAAAACCCCAGAAAACACCTGACTGTCCCTCCAGTGGTGGGTGTATAAACAAACTGTGGTTCGTCCACACGAGGGAACAAGGGATACTACTCAGCAATAAAAAAGAACCAGCATGCGCAGCAAAATGGCTGAGCCTCAAAGCCATCATGCTGAATGAAAGCGTCCTGACCCAAGAGGCTGCATCTCCCGTGATTTCATTTATGTTATATTCTGGAAAAGGCAAAACTGTAGGGAAGGAGAATAGATAGGTGGTTGCCGGGGCTGGGGTCGGGGAGGGGGTGACTGCAAAGGGGCTCACAGAGCCTTTTTAGGGGGATGGAACTGCCTTATGCCATGATTGTGGTGGTGGTCATGAGACTGCACTTGAAAAGGGGATTTTATCACATGCAAATTATGCCTCAAAAATTTAACCTGAGTTTTCAAAAGCAGCAGTATCCTGCCCACTCCCACTCTGAGGCATGGATTCATCGTGATTCTTGAAGGCCTTGACATGGCGGCAGGCAGTTTACCCCACCTGGCAGGCAAAGACCCACAGTCTGCCCCATGGCCACTCCCTGGCTGTCCACCCTGTTCTGGGAGCAGACCTTCCCCCACCAAAGCCCAGGCCAGAGCCAGCAGCCTCAGGAGTGGGGTGGGAAAAGGACAGGTGGCAGGGAACAGAAAGGGCCTTCGGCTTTGCCAAGGGAGCTTCGACCCTTGCCTTACCCCAGGCCTTTGGGGTAGGCCCACCCCTAAACCCTCAGTTCTCTGAGCCCTGCCAGGAACCACCAACCTGGAGCTTCTGAGCACAAACTTTCCACTTGATGCTTGGGATGTTGTTGTTAGGTGCCATCAAGTCAGTTTTGACTCATGATGACCCTATGTACAACAAAACAAAACACTGCCTAGTCCTGCGCCATCCTCACAATCATTTGTTATGCTTAAGCCCATTGTTGCAGCCACTGTGTCAATCCATCTCCTTGAGGGTCTTCCTCTTTTTCCTGACCCTCTACTAAGCATGATGCCCTTCTCCAGGGACTGAGCACTCCTGACAACATGTCCAAAGTATGTGAGACATAGTCTTGCCATCCTGGCTTCTAAGGAGCATTCTGGCCGCACTTCTTCCAAGACAGATTTGTTCATTCTTTTGGCAGTCCATGGCATATTCAATACTCTTCTCCAATACCACAATTCAAATGCATCAATCCTTCTTTGGTCTTCCTTATTCATTGTCCAGCTTTCGCATGCATAGAAGGTGATTGAAAACACCATGGCTTGGGTCAGGCGCACTTTAGTCTTCAGAGCGGCATCTTTTCTTTTCAATACTCTAAGGAGGTCTTTTGCAGCAGATTTGCCCAGTGCAATGCGTCTTTTAATTTCTTAACTGCTGCTTCAATGGCTGTTGATTATGGATCCAAGTAGAATGAAATCCTTGACAACTTCAGTCTTTTCCCCATTTATCATGATGTTGCTTATTGGTCCAGTTGGAGGATTTTTGTTTTCTGTATGCTGAGGTGTAACACATACTGAAGGCTGTGGTCTTTGATCTTCATCAACAAGTGCTTCAAGTTCTCTTCACTTTCAGCAAACAAGGTTGTGTCATCTGTATGTTGCAGGTTGTTAATGAGTCTTCCCCCAATCTTGATGCCCCGTTCTTCTTCATACAGTCCAGCTTTTCAGATTTTTAACAACTTCTGCAGTCTGAAATTGATCAAATATGCAATCAGTAGGCATTCATAACTACTAGTGATTGGAATGTGAAAGTTGGAAACAAAGAAGAAGGATTAGTAATTGGAAAATGTGGCTTTGGTAATAGAAACGATGCTGGAGATCACATGATAGAATTCTGCAAGACCAATGACTTCTTTGTTGTGAATACCTTTCTTCACCAACACAAACGGCGACTATACAAGTGGACCTCACCAGATGGAACACACAGGAATCAAATCAACTACATCTGTGAAAAGAGACAAAAGAAAAGCTCAATATCTTCATGCTCGGGATAGAATTTAAAAATATATGAAGCACCACTGGGCACTGTCTACGCTAAATGTGTATGCCACAAAAGAATAAACCATGTATGAGATGGATAAATACTAAATTCAGGGGAGTTGTTTCCTCTGAAAAGAAAGGGAGGGAAAGAGGGGAATGGGAGAGGCTGGGGGAGAGGGATAACTTTATCTGCAATGTTTTGTAGATGCTTTAAAAAAAAAAAGTTGCTGTCAAATCAAGCCCAATTCATGGTGACCCCGTGTGTGCCAGAGTAGAACTGTGCTCCATAGGGTTTTCAATGGCTGATTTTTCAAATGTAAATCTCCAGGCCTTTCTTCCGAGGTGCCTCTGGGTGGACTTAAACCTCCAACTTTTGGTTATCAGCTGAGTATGTTCGTCGTGTTCATCACCCAGGGACTCGTTTAAAAGCACTGTAGTCTGCTGAATGGTAGCCCCCAAACAATATGTCTGTCTAACACTTGTGAATGTGACCTTGTCTGGAAAAATGTCTTTACAGTCATAATTCAGTTTAGGATCTCGAGATAAGATCATCCTTGATTAGAGTGCGCCAGAGATCCAATGACAACTGTCCTTAGAAGAGAAGAGGAGGGAAGACACAGAGGAGGAGTGATCCATCTGTAAGCCAGGAACACCAAAGGTTGCCGGCAGCCACAAGAAGCTGGAAGAGGTAGGGAATGGAATCTCCCTTAGAGCTTCAGGAGGGAGCACAACCCTGCTGACACCTTGATTTTGGACTTCTGGCCTCCAGAACTGTGAAAGAATAAAGTTTTGTTGTTTTAAGGCACCAAATTTGTGGAAATTTATTATGGCAGCCCAAAGATACAAATATACACACATTCAGGTCACCTGCCCAAAAAAAAATAATAAGAGAGAGATGGTTTTACTTCTTTTTTTCCAATCTGTATGCCTTTTATTGCTTTTCCTTGCCTAACTGCACTAGCTAGGACTCATGTTAAATGGAAGTGGTGAGAGGAGACGTCCTTGCCTTGTTCCAGAGCTTAATAAAAAAGTCATCAGTCTTTCACTATTAAGTATTATATGAGCTGTAGATGTCCTTTGTCAGGTTGAGGAAGTTCCCTTCTACTTCTATATCGCTGAGATTTTTATTCCGATTGGGTATCAGATTGGGTCAAATGCTTTTCCTACACCTATTGAAAAGATTATATGATTTTTGTCCTTTATTCTGTTAATGTGGTAAATTGTCATTGTTAGGTGCTATCAAGTCAGTTCCAACTCATAACAACCCTACAGACAACAGAACAAAACACTGCCCAGTCCTGTGCCATCCTCACAGTCATTGCTATGCTTGAGCCCATTGTTGTAGCCACTGCGTCAAAGCATCTCATTGAGGGTCTTCCTCTTTTTCACTGACACTTTCTTTGCAACAGGCATAATATGGATCTCTTCCAGTCGGTTGGCCAGGTAGATATCTTCCAAATTTCTTGGCATAGATGAGTGAGCACTTCCAGCACTGCATCCATTTATTGAAACAGCTCAATTGATATTCCGCCAATTCCTGGAATCTTGTTTTTCACCAATGCCTTCAGTGCAGCTTGGACTTCTACCTTCAATACCATTGGTTCTTGATCATACGCTATCTCCTGAAATGACTAAATGTCTACCAGTTCTTTTTGGTATAGTGACTCTGTGTCTTCCTTCCATCTTCTTTTGATGCTTCTGCGTCATTCAGTGTTTTGCCCGTAGAATACTACTGCAACTTGAGGCTTGAATTTTTCCTCCAATTTTTTCAGCTTGAGAAATGCCAAGCATGTTCTTCCCATTTGCTTTTCTAACTCCAGGTGTTTGCACATGCTATTATAATACTCTACTTTGTCTTCTCCAGTCGCTTTTTGAAATCTTCTGTTCAGCTCTTTTACTTCATCATTTCTTCTGTTCGCTTCAGCTACTTGACGTTCAAGAGCAAGTTTCAGAGTCTCTCCTGACATCCATTTTGATCTTTTCTTTCTTTCCTGTCTTTTTAATAACCTCTTGTTTTCTTTGTGTATGATATTCTTGGTTTTTTTTATTATTATTGTGCTTTAAGTGAAAGTTTACAATTCATGTTAGTTTCTCATATAAAAATTTATAAACACATTGTTATGTGACCCTAGTTGCTCTCCCTATAATGTGACAGCACACTCCTCCTTTCCACCCCAGATTTCCCATGTCCATTCAACCAGCTCGTGTCCCTTTTTGCCTTCTCATCTCGACTCCGGACAGGATCTGCCCATTTAGTCTCATGTATCTACTTGAGCATGTGATATTAATGATATTGTTCTATAATTTCCATATTCAATTGGATCACCTTTCTTGGGAATAGGCATAAATATGGATCTCCTTCCAGTCGGTTGGCCAGGAAGCTGTCTTCCATATTTCTTGGCATAGACGAGTGAGCACCTCCAGCGCTGCATCTGTTTGTTGAAACATCTCAATTGATATTCCATCAATTCCTGGAGCCTTGTTTTTCGCCAGTGCCTTCAGAGCAGCTTGGACTTCTTCCTTCAGTACCATCAGTTCCTGATCATATCCCACCTCTTGAAATGGTTGAACATCTACTAATTCTTTTTGGTATAATGACTCTGTGTATTCCTTCCATCTTCTTTTGGTGCTTCCTGCATTGTTTAATATTTTCCCCATAGAATCCTTCACTATTGCAACTCGGGGCTTGAATTTTTTCTTCAGTTCTTTCAGCTTGAGAAATGCTGAGCATGTTCTTCCCTTTTGGTTTTCCATCTCCAGCCCTTTGCACATGTCATTATAATACTTTACTGTGTCTTCTCGAGCTGCCTTTTGAAATATTCTGTTCAGTTCTTCTACTTCATCAATTCTCCCTTTTGCTTTAGCTGCTCGACGTTCGAGAGCAAGTTTCAGAGTCTCCTCTGACACCCATCTTGATCTTTTCTTTCTTTCCTGTCTTTTCAATGACCTCTTGCTTTCTTCATGGATGATGTCCTTGATGTCATTTCACAACTCGTCTGGTATTTGGTCACTAGTATTCAATGAGTCAAATCTATTCTTCAGATGGTCTCTAAATTCAGAGCAAAGATGTCTTCAGATGGTCTCTAAATCCAGAGCAAAGATGTCACCTTGAAGACTAAGGTGCGCCTGACCCAAGCCATGGTATTTTCAATTGGATCATATGCATGGGAAAGCTGGACAATGAATAAGGAAGACCGAAGAAGAATTGACGCCTTTGAATTGTGGTGTTGGCGAAGAATATCGACTATACCATGGACTGCCAAAAGAATGAACAAATCTGTCTTGGAAGAAGTACAACTGGATTGCTCCTTGGAAGAAAGGATGGAGAGACAGCATCTTACATACTTTGGACATGTTGTCAGGAGGGATCAGTCCCTGGAGAAAGACATCATGCTTGGCAGAGTACAGGGTCGGGGGAAAAGAGGAAGACCCTCAACGAGGTGGATTGACACAGTAGCTGCAAGAATGAGCTCAAGCAGAACAACGATTGCGAGGATGGCGCAGGAGCAGGCAGTGTTTCGTTCCGTTGTGCATAGGGTCGCTATGAGTCGGAACCGACTCGATGGCACCTAACAACAACAACAACAACATCTACTTGTGCTAAGAAGCACTCTCTTCACGAGTGTCATTTTATGTCTTATAGTCCAGTCTAATCTTTGTCTGAAGAGCTCGCTTCAGGAATGGTTTCAGTTCTGGGCTAACAGAGAGCCTGGGGGCCATGTCTTCCGGAGTCCCTCCAGTTTCGGTCAGACCATTAAGTCTGATCTTTTTTACTAGAACTTGAGTTCTGTGCCCCATTTCATGTATGATATTGTCGATGTCATTCCACAACTCATCTGGTCTTTGGTCATTAGTGTTTAATGCATCAAATACATTCTTGAGATGGTCTCTAAATTCAGGTGGGATATACTCAAGATCACACTTGGGCTTGTGTGGACTTGTTCTAAGTTTCTTCACCTTCAGTTTGAACTTGCATATGAGCAATTGATGGTCTGTCTGCAGTAGTAAATGTGGTAAATTACACATTAAAATTTGACTGATTTACAAATGTTAAACTAATCTTGCATCCCTAAAATAAATCCCACTTGATTGCCATATATTATCCTTCATATACATAGCTGGATTTTATTTGCTAATATTTGTCAAAGATTTCTGCATCTATGTCCCTGAAGGGTATGGATCTGCAGTTTTATTTTCTTGTAGTATCTTTGGTGTTGTTATTAGACTAATGCTGGCCTCATAAAATGAGTTGGGATGTGTTCCTTCTTGCTTGCTCTAGTTTCTGCAAGATTCTGAGTAAACTGGTATTATTCCTACCTTAAATGTTATAATTCACCATGATGTCATCAGGTCTGGGGTTTTCTTCGTGGGGAGATTTTTTTTAATTACTGTTATCAACTCAATTTCATGAATAGATACAGTGTTAAACATTCTGTTTGTTCTTGTGCCGGTTTTGATTACTCGTGTCTTTCAAGGAATTTGGCCATTTCATCTAAGTTGTTGAATCCATTGGCACTTGCTTATTCATGGCATTCTATTATTCTTTTAATGTCTGTAAGGTCTATAGTGATGTCCCTTCTTTTATTCCTGCTATTGGTAATTTGAGTTTTATCCTTTTCTTGAGCAGTCTGTTCTTGTTGTTAGGTGCTGTCGAGTAGGTTCCGACTTATAGCAACCCTATGGGCAACAGAATAAAACACCACCCAGTCCTGTGCCATCCTCACAGTTGTTGCTATGTTTGAGCCCACGGTTGCAGCCACTGTGTCAATCCATCACATCAAAGGTCTTCCTCTTTTGCACTGACCCTCTACCTTACCAAGCATGATGTCCTTCTCCAGGGATTGATCCCTCCTGATAACATGTCCAAAGTAGGTGAGATGAAGTCTAGCCGTTCTTGCTGCCAAGGAGCACTCTGGCTGTACCTCTTCCAAGACAGATTTGTTCATTCGGAACAAACTTCCTGTGCCATCTTCATGACTCTTGATATGCTTGAGACAATTGTTGCAGCCACTGTACATTTTGATTGTCTCCCAGCCTAGTAGGCTCGTTTTCCAGCACTCTATTGGATGATATTCTGTTGTGACCAATAGAATTCTCGTTGGCTGATTTTTGAAAGTAGATTGCCAGGCCTTTTTTCCTAGTCTGTCTTAGAGCTCCACTGAAACCTATCCACCATAGGGTGACCCTGCTGGTATTTGAAATACTGATGACATAGCTTCCAGCCTCACAGCAATGCACAGACAACCACAGTAGGACAAATTTACAGACAAAATTTGAAATTAGTACCTAATTATTATTACTAGGATCTGGGGCTCTGGAGCTGGACACACATGGGTTCTAATTTTACCTTCTTCATCACTAGCCAGGTGACAACAGCACAATGAATCACTTCTCAGTAAAATGGGACAATGATATCACCATCACAGAGAGTTCTTGTAAGAATTTAATAAGACGGTGCCTATAAAACACCTAGCACCAGGCCTGGCACACAGTAGGCGCTTCATAGAAGGTGACAACTCTCTTGTCAAGTTCCCATTTGCTGCTTTGGGGCTGCCAGAGGAGCAGCCACTTGCTTCCTGAGCTGAGCCTCCTGCTTAGCAAAACCATCCTGGTGGGCCAGTGAAACGGCTTGGCCCGCTTACCCCCCACACCCCCTCACCCGCCTGCTGGCCCCACCCCTCCGTGGGTCTTCCAGTAGCCAGCTCAGACAGAGCAGCCTCTGTCCACAGGCCCCCTGGCAGCTCTGTATCATCAAAGGTCAATGGGAGCCCTTTCCCAGCCGCCTGCAGGCAGGGCAGAGGCAGCCCTGCAGGGAAGGACAGGTCAGCCCAATGCCAAGGCCTGAAAAGAAAGGCGTGGGTGTTCGGCCCTTTCCTTCCGCCCCCCACATTCCTGGGGCAAGTGCCATGCCCCCAGGGAAGGCCGGGTGGGCAGGCTGGCACTGCCACCTGGTCCTGGCCTAGAGAACATGTCCCACAGCCTCAGCCTCCTGGGGGTGCTGGCCTGAAGGTTCTATCTCTTTGGGTCATGCCCAGACACGACCCAAAGTAGGCCAAGCACAAGTCTGGGTGACTTAAAGCAGGCCTCACAGGTGCACAGGACCCCTCAACCACAGCAAAGGGGCCAGCTCCTCCTGCAGACAGCAAGCGGTGACATCCTTACAGCAAATCTCCAATAGCCGTCAGGGTTGGGGGTCCACACTCTTCCCCCTGCCAGGGACCCTGTGGGTGGTTCCCTCACTTAGTGAGTGCCTGGGCAGGAGCCATCTCTTACCTTCCAAGACAAGCATCAGGAGCTTGCTCTGTCCCCAGAACCACAGGGGGGTAGGGGCTGGGAGCGCAGTGCTCTAACAGTGGGGTCATCTCCAGGACTCTGGGGGATGAGAGGAAAGAGGAGATGACCCCAAGTGGCCCAGACGTTTGAAACTACAGGCCACATGGCAGGCCAGCTCCCAGGGCTGCTTTACATTCCCTGAGGCTGACACTCTTACCAGGCTGGTGGGGAGGCCAGGAAGGGCAGGACAGGCTTGGCCTTAGTGGTACCATGTCCAGGCCCCTCTTCCACTACCACAGCTGCTCCTCTTCCTCCTGTGTGCTGGGCCATAGAGGTACAGGCCTGGCATAGCCACAGGGGTCAGAGCCTGCCCGCCTTTTCTAGGAGCTTCAGAAGTCGGAAACCCTGGTGGCGTAGTCGTTATGTGCTACAGCTGCTAACCAAAAGGTCGGCAGTTCGAATCTACCAGGTGCTCCTTGGCAACTCTATGGAGCAGTTCTATTCTGTCCTACAGGGTTGCTATGAGTCAGAATCAACTCGACGGCAGTGGGTTTGGTTTTTTGGTTTACCCAGAAGTCAGTCCAGGAGCCAAGAGGCTCCGGGTCCCAGATCACCATCCACGGACCAGCCCTTCTTCGCCCCTCACGCCACACTGGGGACCGACATGGCCAGCCTGTGCCCTTGCTCAGGTGGCCCCTGCACACAGGAGAGCACCTCCGGGCTCCCTAGCAGCCCCGGCCCCTCTGCTTGGCAAACACTGGGGACAGGGAGGAGAGAAGTTGCTGGGCAGGGACTGAGCAGGCCAGGCTGCAGGTTTGCTGGGCAGCACCACCGTCCAAACCAGGACACCAAGAAAATGCCAAGGCAGGGCCTGGAGCCTGAGGAGCTGTCCTCACCCAGCAGAGGGCAGCAAGCTCACGTGGCTACCAGGCCCTGGGGAGGCGGCACTGGGATGAGGTCCGGTCTACTCCTGGGCTGCCAGTGCCCAAATGGAGTATCCAAATGGAGCCTTTGGCAATGGCCTTTCCTGAAAAGTGGGCCATGGAGATGGAGTCAGGAGTGGAGCTGGCACTTCTTCGGCTGAGGTCTAGAATCTTGGGTCACATCTGTGAGGCACCAGGCACTTGCTGAGCACCTTTTGTATGCAGGGCCCTGGACTTGGTACTATGGGATGGATATACATCATAGTCTCGGCAAGAAGAGGCTGCCTTAACAGAGGTAATAGCATCTAGAAGAGAAGAGGTGAGTGTTGTTTCTCTTCTTCTCGTCCTAGGCTTTGAGCTCTGTTCTGGTGACCACTTTTTAAATAGGATTTGGGCAGAATGAAGCGTCTTGGGGAAAGGTGGAGTGCCTGCAATGACGAACAATACAGAATTTATGTAATATGAAGAATTACAGAAAGACAGTAGCAAGGAACAATGAAATAGTATGTCTTGGGAAGTGGTAAGCTCCCCGTCCTGGAAGTATTCAAGCAGAGGCAGGATAGCATCAGCTTCAACACACTCAGGCTTGGTCTGGGTTAGGGAGTCAGGGTGTCTGTCTCAGCCATCTTCATCCCGCTCTTTCCCTGGCAGCCAGAGGGGCCTTTCCACCACATCTGATCATGGTGCCTCCTTGGGTTGCTCCTGCCACTGGGAGGGGCTGCCCCCTTGCTAAACCATGACTTCCTCCCTGCTCTTGAAATGAAGACAGACTTCCCACCCCCCTTCCCCAGCCACAAGGGGTCCAGCCTGTCCCCACTCTCATACCACCCTGCTCCCAGGCTCTCTCTGCTCCCAGCCCCACAGGCTCCTTCCCACCTCAGGGCCTTCACATGTGCCATGCCCCTGCCTAGAGTACTTTTCTGTCCCCTCTCATCAAGCTGATTCCTGATCTTCCTCTAGGTCTCAAGTTTTGTGGCCCTTTTCTGGGGCAGTGGCACTAATCCACGTCCAGACCAGCTTTCACTCTTGGACCAGCCTTGGGTGAAGGGCCAGGAGAGAGGAATCATCAGTCAGGGTCTGCAGATGCTGCTGCATAACAAGCAAGCCTGACATCTCAGGGCTTACAGCAGGGGAGGTGGCTGAGCACCCTGATTCTCAGGGGTTTGGCAGGCTGCTTGCTCTTCCATAATGTGATATAATGCAATCACCTCCATGATGAGACCTGATACAATGTAATCACCTCCATGCTGAGATCTGATGCAATGTAATTACCTCCATGATGACATCTACTATGAGCAGCCAATCAGTTGAAAGCAGAGTTTCCTTGAGGGTGTGGCCTGTCTCCAGTATATAAACAGATGATCCGACAAGGCCCAATTCTTGCTCTGGATCCTGCATCTGACTAGTGGTCATCTGACCTCCGGTTCTTGGGATGTGAGCCAGCAACCTGCCCCCTGACCTGCTGATTTTGGGTTCATCAGCCCCTGCAACCACGAGAGTCAGGAGAAGCCTCCATGGATTTGGGTCTTTCCAGGCTCCACAACTGCCTTTTTTTGAGCCCTTCTTGGGGGCTGGAGCAGATTTCGCTGGATCAAGCATTTCTGCTTGAAAAGAGCTAGAGCAGCTCTGGAGGGGAAGCATGCAGAAGGTGGGCCGTTTTCTGTAGCCACCAAAAACACTAATCCCGTTGCTGACACATGGTGACCCTATGTGACAGAGTAGAACTGCCTCTATAGGGTTTTCTTGGCCATTCTACTCTGAAAACCTATGGTGGTAGTTCTACTCTGTCACATGGTGTCACTAGGATTTGGAATCTACTCCCGAACACCTAACAGCACAACAATCTTTATGAAAGCAGATCGCCAAGCCTTTCTTCCATGGCACTACTGGGTGGGTTCCAACTGACAAACTTTAGGTTAGTTGTTGTTGGGTGCGGTCATTGTTAGGTTAGTACACTACCGGCGTAAACAGTTTGCTCCACTCAGGGACTCCTTTCGGCAGCTGCAGAAATAGCCCACCTTCTGAATGCTTTCCCCCCAGAGCTGCTTCAGCTCTTTTCACTCAGAAATGCCTGATGCAGCAAAATCTGCTCCAGCCCCCAAGAAGGGCTCAAAAAAAGGCGGTTGTGGAGGCTGGCAAGTAGGGAATCCGTGGGTCAGGCGCCAGCTTCTTGCAAACACCAGGTTGCCTGAACACAGCACTGGGTGAGTTGCCACTGACTACGGTGGTCTCCTTCCCCGAGGGCTTCCTGGAGGAGGTGGAGGGCCGGAAGGACAGTGGGAGTTGATTCAGGGACACGATCTTGGAAGTCCAGGCACTCGGGTCCCAACCCCGGGACGCCCCTCCTCCTCCCTCGGCTCCCCCCACCCCCGTCCCGCCCCGCCCCTCGCGGCCCTGGGCGGAGGGGACCGGTCGCGAGCCGCGCTGAGCTCCCAGGAGCGGCGCAGCCAGCGGACTCCGGCCCATTCCGGAGGGGCGAGCCGGACCAGGCTGCGCGTCACGTGGGTGCGGGCCGGCCCAGGAGCAGACGGTGACGCAGGCGACCAGCTAGGTGAGGCGCGGTAGCAGCAGGTGCCCGGGCGCGCTCCGTCCCGTCCCTCTCGCTCGTCGGTAGCGCGCGCCCGCCCTCCGACGGGGCCCCAGACCCGCAGCCGCCGGGCCGCGTCCTGCAGCCCGCACGGGAGCCCACCTGGGCCGGGCTGGAGCTCGCCGCCGCCCCTGCCGCCGGGCTGGCTGCACAGGAAGTGGGGGAGGGCGGGGACCGGGAGGGACCGAGCGCCGCAGGGAGTACAGAACGCCGAGCCTGGGGATTGGACCGGCCGCCCGACCGCCCGCGGCGCAGGTAAGCCTGGGGGTAGGGGCAGCTAAGCCTGGGGGGTGCGCCTTCCCTTCCTTTGGCTTTTCCCGCAAGCCCTGCCCCGTGTCTCTGACAATTCTGTGCCCTCGCCCCAACCCCTCTCCCTGCGGGAGGGAATAGAGCACCCTCCCATCCTGGCCTCGGATGTCCCACTGCCTGCCCCTTGCCCTCCCTTGAGCCCTTCCCACCGACCTTCCGGCCCTCCCTTGAACCCCCAGGGGGACACATCCTGGCCCTAAAGAATTTTCTGCCTCCAGGTAGCTCGGTCTTGACATCAGAGCTGAGGGACTCTTAGGAAGCCCAGGGAGTTTGAAGGCGGGGTCAGGAAAGTGGACAGAATGACCTGCCCAGGAACTCTTCCCAGGATGGGCTTCCAAACCTCCTTTAGCCCTGAGAGTTCAGAGCAGCCCAAGAAGGAACCCTCCTCGGTGTGTGTGGGGGGTGGGGGTGGTGGGGGCTGGTGGAGGAGCCCTGTCAGCTCTGTGCCTCCAGCTAAGAGGGGAAGCCTGGCAGCTTCTGCTAATGAAAGCTACGGGGGCCACATACTGGGTCTTAGCAGCCCCAGCCTCAGTTTTTGCATCTGTAGAACAGAAGCAGGGATTCCTTTGAGGATTTGAGCAAGTGCTGGGCTAAGTAGGTAGTAGTGAAGACAAGTGGGTGGTGGCCTCCCCATCAGGCCTGGGCAGGGACCGACCCTTCCCTGTATCCCCAAGGTGAACCCCCTGTGCACCACTTAGCGAGGGGCTCAGGGGTTATTGTTGGGCCACCCCAGGCCAGTGATGCATGGCACCTGCAGGTCCTGGCTGAGGCTAGCAGGAGGATCCCTACCCTGCGCCCTGCGTACAATGCCACCACCCACCTGGCAGCCTAGTATATCCAGGCCAGCTGGGCTCACATTCTGGCTTTGTGTGAACTAAGGCAAATTATTGGACCACTCTGTGCCTCAGTTTCCTCACCTGTAAAATGGGAGTAATAGGAGAGCCCAGGCAGAGATTGTTCAGTCAGTCAGCTACTGCTGCTGAGCTCCTGTTCCGGCTCAGCCATACCCTTAATGATGCCGCAGTCCCAGAGAAAACAAGAATCTCAGTTATAGGGTCAGCTCTGCGCATGATCCGGGCTGACAGAAGGAGCATCTCCACAGTCCAGGTAGGAGCTGGGTGTCTCGGAAGACTTCCCACCCTAAGCTGATGTCACCGAGGATGAGACTGAGTGAGCCTGGCAGGGGTCTCCCTCATTGCTTCCTGCCTGGACACCCATGGGGAGCTTGGCTCTTGGAGTTTCAGTTCTGGTTTCTGGGTCGACCTCGGTGCTTGTCTTCTTAGCTGTGGCATGGTGCTTGGGTGATCAGTGCTGTGCATCACAGCATCTCTATCTGTAGTGACCCTGTGGATGAGTCCAGAACCCTCGCTTGCCCGATTTGCTTGTGTGCAGCCTCCTGTTTGGGGTGTGTCTGGGTCCTCACCTGACTCCATGCTGACCAGCAGAGTGGCCCCGGGCAGGTCACATTCCCTATGCATCTGGTTTCCTCACCTTTCAGAAAGAGAAATGACCCATTTTCCAGAAGTTCAATGAGGGACTACACATAGGTGAGCAAGCGTTTGGAGGACAAAGCCTGTGTGTGCCTTTCAGAGCCAGGGAGCGGGGGAAGTGTCACCTGTGGGGGTACGTGTCAGGGTACCTGTCAGGGTTCTGATTTCCACCGTGTGCTTCCTGGGGAACACGCTATGTGCGCAAGCTGGCCCTGGGTGTCTGGAGTCCAGCCGATGGTGCAAGGGGGGCCTACGGTTATAGGAACGTTCAGATTCAGAGCTGGGAGCTAGGGAGTGATGGGTGGCCTTGGGGGGGAGGGCAGGCCCTGACCTGTTGAGCTGGGGGGGTTGTTTTTTATCTGGTAACTACTGGTGCCTAGAGCGTCATTGTAAAGAGGTATGTGGGACACTTCTGCTGGGGTGGGAGGGCTGTGGCTGGGGTGGGAGGGCTGTGTTTGAGGTGGGCAGGCCCAGGTGGGTCTCCATCCCTCGCCTTTCTCCGTGAAGGTGAGCCTCCAGTTAGCCTTGACCTGGACACTGTTGATATTTTGTTCTGGTCATTCTGTGTCGTAGGGGCTATCCTGTACATTGCAGGGTGTTTGGCAGCTTCCCTGGCCTCTGCCCACTAGATGCCTGTAGGACCCCTCCCCTAGTTTTGACCGAAAAAATGTCTCCAGACACTGCCAAGTGTCTTCTGGGAGCAAAATTGCCCCCGTTGAGAGCACTCAATGGAGCTAAGCCCCTGGCCACCTTGTGAATGGGGCTGTTTTCTGTGTTGGTGTGTTTTACACAGCCAAAATCCTGCCCCAAACTGTGTGTGCATCCCAGTCCCAAGCTTGGCCAGGCAGAATTACCCAAGGACAAAGGTATCATTGTGGGTCGAGTTTGTGTTAGCAGAGGCCGAGTCCAGATGGGTGCCAGAAAGGTCAGGTGGGATCAGCTGGACCTGGAACCCTGGACTCTCCTGATTGGTGAGCAGTAAGGGACAGAGGTGCTCCAAGAGTAGGGTTGCTTGGAAGCTGGTGGCAGAGGTCCATGTGATGTCCTAACCCAAGGGATGTCAGGTTCTAAACTTGGGGCACTGTGTGTCCTGGTGGCTATGGAACAGCTGTGACCAGAATCCACAGGTCCAGGGTGGGAGGGATGGCTGGCATTTGCCCACAGGGCAGCAGGAGGGGGCGTGTGTGCTCTTAGCCACTTCCTGCTCTGGCTCTAGGATGTCAGCTACCAAGTATATG
Source organism: Loxodonta africana (assembly GCF_030014295.1). NCBI lineage: Eukaryota > Metazoa > Chordata > Mammalia > Proboscidea > Elephantidae > Loxodonta > Loxodonta africana. Next base: position 37,243,356 of record NC_087344.1, read on the forward strand.
CAGGTACCCCTGGGAGGAGACCAAAAGGAACCACTGCAGAAATCACCCAGCCCAGAGTGGAGGCCGCTTGTCTTAGTCATCTAGTGCTACTATAACAAAAATGCCACAAGTGGTTGGCTTTAACAAAGAAGTTTATTCTCTCATAGTCCAGTAGGCTGGAAGTCCGAACCCAGGGTGCCAGCTCCAGGGCAAGGCCCCCTTCTCTCTGTCAGCTCTGGAGGAAGGCCCCGCCATCAGTCTTCCCTTGGTCTAGGAGCATCGCAGCACAGGAACCCCAGGTCCAAAGGATGTGCTCTGCTCCCAGCACTGCTTTCTCAGTGGTATGAGGTCCCCATGTCTCTCTGCTCACTTCTCTCTTTTATATCTTAAAAGAGATTGGCTTAAGACATTACCTAATCTTGTAGACCTCATCAGTATTAATTGCTGCTGATCCATCTTATTACATCATAGTGATAGGATTTACAATATGTAGGAAAATCACATAAAATGGTGGACAATCACACAATACTGGGACTCATGGCCCAGCTAAATAGACAGATATTTGCGGGGGGGACACAGTTCAATCCACGACACTGCTGAATACAGACGCTGCCAAATACAGCCTGCCATGAAAGAAGCATGTGCTCGTGTGTGGGAGTGCCCAGGCACACAGGCCTCCCACCAGCACACTGCCTCTGGAGTAGAAGCAGACAACTGGGACCGCCGGACATTTGAGGAAAGCCTGAAAGATCAAGGCTGACAGAGGCTGAGACAGGAGAGAAAGAAAGTGCATAGAGGAATTGGAGCCAGGCTAGCAAACAGAGAGAAACTCATTTTAAAATACATATAATCAGTATTGTCTAAGTTAATAGTCACTGTTGCATCTACAAACAAGAACAGGATGCTACGAATAACGAGTAATGAGAGAGCAAAAGAGAGCTCTGTGTATGATAATGAAAATGAAACTTCAGTGGAGATATTGGGAAGTTGAGAAAACCTCTCACAAAGGAGAACAAAAAGATAAAAAACTAGAGAGAAAAAATAAGAAATCAGGAGATAATTCCAGAGGTTTCAATACTCGTTAATAGGTATTCCAGAAGGAGAAGGCAGAGAGAAAGGAATAGAAATAATTATTACTTTTTAAAATACTGAAATACGCAGATCTAAAAGAGATCCGTGACCAGAATGGAAGGGCCCACCACGTGCCTGGCTCAGCGGCTGCACGTGGATCCATCCAGAAGCATGTCACCATGAAATGTCAGGGCTCCTAGCTAAAGAGGAGAGCCCCACACCTTCAGCAGAGCTGGGGGAACGGGGGAGACCACAGCTCTTACTCCAGGGGTGAGAAATTGGAATGGGGTCAGGGTTTATCACCAGCAACACTGGTAGCTAGAAGAGAAGAGAGCAATGCCTTCACAGTTCTGGAAGGAAATAATTTCTAACAAGAAACCTAAACTCAGCCAAGCTGTCAGTCAAGGGAGGGGAGGGGTAGTTAGAAAAGAGACATTTCCAGACGGTCACAAATATAGCTCTCCTGCCGCCTCCTTAGAAGAGAGCTAACGAGTGTGAAGGAAGGAAGCAAGAAAGAGTGCCGAGACCAGGAGGCAGAGCCCCGAACCCTGGAAAATGGTGAAGGGGGATCCAGGGTCCCTGTCAAAGCACGAGGCAGGCAGAGGCTCTCTGGAAAAAACGTGGACCCATGTGTGGAACATATGGAAATGATTATCAAAAAAGCTCATGGCACTTGGCCTCCACCAGGCTGAGTCCAGTACAACTAGATGGTGCCCGGCTACCACCAATAACTGCTCTGACAAAGGTCACAATAGTCCTGGACAGAGCTGGAGAAAAACATAAAACAAAATTGTAACTCAAAAAGAAAGACCAGGCTTGCTGGCCTGACAGAGACTGGAGAAACCCTGAGAGTATGGCCCTTGGACACCCTTTCAGCTCAGTAATGAAGTCACTCCTGAGGTTCACCGTGTAGCCAAAGATTAGACAGGCCCATAAAACAAAAACGAGACTAAAGAGGCACACCAGCCCAGGGGCAGGGACTAGGAGGCAGGAGGGAACACGAAAGCTGGTAATAGGGAACCCAAGGTTGAAAAGGGAGAGTATTGACATGTCGTGGGGTTGTCAACCAATGTCATAGAACAATGTGTGTACTGACTGTTCAATGAGAAACTAGTTTGTTCTGTAAGCCTTCAACTAAAGTACAATTTAAAAAAATTGTTTTAAATAAAAAAGCACATGGCAGAAATGTTGGAACACCTGGGGGAAAATTATCAGGAGAGAACTGCTTAGTGAAAGGAGAGGCAATGATTAACAAGAAGAAAGCGCAATCTTTGATAGAGCTGACATTTCGCTGCCTCGCTAACACAAACCCCATCACGATACCGCCTGCAGGGGCATGGAGGGAGGGCGGGAATGCCTAAACTTAGGCGAACACAGAGTAGCAGGGTGTACAGTGTCTAGAAACGGGAAAGGCTAGAGGGGCCCAGAACAGTGGCCTCCGGGGAGCAGGGCGGCGTGGAGGGGAACGCCCATCTTTCATGATAAACTCGTGGGTATTAGTTACCTTTTGAAGCTATGGCAATGTATTTCATTAAGCAAACTAAAAATGAGAAAGCAAAGAATCAGCAGTGGTCCTACTAAGGCGAAGGAGTCCCTGGGTGGTGTAAACATTAGGTGCTCAGCTGCAAGCTGCAAGGTCGGCAGTTCGAGTCTACCCAGAAGTTCCTCAGAAGAAAAGCCTGGTGACCTGCTTCCAGAAAACCAGCCATTGAAAACCCTGTGGAGCACAGTTCTAGTCTGACACACATGGGGTCGTCATGAGTCAGGATCAACTCGACAGCAACTGTTTTACTATGGCCGCAGTCTCCGAGAGCCAGCCCCCGAAGGATTTGATGGCTCCTTGGACCTGGTGCAGAGTGGCAGGCCACTGCCCGAAGCCCTCAGTAGAACTCACTCTCCTTTCTGCCCTGGGTCCCGTGCCAGGCAGAATGGGTGCCCTGGGCACAGGCTTCTGAGCCTTGGGCGTGGCCACCTGACTGAGAACGGAGGTCACACCCAGCAATGGCTGGCCCAACAGGTTCCCCATTTGGGCGCCTTCCGCCCCTGGAGCAGACTTTGCCCTCAACCTGGGGAGGGGCTGCTGCAGCCAGCAGACTGTGTGCAGGTCAGGGCTTAAGGAGAGCTGGGCTTGGACAGAAAGCCTACCTGGGGCCCCAGACGGGGGTGGAGAAACAGCATGGCCATGGCAAAGGAGGGAGGGACAAGGACAGGGGAACGGACAGGCAGGGGATTCTCTGTAGGGTGCTTGTGGGCATTCGTTTGTTTGGTGGGCGGTGGGGCACATCAATGCTGCTGGCCTTCGATGCCGCCTGTTCTTTATAATAGTGCAAAGTGCCTCCCAGGTTAAAATCGCTTTGTTGTTAGGCGTCATGGAGTTGATTCCGACTCATAACGACCCCATGTGACAGAGTAGAACTGCCCCATAGGGTTCCTAGGCTGTTATCTTTAGAGAAGCTGATCACCAGCTCTTTCTCCTGCAGAGCCGCTGGGCGGGTTCAAACCACCAACCTTTCAGTTAGCAGCCAAGCCCTTACTCATTGTACTACCAGGTTCCTTTATAAGGGAAATCAATCACCTTAAGAATAAAAGGACACACTGAAGTTTAGCATCTTCTGGCCATCTGTTTGGGTGCATTTTGCTTGGATGCAAACCTAAAACAAACCCATTTCCCATCGAGGCCGGGTCATGCCTCAACAGCATTATTCTGGGTAAATGAACCCTGGAGGTACAGACACCTCCCGCCCCCGCCCCCAACACGCGCGCAGCCGGGCCCTGGGCCAGCCAGGCCACACTTCACAGCCCCAGCTCCCGGGGGAGGGTGGGGTGACTGCTGCTGTCCTCAGGCCCGGAATGTTCTGTGGAATGTGCAGGCTGCCCTCCCGGCGTGGGGGAGCCAGGCTCCGCGGCAGCCCCTCCTTGGCCACAGTACAGACTCAGCCGCACATGCTTTTCTGGAGTGGTTTAGCAGAGAGAAGCGTTTTTGGAGAACTTGGTGGCTTCCGGCACTGATCAGGGACACGGAGCCAGGCTTCCTGGGTGCCCTGTCGTGACCCTTGGCTGTGCTGTGATTTAGGTCAGTCATGTGGCAGTGAAGGGATTCCTGGGCCACAGCTTGGAACCTCCTGGGAGAGGCCCAGACTCAGGGCTGGCAGCTAGTGTGTTGACGGGGGGCTGGGACCCACCAGTGGTTCTGGGTGGTAGAGCCCCCTGAGCCCGCCCACAGCCCTGGTCCACCCAGCAGTATGTCCCTGCTGGGAGCAGGAGGGGCTGGTTCCCAAACCTAACTCCCATGGAACTGCCAGTAATTCTAAGGTTGGCATTCTCTTCCAAATCCACAGGGAAAATAGGAAGGTGACACCGCCGTGGGTAAGCTCTGAGTCCCAAGCCTCAACCTCCAGCTGGGCCACCATGGGCAGGCAACTTGGCGACATTGGGCTTCAGTTTCCTTCCTTGCATGGCTCTGACTGTCTTAGTGTCTGCAAAGTTCTGGGACCTCATGTAGGAAGCCTAGGGAATGGTGGTTATGCTGCTTTTATCGGAATAAAAGGAAGAAATTTTGGCCTCACCAAGCCCTCCCCAACCCTGGTCAGTGTAGCGTGCGGCCATCCTTGTTCTAGCTCAAGTTAGTCCCGGCCACAGAGGTGGCCCCGTGGTGCAGGCTCTGTTCTCCGCACTTTGCACTGATTAGCCCATTGACTCTTCACAGCACCCTCCCGAAACCAGTTGCCATGGAGTCAGTTTCAACTCATGGCCACCCCACGTGTGTCCAAGCAGAACTGTGCTTCATAGGGTTTTTTTTTTTTTTAATTATTGTGCTTTAAGTGAAAGTTTACAAATCAAGTCAGCCTCTCATGCAAAAAGTTACACACACCTTGCTGTGCTCTCCCCCTAATGAGACAGCACACTCCTCCTCTCCACCCCGCATTCCCCATGTCCATTCAGCCAGCTCCTGTCCCCCTCCGCCTTCTCATCTCCCCTCCAGACAGGAGCTGCTCACATAGTCTCACGTGTCTACTTGAGCCCAGAAGCTCACTCCTCACCAGTATCATTTTCTGCCTTATAGTCCAGTCCAGTCCTTCATAGGGGTTTTAATGGCAGATCTTTTGGAAGTAGATCGCCAAGCCTTTCTTCTGAGGCACGTCTGGGTGGACCAGACCTTCCAACTTTTCCGTTAGCAGCCGAGCCCTTGCCCATTTGTATCACCCAGGGACTCCACAGTATCCGCAGGAGGTGGGTGTTATTGTTATTGTCCCCATTGTATAGATTTTGAAACTGAGGCACAGAGAGTTAGCATCATTTGCTCATTGAAGACCATTTGCTGGACCATAGGGCAGTTCTATTTCTAGCTTTTTAAGGAAGCGCCAAATCAATTTCCAAAGCGGTTGTACCATTTTACATTCCCCCCAGCAGTGTGTAAGTGTTCCAGTCACTCCACAACCTCTCCAATATTTATTATTTTGTGTTTTTTGGGTTAATGCCAGCCTCGTTGGGATGAGATGGTATCTCACTGTAGTTTTGATTTGCATTTCTCTAATGGTTGATGATCGTGAGCATTTCCTCATGTATCTGTTAGCTGCTTGAATGTCTTCTTTGGTGAAGTGCCAGTTCATATTCTTTGCCCATTTTTTAACTGGGTTATTTGTTTTTTTGTTGTTGAAGTTTTGCAGTATCTTGTAGATTTTAGAGATTAGACCCTGATCAGATACGTCACAGCCAAAAATTTTTTCCCAATCTGTAGGTAGTCTTTTTTGCTCTTTTGGTGAAGTCTTTTGATGAGCATAAGTGTTTGATTTTTAGGCACTCCCAGTTATCTAGTTTCTCTTCTGGTGTTTGTGCATGGTTAGTTACGTTTTATATTCTGTTTATGCCATGTGTTAGGGCTCCGAGCGTTGTCCCTGTTTTTTCTTTGATGATCTTTATCGTTTTAGATTTTGTCTTTAGGTCTTTGATCAATTTTGACTTAGTTTTTGGGCATGGTGTGAGGTATGGGTCTTGTTTCATTTTTTTGCAGATGGATATCCAGTTATGCCAGCACCGTTTGTTAAAGAGACTGTCTTTTCCTCATTTAACAGACTTTGAGCATTTGTCAAATATCAGCAACTCATAGGTGGATGAATTTATGTCTGGATTCTCAATTCTGTTCCACTGGTCTATGTATCTGTTGCTGTACCAGTACCAGGCTGTTTTGACTGCCATGGCAATATAATAGGTCCTAAAATCAGGTAGAGTGAGGCCTCCCACTTTGTTCTTCTTTGCTAATGCTTTACTTATCAGAGACCTCTTTCCTTTCCATATGAAGTTGGGGCGATTTATTTCTCCATCTCATTAAAAAATGTCATTGGAATTTGGATCAGGATTGCACTGTATTTGTAGATCTCTTTGGGTAGAATAGACATTTTCACAATGTTGAGTCTTCCTGTCCATGAACGAGGTATGTTTTTCCACTTACGTAGGTTTCTTTTGATTTCTTGCAGTAGTGTCTTATAGTTTTCTTTGTATAGGTCTTCTACATCCCTGGTTAGACTTATTCCTAAGTATTTTATCTTCTTGGGGGCTATTGTAAATGGTATGGATTTGGTGATTTCCTCTTAGAAGTTCTTACTGTTGGTGTAGAGGAATCCAACTGATTTTTGAGTGTGTATCTTGTATCCTGATACTTCACTGAACTCTTCTATTATTTCCAGTAGTTTTCTTGTGGATTCTTTGGAGTTTTCTGTGTATAAAATCATATCACCTTCAAAGAGGGATACTTTGACTTCTTCCTTACCAATTTGGATGCCCTTTATTTCTTTTTCTTGCCTTATTGCTCTGGCTAGCACCTCCAGCACAACATCGAATAAGAGTGGTGATAAAGGACATCCTTGTCTGGTTCCCATTTCTCAAGGGGAATGTTTTCAGGCTCTCTCCATTTAGATGCTGGCTGTTGGCTTTCTGGGAATTCCCCTTCCATTCCTATTTTGCTGAGAGTTTTTATCATGAATGAGTGTTGGACTTTGTCAAATGTCTTTTCTGCATCAGTTGATAAGATCATGCAATTTCTGTCTTTTGTTTTATTTATGTGATGGATTGCACTGACAGTTTTTCTAATGTTGAACAAGCCCTTCATCCCAGTACCCAGTGCCGTCGAGTCCTGGAGTGAATTCCACTTGGTCATGGTGAATTTTTTTTTTTGATATGTTGTTGAATTGTATAGGCTAGAATTTTGTTGAGGATTTTTGCATCTATATTCATGAGGGATATTGGTCTGTAAGTTTCGTTTTTTGTGGTATCTTCACCTGGTTTTGGTATCAGGGTTATGCTGGCTTCATAGAATGAGTTCGGGAGTATTCCATCCTTTTCTATGCTCTGAAATACCTTTAGCAGTACTGCTATTAACTCTTCTCTGAAAATTCGGTAGAATTCTCCAGTGAAGCCGTCAGGGCCAGGGCTTTTTTGTTGTTGTTCTTGGGACTTTTTTAAATTACCTCTTCAATCTCTTCATTTGTTTTGGGTTTATTTAGCTGTTCTACCTGTTTGTGTTAGTTTAGGTAGGTAGTGTGTTTCTAGAAATTTGCCCGTTTCCTTTGGGTTTTCAAATTTGTTGGAGTACAGTTTTTCGTAGTATTCTGTTATGATTCCTTTAATTTCATCTGAGTCTGTTGTGATATCACCCATCTCAATTCTTTTTCAGGTTATTTGCTTCCTCTCCTGTTTTTCTTTTGTCAGTTTGGCCATAGGTTTATTGATTTTGTGGATCTTCTCAAAGAACCAGCTTTTGGTCTTGTTACCTCTTTCAATTGTTTTTTCTATTCTCTATTTCGTTTATTTCTCCTCTAACTTTTATTATTTTCTTCCTTCTGGTGTCCATGTATTTCTTTTGGTGCTCTACTTCTATTTGTTCAAGTTGTAGGGTTAATTCTTCGATTTCGGCCCTTTCTTCTTTTTGCATGTGTGCATTTATTGCTATAAATTGACCTCTGAGCACTACTTTTGCTGTGTTCCAAAGGTTCTGGTAGGATGTGTTTTCATTCTCATTTGATTCTGTGAATTTCTCTATCCCGTACTTAATTTCTTCTATAACCCAGTAGGTTTTGAGCAAGGTGTTGTTCAGTTTCCATGTATTTTGATTTCTTTTCCTTGCTTTTTCTGTTACCGATTTCTACTTCTACGGCTTTATGTCAGAAAAGATCCTTTGTAATATTTTGATGTTTTGGATGCAATTGAGGCTTTCTTTGTGGCCTAATAAGTTGTCTATTCTGGAGAATGTTCCATGTGCTTTGGAAAAGAAAGTATACTTGGCTGCTGTTGGGTGGAGTGTTCTGTATATGTATATGAGATCAGGTTGGTTGATTGTGGCATTTAGATCTTCCGTGTCTTTATTGTACTTCTTTCTTGTTGTTCTCTCCTTCACCAAAAGGCGTGTTGAGGTCTACAACTATTATTGTGGAGTTGTCTATTTCTCTTTTCAATGCTGTTAGAGTTTGCTTTATATATTTTGGAGCCCTGTCATTGGGTGCAAAATATTTATTATGGTTATGTCCTCCTGGTGTATTGACCCTTTAAACATTATATAATGTCCTTCCTTATCCTTTGTGTTGGATTTTGCTTTAAAGTCTGTTTTGTCAGAGATTAATATTGCCACTCCTGCTCTTTTTTTTTTTATTGTTGTTTGCTTGATATATTTTTTTCCATTCCTTGAGTTTTAGTTTGCTTGTGTCTTTGAGTCGAAAGTGTGTCTCTTGTAGGCAGCATATAGACAGATCGTGTTTTTTTTAATCCATTCTGCCACTCTCTATGCCTTTATTGGCACATTTAGTCCATTTATATTCGGCATAGTTATTGATATGTTTGAGTTTAGTGCTAGCATTTTGATGTGTTTTGTGTGTGTATGTTGTTGACAGTTTCTTTGTTCCACTTAATATTCTGTGCTGAATTGTTTTTCTTTATGTATTTTCTTTTCATCTTTTTCATTGTTGTTGATTTTGTATTTGCTGAGTCTTTGGTTTTCTTGTTTCTTATTTTGATGTGTAGGTTTGTTAGTTTCCTTTATGGTTACCTTAATATTTACCTCTGTTTTTCTAAGTTTAAACCAATCTTTTATTTCTTGATCACCTTGACTTCCTCCATATGAAAGTTCTATGGCTACATTATTTAGTCCCTCTTTTTTGTTTTAATGTTGTCATCTTTTACATATTGACATCTCTGTTTCCCTATTTTCAGTGTTTTAGCTTTGATTTATTTTTATGACTTCCCTACCTGGGTTGATATCTGGTCGTTCTGTCCTGTGTTCTAGTCTTCAGTAGTTATCTGATGTTATTGATTTTCTTACAGGAGGACTCCCTGAGTATTTCTTGTAATTTTGGTTTGGCTTTTACAAATTCCCTAAATTTCTGTTTATCTGGAAATGCCCTAATTTTGCCATTGTATGTGAGAGACAGTTTTGCTGGATATATAATTCTCGGGTGGCAATTTTTTTCCTTCAATGCTTTTATATATATCATCCCATTGCCTTCTTGCCTGAATGGTTTCTGCTGAGTAGTCTTATTGACTCTTCTTTGTAGATGACTTTTCATTTATCCCTAAAAAAAAAAAATTTTTTTCTAGCCACTTTTAAAGTTCTTTCTTTATCTTTGGGTTTGGCAAGCTTGATTATAATATCTCTTGGTGACTTTTGGGATCTAACCTGTGTGGGGTTCGATGAGCTTCTTGGATAGATATCTTCTCATCTTTCATGGTATCAGGGAAGTTTTCTGCCAACAAGTCTTCAACAATTCTCTCTGTATTATCTGTTATCCCCCCATTTTGGTACTTCAATCACTCATAGGTTATTCTCCTTGATAGAATCCCACATAATTCTTAGGGTTTCTTCATTTTTTTTCATTCTCTTATCTGATTTTTCCTCAAATAAATTTGTATTAAGAGCTTTATCTTCAGTCTCACTAATTCTGATTCCATTGCCTCAATTCTGGTCCTACGACTTTCTATTGAGTTATCTAATTCTGAAATTTTATTGTTAATCTTTTGGATTTCTGTTTGCTATTTCTCTATGGATTCTTGCAGCCTCTTAAATTTGTCATTTATGCTCTTGTGTAATCTTCTTAAGTTCCTCTGTTGCTTTGTCTGTGTGTTCCTTGGCTTGATCTGCATTTTGCCTGATGTCCTTCCTGATCTCTTGAAGAGCTCTATATATTAATCTTTTGAATTCTACCTCTGGTAACTCCAAGACCTTTTCTTCCTCCAGGAGGTTTCTTGGTTCTTTGTTTTGGTCACTTGCTGAAGCCATCATGGTCTACCTCTTTATGTGATTTGATATGACGTGTTGTCTCCAAGCCGTCAAGAAGTTATTATATTTATTTTATGTTTGCTTACTCTGTCCTAGCTTCTTGTTTTGTTTTGTTTTGATATGCTCAAACAGGTTGGTCGTGTGAGCTACTTTGATTATTGATGTCTTTGAAGCCCTCGTGTTCTGTCACCAGGTGGTTGGAGCTGTTACTAGGTATGTGAGCCCAGGAGTCCATTTACTTTTCTTGTGTGGATTCAGCTCAAGTGTCCAGATCATTGGTCATTGAGTGTGTGGTGCAAACTCTCACCTACAGTCCTAAATGGGCAGGGGTGATTGAAGTAGGCACAGGTATCTGGCTGCAGTAGGGGGTCATGTGCTGAGCAAGGCAGGGGGCTGACAGCTGCCCCTGAGTACCTGGGTGGAAGACATGTCCCTGTTCCATACAGCACATAGGTGGGTGGGTTTTGCAGCCAGACTTTGAGCACCCAATACTGTTGGCTGTAAGGACTGGGAGTCATCACTTACTCTCAGGCCCCTGTCATTGGCAGCTAGGTGGAGTGGGTGGAACCACCAGTTTTCAGGCCCCTGATATGGGTAGGTGAGGACCCTGCTTAATGGGCAGGGTGGTGTCAAGTGTCACAAATCTGCCACCCCCCCCTTAGCTGTTGCAGTTGCAAATAGGCTTCAGGTATATAACCTGTTGTACTGTGCTAATGAGAGCCTACGCTGTTGAAATGAGCCCACACAAGTCTATGCAAGGGTGAAACCAAAACCAAACCCACTGCCGTCGAGTTGATCCCGACTCATAGCGACCCTACAGGACAGAGGAGAACTGCCCCATTGAATTTCTAAGGAGCACCTGGCAGTGAAAGGCATTCAGAGTCCATGGACCCCTTATGCCTGTGCCTAGGCAAAAGGGCTGTGCCTGCCCTGAGTTCCCAGCTTAGGGGAGCCGGCAGATTATTTTTTCCTGTTAATTTGTTTGCTAGTTTGTTCCCTCTCCAAAGCCAGGAGAAGGGCTTGGGGCACTGGACAGGTCCTACTTCCAGCCCAGGGGACACAGCAATTGCTAAAGCTGGACCAGACCCAGAGCAGAGCAGGGAGGGGACAGGTAAATGGGAGAGAAGTACTTCCTGGAGGGGGGAAAGGTTTTTTTGATCCCGCACAGTAAGTAAGGTGCTTGTACTTATCTTTCACTGATTCAGTGCTGCTTCTCCCTAGTTCCAGAGCCTTGGGCAGACCCTCCACCTCTTGGTTTCCCCCTGTGTGGAAAACACTTCCCGAGAGCTACTGCTTGCCTCAGCCCACATGTGCCAGCCAATCCAACCTGCAGGGTGCTGGCCAGGTCAGGTCTGGCAAATCTTTGCTGCCTCTTAACTGCCTCTCCCTCCTCCTGCTGCTCAGTCTGACTCCTCAACTTTGTCTTTGATGTTCAGGGCTCCTAGGTTGTCATATAAAATCGATTCACTTGTTTTTTCGGGTCTTTGTGGTAAGAGGGACCACAGGAAGCATCTGACTACTCCGCCATCTTGGCTCTGCCCCCTGCTGCCATGGGTTCTTGAGGAGTAGAGTGATGAGAAGAGAGCTGTAGCAGTTTCCCAGGCCCTGTAACAAAGTGCCATACAGCGAGTGACTTAAAACAACAAAAATTTATCCTCTCACAGTCTGGAGGCTAGGAATCTGAATTCAGGGTGTCCGCAGGGCCAGGTTCTCTCTGGAGGCTCTAGGGGAAGACACTTTTCTTTGGCTTGGCTTGGGGCTGCATCACTGCAGTCTCGCCTCCATCACATGGCCTTCATCCTTGTGTCTCTCTGTATCTCTGTTTCCTTTTCTTATAAGGACACCAGTCGTAAAGAGATTAAGACCCACCCTACTCCAGTGTGACTTCACGTGAACTAATTACACCTGCAAAGACCTTATTTCAAAATGAGGCCAGGTTACAGGTACTGGTGCTCAGACTTCAGCATATATTTTGGCGGGACACAATTCAGTCCATAACAGTGACAGCGGGAGAACAGATCCTCAGGATGGAGTGGCCAGAGGCTAGTACTCATGAGGCTTGTAGTGGCTGGGGAACGGCGAGGGCACGAGTGTCCCCTGGCCCCATCCAGCCTCGGGCTGAGCAATGCCCCATCAGTCGGGATGAGCCTGACTCTGCTGCAATAACAAGCAACCCTGTAGGTGCTCATCAGTAAAGCCTCACTTCCCACTCCAGCTGCATCCCAGGTCAGCTAGAGGTCTGCACATCTGAAGCCTTCGCGGGCCACCGGCCAGTGCAACCCCATCACGACACCGTGTCTATGGTCAGCACAGCAGAGGTAGGGGAGATGGCAGATCACGCACTGGCACTTAAAGACCCTGCCCAGGAGGGACACACAGCCCTTCTACTCATGTCCTGTGTCATTGGCCAGAGCAAGTCACAGGCCATGCCCTACCCAAAAGGGCAGGAAAGAGGAGAGGGAACAGTTGGAGACAGTACTATGGACAGCGTGAGGGGCCGGGCTGCGTACTATGCTGGTGCCAGGCCAGGGTCTGGAAGTGGGGCCAGTGGGGGATGACAGAGAGGACCGGGGGAGAGATGGGCTCAGGGGGAGGGGAGGGTTGCGGGACACAGGCTGCTGGGAGGGGCGAGCCAGAGCACCTGAGGGGCGGTCCACAGGTGGCACCAATGCCAATACCCATGCCAGGCAGGGTGTCCTGGGGCCATAGACTCAGGGTTGGAGCTCTGCAAATGCCTCCCCCAACTTCTGCATTTACGCACCCACAGTGACAAGGTGTACCAGCACTCTTGGACTAGGTCCTGGACATTTCCTGAGGCAGGGATGGTCAGCCACATTCCACGCCCAGAAATGTGGGAGAGTGAGGGTGTGTTGCTGCCACATGAGAGACCACGTAGAAGGCTGGCCTGGTCGTATTGCCCGCCAGATGGTGTAGCTACCGGAAAGAAGGAATCAGACAGGCCAGGGGCCCATCTGGATCCGCCGTGTCCGGACGTGTCCTTGGCCAGGTCCCCAGGCCCCTCTGGGCCTCATGTCTTCCTTTGCACAATGAGAACGGGACAGCCCATGCCTCCAGGACCAAACGCGATCATGCCCCTAAACCACCAAAGCAGAGCTGACTTCAGGGCTCTGGGATGTTGCCATAAGGTAGATGCTGTGGTCACACCACGTGATCTGGCTCAGGCTTCGGGGAGCTCCACAGGACAGTGGGATCGTCTCCATAGTGACCATGAAGGAGTCATGCCAAGAGCTGGGTGCCAGTCCAGGTGACCCAGGAGGCTCATGACTAAGCTGGATTCCGGCCCAGGTCTGCAGGGCCCAGGCACCATGCATGCACACCCACCCACCCAGCTCAGGGGGTTTCCTCAGCAGGCCTGCTGCCCACCAGACAAGCAGGGTGGCCTTGCAGACCCAGCCTCTACCCCCGAAGATGGAGAACTGGCCACCTGACCTCCACAATGCTGACCCTGCAGGTGCCCGGCCCAGGCAAGCCCCTCAGCCCCAGGGAGGCACCTGATGGTCATGGGTGGTGCTCATGGCTGGCCACCACCAGCTGCCATGGCGCCCTTTGCTTATGGTGGCCTGGGAGCTGCAGGGAGCTGTGACCAGGGTAGACACAATGAAGAACAGGTGAGGCCAGGTGGGCAGAAGGACAGTGTCCGTTTGACAGGTGTGGGGGAGCAATGCCCTTGTGGGCTGCCCTCACCTCTATCCTGTCCCTCCCCAGGTCCCTGAGACTGCCCAGCATGTCCCAGCGGTACTCAGACAGCTCCTTGGATGAGAAGCTCCTAGAATACCGCTTCCACTCTGAGCTTCAGCTCGATGCCAACGGCAACCCAGCATGTGGGCTCCCCATGGTCCGGGGCTCCCTGCGGGTCAGGGACAGGACCACTTCCGAGCCTGAGGCCCCGGCACCCCCAGAAGACATAGAGCCGCGGCCCATCGTCTTGAGCACACAGAGCCCCGCCGCCCTCAAGATGGGCACTGAGCAGCTGATCCCCAGGAGCCTGGCCGTACACAGCAGGGCAAAAGCACCAGCCCGTCACCAGAGCTTCGGGGCAGCCATGCTCAGCAATGAGGCCGTCCGACGGGGCCCTGGGCTCCCCTCGGGCCCCAGCTTCTCTCTGGACGACCTGGATGTAGACGCAGGCTCAGGGGGCAACCTGAGGAGAAACCTACGGAACCAATCCTACCGGGCAGCCATGAAGGGCCCAGGGACGCTGGGCAGTGAGGGGGGCCCCACCCAGCTCAGCCCCCGGCTCCAGGCTCTGGCCGAGGAGCCCAGCCAGCCTCCCGCTCGAGCCCAGACCAAACACAAGGTAGGGGGGACTGCCTGCCTGGCTATATTTAGTTGGGCCCAGTGGCCAGGCTGTATGCCGAGTGCAAATGTAGCCCTTTCACGGGTGAGGCAGCTGAGGAAGGTTAAGGATCTCACCCAGGCCCCACTGTGGAGTCCCCACTCTCAGCCGCGGCGTTAACCCTCTCTGAGGTGGGCTAGCTGAGTGGCAAGTGTTAATGACAAGTTTGTGGAGCACTAGCCCTGGCTCAGTCTGCCCGAGGGGCTCCATCCAGGGTCAGGAGTGGCTGGGCCTCCGGCTCAAGCCTGCACGCCCCTTCAGCCAGCACTCAGGCACCTGCAGCCAGGAGGGTAGATGTCCCCACGTCTCTGGACTCCGGCATCCCTTGCCTGGCTCGGGACTGGCCTTTGTAGGGAGCCACCAGCGGAGAGGCCATGTGCATGAAGTTCAGGCCCCTACCCAACCCTGCCTTGTTCTCCTGCCCTGGTGGGCCTGGGGTCTGGTGGGGGATGGGATACAGAAGCTGACAGGGAGGAGAACCGAACCACTGGGGCTTCTTCAGCAGCCTGGGAAAGCCCGGAAGTTTCTCGGGGGTGGAGCAGAGAAGCAGGCCTGCCCCCCGGCTTTTCTATGCTGGCCTGCCCAGGCCCATCCTAGAAGCCCCAGGCACCCACTACCTCTGTGAAGACCTGGGGCGGGGCCTTGCTTCTGAGTGAGCTCGGCAAGTTCTGAACCTTCTTGAGCCCCAGCGTCACCATCTGTAAGTACAGATGACAAGGGCAAAACCTGGGGGGCGGGGGTCTCAAGAGGAGACAGTGTGGCCACGGGGGCCAAGGGCCATGCAGGGTGCTGGGAAGGAGGCATGCTGAATAGTGGTGTCTACTCTCGTGGCTGCCCGCCCCCCACCCCTTCTCGGCCTCCTGTGCCCATGGCTCCTGCCCTGACCTAGTGGTGGCCTGGCCAAGCCATGGGGGCGACTAAAGTTGTAGGTAGGGTCCCCGGTGCCCCCGCTGCCAACACTGTCTTTGGTCTAGAAAGTCACCTGGCTGGGTGGGGGGACTGACTTCTCCTCCAGGCCTGCCTGAGAGGCCTAGGTCCAGCACCCGCCTCAGGACCTCTTCTGCCGTCCCTGCATCCCAGGGACTGGCACCCCACATGCCCTGTACCACCCAGGCCAGGCCAGTAGGCTCCATTCAGTCATCCGTTGGGGGTTCCTGCTTTTAGCAAATGCTTCCTCAGCATCTACTACACACCCGGAGCTGGGCTTCTTAGAAGCGCCCAGGGTGGGGGACACATCAGAGGGGCCCTCACAGCCTCAGGGACAAGAGAGGGTCCCAGAGGAAGGACAGAGACGGGGCAGGTACAGGAGGGCAGAGGCCGCAGCCTGTGCAGAGACCTGGGCGGGGGGCGGTGCAGACATCTGAGGAGGCCTGAGGGGCGGGGGTGCAGGCTGAGGGCGCGGGGACCAGCATGGCTGGGAGTGGCACACATACCAGACCAGCATGGGGAGTTTCAAGCCCTGGCTTGTCGGGGAAATTAGCCCCTGCCTTCCCGGAACCAGTGCAGCACCTGTGATGTGGAGGAAACGGTGTGTCTCAGCCGGGCAGGGCTGACTAGTGCTGGGCACCTAGCTGGGGGCCTCCCGAAGCCCTGCCCACCACACTCATCTCCACCCTCCTGTCCTTCCTCCAGCAGCTGCCAGGCTCCCGGCCTGTGCTGAGTGCCAGACACTCACTAGCCAGTCCCTACTTTGCCTGCCATCGCAGGTCCCTCGCCCCCAGGGACCCTGTCTGTAGCATGATCCCACCTCCCCGCCGCCGCCCCAGTGTCCCTTCTCAGTCCCCTCCCAGCCACACCTGTGCTACACTGGGCTTCCCTTCAGGCCCACTCATACTCCCAAGGCCCCACATCCTGCTCTCCTAGCATCCCTCATGACCAGGTCAGCCCTGCTTCTTCCTCCACGCAGCCCTCCTGGATCCACCAGTCCTCAGTCTTCTGCCCTGCCTGCTCTGAGCCCCAGTTGCACCTTGTCCCAGCCTCCCTGGCCCTGCTTGGTGACCATGAGTCACCCCTCGTGGTGCAGATGATTATTGAGCACCTTCTGCATGTCCAGCACAAATGGAGTATGGAGTCTCTAGGCTCAGAGCAGAGGGATCACGATAGACCTACCCCGTCCTCGGCCCTGATGTGGTGTATATGTCTCTCATTTGCTGCAGAGGACGCTAGGGCGGAAACGTGCACACAAAGGCTCCTTCAAGGATGGTGAGTGTGGCTGTGGACGTGGGCTGGGCTCAGGCCCTACTGGGAGCTGGCCTTGGGCTGCCCCCCCCCACCCCCCACTTCACTGCTGGGGCTAACTTGGGTTGCAGGACCGCCCTGGGCTCAGTGACACAGAGGACGTGCTTACTGGGATCCTTATGCTTCCAGGGGCTGGAGGTCCCAGGACTGGGCTGATGGGTCTGAAAAGGTCTAGAATGTTTGCATTGGACACCATCCATGCAATCCTGGGGCAGGGGACAGACAGAGCTCCCAGGAGACAGTTGTTAGGCACCCCATGTGTGTGCGGGGCCCATCGTGGCCATGCTAGGGGCCAAGGCTGAGCAAAATGGGCACAGACCTCTACAGGGTGCTGTGCGGGGAGTCACAGAGGTCTCAGGGGGGCCCAGGGGATGTATGTTAGCCTGCTGAGCATGGGGTGCCAGCAGGACCCCCACAGGGGAGGACCAGATGTAGGACCAGAATGGGGCATTTCCCAGGTGTGAGGGGCCAGGAAGATATGGGCATCGAGGGCTAGGCCGAGGTTTACCTTTATCGTGAAGTTTGGGGACATGATAGGGTCCATCCAGGAGGTCCCTGCCAGCCTGCCTGCCCCAGAATCTTGGTGTCCCCAGGAAGGTGGCAGGGATGGCCGAGTTGTAGAGCAAGGAGTGGGAGGGAGACAGGAAGGGGTTGCTGCAGGGGCTCAGGGCTCCTAGCCAGAGGGCCTACGGAACTTGGCCTGGGAACAGCCCTGCTCAGAGCCTCCCCAGACCCCTCTGGCATTCCAGTTGGTCAACTTGGCCCTGGCTGAAGGTGCCAAATTCTGCGTGGGGCCACCATTCCTCCTGCCCTGACCACCATGGAAGCCAGCTGGCCCGAGGGCAGCCTGTTCTGGGAGGCCCTGCACTGCCTGTCACTCGCAGGGGTTCCGGGGGCCCCTCGAGAGGACTCAGCCCATGGGTTCTAGGGGGACCAGTCCTCAGAGCCCCCCAGCCCACAGGTGACGCTCCCCCTCTCTGCAGACCCCCAGCTCTACCAGGAGATCCGAGAGCGGGGCCTGAACACCAGCCATGAGTCAGACGATGATGGGCTTGAGGACAATGCCAGCCTCAATGGCCCCCAGAGAGTGGACACCACCATCGTGGTCAAGAGCTACCGGCCTGCACAGATCACCTGGAGCCAGCTCCCCGAGGTAGGGCCAGTGAGGGTAGCCAGGAAGAGGGGCCAAGGCAGCCCTGTGGCAGACCCTGTCTTAGCTGTGGTGGTCCACTGGGCCCTGGTCCACCCCTAAAGTGCCATGGAAGTGCCTGGCTGGTCTGGGACACTCCCTCCTGGTGCCCCAGAGCCATGCTGCCGTTCTGAGTCCATTTGGGGAGAGAGCAGCGAGGGACCTGTTTGCCTTCCGACATGTGTGCCTGCTCAAACTGACCTGCCGGGAGCTAGGGGCACAAAAGCCCCCTCTTCCCAGAGGCCGCACCAGGAGAGGGTTGGGAGGGTTGGCAGGAGGCGGCAGCCAGGGAGGGCAGTGAGCCCTGGGCTGGGACTCTGAGCCAGGGCCACGGCCAAGCCACTGCCCTTCTCTTCTCCCTTTCTGCATCTGAGAACAGGATGCCGTCCTAACCTTTGTAGCTGTGGGGGTTTGGTGGACAGTGTAGGAGGCAGGGCCCTGGTGCTCTGAACAAGTGCGAGGTGGGAGGCAGCAGGCAGTACCCAAGAGGGCACGGATGCAGCCATGGATGGACAGACTGGTGACCCGAGACCCTGACGGTGCCGTGAGGTGGGGATAGCAATCGAGTGGGTGGTGCCTGGCCCTGGGTGGGGGAAGTCAGCCAGGGTGTCTGCAGCATAAGGGGCTCTTTGTTGGCCATCCCCATTGAGGGGGGCAGTGCTGTGCCTGCCCCCATGCTCTGTGCCATTGCTGTGGGACCTCTAGCTGGGGAAGGCCAGAGTAGGGTGGGCGGTCTCTCTCCAGCAAATGGAGAGATCCGGAAATGCGTGGGTTTTTTCCACCTGCCAAATGCATCTCGGTTCCGGGAGCTGGGGGGAAGGGCTGTTACCTCCCCCAGGTCTGGGGTGGGGTCCAGGGTTCCGTGCCCGGGAAAGCTGCGGGAGATTCTGACACCAGCCTGAAAGATCTCAGCAGAGTCACAGGGCCAGAGGAGGAAGGCAGGAGGGGCTGGGCTCCCAGCCCGGTAAGGAGCTGAGTACAATGGGGTAGCCCTGCAGAGGGCACCCTGGATGGTGCAGCAGGCCTGGCCTGATGCAGCTGTGGAGGGCACGGCTCGGTGGCCCAAGCAAGCCACACTCCAGCCAGGGCGTCTGCAGGGTAGAGGCCCGGGGCAGGCAGTGAGCCGTACCTCCTTGCAGGGTGGTGACTCACCTGGCCCAGGTGGTATCTGAGTCATGGCCCCACCCGGAGCTGAGCCCTCACAGCCTATTCTGGGGCACGAGCTCTGCTGGCTTCTGGACAGGCTCCTGTCTCCCCATCCCTGGGGCAGACCCGCAGATGAGGTCAGGGGGTGTCAACCTTTCCCTTGGGGCCATCACGCTTTCCTGAGCTGCCCCGGGCTCCTCGAAGGCAGTGCAGGGACTGGTCTCCACAGGGTAGCAGGGACAGCACATGCCAGCCCAGTGGCTTGTCTCCCAGCACTCCTACCTGCAGCCATTCTTTGGGTGGCCCTGCACAGTCCACCCTGGCTCCTGCCTTCCCGGGGCCTCTGTTCTCCCTGTGGGCTCTGGTCCGGTGGGGGGCAGGGCAGGGAGGGGACAGGAGGTGGGAGCTCACTCTGTTCCCTTCCTGGGCTGTGTCCTCTCAGGTGGTGGAGTTGGGCATCCTGGACACACTGCCTGCCGAGGAGCGAAAGAGACAGGAGGTGAGGGGGTGACTGTCTAGGCTGGTGGGTGGGCCACACAATCTGCCTGGGGAAGGTGACCATGGACACAGTAATGCTGTCCACTCAGTGCTCCTGGGGCAGGCACCCCCGTGAGGGTGGTGACATTGTGGGTGTCTCCCTATGCCAGGCCTGGCCTGAGCCTTCTATTCCATGTCCCTGACCTACACAGGGCCCTCAGGTGGAGCTACTGCCACCCCCTTCTTGATGGGTCGGGGGCCATCCTGGCCCAGTGTCACATGGCTCGTGGGCGACTGAGCCTGCATGCAGGCCCACCCCAGGCCTATGTGCAACAGTGGCTGTCCCGTCAGCCTTGCCCAGCTGTCTGTCTGGGTGTCCTGCTCTCTCCCTGTACCCCAGATTGTCTTCTTGTCTGAGCACCGTTCCTAACACGCCCCTGCATTCTACCCTGTGGGGCGGGGTGGTTCCTTTGGGGGACCGAGTGCTTGTGGTGGGCTGTAGGGCCCAGCGTCTCTCTCTCGCCCAGGCCATCTTCGAGATCCTGACCTCGGAGTTCTCCTACCAGCACAGCCTGGGTGTCCTGGTTGCCGAGTTCCTGAAGTCCAAGGAGCTGCGGGCCACCGTGACCCAGACCGAGCACCACCACCTCTTCTCCAACATCCTGGATGTCCTGGGGGCCAGCCAGAGGTGAGCCCACCCTGTGGCCCACACATGTTTGCAATCCCTGGGCCTCCAGCACCCAGGGTGGAAGGTCGGGGTGCAAGGAAACCTTGGATCTGTGTCTACGACCCTGAGGCCACCGCGAGCAGGTCCCAGGGATGTGCTGGGCACCAGCGCTGTAGGGGTCATGGTGCTGTGCTCCCTCACCCCACCATTCACTCCCGGTGGAGTGCTTTCAAAGAGAGCACTTTTGGTGGGCACAGAGGGCTGCCACAATGCCTGCAGTACAGGCAGGGAGCCCAGGCTAGTGCTGGCCAGCCTGTGGGGCCCACAGGCTGGACTGGAGCCAGGCCACTCACCTGATTCAGACTCGATCTCAGGTTGCAGCCACTGGGTTATGTTCTGCCTGGTGGAGTCTGATGGCCCTGAGCTGGCCACAGGCTCTGGTTGCAGGACGGGGGCGCAGGGAGGAGGGCCGGGCTTTGCACAGGCGTGTGTGTATGAGCACACATGTGTGTGTGCCTCTGTGGAGGGCTCAGGTCCCTAGGAGTGTGTGTGTGTGTTTGTGTGTGTTTATCCCGTGAAGGGTGCAGGCCCACGTGTGTGTATGTTATGAGGGTGTGTGTGTGTTTACCCTGTGGAGGGTGCAGGCCCACATGTGCCTGTGTGTGTGTATGTGTGTTTACCCTGCGGAGTACCCAGGCCCACAGTACATTGTGTGGGCTCATCCCCCTCTGCCCTGTTCCCCAAAGATCCTGGGCCTTATCCAGCTCCCCAGCCTCAGCCTCCTTACTTAGGCCGATGGGCTGACACCACACAGACTGGGTAGGGTCAGTGGCATGATCAGGTGGGTGCAGTGCCTGGCACACGGGCAGGGCACGCTGTCCAAACATGGTGGCTGCTGGTTATCGGTGTCAGCCCCACCCCAGCTGAGCCCCACCCAGGAATCTGTTTCCTGAGGGCCCCCCGCCCGGGGAAATATCAGGCTGCAGGGTGGGGGTGGGTGACCGTCATCCCTGAGGCAGGGGCTTCAGCAACTGGCTGCCATGGGAAGCTCTTAACCCACACCTGGCGGGGAGGGTCTGGGGCAGCAGCTGCCCCCTGCCTGGTCCTGGCCCTTTGCTGTGCGTGTCCCGTGCCCCCCGAGTATGGGGGAGGGGGCCAGGGGCCCACCTGTCCTCTCTTCTGATCTGAGCAGGGCCTCTGACTGTCCCTGGGTGGGGGGCAGCGGGGAGACTCCGGTCCCTCCCCGTGCTGGGCCCTACAGCAACCCCTGGCCACTCATGGCAGAGCCCCCTCCACTTCCAAGAATTGGCATTATTTTGGGTCAGCAGCTGACCGCCACTCCTCAGACCTTTCTTATGCCCCCGAAACCTGCAAGTCACCAGTTGGGGTGCTGACCACCCCGCCCACCCGCACACACACATACCTGACCCTGCATCTGGCAGCGAGGAGCCCGCTCCCCTGGGTCCTTGTCTATGGGGACCTCAGTTCTGACACTGATATGCTGTCCCATCCCTGAGCACTCCCAAAGCAGGCAGGCCCACCTACAGGAAGCACATCGGGGGAGGGTCAGGCCGAGGACCAGAGAACAGGGTGCCTGAGGGACCCCCACTCGCCTCCAAGCCAGGCCCGGTTCCCCTCCCCCCAGGCCCTCAATAGGCCCAGCCCCCATTGGCCCTGATAACTGAGTGAGGCCTGAGCCTTCCAGATGGTCAGTGGGGTACTGACTGATAGGATCACTACCAGGTGGTGGCCCTGCCCCAGGTCCAGGGTGGACTGGAGTGAGGGGCAGGGGGTCCCTTGGTGCTCTGGAAACCTCTGCCAGCCTCAGAATCAGAGAGCTGTCGCCTCCTCCCAGCCCCACCCCCATATGTCCGCCTTGGCTGGCAGGACCAGTCTGTCCCTCGCCTTGTATGGGCCTTGTGTGGGCTGGGCCCACCAGCTGGAGAAGGCGCAGCCCCACATCCCATTGTCCTGCCGCCACACACGTCCTGGCCGCTGTCAAACTGTTTGCAGAGGAGATAGAAGGTGAGGGGCGGGCCTGGCTGGCCTCCATGTCTCATGCGAGGGGACTCTGCCCTCCACCCTTCGGACGTCAGCCTCGCTGCCTCTGTCCCCAGGGAAGGCTGCCACAGATGAGGCTAAGCGAAATCAGTTGGGTCTGGAACACAGATCCAATCAATGGAGCCAGGAGCAAAATCATGGGAACCCCAAATACAGAATTGACTGTGAGAGAGGTGCCGGCTGTCAGGGTGAGACTGGGCTTAGGCTGAGGGGCCATCAGGGCAGAGAGTTTCTTAAAGGACAAAGACCTCGAGAGGGGAGCTGCCCTACTGGGCCCTGCTGACGTGGAGGGGTGGTGAGGCCTTGGGGCTGGGCACCTTCTGGTCTGCACAATGACATGGCACTGCTGGGCCCTGTCCAGTGGCTCCATCCCCATCTCCCTAGGCCTATGTCCATGTACACGGAGGCCCAGAGGAAGCCCAGCCAGAAGTGGAGGCTGGCTGCACCTCCAAGGAGCCTACACCCAGCCAGGCCACTCCCCCAACCCTTAGCCAACTTGCTCACAGCAGGACACACCTGGCAGAGTGGGTGGGTCTCCTGCATGCTTGGAGCCCAGCCCCTTGGGGTCCCAGGGATGAGGGTACCAGGGAAGGCCCTCTGCCTAACCAGGAGGCTAGGCAGCTTATGTCTCCCCCAATTTGTGGGCAGAGTTTCTATCCCTGTGCTTGTTTCTGCAGTGGAGGGGTGGGCACAGGGCTGGATGCTTCCCTGGGAGCCCAAGGCGTGGGGTGAGCACCAGGTAGCTCGGAGGCTGGGCCAGTTTGCAGCTTTCTGCCCCCTACCTAGCAGGCCCACCCATGGGGATGTGGCACCTACCATGAGGGTCCCCGGGAGTACTGCCCTGCGAGATTGGGAGAGGTCCCAGCCACAGGTCCCAGCCTCATGCTGCATCACCCTGCCATCCAGGCAGGCCCATTACCCAGTTCTCAGCACATCCCTGACCTCAGGCAAGCCCCTCCCCTTTCCTGGGCCTGAGTTTCCTTTCCAGCCAGATACAGGGTCTGGGCTTGTCCATGTGCTCAGTCTCCATGCCCTGTGCTGGACTGAGACGAGTAGGGCCCAGGTAGACCATGGCGGTTCTGCTCCACAGCCCAGGGAACCAAGGGAGGCGGGGCTTCCAGTTATGAGGTCTCCACCCACGGTCTCTGTCCTGATTCCCCTCGGAATTGATGTCCAGTGCAACACGGTCTTGGGTTTGGCCCATGGTTACACATCCGGTTATTTTGGGTTTGCAGAGCTGATCTTTCGTGGAGTAGTCCTGGGACAGCTGCCCAGCACTGGCCTGGCTCCCATCTGGGGTTCCATTCGGCTTAGACAGTGACCCACGGAGCCCCGGCCACCTCTGGGAGCCTGTTTTGTCCTCTGCCAGGCACGGTGTGGGTGCAAGTACATGTATGCATGTGTGTGTGTGCATACTGATGTATGTGCATGTTTATGTACCGGCAAACGTGTGCATTGGTGAATACGTATATGTGTCTGCATATATATTTGTGTGTGTGTGTGTATGCATATCCGTACATGTGTATATCCGTGTACACGTGATTATATGCATGCGTATGTGTGTGCACCGTGTTCGTGTATGTGTGTGTACTGTGTGTTCATGCATGTGTGTGCATGCGTATGTGTGTGTGTGCACATGTGGCAGGGGACCACCAGCACCACGCCCTCACCCCTGGCCCCCCCCCCAGGTTTTTTGAGGACCTGGAGCAGCGGCACAAGGAGCAGGTATGCGTGGAGGACATTAGTGACATCCTGGAGGAGCACGCCGAGCAGCACTTCCATCCCTATGTGGTCTACTGCTCCAACGAGGTCTACCAGCAGCGCACCCTGCAGAGGCTGCTGTGAGTGCCCATCCTGGGGCTCTGGGCAACCTGGGCTCTGACAGGGATCACTCTTGGTCTCCTGAGTGCTCTTGCTTGCAGCCCAGTGTCTTTAGCTCCTGCCTGCTTTCTACCGGGGTTCAGGAACACCGTGTCCTCTGTTGCAGAAGCAGCAACGCCGCCTTCCGTGAGGCCCTGCAGGAGATCGAGCGGCGGCCTGCGTGCGGGGGCCTTCCCATGATCTCCTTCCTCATCCTTCCCATGCAGAGGGTAACCCGGCTGCCCCTCCTGACAGACGTGAGTCTGGGCTGGGCCCGCTAGAGCCCTCACCTCGGGGCCTGCTGTGCTGACTTCTGGCTGCTCGGCTGCTCTTTGCGTATCTCCGTTGTTTCAGTTATAGTGGTGATGGACACGAGTTGGCTTTAATAACAGTAATAATAAGCGGTTGATGTAACAGCCCTGATCCCGCACTCTGCGTGCTCCCTCCACCAGTGTTTCCACGTTGATGAGTCAGAACCGGCGCTGCCCAGACCCCTGCACGCAGGTGGCCTCGGGCTGGGGTCTCCTCCTCCCCCTCCCCTTTCTCCTCTCTTTCCCCAAGACCCTTGAGGCTGGTAGGACACCAAGCATCGTCCCCATGTCGGGGTGAAGAACAGAGGCTCAGGGCTTTCATGCATGGTCAGCCCATGGGGCAGAGATGGGGATGTGAAGAAATGGAGGCTGCTTGGGAGCTCCCCAGGCTGGATGGAGAGGGCCAAGGATAGGACAGGGATGTCCCAGAGAGGGTGTGCCAGCTTCAGAGGCCACACCCAACATGGCCTGGCCTGGCTGGAGCGTTGGGCGGTTTGGGGACTGGGAGCACCAGGGGCTTGGCAGGAGACCCCTGGGGGCTGATCTTTGACCTGTGGGCTCTGGTTTTGGAGGGAACCCCTGCCCCATGCAGGCCTCTAGCCCTCACGTTGGTGCCTTCTCTCCAGACTCTCTGCCTCAAGACGCAGGGCCACCCAGAGAGGTACAAGGCTGCTAGCCGCGCCCTGAAGGCCATCAGCAAGGTGAGGCGGGGTCTAGGCAGGGGCCGGCCCAGGTTCTATCTCCCTCCACCACCTGTGGGGTGTGTAGACACTGAGGAAAGGGGCCAGAAGGGGTCTTGGATTATCCATCCCAAGCTTTCCATGGTATCGATGGGGAAACTGAGACCCAGAGCAAGAGTGGAGCTCACCCCAGTCCATCGGTGGACTAGGATCGTGCCCAGCTCCCCCTCCAGGGCAGATGGGCAGTGGGACGCCCTACCCCCTGCCCACGCACATCACCCATGCACCTGCCTGGCAGCTGGTGAAGCAATGCAACGAGGGTGCACGCAGGATGGAGCGCACCGAGCAGATGTACACGCTAAACAAGCAGCTCGACTTCGGCAAGATCAAGGTGAGCTGGCAATTCATGCTGCCCATCCCCCCTCCCCAGCCTTCCCAGGGCCTCTCCCAGGCCTGGCTTCCTGCCGTCCTGGGCCTAAAGGCTAGGGTCAGACCTCGCAGTGTTAGGTGTCACACCCCAGGGGTCAGGGCTGCACACAAGCCTGTAGGGAAGCTGCCACATTGAGCGGTGTGCCTCTGGCCCACTTTGGAGGGTCCCTTTGCCTCCCTGGCCACACATGCTCAGCTTCCCAGCCCACCCTTTCTGGCCTGTGCCCCCCACCCGCAGGGCTGCCCAGGCAGAGGAAGACCTGGGCCAAGTGGCCAAGCCTAGGACTCGGTGGGCAGCAGGCCCCAGTTGGCCCAAGACCAGTGGGGAGGGTGGCCTCAGCCCAGCTCAGGGTCCAAATTCCCTGTAAGGCCAGGACTTGTCCTTGGGTACTTGGGGAAGGAGGGCTGGACTACCCTAGAACCCCCTTGCAAGCAGCCAGGGCTCAGACCCCTCTGTTCCCCAGGCCCCCCATGATCCCACAGGCTGGCCTCATCCCTGTGCTGTCCAGGGGGTGGGTGGTCACTCCAGACAGTGGACCAGTGCCCCACCTTAGGCCCCAGGTCACTCAAACCTCCACCCCCTGCCAGAAGGGCTCCTGTGGGAGGTTGGGGGGCACGTGAGGAGCAGACGGCCCCACCTGTAAATGGCTGTGCCTCAGAAACCAAGGGTCTGAGGCTGCTGGGCTTGATTCTGGCTGCCCCAGTCTAGCACATCTGGAAGGGACCCTGCCCCATCAGGCGTGTTCCCCCTCCCCACCAGTGCTGCCTGCCTGCGGTGCGCCGGCCTTACCTATCCGTCAGCCAGGTGACCCGCCAACTTCAGTGAGGAGGCTGGAAGCTTGGTGGGGAATGGGGGCCACCGTGAGGTCAGGGACCAGGCAGGGTCAGGCCAAGGAGTTTGTGCAGGGAACCAGTTGCCCCCCACCACCACCCATTCTTCCTGCCCACCTGCCTCTGGCCCAGTAGCCTGCAAAGCACTGCTCCCCTCCTGGGTCTCCTTCACCTCCTTTCTGGCAGATTCTGGGTGACTAAGCATCCCAGCCCAGCCCTCCAGCACCCACTCTATGCCCAGTATGTTCTGTGCCCTGCGGTGATCCCCCTGCCTCCTTCAGGCCACCCTCATCCTGTACCCCCTGCCAGCACTTGGTCTGCCTCACTTATCTTTCCTGCCCCCTGCCCGGCTGACATAGCTCCTGCATTGACTGCATACTCCAGGGCCACCCTGAAGGCAGGAGGGCAGGTCAGCACCAGCCCCATGTCCAGCGTGAGTGCTGTGTGGAAGCCCAGGGTCAGGACAGGCCCCCAGATGCCAGAGCAGGGCCAGCCATGCAGGCTGCCCTTCGTGCCCCTGTGCGGAACCCTGGACCAGGCCTTGCGCCCAGCCTGGGCAGAGCATAGAGTAGGTGCTCAGCCTTGGGGCCTGACTGAGCTTGCTGGCCACTTGAATGGCCCTTTGTTTGAGGCCTGGATGAAGCTGTGTCTCCTGCCCGGCCATCAAGCTGGGTCACCTGTTCTCAGGACAGGATTGATTACCAAGCTGCAGCCCAAGGACAGTCCTTCTGGGCCACACACCCTGACCCTCAGCCCCTTGGGGAGTTGCTCACCCCCGTCCCTGTCCCCAGTCCCTTGGGCTCATCTCCGCCTCCCGGTGGCTGCTGAAGCGTGGAGAGCTCTCCCTGGTGGAAGATGCTGGACTCTTCCGAAAGATTGCCAGCCGACCAACCTCTTACCTGTTCCTGTTCAATGACGTCCTGTTGGTCACCAAGAAGAAGAGGTGGGCCTGATTCCGGGGAAAGCTGCTGCATCCCACTGCGGAGGGGGTGACCCTGAGATGGGGAGTGAGGCTGCAACCCTGGCCATGGACTTGAGGAGGGGGTCAGGGGCCAGCTCAGGGTGGAGAGCCCTGTCCCAGCCTGGCCTGGCCATGGCCTGGGCCCCTCTGCTTGAGGACACACAACCCTCCGCTTGGCTCTGGCTTGTTCCTGAAGACCCTGGGTGACTTGACTGTGCTCAGTCTCTGTTCTCCATGGCTCTAGGGGTGGAGGGTGGGCAGGTAACCCCTCTGGAACGGCCCTTTGGAGCCAGGCCCTGGCTGCTGCTGATGGAGTGGGAGGGCAGTGCTCCGAGGCTGCCTGCCCCAAGCCCACATCTGCAGCATCTGATTAATGGCCTGTACCCAACAGTGAGGACAGCTATGCAGTCCAGGACTACGCCCAGATCGAACACATTGGGGTCCAGAAGATCGAGCCCTCAGACCTCCCTCTGCCGGGCGGCAGCAACCGCACCTCCACCGTGCCGTACACCTTCCTGGTGACCATGCTGCACAACAGCGAGGGCCGCCAGGAGCAGATCCTACTCTCTGCCGACTCCGCGTAAGGCCCTCTGCTCAGGCCCCAGCTCCCAGCATCACCCATTCAGCTGTAAGCGGGGCGGGGTCCATCTGCTCAGCCTCATTAGTTCCACAGACATCTCCTGAGCACCTACTGCGTGCCCGGCACTGGTGTGTGCCAGGGATGGGTTGGGAGTGCTGACAGCCTCGTCCTTGTGCAGTTTACACTCAAAGGAGAGGACACACGTACATAATGGGGAACCGGTGGTGAGGGGTAGTGGTGAGCATAGCTGCCCTCCAGAACAAGTAACTGAACTTTCTAGTGTGTGAGATGGGTAAGGACTAAGGGGAAAAACTAGACAGGGAAGGGAGTGCCAGGTGGGGGAGCTGGTGGTGAAGGCTTCATGGACAAGGTGAGGTCTCAGTCAAAAACTTTCGGGAGAGAGGGCACCATGGACACCTGGGCAGGAGCATTCCTAGCAGGGCATGGCTGTGCAAAGGCCCTGAGGCAGGAGCAACAAGGCAGACAGTGAGCCAGGGCAGGGGAGTGTCAAGAAAGCAGAGCCCCCAGGGTGTAGAACAGGTGCTGGCACACAGTAGGGTTCTGTCAACATTGTGGGAGGAAGAGGCTTGTACCCTATGTCTCCTCCAAGCCTTCCTGTGGGGCCATCACAGGCCCCCTTTCAAATCAGGAGACTGAGGCTAGTGTGTTGAACTGCAGGATGGTCAAGGAGCAGGGGCCTCGGGCCCAGCGCAGGGAAATGGGCCGCCTAGGGCCGGCGGGCTGGGTTCTGGGCCTGCAGCTGCCACCTAGCCCCATAACCCTGGGCAAGTATGACTTGGGAGTGGCCTGCCTGGGACGAAGCTGCCCTGCTCCTGGCCCGCCTTGTGACCAGTCCTTTCTATGTCCCAGCACCATTGATGTGTGGTGGGGAGACGGCCCAAGCACAGGGGCCCTCAGAAGGTCTGAGGAGGCATCCACGTGGAACACCTGGCTCAAGCCCCGCCCACAGGGGATGCTGGGCAGGGAGTGCTGGGGGAGGTTGGATGGTACCACCTTCCTCAGCATCCTCACGCCACCCCTGGTGCCCATCCCACCCAAGGGCTGTGGGTAGCACACTCTCACACCCCCAGCCATTCCCAGGGAAGGGACAGGAACCCTGGAGTTCTGTGGCTGTAACAGTAAGGACTCCCGATGGGAAGCCGAGGGACC
This sequence comes from Loxodonta africana, assembly GCF_030014295.1. Taxonomy (NCBI): domain Eukaryota; kingdom Metazoa; phylum Chordata; class Mammalia; order Proboscidea; family Elephantidae; genus Loxodonta; species Loxodonta africana. The sequence continues at coordinate 37,272,625 of NC_087344.1, forward strand.
CCCACCTGTCTTCCTGCTGTGCCACACAGGAAGTGACCTGTGGAGGGCTGAGTTGAGGGTCCCCCTCTGGGAAAGCCAAAGCCAGGCTAGCCTCGGGGCCTCACTCGCGCTCTCTCTGGTCCCCAGGAGTGACCGGGCACGGTGGATCACAGCACTGAGACATAGGGAGAAACAGTGGCAAGACCATGCCAACAAAGGAGGTGAGTTGGGGGACAGGGGCACATAACCCTTTTCCCAGCCCTCTGTCTCCACCACGCCTGAGTCCAGGGCAGCCTGCCCAGGTGAGGGAACACTGGCATGCTTAGACCCCAGCCCAAGGTATCTGAGTATTGCCTCTTTCTTTATCATCAGCCCTTCTCAGGGTCTTGCCCATCTGCAGTGGGAGAGAACATCACTCTGTGTCTAGTAGCTGGGGAAACGGAAGCTCATGCCATAGGGCTGCTGGTCCTTAGGTTTGTCACCTTAGAGGCCAAGAGCTTTGGCCCCAAAAGTGGAAGCAGCCTGTCCCACAGCCTCTGGAGGGGCCACTTTAGCCTGCAGTCAGTAAGCTGCCACCTCTCTGTGTGCCGGGACTCCCAGAGGCTCCCCAGCCCCACTGGGACTCAGCTCCTAGACATGTTGGCTGGCAGCCATCCTTCCCTCCCCACTTCTGTGTAGAGAGGGGTGGACTCTGCCCTACTCAGGGAGATGCAGAGTTCTTGGGGCCTCTCCCCTGGTGGTCCTGGAACTGACACCTCTTCCCCACCCCCCAGACCTGCTGCAGGTGGAGGTCACCAAGGCCTACTTCGCCAAGCAGGCGGACGAGGTGTCACTGCAGCAGGCAGACGTGGTCCTGGTCCTGGAGAAGGAGGACGGTGAGGATGGCAGAGGCTGTGGGAGGCGGCGGGGCTGAAGGAGCCTCTGGGGCTCAGGCAAGGGCCCTGTAAGCAGGGGTGGGCAGCAGGTATTATAGCCAATCTCGGGGTTTTACCGAAGACCCTGCGGCAGCATCCCTCGGGACTCCTCCAAACGGGGGCTCTCATGTCCCCATCAACAGTCACAGTTGGCTCTCTGTCAGTCTTGTCTCTTAGGCTGGGAGGAGAGGGATTTCCACTGCTCCTTGGGAGCGCCCCTCAGCCTGGGAGTGGCAGCTCCTTCCAGGGCTCTGGTAGGAGCTGAATGGGATGGACTCAGCCCCCACCTCCTTCCCCATAACCACGCTGTGCACAGAAGAGCTGGTGCCCAAGTCTGTCACTGGTCACCTCTGCCCCATTTCTCCCATGTGGCGGCAGGGCTGGTGTCCTCTGGAACAGCAGCTCAGGGGCTCTGGGATGCCGACATCCAGGGCAGGCCCCTCTCACCAGCCCTCCTTCCACTCAGGCTGGCTGTATGGTGAGCGGTTGCGGGATGGGGAGACCGGCTGGTTCCCCGAGGACTTTGCCCGCTCCATCACCAGCCGCGTGGCCGTGGAGGACAATATGCGTAGGATGGAGCGGCTACGCGTGGAGACAGACGTGTAGACAGTCACTAGGCACCTTTGGAGCTGCAGCTGCAGACTGGGTTCCAAGGAGTACATGGCTTGCCCCAGTGCCTGGGTCTTCCCAAAGCCCCTGCTCCGAACACTTCACAGGGAAGATCCACATTGCCCTCCTCGGAGGCACTCCCAGGTGGTCATGGGCCAGGCCACGCCAGGTCTCACCTCTGCAAGTCCAGCTGGAGGAGCACACCTGGGCCCCACCACCACTTCCTTCCCCCCACCCCCATCTCCCAGCTGCCCAGGGTCTGGCCCTCCTGGCCCTACACCCCAAGGGGTTATGGGGTGATCCGAGAGGACAATATGGGGCCCATGCCCTTCTGCTCCCCCAACCCATGCAGTACAAGGAGGCCTCCCGCTCTGCCCAGTGCCCAGGGCTGCCCCATGATCCCAGACGAGGGCCAGCCATGGAGGGGGTCTGCAAGGCCAGCCTGGGAATTGTATCTTTGAGGTTTCCAAAGACATTAAAGTATTTCTTTAAAACCTGGATTTCCACAGTCAATCAGAGCGAGGCAAAGGCCACAACCATCTGTGTCCCAGTGCGGGCCGGGACAGGCCCCTGTATGGGGTCACCTGGGTGCTGGGTGCCCTGGGCTGGGACTGGGACTCTTTATGAGGTCACCCCAGTGCTAGGTGCCCCAGGCTGGGGCTGGCCCCCCTGCATGTCTTCCAGAACTTGCCCCTGGCTCTGTCTTACCTGTGACCTATCACATCACCACAGGCAGGGCCCACATACGTGCTACAAGGACCAAAGGCTGACCAGGGGCCTCATGGCCTCCCCCACCAAGCCCCCTACCCAGGACCCCATGGGACCTGCAGATGCAGAGGCAGGTCGGCTTGCCCTTGGAGCTTGGTCAGCAGCCTGGTCCGGGGAAGAGCTTCCCAGGAGAGGTGGCATTTGTGCCTGGGGGGAGGGGAGGCTGCTGGGCCAGGCTGGGGAGGACTGGGGCCTGCCATCCCAGGACGCAACACCTCCCCTGCCCTTCATGCCCTTTACTGAGGCTCCTGGACTTTTTCGGCCTGGATAGTGCTGTGGTTGGGTGAGGGCACCCAGCATGCTCCTGAAAACTCTCCCAGACCTTCTGCGTCACAAGATGGGGCCCTGCTTCTATTCTGAAATCCAAGCCAACTGGAAGTGGGTGACGCTGGGAGGCCTGCTCACTGCCCCCACCCCTACTCTGGGGTTGGCTTGTTGAACCCTGCAAAGGATGAAGGGGAGAAGATAGGTGTGGGAGAGGTTGAGGTGATGGGTCGAGCAAAGGGGGTGGGGCTTCTCTGAACCCCACCCATGGCCCCAGGTATGAAGAGAAGCCTGTAGTGGGAGTGGACAGAGTGGTGGGTGGAGCAAGGGGTGGGGCTTCCCTGAGCCCCACCCACAGGCCCAGGTGCCTTAAGATACCAGCACCAGGAAGGAGTGGTGGCAGCTCCTGTCCCCACGACCCCCAAGCCTGTCACAGGGGCGGCAGTCTGGCTCAGAGCCGCACGAGGGCAGCTGCGCTGCTGTGCAAAATGCGGCAGGGCCACATCTCGGGAAGAGGCATGGTCCCTGGAGACCTGGCCGAGCCCCGCCCACTCCCCCAGGCAAAACGGAAGGAGATCCCGGCCTCAGTTTCCCCACCTGTGAGCTGGTTACCTCTTGCTCTCCTCCCAGAGCTCAAGCTGGCAGCGAGGTGGGGGGAGAAGGACCTCTGGCAGGAGCGGGCAGGCAGCACTTTGTGTAAACCAGGTGCTGTTGTGACCCTAAGGCTTCAGTCTAACCGCTACCCCGCAGCTCCAGGGGGGCCCTCCATTCATTCTCAGCCAAGTACAGTTTTAGGACGTTTTTAGTCAATGGAATAGAGTGGATTTGGCAAGTCTCGGAGGCAGGGCCATTGACTGCAGCCACTTTTTGGAATCTGTCCTGTGCTCATTTGAGTGACCTTGGGCAGACCTTAGGTGACCTTGAGCAGTACCCTCTAGGCTCCAGTGTCCTCATCTGCTAAGTGGGGAAAAGAATCTTTCTCATACGCAATGGGTTTAAAATGCTTAGCCTGGAGGACAGTGAGGGAGTGGGGGTGCTGGGGCTAGCTGCAAGGCCCACCAGAGCACCCACGGCAGCGCTGTGCCCAGTGCTGGGCCCTGGTGGACGAGGCATGACTGGGCAATGCCCTGGTGTCCATACACCCCCCCACCCCGGGCCTTTCTGGCCAGCTTAGTAGCACTTCAGTGGATGAACGTCTGCAGGGCCATGGGGATGGTGGGGAGCTGGGGCTGTTGGGCAGGCTGAGGCTCAGGGTGAATGAGAAGAGCCAGATCCCCACCCCCATCCCCCCCACAGAGATGACCTGGGCAGGAAGAGCAGCCTCCTGGGAAGAAGAGCAAGTGTGGGTGGGTCATGGAGACCCAGATGCCAAGCATAAGGACCAGGATAAATGTCACAGGCTGGACGGGCCACCCATCCCTTCCTGGGGAGGGGGGTGCAAGGTACATAGTGTTGAGCCATCAGCAATGGGACTCAGCGGTGGTGGGGGCTTCAGTGAGCACTCCCTTTTGCCCACCTCTCCCTTCTACAGACACCTCCATGTGTTTGATGTGCTTCCTCAAACACCTGGGTGTCCTTGTAAAAAATATCATGTCCTTTGGTGGGGTGGCGGGGGGGTGTGTGCTGTTGACTTCATCCTAATTTCTGTCTCATTCAACACGGTTTTTAGGACCTACCGGTGCTACTACTCTGTACAGTTCTGATCACTCCGGAACATTCCACCACTATGTGCATTCAAGGCACTTGACCTGTCCATTCTGCTGGGTTGTTCCTGGGTCTCTCCATGCCCTCTGCATCCTTGGGTGCCCCCTGGTGTCTAGAAGCGGCATTGTTGGTAGGTTCTCAGGACAAAAGTATTAATGCTGCCCATTGCTCTGGGGCTCAGGGGCTGACCACTTTGCTTCTACCTCCTCAGCGTCACTCAGGACCCATGACTCCCCAACTGTTCTCCTTGGTCTTAGGGAGGCTATGTCCTGTGAACACTCATGTCCTCGCCTCCCTCTCTCTGCTTATGGATTTGTCACCATCCTTCCTTGTTCTTGATGTCAAACCCTTGGCCTTTTAGACGTTGCAGATTGCTTCTTCCAGGCATCCCCTGTGAACTCCGTCAGGGGTTCTTTGATGGAACAGACTTAAAGACTGACTAGGGGTGACATTTTTACAATGTCAAATGGTCCTCCCTGACACTGGTTAAAGGAGCCCTGGTGGCACAGTGGTTAAGCACTCAGGTGTTAACCAAAAGGTCAGTGGTTCAAACTCAACAGTCACTTTTCAGGAGAAAGATGTGGCAGTCTGCTTCCGTAAAGATTACAGCCTTGGAAACCCTGTGGAGCAGTTCTACTCTGTCCTATAGGGTTGCTATGAGTCGGAATTGAGTCAACGCCAAAGCGTTTGGTGTTTTGGCTTAACACTAGTCAGACACTTCATTTGTTCAGGCCTTCTTCCAGGTCTGAAAGTTCTATGAAGGCCTCATGCATTCTTTTGCCAGATGAACTCCCGAGATACTTTCTGGGTTTCATTGCTATATTGGATGGTATCTTATTTTGTGTTCTGTCTTGTAGATCCCCATGGCCCTGGGAGAAGGGGGTGTATGGACATCTGGTTATTGCTGGTGTTGAAGAACTATTGACTTTATAGGTTAATCTTTTATAGGTTCATCTATCAACCTTGCTGAATTCTTATGAGTTGTAATAATGTCTCCTGGCCCTTCTGTGTTTTCTGTAGAGATAATAATATCCCTGGTAAGCCAAGATAGGTTTCTCTTCCCCCTGGATCTTTATACCTCTTGTTTCTTCTTATCTGACAGTATTGACCAGGGCCTTCAGAACTCTACTGGGCAGGGAGTGATAATGAGACATCCTCTGATTCTTGATTTTTGTTGTTGTTAGCTGCTGTCCAGTTGGCGCCCAACTCATGGCAACCCCAATCACAACTGCACAAAACGCTACCTGGTCTTACACCATGTCTGTGACTGGTTACAGATCAGACTGTTGTGATCCATAGGGTTTTCTTTGGCTAATTTTCAGAAGTAGTATGCCAGACTGTCTTCCTAGTCTTAGTCTGGAAGCGCCACTGAAACCTGTTCAGCATCATAGCAACACGCAAGCCTCCACAGACACATGGGTAATGGCTGCATGGAAGGTGAGAATTCTACCACTGAACTGCCACTGCCCCCCTCTTGATCATCGTGGGAATTCATTTATTCATTCAACAAATGTTTGGGTCCCTACTTAATAGGATCTCACTCCAAGTGGTCACATAGTGAAGCAACCAAAGCCCTTGGCTGTCCAGATTTTGTGCCTTAATGGGGAAGGACAGTCAAACAAAAAGACACAGGATACAATATTAGGGCTGTGAAGAAAAATAATGTGGGGCAGGAAAGACAGCAGCGAGGGATGATATTTAATTGGGGTCACAGAAGGCATCTCGGAGATGGTGTCATTTAAAGAGAGACTTGAATTCATTTGTTTCTCATTCAACAGGATGTTTACAGTAGATTCTTGCCTTGAACCATCGTGAAGAAAGATCCTCTCTGTACCCAGTTTTCCAAGAATTTGTATCCTAAACAGGCATTGAACTGTATTGAATGCTCTTTCTGCTTCTGTCAGGACAAACCATCAGATTTCTAGTCCACGTACGCTGGCATATTTTCTGATGTTAAACTGTCCTCGTATTCGGATTATCCACAATTGATCAAGTTGATATTTTTAAACATTTTTATTTGAGTAGCTAATTTTTTTATTTAGGATTTTTCCATACACAAACTGAGTCTGTAATTTTCTTTTCTTGTAATGTTCTCACTCAGTTTTAGAACCAAGATCATACCGGTCTCATTCAATGAGTTGACTCGCCTTCCCACTATTTCAAGTTTCTGGAACAACTCATATTAGGTAAGATCACGGGTGTCTTGAGAGTCTGGTACAACCACCTATATAAACATCTGTACCTAGGATTATTGGGGTAGGGTAGAAGTGGAGGTCTTCAATTACTACCTGCATTTACTTAATTTATTGGTTTATTAGAATTTATTTCTATTCATACCAGTCCTAGCATTTTATATTTTTCCAGAAATTCATCCATTTCTCTAAGTTGTCAAAGTTAATGGCATACGGTAGTTCATAATAACCCTTTTCTATGTTTTCATCTCTATTGTATCTGTGGTTAATTCTCAGTCCTTCTCACTGCATTTTTTTTTTTTCCCCCACCATCAGTCTTGCTAATGCTTTGTCTTTCTTATTCGTCTCCAAAGAAGCAACTTTCAGTTTGGTTAATTGTTCCATTATGCTAAAAAGAATATATATTCTCCATTTGCTGAGTATAAAGTTTACATAAAACCAAAGAACCAAACCTGTTGCCGTCGAGTCGATTCCAACTCATAGCCCTACAGGACAGAGTAGAACTGCCCCATAGGATTTCCAAAGAGTGGAGGGTGGATTGAAACTGCCGACCTTTTGGTTAGCAGCCAAGCTCTTAGCCACTGCACCACCAGGATGCCATAAAGTTTATAGACAGATAAACATAGATGATGTATGTATGTTAAAGCTTATTCAAACTTCATCATTGCTTGCATCTTGCTTGCTAAACATATTAGTGTTTGTAAAGAGTGCATTGAAATCCCAAGTTATCATTATTCATTTCCACCTATTATGTCCATCCTTGTGTTATGTATTTTTCAGACTCATTGTTATGGGCATACAGATTTATATAAGCAACTCATGATGCTTTCCAACTGTAAATATTAAAACTGCAACCCCAGCTTTGATTTATTTATATTTCTATCCATTTAAATGTCTTTTATAGTCAACATACGGATGGATTATTTTTACTGCAGTCTAGGGATCTGTCTTTTGTTCATCAAACCATTTGTAAACACTTATATTTATTGTAATTACTATTAGAGTTGGTTGACCTAGTTTCTTTTTATTATGCTTTATTTTCCCTCCTTTTCTGCCTTCCATTGAATAGTTCAAATTTCCTCCAGGTGGTTTAAAAGTTGAACATCCTACCAGTATTCCTGATGTAGTTCAAAAACCAAAAACACAAACCAGTTGCCGTTGACTTGATCCCAACTCATGGCAGCCCCATGTGTTACAGAGTAGAACTAATCTGTAGGGTTTCTTGGCTGTAATCTTTATGTAAGCAGGTTGTTGTTGTTGTTAGGTGCCACTGAGTCAGTTCTGACTCAGTGATCCTGTGTACAACGGAAGGAAACACTGCCCAGTCCTGCTCCATCCTCATGACTGTTGTTATGATTGAGCCCATTGTTGCAGCCACTGTGTCAGTCCATCTCATTGACGTCTTCCTCTTTTTCACTGACCCTCTACTTTACCAAACAGGATGTCCTTCTGAAGGGATTGGTCCCTTTGGATAACATATCCAAAGTATGTGAGACATAGTCTCGCCATCCTTGCTGCTAATGAGCATTCTGGCTGTAAACAGATTGCCGAGCCTTTATTCCACAGCGCCACTGGGTGGGTTAGAATCGCCAACCTCTAGGTTTAGAAGCTGATCACAAATCACTTGCATTGTGGTGGTTACAGCTACGTATCCAGTTAAGATCCGCACTTACGTGTATTTGCCTAATCACTTTCTGTAGCTTATCGGGGTCTCTTTCACCAAACAGGACAGGGGCCTTAGCACACACCCTCCTCCCCGGTGGTGGTATCTGCAGTTTCAGCTGTGGATCAACATCAATATTTTGATTCTTCTAATTACTAAGTTATGTGGGGAATGTGGTGACCACGTAGCTCATGGCACCCTCCTGGATTTCTTTCCCTTCTCGCTGAAGAACTTCCCCTAAGAGCATTTTCAAAGAAGATTTTTATGTGGTAGACCCAAGAAGATCTTTATTTGACTTAGCTCTTCAATGATAGTTTAGCTGAATATAAAATTCAAGTTTCAAAATTTTTTCTTCAGCACTTTGAAAATAGAACATGACTGGTTTCTTGCTTTCAGTGTTTCTCTAGAAGTCTAATGTCAATGTAACTCCTAATCCGCTTTTTCTCCGGGACCTTTAGAATTTTTTTGTCCCTGATGTTCTTAAAGTTCTTTACACTGTGGTTTTTTCTTATCAATTCTCTTCTGCCCTTTGAACCCTTCCATCTGAGATCACTCACCTTTAAATCTGATAACTTTTTATTTGTTTATTGCTTCATGTCAATTGTTTTTTCTTCTCTTTTTCTGGGCTTCTATTAGAAGATTAAGGAGACCTGGTGGTGCAGTGGTTAAGCACATGGCTGTTGACTGAAAGGTCGGTGGTCTGAACCCACCAGGTGCTTTGTGGGAGAAAGATGTGGCAGTCTGCTTCCATAAAGATTACAGCCTTGGAAACCATATGGGACAGCTCTAATCTGTCCTATAGAGTCACTATAAGTCAGAATCAACTCAATGGCAAAAGTTTTTTTTTTTTTTTTTAATTAGAAGATGAGGGGGTGGAGCCCTGGCGGTGCAGTGATTAAGAGCTCAAGCTGCTAAAGAAAAGGTCAGCAGTTCAAATCCACCAGCTATTCCTTGGAAACCCTGGGGGGCAATTCTACTCTGTCCTATAGGGTGGCTAAGAGTTGGAATCGACTCAGCGAAGTGAGTTTGGTTTTGGTTAGTGGTTCAGTGGTAGAATTCTTGCCTTCTGTGCAGGAAATGTGAGTTTGATTCCCAGCCAATGCACCTCACGCACAGCCACCATCTGTCTGTCGGTGGAGGCCTACATATTGTTATGACGCTGAACAGATTTCAGCCCAGCTTCCAGACTAAAACAGACTAGGAGGGAAGGCCTGGCAATCTACTTCCAAAACTCAGCCAAAAAAAACCTTATAGATAACAATGGTCTGATCCACAACCAATCATGGGGACAGTGCAGGACCAGGTGGCATTTCCTTCTGTTGTGCATGGGGTCGCCATGAGTTGGAGGCTGACTCAGGAGCAGCTAACAACAACAGAATGAGAAGATGAATGTTGGGAACTTCTCTTACCCATTTCTATTAACTTTTCCTTTGCATTTCCCATTTCTTTTGCCTTCCTGCTATTCCTGAGGGTGTCCTGAGCTGGAAAACCCATTATTCAGTTGTGTCCATTCAACCTACCCATCATGTTCTTCTTTCAACTTGTGTATATTCCACACTCCATCGTTACAGCTGGTTCTTCTTTTAGTGCTTGTTCTGCCTTCACGTGGCCAGTCAAGCACCCTTATCCTTTCTGAGATGTGTATTGTGTTTATTTTAAAGTTTCAATGTGGTGGTCCATTCACGTGGCTTCCTCTATCATGAAGTGCTCACGTGTCATCTGTTATTTAAGTGCTTCAGCTCGTTAGTTGTTGTTGTCAGGTGCCATCAACTTGGCTCCAACTCATAGCAGCCCTGTGTATAACAACGAAATGCTGCCAAGTCCCGTGCCATCCTCACGATAGTACGTATGTTTGAGCCCATTGTTGTAGCCACTGTGTCAATCCATCTCCTTGAGGGTCTTCCTCTTTCTCTATGACCCTCTACTTTACCAAGCACAGTGTCCTTCTCCAGGGACTGGTCCCTCCTGATAACATGTCCAAAGTAAGTGAGATGAAGTTCCATCATCCTCAATTCTAAGGAGCATTCTGGGTGCATGTCTTCCGAAACAGATTTGTTCGTTCTTCTGCCAGTCCATGGTATATTCAATATTCTTCACTGACAATGCAATTCAGATGCATCAGTTCTTTTGTCAAAGATGTCACTTTGATGACTAGGGTGCACCTGACCCATTCCATGGTCTTTTCAATCACCTCATTCGCATGTGAAAGCTGAGGTTGGTAGGGCCCTCCTTATTTTCCTGGTGAGATTCTATGACTTTAGGGGTATCAGCTACCAAGGCAGGCATTGTGGAGAAAGGAAAGGGGGCTACAGTCCAGACCCTACAGAGGCTTCTCCAGGTGAGAGGTGGGGGAAGAGCCTCAGGGCAGAATCTCCAGTGTTACCACCTGGGCTCTACCCTCTCCATGGACTCCCCCGCCCAGGACAATCTCCCTGGCCTCGCTGTGGGCACAACCCTTTTCCCAGGTTATGTCTGCCTCAGCCCGTGAGTACCACGCCCTCAGGAGAAGTGGCCGGTCAGGCCTGTTCCCCCATCCAGCTTCAGGGTCCAAGCAGTCTTCTCACCACTGCTTTCACGTGTGATGGGGATACAGGTGGATAGGGCCAGCTCAGCCAAAAGCATCTCCCGCCCAGGCTGCCCCTCACACCAGCCCTGCCCTCAGACCCAGCCCTCCTCCCCTCCCAGCCATTCTTCCCACGCACAGGCCCTGAGACTTGCACTGTCTGTGTCTTGGGACATCCCAGCGTGAGCATGTTTCGTAGATCCATCCACCTCGTCGGGAACAGCCCCAGCGTTTGTCTCCACAGCACCAGGAATAGGGATAAGCCCCAGTTTTACTGCAGCCTCCCCACCTCCCCTCCCTGGGAGGAGCAGGGGCCAAATGTGGGTTTGTCCACGTCATCAGCAAACACACAGGCTCAAAGGAAGCTGTTGCTCCTTTAACTTGGTGAGTTTTACACGGTAGCCAAGCTGGTCACCTGGAGACCCCAGGGCCTGCAGTCCTGAGTCAGGGCTTCCTGGGCTGGGCCAGGAGACTGGGCAACCTTCCAGGGGCACAGAGGGCAGGTACCGGTGCCCATAAATACCTTTACATAAATACGGGGTGGGCTATATTTCCAGGTAAACGTCCGGCCGAGCTGCAGCAGTCCCAGGCCTAGCACCAGCTGAACCTGCTCTGATGGCAGGGCCACACCTGCCCCCACAGCTGCCTTCAGTCCTGACCAGGGCAGCTGCCTTTCGTCCTGACCAGGGCCAGGGCAGGCGGGGCGGGGCTGGGCAGGACAGGGCTTCCTCAGCACTGGCATGTAGAGCACCTGGTGTGGTCAGAGGCCTGTCCACTTGCTGGACCCAGGCCAGGTGGGGCCCCCTCCCCCGATGGGTAGCCCTCCTTGAAGCAGGCAGCCACATCTGTCCACAGTCCTCCGGAGAGAAGGTGCTTGTGCCCCTGAGGCCGGGGCCGGAGTCCTGGGTTCATGGAGCACCCTCAGCCATCACCAAAGCCCCTGGGTCCCCGCGGCCAGAATGTGGGAGGTGGGGTCTCAGCCAGTGCTGCCTCAGAACTACTGGTCCACTGCTGCCCTGTCGCTGGGCCTGGATGACGGGCTGTGGGAGGCTGGGTGTGTGGCTGCTGCGGGGTGGAGGGGAAAGGAGGGCATCAGCCCCAGGCCGGGGTAGGGGCCCGCCTCCCCCTTCTCCCTACCTCCCCCTGCCCAGCACTGGCCCTGCCCTCATCTCTGAGGTCAAAATTCTGGGAGTCCACAAAGACCAGACTTGCTGGCCTGACAGAGACTGGAGAAACCCCTAGAGTATGGCCCCATGACACCCTTTCAGCTCAGTAATGAAGTCACTCCTGAGGTTCACCCTTCAGCCAAAGATTGGACAGGCCCATAAAACAAAATGAGACTAAAGGGGTGCACCAGCCCTGGGGCAAGGACTACAAGGCAGGAGGGAGCAGGAAAGCTGGTAATAGAGAACCCAAGGTCTGGAAGGGAAAGTGTTGACATGGCGTGGGGTTGTTAACCAACGTCATACAACGATATGTGTGCTAATGTTTAATGAGAAACTAGTTCTGCAAACCTTCATTTAAAGCACAATAAAAAAAAATTCTGTGGGTCCCAGTGCAGTGGACGCCCACCACCCCCATGGGGCCCAGGTTATGGATAAATTCTTCCTTTGGCCTTAGCCATAAAGCTACCTCCTGGCACGTGCCAGCCTCACTGGCAACGTGAGCATCCCCCACCCCCTTACCTGGGCCCAGGGCTGAGGACAGGCTCTCCAGAAGCTGGGGGTGCCCACCTGCTGGGGGATAGGCTACAGCTCATGTTAGTGCCCCCCACCCTTGGGTGGGTAGCAGTAAAGGTACGACAAGGCCTGACCCCACACAGAGCCTCTAGGGACCTCCACCCAGCACAGCCTCTTCCCCCATTCTCATTCCTACTCAGGCAGTAGGGTCCCCTCCCCAAATGAAGCCCCCACTCTGACCTGCCCAGGTAGCATAGGCTGGGCTTTGGCGCTAGGAGAGGAGGAGCCTTGCTCAGGGCCACTCCTGGGCAGGGGGCAGAGCCCAGGACTCCCGACAGCCATGGAGGCCCTGCCCATGGGACCTGGATGGCAAACAGTGGGCAGCCGTGGGAGACAGGAGGGGAGAGGTCTCGAGGGTGGCCTGGACTCACCCAGCCTTGAGGCAGCCCCCCAGGGCACTGGGCTCAAGGAAGGCATGTTGGAGCAGACAGCCGCTGATTCACACCAGCCACAAGACCCAGGCCTTTCTTTCTGGCCCACCAGCCCTCAGGGAGGAGGAGGGGGCCTGGCTCCCAAGACCTCCAGGTTAATTCCAGCATTGCTCCCCAAGCGCGCTGCCCAGGTGCACTCTGGGTCAGCTTGTGCTGCAGTACTGTATCTGACCACTAGATGCCACCATGGTCACCGGTACGTCCCCAAGCACAGTAGCGCTCAAGTTGAAGCCTCAACACTGGTCTGTAGGAGGTGGAATCCCTTCCAAACCCTTCCCACAGCTCTTAACAGTTTGGGTCCATGGCTACCCTGGAGAGGCTCAGAAAGATGCATACCCACATAACACGGAGTCCATGTCTGGGGCCCCTAGGTGAGAACCCCAGGTCTGGAACCTGCTCGCAGCCACACCCAGAGCCCTCTGCCTGACTCCCTCCCTCATCCCTGTCTGCATGTCTGTGCCACACAGGACTGAAGGCTGGCCTTTGCCCCCCTCCACAGACATGCCTTCCCAACCTCCTGAACCTGGAGGAGCAACCAGCAGGCACCAGAGGGACATGGGCTGGCCAAAAGGAGCAGGGGGCACTGCTGAGCTGTGCCTGTTGACAGAAAGTTCCAGCAGAGCCTCGAAGGGCTTAAAGACCAAGGGGGCTATCACTGCCACCTTCCCACACTCAGTGCATTCATGCGTGTTTGCACATGAACTGGTGCACATGCACACACTACTGTATGCACACACACACACACACTGGTGCACACACTGGTATACACACACACCTGGTTTTCACATGCACACAGTGGTACATACAGATGCACTATTGTACACACTGGCACAAACACGCACATTTGCACACATGCAGTGGTGCACACCCACATGCACTGGAGTGCACACACACAGGGCCATGACGGTAGTGATGGTGTGCCCACGTGGGGTAAGTGGCCACAAGGCTCACTCTTGCCTACACTGGATATGAGCAGGGATGGTTACGCACCCAGTGCTGGAATGGTTATGTACCTGGTCCTTGTCTGGGGACAAGGGGCAGGGGAGGTGTAGACCCAGGGCAGGGCTGAGACCAGGGGATAGTGTCTCCCCACCCCCGCAGGGCTCCCCTCACCTTCTCGGCACGTGGGCCCCGTGTAGCCATCCACACAGTGGCACTGCCCGCTGACGGGATCGCAGTCGGCCCCACCCCCACAATCACAGCGCAAGGCGCAACCGGGCCCAAAGCGCCCCCCTCTGCATTCTGTGGGGCGGGAGAGAGACCAGCTGTGAGTGAACCCTGCCTGTCCAGGCATGGCTGTTGCAGGGCTAGCATCTCTGGGGTCACTCTGAAGTATGACAACCTGCTCCACCTTCCCCCACAGCACTCTGCAGCCCCTGAGCTCCTGTGTGGGAAAGTGCCAGACCTAGGTGGGCAGGCACCCAGAATCGCAGTCCCAAGTCCCCCTGGCCGGCAAAGGGAGCCAGCGGTCAGGGCTGCTCCTTCCCAGGACACAAGGGGGCTGGTGTCTGCCCTGCACAGAAGCAACTCCTCCCTTCCTCAGGGTGGGCCTCCCAAGTCAGGCCGACAGGGAGGGTCTTCTTCCCACCAATGACTGTGGTCCCCATGCTGGGAAAAGCCCTCTCCGGGCCCCTGGGAAGCCAGAGGGCAGGTCTGACCTTGAATAGCACTGAGCAGGAGCTCCATGCATGGACTCCAAAAGTCCTAGTGCTGCTCCCTCTCCCTGCCACCACCATCCGCCCCCCCACCCCAGGGCCACAGATGGAGGGAGGCAGGACACGGGGGTGTGGGGGATCCGGGCAGGTGCAGTGCCAGTGGGCAGAGGGCACAGGGAGCCCTCATCCAGCTCAAATGATACTCACCCCTGACAAAGACCCGCCCCATGGCCCACCCCTGTGAAGACCCCAGACTCACCGAGGTCACAGGTGGTTCCCGTGCGCCCCGGCGGGCAGAGGCAGAGGCCGGTGACAGGGTCACAGGGTGCTCCCCCCTCACAGGCACACTGCTGCCGGCAGCCCTCTCCAAAGAAGCCCCGCTCACACCCTGTAGGGGACAATGGGCTCAGCTCCATCAACCGCAGGAGGCAGGGTTGGGGAAGGGAGCATGGGGAAGGCGAGGGTGGGCAGGGCACTGCGCACTCACCCTGCTGACAGGACTGGCCCTGGAAGCCCGCGGGGCAGAGGCACTGGCCGGTGACGGGGTGGCAGGGGGCTCCATGCTGACACTGGCATACCCCCCGGCAGCCAGCCCCGTGGAAGCCGGGGGGACAGGCTGAGGGGAGACCTCAGTTAGAGCTGAGTGAGGGGAGGAAGTGATAGAAACCTCCTAGCAACTCCTCAGCCTTGCCCCGGCCTCAGTTTACCCAGAATGGGAAAGGGCCACCCATGAGAAGCCCCCTCCTTCGCTTCTGTCCCTCAGTCCCCTGAGTCCCTGTCCTCGGCTAGGTGCTCAAGGCAGGAGGGGTGGTGATGTGGACCTGAGGGAGAGCCAGGCTCCTGGCCAGGGAGCTCTTGCTGAGAGCTTCAGGCAGGATCTCATTGGGCTGGGAGGGATAACTTGGGAAATCAGTCACTGTCATGGCCAAAGTCTGCCCGGATTCCCACAGGGAGCAGCAGATGGCCTTCTAGCAGCCCAGCTGGCTGGGAGAGTCCCGGCACCCCCACTCACGGTGCTCGCAGGCCGGGCCATAGAAGCCGGGGCCACAGTGGCAGGCCCCAGTGGTAGGCTCGCAGGTCGCGCCATTGTGACAGGAACACTCCAGGTGGCAGGCGGCACCATAGCGCCCAGGTGGGCAGGCTGCAGAAAGGGTGAGCAGGTAAGCCTCCCTCACAGAGGTGGAAGAATGGGGCTCAAGGCCCAGTCCCTCCGCACTGCACCCAGTCCAAATGACCCTGAATCTTGGCCTGCCCTACAGGAGTCCAGGGTCCCCTGTAGGCCAGGGGCCCACGACGCCCTCCAGAGCCCAGGCCTCTCCCAGCCGGGGTGCCAACCCCTCCCCTCGGCCAGGTACTCACCCTGCTCACAGTGTGGCCCCGTCCAGCCTAGGCTGCAGGTACAGCTGCCATTGGCAGGGTGGCACAGACCCCCATTTCTGCAGAGGCACGCACCCTTACAGCCCATGCCAAACTGGTTCTTGGGGCAGCCTGTGGGTGAAAGAGGCTTGCTGGGAGCTCAGCCCTGGATGGGACATGCCCCATGAGGTCCCACAGTCACTTAACAAGTGTCCCTTGTGGCCCCCTCCCTATGCCGGTCTCTGCCCCAGGCAGACCTGTGCTGGGAGGAGCACCACCCTTCCCTGGCAAATGCCCAGGGCTGCAAGCGCCTGGCCTGGCTGGCTGGGGCAGGGCTTAGGGAAGCTTCTCTGGAGGAGGCGGCAGCATAGTGCACATGGGCCTCCACAGCTTGGGCGCGTGTACATCCCCAGGCACAGGGAGAGATCAGCCAGGCCATCAGTGGACGTGGGTGGGAGGGCTTGTCCTTCCCTGCGGGTGAGGTAGGCCAGGCCCATGCAGGCTGGTGCCAGAGGTGGAGGAAGCAGTGGCCAGGGCCTTGAATGGCTAACACTTTGCTGCACACAGGCTCCCAAGGAGCCCCCAAAGCTGAGAACTGGGGGTGTCATCAGAGGGTGGCAAATGGCCCAGGTCTAACAGAGTATTGGGGACAGGCCTGTGGGTGTGGCTGTAGGGACCAGGTGTGCCTTCACGAGCATGACCCACCACAAATGATGCCCCAGGCCCCAGTTTCTCCACCATGGCCTGTGCCCTGGGCCTCCCTTTAGCAAGTCCCTGACTCCTGGGACCAGCGGAAAGGGCCAGCAGGACGTTGCTCCAGCAGGACATCAGCCAGGAGCCTGGCTCCGTCCTCAGATGAAGAATGGCTGCCTGATCCCTCTGCTACGGGCTGGGGCACTCTGGGTTGGAGGCTGTCCAGCTCCACCAGCCACAGGGACTCAGTAGACCACCTGCTGGCCCGAGCCTCAGGGCCTGTTGGTTAAGGCCAGGCCTGGGGGCTGTCAACGCTCCCCCATGTACTACTCAGACATTCCAGGTGGACTCACGCTGCCTACCCACCAGGGCCACTTGAGGAGTAAACTGAGGAGCTGGGTTGATCACCAGGCTGCCCCTTCCTGGCAGTGCCCACTGCAGAGTGGACTCCCCTCAGCCGTTGCTGTCGGACACTCACCATGCTCACAGTGGGCGCCGGTTCTCCCGGGGGGGCAGGTGCAGGTGCCCGTCACAGGGTCACAGGCCGCTCCCCCCCGACACTCACATGCACGGACACAGTTGGGGCCAAAATGGCCCTGCGGGCAGGCTGCCAAAGGAGACCAGTTAGGGCGCCACCTTGGCCTGGCCCACCAACTGGCTCCTCATTCTCTCCCCAGAGGGTGCCCCCCTTGCCCAGGGGGTGGAGCACCATTGCCCAGACAGAGGTGCAGCTGACTCCCATGCCACCACCCTGCCCCTCCCCTTCGCCTATGGCTCTGCTGGGGCCATCTAGGCCTGCTCTGCGTCAGCTACTATTGCCCGCCCCCCACCCCACCAACCAGCACGCCCAACCCAGATTCCACCAGGGACCATCCCTATGGCTCAGGAAAGGACCCTTTTCTCAGCAGGATGCTCGGCCGCAGATACAGGGGGAGGCTAAGCTGCCCAGCAGTCTCCAGAAAGGGCCAGTGGGGACACCACCCAGGGCTGCAGCCACCTCCTATTACCTCCGTCTGAAACTAGCAGAGGTGCATGGAGGGCACCCACCCCTGCCCCAGCCCCCCACCCTGCTCCCTGCCCCAGTCCCCCACTCCTGTCCCAGCCACTCACTAAGGCTGCAGTTGGCCCCCAGAAATCCAGCGGGGCAGTGGCAGGCGCCTGTGGCCGCGTCACAGGAGCCACCATTGTGGCACACACACTGCTGCTCACAGCCAGGCCCAAACCGCCCGGGTGGGCAGCCTGTGGGAGAGGGCCAGCTGCCAGGGCTGGGGTGGACACTGCCCCCAGCGCCCCTGAGGTCAGTCCAGTGCCCCCACAAGGTGACACCACCCCTAGCCCTCCTGCGGAATGACCAGTGGCCTTGTGAGGCCCCCGCACATCCCACTGCCCCCTCAGAGCAGGGCCTCCTGCAGACTCAGGCTAGTGAGCTGAGTATGGGATGGGTACAGGGCATGAGGGGCACTCACGCTGCTGACAGCTGCTGCCGTGGTAACCAGCTGCACACACGCAGGTCCCCATGGTGGGATCACAGGACTGGTTCTCACTGGGACACTGGCATCTCTGGGTACAGTCTTTTCCAAAGGTGCCAGGTGGGCAGGCTGAGAGCAGGTGGGAATGGCATCAGTCCTGACCACATCCAAGCTCACCCACCCTCTCCAGAAGTCCCCTGTTTCCCATGGAGGGATGCTCTGGGGTGCAACTCAGGGGCTCATGTGGTCTGACACTACCAAGCCCTCAGCCCTGGCCAACCAGTGGGTCACCTACCCTGCTCACAGCCAGGCCCAGTGAAGCCAGGGGGGCAGCCACATTCCCCAGTGACGTGGTGGCAGGCGGTGCCCGGTGAGCAGTGGCAGCGCTGGGCACAGGCCTCTCCAAACCAGCCAGGTGGGCAGGCTGCAAGGAGGGCATGGGCTGAGGGGCTTCTGGGAGGCAGGACTGGGCGACCCAGAGGCAGAGCAGGCCTGGAACTATCCCTGCATGGAGGAGCACCCCCCAGGAGCTGCCCTTGGTGCTGGTGACCAGGTGGGCCTGTGTTCACCACTCACACCTCGTGCCCCTCCATCTGGGGTCAGAGTGGGCCTGAAGCCATCCCTGCGTGGAGTAACCCCGCCAACTCTGGGGTGCTGGTGACCAGGTGGCCCTGCGCTCACCACTCTCACACCTCGCACCCCTCCATCCTGGGGGGCAGAGGCAGGTGCCAGTGACACGGTGGCAGGGGGCTCCCTGCCGGCAAGCGCACTGCTCCTGACAGCCAGCCCCAAAGGTGCCCTCGGTGCAGGCTGCAGAAAGGAGATGGGGGAGGGGCTGAGAGAGGAACAGTCCTCTACCCACCTACGCCTGCATTTCACACACCCCCAGAAGGGCTGGGCCTGAGGCCAGACATGCACCCTACACCAGGCAAAGCAGCCTCACCCCCATCAGGCTGCCTTCCTAGGTGGGGACCCTTCCATGGGGACCCCTGGCAGCCCAGAAGGCAGCCACCCCCACCAGCCCCCTCTGCGAGCCCCCTCACCTCCACAACCTCAGCCCTAGAGTGGGCCCCTGCCCCTCTCACTCACGGCTCTGGCACCTGTCCCCGCCCCAGCCGGCCGGGCAGAGGCAGGCATCTGTTCGGGGGTTGCAGAAACCCCCATTGAGGCAGTCACAGCTGTGCTGGCAGCTGGCCCCAAAGTGGCCGGGGAGACATTCTGCAGGGGTGGGAAACAGGGTGAGTGTCCCCCTGGGCCCCAGAAACCCTGCCCATGCTTCCTGTACGCAGAGCCATGGGGACCACACTCAGAAGGAGAGGTGATGGGGCTGGTCACCCTGCAGGCCATGGCCACACAGAGGACACTGCCACTGACCAGAAAGCCTCCTAGGCTGGGGTAGATTGAGGTGCAGCCTTGGTTCCCACAAACCCCCAGGGGGCCCCCCTCAGCTCACTGTGCTTACCCTGCTCACAGGCCAAGCCAGCCCAGCCCTCTGGGCATAAGCAGTGGCCTGAGACAGGGTCACAGGTGCCTCCATTCTGGCAGACGCAGGGGTGCTGGCAGTCCACGCCATATAGCCCTGCAGGGCAGGCTGGGAGAGGAGGGGGCCACCGCAGTGTCAGCCAGCCAGACCCCAAAGCCCTGGCATCGGCTTTTGGGGTGGGGACCTAACCAGGGTCACCTCTAAGATGATCTGCTCCAGGACCCTCCAGCCCTGGGCACCCCTTCCTCATGTGCCAGATGTCCTGTGAGGGTGTGACAGCCACCCCCCCGCCACTGCCGCCTGCTATTCCAGGCAGGTCTGGCATCCACCCCAGCCATCCATACCCAAGCGACCCCACATGGCCCAGCGAGGACCAAGCACCACTGGGGCCTAGTCCCTGGACTGCTAGAACAGGAATCCTTATCCCCCACTTCCTGGAGGCCCCCCAGGCAGGCTTACCCTGCAGGCAGGTGGGCCCCATCCAGCCTGGGGTGCAGCGGCACCACCCAAGCACTGGGTCACAGGTCGCCCCGTTGGCACAGATGCAAGTCTGGCTGCAGTTGAGCCCGTAGGTTTGGGCAGGGCAGGCTGCGTGGGGCGGGGAGGGGGGGCAGGGGGGCATGGTTACGGCCTTAGAGGGGCTGACCCTGGAGACCCACCAGGGTCCCAGAACCTATGTGTCCCTTTCCTTCTGTAGCCATATCCCCCTCCTGGGCCTGGGCCGCCCACAACAGGGACACTGCAAACCGCAAGGGCAAACAGCGTTCCGGGGGTTAATAGCAAGTGTGGCTGCCTGGTGGTTCTGAACCCCCTCCCCCACCCAGACATCAACAAATGGGCCAGCCCCCAACTCCTGCTCAAACCAGGCCCACCCCAGCAGCACCAGAAGCTTCGCAGCCTCACCCACCCTGATCACAACGGGGGCCACGCCGGCCCGCTGGGCAGACACAGGCCCCACTCACGGCATCACAGGGGGCTCCACCAACGCAGTCACAGGCCCTGAGGCAGTCCACGCCAAAGAAGCCGGCAGGGCAGGCTACAAGAGAGGGGGTGGTGATGGGAGGCCCAGGTGCCGAGGCCCCAGGCCCACCCGGCACACCCCGCTCACCACCACCGGGCTCACCACGCTCGCAGAAGGTGCCCCTCCAGCCAGCCGCACAGGTGCAGGCCCCACTGACGTGGTCACAGTCCGCGCCATGCTCACACCGACACTGCTGCCCACAGCCTGGTCCAAAGTGGCCCTGGGGACACCCTGAGGCACCAGCCCCAGCCCACCATCAGCAGGGGCCCTGGACAGTGGGGCAAGGGCACCTCACAAGGAAGAGGGCTGGGCTCCCCTCCCTCTGTCCACTCAGTCAGACCCCGAACCCCAGGGGAGTAGGTTTGGGGGAGCCCCAGGCATCCGCCTTTGGGGTAGGGGACCTCGTCCAGGGCTGCTTCTAAGAGACCTGCGCCAGGACCACCCTGGACCCCACCAAGTCCTCCTTCCGCCGCCACGAGAGTCACCCATATGGAGTTCTGCAGGCCCTCCAGCCCACCTCTAAAGCCCAGGAATCAGCCTCTGTGGTTAGGGACCTCAGCCAGGACCACCTCTAAGACGAACTGAACTCCACTAACCCACAGCACTAAAAGGGGTGCCCTCCAGCCCTGGGCTCTCCCTCCTCACCTCCCTCAGGTGCCAGGTGCCCTAGGGGGTGTAACGGCCCCCGCCCCACCACCGCCTGCCAGTCCAAGTGGGCGACATCTGGCAGAGGTTGGTGGGGGGTTCCCTTTTCCTGATACAGAAAAGGGGCAGGGACCCGAGGGCCCGGTCAGTGGGTGGGGACTGGGTAAGCTCAGACAGGACCACACCCCTGCTTCTCTGGGCCCGGAAGACAGGATGGGGCTCCCCTAGGCTCCTGAAACTTGGGGCCCCTGCCTGTGGCCTCGGGCGGGGTGGGGACAGCCAAGGTCCCCCCCAACTCACGGCGCTCGCAGCGTGGGCCCACGTAGCCAGGCTCGCACAGGCAGCGGCCGCTGGCAGCCTCGCAGCTCCCACGCCCAGCACTACAGTTGCAGAGGTGCCTGCAGTCAGGCCCCCAGTGCCCCCCGTCACAGGCTGCAACAGAGGCAGTCACTCAGCGCAGGCCCAGCGGGGCCCACAGCCACCGGCAAGTTCAGAGGTCAGGGGGGCATCTTGGGAGGTACCCCAGTGTACGCCAGTCCCAGGGAGCCCTGCTTAAGGCAGGGAGGTGGCTGCAGGTGAAGGAGCCCAGGGCACCCAGCAAGGTTGATGGAGTGGAGGGTCATGTCAGGAGGGACCCCAGCGCTCTCCATCTTGGGGGAACCCTGTGTATGGCAGGGAGACAGTACAGGTGAAGGACCTCCACCCCTGCATACCTCTGCGGCAGTCAAGGCCCGTCCACCCCGGGGTGCAGCTGCACTGCCCGGTCGCTGGGTGGCAGTGCCCCGAGTTGGCACAGGAGCACCTGGCCTGGCAGCCAGGCCCAAACCAGCCTGCTGGGCACACTGCAGGGGAAGAGAGAGTGAGCACCTGGGCCCGGCCCCCACCCCGAGGCACAACCAAGGCCCCACTCACCATCCTGACAGCGGCTACCCACATAGCCGGGTGGGCACAAGCAGGCTCCTGTCTCAGGGTCACAGCTGGCACCATGGTCACACTCGGGGCAGATCTCCTGGCAGCCGAGTCCCCAGCGGCCCTCGGGACACTCTAAGCCCCCCATGCCTGGTCAGTGACCCCCGCAGCTCTTGGCCTGGGCGTGAGCGCCTCAGCACCACCAGCAGCCCACCCAGGGCCGGGAGAGGTTGCAGGATGCCACACCATCCCCAGGGACAGTTCAGCAGGTATCACCATGAGCCCTGGAGAGGCCCCCATGTGGTGAGCAGACCGTGGGCCAGGGGCTGTGCTGGCTGACCTTTGGCTGCCCGCAAATAGCCAACAGGCCCCCAGCTGTCCCCCCACAGGACACAAACACCCACACTCCAGACCCAGCCTTGTTGGCTCAGCAGGGCTCCACAGCTGCTGGGGGCGGGGCTGGGTCTGCAGAGCTCCGGGCTGGGGCCGGGTCCCCCAAACATGGTCTGCGATCAAGGGTCCCCATACACTGTTGGAGTAGGGGTCAAGGGTTCATTAATCACTGTCAGGGCCCCAAACATGGTCTGAGGCCAGGTACTTCCAAACACTGTCAGTGCGAGGGTTCAAAGGAATTTAACAGTTCAGGGATGGGGCCGGGGTCCCCTAACACTGTGGGGAGGCAAGGGGGGGACTCTGCGACGCCACCTGCCACTCACCTGCCCCACAGTCATCCCCAGTCCTCCCTGGCGGGCACAGGCACTGCCCCGTGACCCGGTCACAGGGGGCCTCCCCACAGGAGCAGGAGACGGAGCAGTTCACACCAAACGTCCCCCTGGGGCACTCTGCAGGAGAGAGAAGAATGTGCCTCAGCACCCCCATACTGGTCCAGCCGGGAGCCTCTCCTCCCTCGGGGGATCCCGGCAATGGGGTCCCGAACCCACTCCCTCCCAGGAGCCTGCTCTTGCTCCAGTTCCGGCAGGGCTGCTGAACACAGCCAGGTCCCCTGGTGACCAGGGCAGGTCACAGGAAGGAGCTGGGGAGGGGGTGCTGCAGTGCAGGGCCAGGAGGGGCCTCAGGAGCACAGATAGGCAGAAGTGGGGTCACAAATGGGGTCATGAGTGGGGACAAGTAGCCGGAGGATGAGGCTGCTCCAGCTGAGTCCCGGCCATCCAGGACCCTGGAGAGCTCCCACGGACCGCTGAAGCCAGGCTTTTCAGGTCCCCACCTTTGCTCGCCCCCTGGGGGCTCTCTGCTGGCCTGTGCTCCAAGCCCCACCTGGGGATGACAGTCCAGTCCCCCCCACAAGCCCCCTCCCCTTGTAGCTCTTGCCCAGCTGGGAGGCGTGGGATGTGTGTGTCACCCCTTACAAGTACTCAGCCCCAGACCCCTAGAGAGCAGTGAGGGTCTGCATTTGCCCGCCTACCCCCGGAGCTGCAGCCCTTTCCCAGTAGGATGGGGTAGGGGTGGGAGGGAGCAGACCAGGTGTCCCACAGACTAAGAGAAGGGAGGGTCCTCCTGCAGGCCTGCCTGTCTGACACCTCTACTTACAGCAAGGTCAGTAAGACAGGAAGGGTGAGGGGACATACTGGGAAGGGCTGACTCAGGCCAGCTCTAGGCACACAGTAAGGCCTCAGGAAGAAGGGGGATTCTGCAGAGCCCCATCCCCACTGCTCCCCATGGCCATGCAGGGTCCTGGGTCCTGGAAGCCCCGGAGCCTTCATCAGCAGAGTTCAGGGTCCCTGGCTGAAGGGATTCACACGTCCATGCTTGCCCTGTCCCTCAGGGCCCAGTTTCGGCCTCCCTGCCCCAGGACAACTGAGTGCAAAACTGGGGGTAACCCTGGGGTGCAGGAGACAGCTCCTTCCTTGCCCCAGTACCGAGGGTGCTCCAACGCCCCACTTGCTGCTGCAGGAAAGCACCCCCTGGGCTCAGGAAGGTGTTCATGGCAGCCTTGAGGTTCAGGCTACAGTAGCACCAGGCTCCATGCTCAAAGACTCACAATCCCCACTGAGCAAAGCACCCAAAGTTGGGGCTAAGCACTGAGGACATCCCTGCCTGGGGGAGGAGTGTCAGAAGGACAGGGCAGAGTCCCAAGATGGGGGTCTTCCAAGGCCGTGAAAGGGGACTCTGGGAATACGGGACTTGAGGACAACCCCTGATAAGCCTGTCGTGAGGGGCCGGTCCCCTGTGGGCACACACCCACATCCCACCCCCAGGGACACAGGCACATCAACAGGACCACAGGTGCAGCACACGTGTGCACAATAGGTGCCTCACACTACACATATACACTCAGTAGATGCTGCACACACATGGTGTGGACAGGGAAAGGCAAAGCCAGCCACGCCGGCTGAAGCAGGCCCGCCAGGCCTCCTGGAGCCTCCTCTCCACTAATTGGGGGCAGCCGCGTTTTTTGGTCTGTAATAGTTTCCACACCTAACAGCACTGAGGAGCCCACCACTTCCCTCAGACTATGTGTGTCACTTCCTGTGGTTCATCTTTGGGGCTCTAAAGGTTCCTGAAGAAAAAGGAAACCAAAAACCAAAAACCACCAGTTGGGTTTGAGGCTCTTCTATCTCACCCTTGGAAGGGTCTTCAGCATCTCAGCCAATAGGCTGGTGTGGTGGCACACTCGGGAGGGTCCATGGGATGGGGTGCAGGCCTACGTCCCTGGGCTTTGCAGCCTGTATGGTAGCGTGGCCTAAGACGGCCAGCAGGGGTGTCCTTGCTCCCACCGCTGGCCCCTCTGCTCAGCCTGGGGGGTGGAAGCTGGAGCCAGGCGAGACCCCTGGACTAGCCCTGTAGGAGGGGCAGTGCTGGTGTCCGCCTCCGTCTTGGTGCTGCCCCCACAGGTTCCCTGCTGCCCATCTGCCTCGGGCTGGCAGGCGTGGGTATGTGTGCACCGCATGCTAAGGGAGGGTTTGACCAGCCCAGCGTCTGTCAGCAGCAGCTGCCACGGGCTCTCTTACTCATATTTCCCTTCCCTCCTCTGACAATGACAACACTTAGGTATTTCCTATCACCATGGGATGGAGGAGCAGAAGGCTCCAAGGACACTCGTCAGCCGCACCTCGAACATAAAGAGGCCCGGTGAGTCCTAGCTCCAGCTGGGCCCTCTCCCAATCCTTCTTAATCATCCAGCACCCACCCGGCCAGGCGGATGGGCTTGGAGGGTGGGAGGCCTGCCTCCTACCAGACTGAGGACAGCGCCTCACTCCCCACCTTCCCAACCCTCTCCAGCAAAGCCCAGCTCCACACCTCCTGGGCAACCCCGGGGTTCCGGGTACAATTAAGCAGGTCCAGAGTGCCCTCCTCCTGGATCCTCCTCTGGGCTGCCAGGCCTCCTGGGACCCCTGGGGCTGAGTCCACTGATCCACTGCATGGCCACTCCCTGTCTCCCACCATGGAAATGTGGGTACCCAGGCCTCAACCTCAGCCTACTGCTCTGAGCCTATTACCTACCCCCAGGCTGCAGCATCCATGTGGAGGGAACCTCCATCGCTGCACCCACGCCCCATGTTGGCACCTGCAGCCCAGACTTCTCTCCAAGAGCAGCTGCCTCCCCCACATCTCCCCCAGGTATCCCCAAGGAGCCTATTCACCTGCTTTCTCACACTGCCAGGATGGAGCTCCTGCAGCCCAGCATCAAGCTCAAAGGGTACTCTGGATCTACCAGTGGAGTGAGTGAGTGATTCTGGATGACCAGTCTGGCCCTGAGCAGCCCTTCCAGGAGCAGAGGGACTGACAGACCAGTCACCAGTGCTGCTACAGGTGCAGTGACTCAGGCAGGTAAAGGTGTCAGCCCCCTCAGCCTGGCTCTGCAGCACCTCTGCAGCCACCTGCATCCTGGGCCATGCGGCCTTGACCACCCCCAGATCCCTGGGGGCCCAGGGTTGGCCACTCACCTTGGTCACAGTCCTTGCCCTGGTAGCCGGCGGGACACTGATTCTGACACTCACCACTCTTGGGATCGCAGTCCACACCTGGTGGGCAGGTGCACGCCTGCTGGCACCCCGGCCCAAAAAAACCCAGCTGGCACTCTGTGGGCACAAAGGCAGGGGAGGTCAGCGGGCCCCAGGACACCCCCCTCCCTGCCCCCACCCACCCACACTCACCATGCTGGCACCATTCTCCCCAGAAGCCCGGCTTGCAGGCACAGCTGCCGTCCCTCCGGTCACATGCCTGCGTGTTCCGCTGCTCACAGCGGCACTCTTCCGAGCAGCCCGGTCCAAAGGCCCATGGGGGGCAGGCTGCAGCCAGAGACACCACGGAGACAAGCCTGCTGCTGTCTGTGCCGCCTCCCCAGCTGCGTCCACAGAGCCCTAGCCCCAGGCCTCAGCACCATGCACTCAGCTCTTGTTCCAAGGCCGAGCACAGCCAGCACGTCCCACGCCCCACGCAGCCACCGTGCCCTTTATTAACTGAGCACTCTCTGGGGAGCCCAGCACCTCATCCCAGGGACTGCGATGACTATCTCATCCCTTTTATAGACAAACAAGACTCAGGGAAGTCCAGGGACTCGTCCCAGGTCACACCACCTCCCAGCTAACAAAGTCCCTGAACTTCTCAGAATTCCTATTTTCTCCTCTAAATAATCCCATGTGACAAATAGCTCAAAGTGAGGCTGCACTGAAGCTCACTGTCCCCATCCACCCTCCCTCCAGCAGCCACAGCCCTTCCCCTCCTGGTGTCTAAGAATGTCTGCAGACACTGCCTCACCGCCAGGAATCTCAAACACCCAAGATCAGCTCTGTGCCCTGGAAGCTTCCAAGGCTCCTGCCCAGTATGCAAGGTGGCTTCCTTGTCACCCTGACTCCGGGTGGCATCAGCTAGGTTTCTGCCCACTCCTCAGCCCACCTGGTGTCCCAGATCCAGGGCTAGGGGCTGCCCTCCCCTGACACCACGCTGTACCCTGAGGGTGAGGCCACCCAGCTGGATGCCCTGGAGGCCAGCTCAGTCAAGAGAGTAGACTAGGGAGACCCCAGGCCCCCTGCCCCCTCCTAGCTGGGTGACCTCTCTGAGCCCTGAGCTCATCATCCACAAAATGGTGAACAGTCAAACCCAACCCAAAAGGCACAAGCCCCCAGCACACAGTGAGTGAGGTACACGGGCCTGTCCCCCACACCCGACTCTCCCTCAATGCTGCAGCAGCTCAGCGGGACTCACCCAGGTGGCAGAAGCGGCCGTAGAGCCCTGGGTCGCAGAGGCAGGCCCCGTAGACACGGTGGCAGCGGCCTCGGTTGGGGCAGTGGCACCTCTTGCGGCAATGCTTGCCATAGAAGCCCTTGGGGCAGCCTGGGGGGGCAGCGGGCACAGTGGAGGGAGGAAGTGGGGGGTGGGCATGACACAGGGCCCACCCAGGACACACTGTGAGGACGCAGTACCCAGCATGGTTGTACCAGGTGGAGGGAGGCCTCTGCGTGCCAAGACACAAGAGACTCAGGAGGCAGAGGGTCCACAAGGGTAGGGCAGGCACTGGGTGGAGTGGCTGGACTCTCCCTGCCTATCTGCTACCCCACCCAGCTCTGTGGCCTGGATGGCAGCATGGTGAGAGGCCAAGCAGAGCCCCAGCGCAGACCAGAATGGCACAAATATCTTGTCCGGCTCTCCTGGAGCATCGTAACTTCTGACCCACAGTTGTTACCGAGCCCAGCATCCAGGATCTTAAAGAGGAACGGATGTCCCAACTGGACAGGTCCCGGCCAGAGCCCCCAGGTGCCCTGTTTTCTTCGTCTCTGGCCTACCCTGCCCCATGTCCCTCCAACTGAAGGGCTGTAGTGGGGTAACAGGTATCTCCAAAAGATATGTCCACGTCCTTATCTCCAGAACCTGTGAGCATGGCCTTATTTGGGAAAGGGTTTTTGCAGCTGTAATTCCTGATCTTGAGAAAAAATCATCCTGGATCACCCAGTGGGCCCTAAATCCCCTCACAGGCATTCTTAGAAGAGAAAGGCAGAGGGCAGTTTGAGACGGAAGAAGAGGAGGCCGTGTGACGTCGGAGACAGAGTGAGTGATGCAGCCACAAGCCCAGGAATGCCCAGAGCCTAGGACAGTAACACCGGGCTCCCAAAAGCCTGCCTGCCAGACTCCCTGGGTGCTTGGTCTCCTCCAGCTCCCCTACACAGGTGCATCTGGTGACCCCCCTAGGTGAGCCCAGCTGAGACCCAGGCCTTCAGGAGGTCATGTTGTTGATGTGTGCTGTCAAGTCAACTCCAACTCACAGTGACCCTGTAGGGCAGAGTAGAACTGCCCCATGGGGTTTCCCAGGCTGTAATCTTTTTGGGAGCAGATTGCCAGGTCTTTTCTCCCGAGGAGCAGCTGATGGGTTCGAATCACTGACTTTTCAGTTAACAGTCAAGTGCTTAACCATTGGGCCACCAGGGCTCCTCCAGGAAGCCATAGAACACCTCAAAGCAGAAGCAACACATTCAGTCCTGCAGGTCTGCAGAGCCGCCAGCACGCACAACTCTCAGGTCTCCTCCTCCAGAAGGTGAAAATGCAGGCAGAAAGGGAAGCGAAGCACAGCGGAAGGCAGGGCCTTGAGGGTACAGGGACTCAGAGGCTGACAGAGAGAGGAGAGGCAGGGAGCCCTGAAGGGCAGACTGAGGCCTCCACAAAGCACAGCGCACACGGCTCTGCTGCCCCAAGCATCGGGTCAGGCTCCCTAATTGCTCTCCTCCCCCACTAAGGCAGGGCAGTGTTAGCTACATCACCAGAAAGAGGCAGAATTTATAGGCCTGAAGACTTAAAGACTAAGCGTTAATCTCCTGGGAACTCAATTGTGTGGACTTTCATTTCTCCTGAGTCCCTGGAGGGTGCAAACAGTGAAAGCTCTTGGCTGCTAAATGAAGGGCTGGAGGTTCGAGTTCGCCCAAAGGCTCCTTGGAAGAAAAGCCTGGTGATCTACTTTTGAAAAATCATCCATTGAGAACCCCCATGGGGCACAGTTCTACTCTGACACCCATGAGGTCCCTATGAGTGAGTCAATTTCAATGGCAACTGGTTCTAATTGCTCCTGAAATGCTGAAACTTCAGGGTTAGAAAGGACGTTAGCATCAGCCCTCTAGCCACCAGCCCATGACTCATTCCTTCTGCACTTCCCACCCAGCCATCATACAGCTCTATTTGAATGCTTCCAGGAATGGAGACCTCACTACCTCCAAAGGGAACAAATTCCAAAAGGGCTGTTCTTCTGTCAAGACTTCATCATCTGCTAGAGTTAGAGTCCAGGGAAATCAGCATGCAGTGAGAAATCTGTGCCCTCTCCCCACAGGGCCTCATCCCTCCCCCTCAGGTACGACCCAAAGAGAAGGGGGTCTAAGCCAAGCACAGCATTACTGTCCCCACCACAGGGAAAAAAGGAGACCTGGAGAGAGCAAGCAAGGAGAGCTGTTAGGTGATGCTCCCCCCTCCTCTTGTACACCCTCCCCAAGGATGGCTCCAGGGGCCCAAGAGAGTTGCACACACCATCCTCACAGTGGGCTCCACTGACGCCTGGGGGGCAGCGGCAGGCCCCCATCACAGGGTCGCAGGTCCCGCCATTCTGACAGCTGCAGGAGGAGCTACAGTTCTTCCCAAAGGTGTCTGGAGGACACGCTACAAGGGGAATGTTAAGAACCAGGGTGACTGGCAGCAGAAAGGCTCCAAACATGCTGAACCACCCTCCTGGGGTCTGAACCACCCAGTTCAGAAGCTGCTGCTTGGAGCAACAGATGTCGGCACTATTACACCATTGTCCCCACCCACGCCCAGTAATCAATCCCTGCATCTTCTCCGTCTGAGCTCAACAAAGCACAGTCCCTACTCAACCGGCATGTTCAAACAGGCATACGCTTATGAGCAATTGTTACTTCCCTTGAGACCAAACAGCAAAATGTGGTCTAGGGGGCTGGGCAGGGTGTGGGAAAGGCTCTGGACGGAGGCATGGGAGAGCAGGCTTTGGGACAGCTATAAGCCAGGAGTCACTGCTCCCACCCAGGTCATGGGTACAATGGTTCTCGACTGCCTGAGCCAGAGAAGCCTCTCCTGCCGGTGACACTTCTGAGACCCCTCCTTGTTTCCTGATCACTCCATTTTCCTGATCACCACCTGTAATGGTCTTAGTTAGTTAGCTGCTGGCTTGTTGCTGAGTCCTGTAGATTGTGGCACTTGAGAGGGACAAACACCTGGCCTTGCTGTTCCCAAGGTACAGAGCAGACAGTGATTCGTACTTATGGAATGCATGAATGACTGCCTGAGGGAATGAATGAATGAATGAGTGAGTGATAGCATGAATGACTATATGAGTGAGTGAGTAAATACATGAATGAGTGAGTGAACAAATGAATGCATGAGTAAATGAGTGAGTGGATCACGGGGAGCCTCTGCCCGGGGCTGGTGGGAGGAGTAAGTGAATGGGGCCATGGCTGCCCAAAGGACCTGTCCACCATATCCCCACCCATGCCCTCACCCCACTCCCGGCCTCACTCTGGTTGCAGACAAGTCCAGTCCAGCCCTCAGGGCAGTCGCAGCCGTCCAGGCCTGGCAGGCAGGTACCCCCATTGCTGCAGTCATCGCAGGTCAGGCTGCAGTCGTGGCCGAAGGAGTTGTCCAGACAGACTGCGGGCAGCGGGACAAGGGGTCTCAGAGGGTGACCCCAACCTCAGGTATGCTCAGCCTCAGCAAGCAAAGAGCCTCAGGCTCAGGCCTACAGGCCAGCTGGGGAGGGGGGACCCTGTGAGGTAGGACCTGAAAGCACCCTTTCCACCCCCCACTGGAGGCTGGGGTTACTCTGGTCCAGCTCAGCCAGACATGCTGCGCAAATCAAACAAATGCATGGCCACTCTGGACCTTGATCAACAGGACATTGCAGGAGGCAGCGGCCAGGCCCCTAGGAGGGGGTTCCAACGCCATGAGAGCAGAGCCCCTAGGCCGGGCGCGACCCTCACCGAACTTCTCGGCCAACTTGTGCTCGCTCCGTGCCTCCGTCTCCTCCTCGTCAGCCAAGCCGTCCTCCTCGTCCTGGAAGAGCTGGGTCAGCTCGTCCCGCAGCACCGCGATGTGGGGCAGGGGGCGCACAAAGGGCAGCTGACCGTCCAGGTCCACCGCCAGTTCCTCCAGTGCTGGGGGCAAAGGCCACTGAGCCCGGCTCCCAACACCCGGCCAGACAGGGGTCACACCCTCCCCCTCCCACAGCATCTCCTGGGCAGGGCCTGTCCAGCCCCTCCGTGCAGCCCCCACCCCAGGGGGAGCCGGTCACTGCTTCCGAAGCTGCCCCCTCTGCGCCCTGCTCACAGGGCTGTCCCTGCTGCCCCAGTGACACTGCTTCCAGGACACAGAAGGCCCAGGTCCTGTAGGCTTGACCCACGCCACCACCACCACCAGCCCATCCCCGCTCTGGCCCTGAAGTATGCAGACTCCTGGCCAGGACTCTGAGGCATGAAGAGGGGTGAGAGGCAGGCAGGGTTCTGTCTCCTTTGGACTCTGTGTCGCCTGGGATGGTGTCACTTAGGTTGTGGTCCCTTCTTTCACCTGACAGGAACCATGGACCACCGGGACCCCTGAACATCACCTGGCTCAGAGTATACCGTCTGAGCAGCCCCCTCCCCATGCTGCCATCAGCACCCACGGCCAGTCCCAGCAGGAGGGGGTGTGGCAAAGCCAACCCAGACCCCAAGACAGAGCAAGTGTTCAGAGGGAGGGATGGCAAGGGGGTCTGGAAGGGCACACAGAGAGCAGTGACGTGGGGGGAGCACTGGACTCAGACCCTAAAAAGGAAAGGTTGGGGAGTGAGCAGGCAGGTATGGTGGGGACTCACGGGCGCAGCCCCTGCGGTCCTCCAGCAGCCGGAAGCCTGCCACGCAGGAGCACTCGAAGGAGCCGGCCAGGTTGGCACAGTGGTGCTCACAGCCGCTGTGGCCGGAGGCACACTCGTCCACGTCTGCGGGCAATCACAGGGTTTCGGAGGCCATCCTACAGGGCTGGACAATGGGCTGGCCCTGCCCAAGTCCCTCCCAGCCATCCTCCCATCCTAGGGTAGGGTGATGGTGGTCACCCTGCCCCACTAGGCCAGGTTGGGAGCAGCCAGGGTGCAGGCTCAGTCCAAGTGAGTGACCGCTGGTCACAGGTCAGCACAGCCCTGCATAGGGCAGGCGCTCAACCAGTGCACAGAGGCAGAGTGTGTAGAGGGCAAGGCCTCGTGCACACAGGTGGTCCAGTCAGCCCAGCTCCTCCCACACCCCAACCCAGGCCACGGCACTTACCCTCACAGCCACAGCCGTCAGCGCTGAGCCGGTAGCCCGCGTAGCAGCCACACTCATACCCACCAGGAGTGTTGGTGCAGACCTGCTGGCAGCATGGTGAGTCCACACAGTCGTCCACGTCTATGGGCGCACACCGGGAGCTGCTGGCATGGGCACCACCAACCCATGCCCACCATCCAGGGCCACCCACCCACCACCACACACCCACACATGATCACAGGCACCCCCATGCACAATAACACACACACAGTCATGCACAATCACACACACCTACACACAATTGTACACACACCCACACATGATCACAGGCACCCCCATGCACAATAACACACACACAGTCATGCACAATCACACACACCTACACACAATTGTACACACACCCACACACATATGCACACCCACACACAATCACATGCATACCCACACACACACCCATGCACAATCCCACACATGTGCACACACAATTGCACATGCCATGTACATGATCACATGCACACCCATGCACATCTGTGAGCACACTGAATACAATGCCATGCATAGCTCACACCTACACACAATCACATGCAGACCTCCGCTCACTCGTAAAACACCTGTACGCAACTGTGAGCGCATCCACACATCACAGGCAAACCCACATACAATTCCATGCACGCCTCACACTCACGCAATCCCATGCAAACTCACTCACATATGATCCCATGCACACTTACACATGATCCCATGCACACCTCACACCCACACACAATCCCATGGACACCCACACACAATCCCATGTACACCCACACAATCCCACGTACACCCACACACAATCCCACGTACACCCACACACAATCCCATGCACACTCACACAATCTCATGCATTTTACACCCACATACAATCCCATCCACACTCAGTCCCATGCACACCTTATACCCACAATCCCATGCGCACCCATACACAATCCCATGCACACTCACACAATTCCATTCACACACACGCTCCCATGTAGACCCACACAATCCCATGCACACCTCACACCCACACACAATCCCATGCATGCTTCACACCACAATCCCATACACACTCAATCCCATGCATGCCTCACACCACACACAATCCCATGCACACTCACACAATCCCATGCACACTCACACCCACACAACCCCAGGCACACCCACACAATCCCATGCACACTCACATTCACACAATCCCATGCACACCCACACAATCCCATGCACACCCACACAATCCCATGCACACCCACACACAATCCCATGCACACCCACACACAACCCCATGCACACCCACACACAATCCCATGCACACCCACACAACCCCATGCACACCCACACACAATCCCATGCACACCCACACACAATCCCATGCACACCCACACACAACCCCATGCACACCCACACACAATCCCATGCACACCCACACAACCCCATGCACACCCACACACAATCCCACACGCACCCACACACAATCCCACGCGCACCCACACACAATCCCACGCACACACACACAATCCCATGCACACTCACGTTCACACAATCCCATGCACACCCACACACAATCCCATGCACACCCACACACAATCCCATGCACTCACGTTCACACAATCTCATGCACACTCACACACAATCCCATGCACACCCACACACAATCCCATGCACACCCACACAATCCCATGCACACTCACATTCACACAATCCCATGCACGCACATCCACACAATCCCATGCACACCCACACCCACAGCCACACACAATCCCATGCACACCTCACACCCACACAATACCATGCACACTCACACACAACTCCATATATGTTCTTGCCCTACAAACATGGATACACAGATGGCACATATCACAGCTCCAGCCACCCCACCTGCTCTGGAGAAGGTGCCAGAGCAGGGGCCAGACTGGGGCTGGAGGGGAGTCCATACTGGAGCCAGGGTCACCCATCAAAAGAGGCCCCTCCATCAGACCCTGTATGTCAGGGGCCATTCCCAGGCTCCTGGCACTTCACGGAGTCATGGAACAGTGCTCAGAGGAGGCACTGGAAGTGCCAGGCGTGTAGGGACTCAGCAGGCTGATGCCAGCACCTAGGGTCCTTCCCAGGGCCACTGATGCTACCTCTCACCAGACCCACCCCCTGAGCATGCCTGCAGGGCCCAGCGTGGCCAGAGCAGGGTGCAGCAGACAGAAGAGCACTCCCGCATCTTCGCACCAGACCTGCCTGCAGCCTCAGGCAGCAATGGATCTGGCTTTGGGTCAGAATGAGACAGTCTGGAAGAAATGGACCCCAGGGCCCAGACCTCCTCAAGCCCACCCAGCAACACGCACCAATGCACGTCCTCTGGTCCGTGTCCAGCTCGTAGCCAGGGGGGCAGGTGCAGACGGGCCCTGAGCTGCTGTGGCTGCAGCCATGGGAGCAACCGCCATTGTTGGCCTCACAGCTGTTGACAATTTCCATCTCGATGCCTGCAAAGAGACTGCTGGCCTGGGACAAAGGACAGGATCTGGTGCCCCCCACCCTGCACAGTCCTCCTCTACCCAGCAGCCAGCCCAGGGGACCCCTGCCCAGAAACAAGGAGTTCCTGAACCTCAGAACAACTCAGGCTCTGCCCTCCCACAGCCTCGCCCATGCACTGCTCCTGATTGCCAAGGAAGTGCAGCCCCTGAGCCAAAGTAAGTCAATGGACCAGGGGAGGGCTGGAGAGCCATGCTGCCCCTCTGAGCATCCCCCATGCATGCAGGTGCCTGCCCACTGCCCACTCACGGTAACACTGCTGGCCATCAGCGCCCAGCTCATAGCCCGCATGGCACACGCACTTGAAGGATCCTTGCGTATTGAGGCAGCCATGGGCACACTGGGCCTGCCCGGTAGTACACTCGTCCACATCTGGAGGGGAGGGATCGGTGAAAGGGTCTCTGGGCTTCTGGCCTGGGAGACCGGGCACCCAACAGGCCAGAAGGGGCATGGCTGGGTGCTCAGGCCTAAGAATCCACCTACGACAGGAGGGGAGCCACCCGATACCCTCTGCACCCTTCATTCCATGGCTGCACCCCTCTGTGTCCCATGGTACCATGGCTGCACTCCTCTATGCTTCCCCCATTCCGTGGCTGCATCCAATGCCTCTATGCCCCAATTTCATGGCTGCACACCCTCTGGGTCCCCTTGTTCTATAGCTGCACCCCATTCCTCTGTGTCTCCCATTCTGTGGTTGCACCCATTCCTCTGTGCACCCCCCACCCCAGTCCACGGCCACATGACCAGGACGACTGGGCCTCCTCTGGATCTGGCCCCTCCGCTCGTCCGAATTCTGCTCAACGAGCTCCCTGAGAAGACATGTGTTCCCTCTCGGAGGGGGTGTGGAGCACAGAGGTTGGTAGGAAGTGTCCACTCTGGGCCCCACTGCTAGGGCCTCGGGTCCTTCTGGCAGCTTTGGGTAAAGAGCTTAGCCTGTCTGCATCCAGGTCTTCTTGGCTGTTCCTACCGCCTGGGGGCTGGGAGGGGCCCAGGAGCCCTGGTCTCAGGCCTGGACCTGCTGGCACCCAGAGCATGGTTACCAGCACCTCCCCTTGTGGCTGCATCAGGACCAGCATCCTGGTGGGTGTCCCCCACGACCCCCACAGGCCTCCACTGCTGTATTCACGCCCCTAAGATTCACTGGGAGGAAGAGGTCTGATCCCCAACCCCGTCTCAAGGGAGGGATCCCCTGAAGCACAAGGCTCCTAGAACCACGGGGCCTGCCCTTTCAAACTGGCAATGACCTTTCAAATGGCCCTTCCTGGCATTGGTGAAAACAGGAATATGGGCTTCTCACCAGCTGCCAAGACCATCTCTGCCAGCCACTTCACAGGATGTCTGGACCCCCCACCCCACCCGGGGCCCTCTCCATGAGCAGTCAGGAAGCATGGACATCACCCGAGCTGTTTCTAACACCAAGGAGTCGGAAACAACTCCAAGTCCACTGAGAGCGGTAAGTAGCACACACACCGCCAGGCAGACAGACCAAAGGGCAGCCAAGGGTATCAAGGGTCTCGTGTTTTAGAAAACAGCAACCAGCTGTGAGCATGTCTGAGTGTAAGACTGCATAAATATGCCTACTAAATTAAATGTGTTATGTACAACTGTGAGTCTGTGAGATTTTAAATGCGCATAAATATGCATATCAACTTAAACGTGTTAAATATGCAGCAGGCAACCGAGAAAGGCGAAGCCGAAGCATCGCAATGTCACTCTGGGGCCCGTGAGTGATGTCTTCCTCCTTTTTTCTTATCTTTTATCTGTACTGGTTCCTAACAAGCAGGTATTACTTAGGTAATACAGTGAAATCTGGAAACACCGGCACTTGCGTAAGGCAGAAACCTGTCAAAGAAGGAGAACTCAAAGATTTCCCACTAAATAGAGAGTGATAGAAAAGTGGTGAGGGTGCCCTGCCGAAGGTGGAAAACTTGAGAGACTCAGAAAAATAAGGCAATTCTGCTGAGTTTCAACTCTCATAGGTTTCCCTGTACAAAAAAGTATTTTTAAAAATAAAAAACAAACACCCTGGGATCTCTTGCTTCCTCATGCTGACAGGAGACTCCAGTTCGAAGCAGCTGCCTTGAGCATGTTACTGCCCTCCCTGTACCTCTCCAACCCCCCCGCCCCCGCAGCTCAGATGAGCTGGGGCCAAGCAGCCTATGCGTCATCCAGGGTCGCCCAAGGGTGACCAGACTGGCCAGCCCTGCTCCCAAAAGGCCCAGTCCAGCAGGACGCAGCTGGGCCAGCCCAGACTCAGACACAGGTCACTCCTCAGTGCCAAGGACATGCTGGCTGACTCTGGGTGGGGCCAGAGCACAGCGCTAAGGGAGTCCTATGGGCAGGGTCCAAGCCGACAGGGGTTGGGGGGACTCATCAAGGGGGCAGGGGCAAGGCTGGCAAGGGTGAAGGCAGGGTAAAGCTGGCAGGGTGAGAGGACAAGATGAGGGACAGGGTGGGACTGGTAAGGCAAGGGGGCAGGGCAGGGAGGGGTGCAGGATGAGCTGAGTGAGTCGGGGCAGACCCACCTTCACAGGCCTTGCGGTCCTCAGCCAACCGGTAGCCAGTGTGGCACTGGCAGTGGGCGAGGCCCCGGCGGTCCTGGCAGGTATGCATGCAGCCGCCATTTCGGTCGGCACACGGACTTCTCCCTGCAGGCAGGGTCACAGAAGGCAGAGGCAAAGGGAGAGGTCAGGGCAGGGTGTACCTGCCCCACGTGAGGCCCCAAGCATATGCATGACCCTCCCGGCTCTGGCCAGTGGGCTTCCCTGAGAAGACCTCGCCATCTCAGGACAAGGTCGCCCTCCTGCAAGAACCGCTTGAATACAGGAGGCCCCCCCCAATGCCCACCCTCATCCAGAGCCTGATTTCCCAAGAACTCCATCAATGACAAGAAACAAGGTGGGGACCCTCACCCCTACATCTTTCCCTTGTTGGGACCAGGTGCCAGGCTGGCCAGCTGCCTGGCAGCATGAGGACCCCTTTCTGGGACTGTGACCCCATGATACTCATCTCACTTCTAGCCTTGGCCCCTCCCACACCTACCCTCACCCCTTCCTGGTGGGCAGGACCCAGCAGGCTATGGCGGGGAGGTGAGGGGGGCACTCTCTCATCACCTGCCCCCTCCAGCCTCATTTCCACAGCCGGGGTCCTCTGCACCTGTCCCGCCTCTCCACTGGCAGTACCCCTTCCTCCTTCCTTCTGAATAAGCAGCCCAGAGACCCCAGGACAAATGCCAGAGGGGCCTGGGCAACCCTCACCCAAGGCTGGGCCCCAAGTCCCCTGTACCCACAGACAGACCCATGGTGGGGCAAGGTGGGACCCCTCCAGGAATCTCTGGAACTGAGAAGTACACGGAGGCCCTCCAGTCCCCCAGGGTGCTCCCCAAGCCCAGCCCCTCACCCCAGCTGGGTACCCCACACAGCCTTTCAGCAGCAAGTGCCTCTAAAGACCCTAACCAGGCCGCCTTCCCAGGCATCTCCAGTCCCAGAGGTCTGTTGGGGAGGCGTCTCCCTGCCCCTGTCCTTGACTGAGCCCGTGGGCAGCCAGATGGACTCACGGACGCAGCGCTTGCCGTCCTCCTGGAGCTGGTACTCGGGCCGGCACTGGCAGCGATGCCTCATCACCGTGAGCTGGATGCAGTCATGCTGGCAGCCGCCATTGCCCAGGGCACAGGAGTTGATGGCTGAGGGACAGGGGAAGGGCCCACATCAGCCAGGGAGGACAGGCACAGAGTACGGGGTGCAGGGGACGCAGGGGACGAAGGTGACAGCCTCCTTTGGGAAGCCGCTTGGACCCTCCAGGCCACTCTGGACCCGTCTTGCCACCCACGGCCTGACCCGGCCTGGGTAACTCTTCCCCAGAAGCAAGGTCAGGCCAAGGTCATCCCCTCTGGTTCACTGCATTCTCAGCCCACCTGTAGGGGATGTGGCACCACGGCTGCCTCTGGACCCTCCGGCCCCAGCACTCAGGAACACGGCGCACACAGGCTCTCTGCCGGATGGCCCAGCCCCTACAGAGCCCAGGCCACCCAGTGCAGGACACAAAGTCCCTAGAGCCCCTGGAGACCCGAGAGGAGGAGTGCAGGGCCTGGCGACCAGAGCTAGCCCAACATGGGAGGAAGGCCTGGCATCCCACTCCCAAATGTGGGTGCCTGGGCAGTAGGGATGGGGCGACAGGCAGGCAGGGGGCCCAGGGCTCAGAGTTGGAGATCCGTGCACCAGCAGCACTCCCGCCCAGCACACACCAGCGCCAGCAACGCCACTTCCCAGAGAGCTGCTCCACCCCAGCCCCCCAAAGAGCAGTGTGGCCTTTGTGCCTCTGTCTCCTCCCCTGTGATGTGGGGTGATAGCAACCCCACTACACACAGTCACTGGACCACACAGGACTGGGAAAGGCCCCATGTTGGGATGAGGACCACAGTATAGAGCTGGCAACAAGCAGGCTGTGACTGCCAGCACAGAAGAGGATGAGGGCGGGTCTCCTGGGTCCCAGCGTCCACCACTGCCCTTGTCTGGCCCAATCCTTGGGACACACATGCAGGCTACCCGCAGGGCTCGGGGCCCCACTGACTGCCCAGGGTGGGGAGCCAGTGGGCAATGGAAGTGGTTGCCCCCGCATTGCCGGTAGCCAGCTCCTCTTGGCAGGGCAGGTGCCATCGTGGGGACCAGAGGCTGCAGGCTTGAGGATCCCAGTCAGTGCCCCTCTGGCAGCCCCAGGCCAGGCTGGGCCACACTTCCCACCTGACCAACCCAGGACCCCACCCATCCCAGCAGCAGCTCTCGGAGATGCCACAGGGCCAGGGACGGTACCCCAGTCTCTAGGGAGCATGAGCTCAGCCTGTGAATGAGGGTGGCCAGCAAGGGGTCAAATTCCTAGCCAGCCCAAGGAGCTGGCCCAGGGTGGGCACTGGGCGTCCAGCAGCAGCTGGCTCCTTGGGGAGGATTTGGTTACAATCAAGTTGCTGGCAGCCGCCTCTGTGGTTAGCAAGGGATCCAGCCGGAGCTGGGAGAAAAGCCACAAGAATGCACATGGCCTGTGCTACAGGGAGGTGGCGTCTGCCCGGCAGGGCTGCCCAAGCAGTGTCTGGCCCAGAACAAATCTGAGGCCATTCACAAAGTATCTTCGGGGGCCAGGCATCACCCAAGATACTGCCTCTGTTGTCATCGCAGGCCTTGGGGACACTGGCATGGGCTGGTCCAATCTGAGAGGACTCCTTTCTGTCATTCTCTATGGGACCCGGGAGTGGCACACCTGGCACAGCACAGCTGGCTCCGCCGAGAACCAGAGGCATGGAGGTCAGCGGCACTGGGCTGGAGCTATTTACATAGCGTCGCCAAATGGAACATGGAAGCTGCCCCAAACCTCCAACAAGTCCAGGCCATACTGTCAGCAGACGGCAACGCTTCTCCTCAAAGCATGCTCACTTTACTTAGAAATAAGCCACAAAACTCATGACACTGGCCTCAGTTTCCTCATGTGCAGCTCCTCAGTGGGGAACACATGCAGAGGGTCTCCTCCTGGGGCAAAGCCAGTCCCAAGGGTGGAGGACACCTGATAGTGGTACTGCCAGCTCCGGGGAAGGGTCACCCACCTGCAGGACATCACCCCTGGCCCTAGCAGTGCCTGCGGTGGATGGAGCAGAGGCAGCAGTGTAGCTCTGTCTCACCGTCCCCCTTACCCACTGAGCCCCCTCCCCATTTATCTGCCCCACATGCTGCCCAAGGCCCTATGCCACAGCCATCCTGGACCCCAAGCCTGGCCTGCCTCACCTGAGTAGGCTCTGCCCACGCCACCAGCCATCACCCAGTGGCTTCCACTCCTCGCCAGAGCCAGTCCACATTCCTGGGGACTCTGTTTATTTGTATTAACAACACCACTGCATTCCAGCTCAGAACACTTAATAGGAACCAGAAGACCTTCTGGCAGGGCCTGCAGGCACACAGGGGGGTGCAGAACCCAGCTCAGGGGAGCCAGGCTGGGCAGGCACCACAGGCAGCTGGAGGGCCTAGGAAGCTGGTGGCAGGACTGTAAGAAAAGGGACCACCAAATCAGCCCCACCAGGCAGGCCCCTGAGGTGGGCATGGGATGAGCAGGCATTGGGCTCAGTGGGGCCCAGCAGTGAAGAAGTCACAGGCAGGGGCAGGAGTGCGGTGGGGGAGTACAGCTCCCAGGCAGCCTCGCACTCTCCTGAACATAGCCTCTCTCTGTTCTATCCCACAATGCTTGGAACATTCCAGATGCTTCCAAGCTGTGCAAAGAAGGGAGCCAAGTGCAGTGTCATCATGCACATTCTATGATGTGGATTCCCAGAAAGCTGAGCAAGGCAGATTCCCCAGCGCTGGGCTATGCAGCTCAGGGACAAGCCAGCTTGTGTGATATTTTCTCAAAGGAAAAAAATCCCCATACTGAGAAGGCTTGCTGATCAAAGTCATTTTAAGGGAGTAAGACTGCCCAACATTTCTGCCCCTTTCTGACTTTAGGCTCTTTTCTCTACCAGGGTCTAACTTAGATCCCTGCCCACATCCAGACCAGAAGCATTTTACTCCAGTTGGGAATACCCTGACTTCCACTTTGCAAATTCTAGGGCATGCCACTTCAGCCAGGTTACTTGTAGGTTTTCATAGAGCTGGGCTGCATTTCCACTATACACCAGCAGGAGTCACTGCTAATCAGAATATTTGTTATGCCGGAGTTATCAAGCTCTTCAAAGGGAGAGAGGGCCATACTTAAATAGAAAACTGGAAATTCTAGAAATCTAATTTCCTACAGGGTCAAAGACCTGCTCCGCCACTGCCAGCTTGCCCTTGGCTCCTGGAGAGTCTGCATTCCAGACAAAGGAAGAGCACTGTTTCGGGGATCTGGAGGAAGAATCTGAGGCCTGGGTGTGGATCTGGAGCTCAAGCCAAGGCCATGGTGCCAAGTATCAGGTGTAGCCAAGTGCCAGGGAAGAGGTAGCAGGTGGGCACTGGTTGCTGGAGACCCCAGGAGTGGCTCAGCTGGCAGGGGCCCTAGCCTCCACGTCCCAGCATGCCAAGGGCCCAGGCTGGTGAGATGAGGGCTGTGCTGTGGCTAGGGAGGCTGGGCCAATGGAGGGCATGTGTGCCACACAGTGCCAAGCCCAGCAGCCACTCCATCAAACCTCAGAGTCCAGTCGGTGGTTTGGGGCTGGCTGAGGGGAGGATCTGGTTCCCATGGTTGAGTGAGGTTTTGAAATCACTGCCCCGAGACTAGCTTGGTTGCTAGGTCTCCAGAGCACATGATCAGAGGCCATGGCAGCCCTACCTTCTAGGAAGCCCTTGGTTAGAGACAGGGCCAGGATAGCCAGACAGGATGTGGTGACCCGGGCTCTGCCCCTTCCCCCAACACCAGCATCCCCTCATGCCCCTCCCCACCAGGAGGCCCACAGGTGCACCTACTGCTCTCTGCCTCCCGCATTCTGCTTGTCTTCTACCCTCTGAACAAGGTCTCTCCACTGCACAGGGGGCACTGTCCATGGTGCAGCCCGTATAAAGGGTGCCCTTGGAGGTGTGCAAATGATGGCCCTGCTCACAAGTCACGACACTTG
Organism: Loxodonta africana; assembly: GCF_030014295.1. Classification (NCBI taxonomy): domain Eukaryota; kingdom Metazoa; phylum Chordata; class Mammalia; order Proboscidea; family Elephantidae; genus Loxodonta; species Loxodonta africana. The sequence goes on from NC_087344.1 coordinate 37,315,001, forward strand.
CACCTAGGGTGGTGCCAGGGTTGACCACAGCCTGCATAGCTGCCCATTAGGCCCTCTCTTCTCAATTTCAGCCACAGAAGCCACCAGTCAGGACAGTTCCTTCAGCATGGCCGGCAGGCCAGGGTGTCACACAGGGGAGAAGAGTGTGGCTCACCCCCAACCCCAGCTGGCCATCCTGCAATCCACATCCTGCCTGGCTCACCCCCAACCCAGGCTGGCCATCCCGCACCCCACGTCCCAGCTCACCCCAGCCCCAACAGTACCACCCCATGCCTCCCGGGCAAGGCTGGCCCCTCTCACAGCTCCCATTTTCCTACAGCTCACCTACAGTCTGCCACTGTGGCCAGGATGGCCTTGCCTTCAGAGCAGGAGTAGGGGGAGGAGGAGACATTTTAACAAGGTGACAGGTGACATGTGACCTTTCCCAGAGGGGGCCCAATGAGCCCTCAGGGGACACTAGGCACTTCTAGAGAGAAGTGGGCAGCAGCAGAGCCTGGAAGACAGTAGGTAAAACCTTGGGGCAGCCAGACAGAATGCCCAACGTGCCCACCCCAACCCCTGTGTAGCCAGCTCCCCTCCTCACTGGGGCCTCAGCTCCACGGCCCTCCTCAGAGAGGTCCCCAGATCTCCATGGGGCCGCAGCTCCCCATCCTGCTTCACTCCCACGGAACATTTAGGGAACGACCTTGTCCGTCATATAGATGGTTAAATTGTGTCCCCCCAAAAATACGTGTTGTGAATCCTAACCCCTGGCAATTTGCTCCCACAAAGATTTCCCCCTAGGAAACCCTATGGGGCACTTCTGGATGGCACACAATAATATAACCTATGTAATCCCATTTGGGAGCCCTGTTGATGCAGTAGTTAAGAGCTTGGCTGCTAACCAAAAGGTCGGCAGGTCAAATCCACCAGCCACTCCTTGGAAACCCTATGGGGCAGTTCTAACCTGTCCTCTTGGGTTGCTATGAGTCGGAATCCACTGGAAAGTTAGGTTAGGTTAACCCCATCTGGGGATAGGATTTTCTTTGTTATGGTAATGAGGCCATATCAGTGTAAAGTGTGTCTTAAACCAATTCCTTTTGAACTATAAAAGGGCAGATTAGGAACAGAGAAGGACGCACAAACAGGGGGGATGATGCAAACCACAGGAAGATTGCCAAGGAACTGAGCAACAGAAGCTGAAAACAGACAAGGAACTTCCTCCAGAACCTGGCCCTAGAAGGCTCTTGTATTCAGACTTCTAGCCTCCTAAACAGTGAGAAAATAATTTGTTTGTTAAAGCCATCCATTTGTGATACTTTTGTTACAGCAGCACTAGGAAACTAAGACAATGGTTATCAGCAGCACCCATCAGATTGCAAGTTCTGGAAGGGTACTCATTTCTTCCCGACTGTATTCCATAGGCTAAGCAGTGCCAGGCATTGGCAGCCAGCCAAAAGGGTGAGACACCACCAGCCGGAAAATCACACAATACCAGGAATCGTGGTACATTTTGATACATACATTTTGTGGGGGACATAATACAATCCATGACAGGTGGGGAGAATGGCCACTGCTTCCTCCCTGAATTCGACAGCCCCCACCCCACTGGACCCCCTGGGCTGCCCTGCAAAGGAGCGGCCTGATTCTAGGGTCCCAGGGGCGCAGGAAGATGGGGCACGAGGGCAGGCTGTCAGCACTGAGGGGGCTTGGAGCAGTGACTGACTGGGTTGGACCCACCAGGAAGGGCAGGGGCAGACAGGGGCCTGGCTGGCACAGATATGAGTGAGGTCCAGAACAGGTGGTGTGGCAGGCTGGAGGGCCAGAAGGGAGCCTCCTTGTCTAGCCACTCAAGGTCCTAGCATGAGACCGAGGTCTGGGGCAGAGCTGGGCTGGCAAGCAGAGCTGGGGAAGGTGGGGCAGGCAGGGGGCACCAGGTCAGCATGGGGAGAGATGCTGACAGCAGGGTCCCCCCAACGGCCTCTTTCCAAAAGGATCAAGAGGTGAGACCAAGCAGGAGGAGGGCAGAGAGCCCACCTTGCCCCAGTGACCAGTCCAGGACATCGGACCTAGATGGTCCCTCTGCAGCTGGGCTAGCAATATCCAAGGTCCCTCAGACTAGCCCCGGACAGTGCCACTTACTCCAGGGGACCCAGGAAACAGCTATATCCAGGCCAGGCTATCTAGAAGGTCAGATGGGCCAACCTTTGGGATCACAGAGCATTATGCTTGCTCAGAGGACCCCAGGCCTTGGGAGGGGCCCCCAGCTCAAAGGAGTTAGGGCCCTGGGGGCTGTTTGTCTCTCAGTGGTCTACATGCCAGGGCTCTGTGACATGTCACAGAATACCAGAGTGGCCCTACTGGACGCATTAGCCACCACCCCCAGGGAAGCCTCCATTTCACAGATATGGGGGAGAAAATGCTGGCTCATACCCCCCAGGGTGTGAGAATCAGGGCAGGAGCAGAGCTCGGGCCTCTGTCTAGCCCCAGAGGCTTGGGAGATGGCCCAGGAGGACACTGGGCCATGGAGCACCCTAAAGGTAGAACTGTACTCCCTCAGTGGGGGAGGGGCCCTATTCTTCCGGGGCCAGGCTGGCAGGGCAACCAGGGACAGGGTGGGCTCAAGGCCTCTAGGCCTAGGCACTTCTCCCAGTTTTGGGCAGATCACAAAGTCGTTCTTATAAATTCTCACCTTTAAAAATTAAATAGTTTGGGTTTTTCTGTTTTATTCCCATAATTTGGAACGGAGGAGTGAAAAAAAATGAAAAGGGGCGGGTTGGCAGCCCTGCCCCTTCCTCCCCTCCATGCAGCTTTGAGAGTCATTCAAGGCCCCTCAAGCGTTGCCTCCTCCTAGAGTTTACAGGATTGCTCCCTCAGCCCCAAGGCTCGGTCCCACCAGACAGCCCCCACGCTCTGTGCACATGCAATAACCCATGCTGGGGTACAGTGTGACACCCCCGGCGGTATCTCTCTATCCCACACTCCCACACCTCTCGAGTCCTCACTACAGGTTGTTGGGGGAGGGGGCCTCCAGGCCTGTCCCTGTTCCCTGGCTCCTTCCTGCCACTGCAAAGTCCAAAAGGGCTCACAGCACCCTGCCTTCCCCACCAAGAGGGTCCCAGCAGACCCTGGGAGGGCTCCATCCAGCTGTGCTCCAGCTGTGCAGCAGCCCCACAGCTGGCCCATGTGGGGCTGGGGGCAGGAGATGGGGGCAAAGGCAGAGGCGGTGCACGGCTCCTATGTTAATTCTTCCCAGAAACGTTTGCTGAGGACCCACCACAGTCCAGGCACAGGGATGCCACTGTTAACCAGGCAGACAATGTGCCAGCTCCCATGACTCCCTGCCCTGTCTCTCCCTGGCCAGAAAGTCCAGCCCCACCCCCAAAAGCCCTCTTGGGGAGGGCAGGGCGGGAGCCCCCTGTTAGAGGGCTGGCACTTAGAAGTTCAGTCTCCTGTCCACCTCAGGGCAATATCTCGGTGCCACTGCACTTCAGGGGCAGGCCGGCAGCCACAGCAGGGGTTGTCAGTGAAAAGCAGTGTCCCTGGAAAGAACGCTGAGGCTCTCTGGGTCAGGAAGTCCTGGGCGACATTTCTTCTGGAGCAGCTTTTCTACAAGCCCTGGTGAAACAGCCCAGCAAGCCCTTGGCAACCCAGGGACACTCCCAGGAGACCTAGGGACAGCCTGCCCCCCGCAGGGGTCAGCAGCTGGCCTGCGCCTGAAATTCACCAAGAAATTCCAGTGGCTTAGTTATCTAGTGCTGCTATAACAGAAATACCACAGGCTGGTGGCTTTAACAAACAGAAATTTATTTTCTCACAGTTTAGGAGGCTAGGAGTCCAAATTCAGGGCACCAGCTCTAGGGGAAGGCTCTCTCTCTCTCTGTTGGCTCTGAAGGAAGGTCCTTGTCTCTTCTGAGCTTCTATTCCTGGGCGATTTTCGTGTGTCTTGGCATGTGTCTTCCTCCATCTCTGTTTTTTTTTTTTTTTTCCGATTGCTTTTTAAATCTCTTTTATATCTCAAAAGAGACTGACTCAAGACACAGGCTACACTAATCCTACCTTAATAACCTAACAAAGACAACCAATTCCCAAATGGGACTATAACCACAGGCAAAGAGGTCAGGATTTACAGCACATATTTACGACATATAATTGAATCCATACATCCTGCTCCATGGAACCCTCCTCTAACAACCAGCTTTGTGGGACTGCAGAGTGAGAGGTCCCCATGGGGCAGGGGACCAGCAGCGCTGATGTGCTCCCAGGAACTCCTAGGAAGCTGGGAGTGTTGGGATGGGGGCAGCCCAAGAAACAGTTCGTCTTCGCCTGTCCTGGGCAACTCAGGCCTTCGGGCAACCAGGGGCCTTGGGGGAAGAGGAAGGTGTTTGCTCCAGAAAAAGAGGAATTTTGCCCAGGTTGGACTATACCCAGGGTCTCAACCAAATCTAATAGATTTGGGACTTCAAGAGGTCTTTGGCAGCAGATTTGCCCAATGCAATGCATCTTTTGATTTCTTGACTGTTGCTTCCATGGGAGTTGATCATGGATCCAGGTAAAATGAAATCCTTGACAACTGCAGTGTTTTCTTCGTTTATCATGTTCCTTATTGGTCCATTTGTGAGGGTTTTTGTTTTCTTTATGTTGAGGTGAAACCCAACGTAAAGGTTGTGTCATCTGCATAATGCAGGTTGTCAATGAGTCTTCCTCCAATCCTGATGCCCCATTCTTCTTCATGTAGTCCAGCTTCTTGGGTTATTTGCTCAGCATACACATTGAATAGGTATGGTGAAAGGATACAACTCTGACACACGTTACCTGACTTTGAACCATGCAGTAGTATCCCCTTGTTCTGTTCAAACCTCCTGCCTCTTGATCTATGTACAGGTTCCTCATGAGTACAATTGAGTGTTCTGGAATTCCCATTCTTCTCAATGTTATCCATAACTTGTTATGATCCACACAGTCAAATGCCTTTGCATAGTCAATACACAGGTAAACATCCTTGTGGTAGTCTCTGCTTTCAGCCAGGATCCATCTGACATCAGCAATGATATCCCTGGTTCCTCGTCCTCTTCTGAATCTGGCTTGAATTTCTGGCAGTTCCCTGTGGAAACACTGCTGCAGCTCCTTTTGAATGATCTTGAATTTTACTTGAATGTGATATTAATGATATTGTTCAGTAATTTCCACAATCGATTAGATCACTTTTCTTGGGAATAGGCATAATATGGATCTCTTCCAGTCAGTTGGCCAGGTAGCTGTCTTCCAAATTTCTTGGCAGAGACAAGTGAGCACTTCCAGTGCTGCATCTTTCTGTTGAAACATCTCAGTTGGTATTCTGTCAATTTCTGGAGCCTTGTTTTTCACCAATGCCTTCAGTGAAGCTTGGACTTCTTCCTTCAGTATTAGAGGTTCCTGATCATATGCTACCTCCTGAAATGGTTAAACATCAACCAATTCTTTTTGGTAGAGTGACTCTGTGTATTCCTTCCATCTTCGTTTGATGCTTCCTGTGTCGTTTAATATTTTCCCCATAGAATCCTTCAATACTGCAACTGGAGACTTGAATTTTTTCTTCAGATCTTTCAGCTTGAGAAACGCCAAGTGTGTTCTTCTCTTTTGGTTTTCTATCTCAAGGTCTTTGCAGATATCATTATAACACTTTACTTTGTCTTCTCAAGCTGCACTTTGAAAGCTTCTGTTCAGCTCTTTTACTTCATCATTTCCCCTTTTTGCTTTAGCTACTTGACATTCAAGAGCAAGTTTCAGAGTCTCTTCTGACATCCATTTTGGTCTCTTCTTTCTTTCCTGTCTTTTTAACAGGGCTTTTGCTTTCTTCACGTATGATATCATTGATGTCATTCCACAACTCTTCGGGTCTTCGGTCATTAGTGTTCAACACGTCAAATCTATTCTTGAAATGTCCTCTGAATTCGGGTGGGATATACTCAAGGTCATACTTTGGCGCTCATGGACTTGCTCTGATTTTCTTCAGTTTCAACTTGAACTCGCATATGAGCAATTGATGGCCTGTTCCACGGTCGGCTCCTGGCCTTGTTCTGACTGATGATATTGAGCTTTTCCATCATCTCTTGCCACAGATGTAGTTGATTTGATTCCTGTGTATTTCACCTGGCGAGGTCCATGTGTACCGTCGCCATTTATGTTGGTGAAAAAAGGTATTTGCAATGAAGAGTTGTTGATCTTGCAAAATTCTATCATGCGATCTCCTGCTTCATTTCTATCATCAAGGCCATATTTTCCAACTACTGGCCCTTCTTCGTTTCCAGCTTTCCAATTCCAATCACCAGTAATTATCAATGCATCCTGATTGTGTGTTTGATCAATTTCAGACTGCAGAAGTTGGTAAAAACTTCAGTTTTTTTCATCTTTGGCCTTAGTGGTTGGTGGGTAAATTTGAATAATAGTCATACTAACTAGTCCTCCTTGCAGGCCTATGGATAATATCCTATCACTGACAGCGTTGTGCTTCAGGATACATCCTTGAAATGTTCTTTTCGACGATGAATACAGTCATTCCTCTTCAAGTTGTCATTCTTGGCATACTACACCACATGACTGTACGATTCAAAATGGCCAATACCAGTCCGTTTCAGTTCACTGATGCCTAGTATATCAATGTTTATGCAATCCATTTCATTTTCGACACTTTCCAATTTTTCTAGACTCATACTACGTACATTCCACGTTGCGATTATTAACGGATATTTCTTCTCATTTTGAGTCAGGCCAGATCAGTAAATGAAGGTTCCGAAAGCTTGACACCATCCACATCATTAAGGTCGACCCTACTTTGAGGAGGCAGCTCTTCCCCATTCGTCTTTTGAGCGCCTTCCAACCTGAGGAGCTCATCTTCTGCGACTATATCAGACCATGTTCCGCTGCTATGCAGAAGGTTTTTACTGGCTAATTCTTTTCCGGAGTAGACCACCAGGTCCTTCTTCCTAGTCTGTCTTAGTCTGCAAGCTCAGCTAAAACCTGTCCGCCATGGGTGGCCCTGCTGGTATTTGAATACTGGCGGCATAGCTTCCAGCATCACAGCAACACGCGAGCCCCCACAGCACAACAAACTGACAGACGCATGGGGGCTTCTGAATAGTATCTTACAAAAAGAGCAGAATAGACACAGTCACAGACAGGCCATGACAGACACCATGTGCAGATACAACTATATGCAACCAAGGAACGCCAAGATATGCCTGGGGCTACAGAAGCTGAGAGACAAGGATCTTCCCCTAGCGCCCACAGAGAGAAAGAGAGATCATGGTCTTGCCAACGCTCAGAATTCAGACGCCTAGAGAGACAATAGCTTCCAGTTCTTTAAAGCCACCCACGGATAATTTTTTTTTTATGGCAGCCCTGGGTAAGTAACTAAGACATAATTTGGCACACTCTGCCAACCCCGGTGGGAACCCAGGCACTCACACAGGAGCCAGGCACAGTGTGTGTCCACAAGGTCCCCAAGGGCATGACAAGGGTTGTGAAATCAGGGTAGTAAGTCACTACTGAGAAACTGTATTAATTCTCCTGGAATCCAGATTTCTGGGATCCACGGAGTTGGGGTGACCCACCCAGGCCATTTGCCTTTAGGTGTCCTTTTGAACCAGGGCTTCAAACCAGTTCATTCCAGCTGGAACCCCGGCTGAGAATTTGCCTTTCCACCCCAGATATACTGAAGCAGAATCTACTGTTTAACAAGGTCTCCAGGTGATTCTTAGGTATAATAAATGTGGAGAACCACCGCTCTACTAGTGGTTCTCAGAACTGGTCCCTAGCCAACAGCATTAGCATCCCCTGGGAACTTGTTAGAAATGCAAATTCTCAGGAGGGTTCAAACCTGAAGGAACAGGTTTGGAAGCCCTGTTTCAAACCTTGAGCCCTGAAGAAACTGATTTCCTAAAGGCACCTTTAAGTCCAACAATAGCCTAGTCAGCAGCGTAGAGGAGACTGTTTTGCCTTAGGCACTGGGCTGTTTTTGGAGATTCCAGGGTCTGACTGGAAGCTGTGTTTTTAGGGTAAACTGTTATTATAAAAACACTGCTCTGGACTTAATGGTCTGACTGAGACTAGAAGAATCCCAGCAGTCATGCTCCCCAAACCTTCTGTTGGCCCAGGACAGGAACCACTCCCTAAGACAACTCATCAGACATGGAAGGGACTGGACAATGGGTTGGAGAGAGATGCTGATGAAGAGTGAGCTACTTGTATCGGGTGGACACTTGAGACTGTGTTGGCGTCTTCTGTCTGGAGGGGAGATGGGAGGGTAGAGAGGGTTAGAAACTGGCAAAACGGTCATGAAAGGAGAGACTGGAAGGAGGGAGCAGGCTGACTCATTAGGGGGAGAGTAAATGGGAGTATGGAGTAAGGTGTATATAGGCTTATGTGTGACAGACTGACTTGATTTGTAAACTTTCACTTAAAGCACAATAAAAATTATTTAAAAAAAGAAAAACACTGCTCTGGCCCAGTTTCCATGACAATGTTGATGGCGTGAAGTATAAGAGTCTTTGGAGGTTTTCTCATCTTCAGAACATTTTCTATTCCCAGGGGCAGAGTGGTTAAGAGCTTGGCTGCTAACCAAAGGGCCAGCAGTTTGAATCCACCAGCCAACCCTTGGAAACCCATGAGGCAGTTCTACTCTGTCCTATAGGGTCACTATGAGTCAGAATCGACTGAAGGCCACAGGTTTGTTTTGTGTTTTGTTTTCTAGTTGAAATGTTACCCTGATTTGTAAATTCTACACTAAATAAACTTCAATCAATTTCTATTATTGGCTTAACATGCTGTTTATTTTAACATTACTGCTGTTGTGTGCCGTCGAGTTGGTTTCGACTCATAGCAGTGCATACGACAGAATAGAACTTCCCCATAGGGTTTCCTAGTCTGTCATCTTTAAGGGAGTAGATTGCCAGGTCTCTCTCCCACGGAGCCATTAAAAAAAAGAAATCCCATTGCCGTGGAGTTGACTCCTACTCACAGTGATCCTATATGACAGGGTAGAACTGCCCCACAGAGTTTCCAAGGAGCGTCTTGTGGATTTGAACAGTCAACCTTTTGGTTAGCAGCCGCAGTACTTATCCACTACACTACCAGGGTTTCCGTTAGGTGGGTTCAAACCACCAACCAATCTTTCAGTTAGCAGCCAAGGGTTTAACTGTTGTGCCACCAGGGCTCCTTTAAGTCACTACTGGCCCCTTTTAATAATGAAATTGAATCTACTAAAAAGTGTCAGCTGCAGCTCAGTATCCCAAGGGCATTCTTTCCTGAACCTTCAGGGTATGTGAGTGTTCTGAGCACACATGCTTCTTGCTAGGAGTTACCATCAGAAAGTGAAAGCCATAGTCTTCTGTCAGTGTTTGGCCCCTCCCATTCACTGTTACAGGTGAATGTGTCCCCCGAAAACATATGTTGAAGTCCTAAACTCCAGTACCTGTGAACGTGAGCTTTGAAGATATTATCACTTAAATTAAGCTATAAATTAAATTATAAATTAAACCATAGTTATAAGTTAAGGTTATTAGGATAGGCCCTAGTGTCTTTACAATTGGTGTCATTAAAAGAAGAGGAAAAGAAAGAGAAGAAAGACAGCTTGTGACAGCAGGAGGCAGAGACTGCTACAGCTGCAAGCCAAGGAACGCCTGAGGCTACCAGAAGCTGAGAATGATAAGGAAAAATGTTCCCCTAAAGACTTCAGAGAGAGCATGGTCCTGCAGACACCCTGAATTGGAATCACCTGCTTCCAGAACTGAGCCAATTCCTGTTGTTTAAAGCCATAAGTATTTCAAACACCAGCAGGGTCACCCATGATGGACAGGTTTCAGCAGAGCTTCCAGACTAAGATGGACTAGGAAGAGAGGCCTGGCGATCCACTTTCAAAAATCAGCCAATGAAGACCATATGGATCACAACAGAATAGTGCCTGACTCATTTGCTTTGGACACATCATCAGGAAGGATCAACTGTTGGAGGGAGACATCATATTTGATGAAGCAGAGGACCAGAGAGGAAGGCCCTTGGTGAGAAGTACTGACATAATGGCTGCAACAACGGACTCAAACACGCTGGCCATCACGGGGATGACTCGGGACTGGGAAGTGTTTTGTGCTCTGTGGTACATAACGGTGGCCATGAGTTGAAGCCAACTCAATGCCATCTATCTACCTACCTATCTATCTATCTATCCATCCATCCATCCATCTATCCAACCATCCATCAATCCACAAATCCATCTATCTGTCCATTCATCCATCCATCCATCTGTCCATCTAGTATGTGGTACTTTGTCACAACATCCCCAGGACACTCACACACTTACATAGAAGAAGGCAGCCCAGCATCAGCAAGAGGCACAGGTGAGCCCACTTGCCCCTCCAGTGAAAGCAGCCAGGAGGTGGCCCCAGCACCAAGTTGCCCCAATAGCCCAGAGCTCCTAGAAGCACATCCATCCCAAGAATGGTGCCAAGAGTTAGGGGGTCCATGGGTGCTGCAGAGGGGGCAGAGGGGGCAGTGGGGCCTGAGCAGCCCGCGTGCTTGGGCTGTGCAGACCTTGCCCAGGACTCTGGTGTCAGACTCTCAAACAACCCTTTAAAATAAGCAAATGCCACCGTCAATATGCCGGAGCCCTGAAAGCACAGGGAGGTGGTTTTGGCAGAGCAGAGGGGTGAGATCAGGGGCAGGGCTGGAGGGGTACCCCTCCTGGGTTTCCAGAAGCCAGCAGTTCAAGGCCACTTTTAGCAGCCACTGCTGGTAACTGCAAAGCCCCAAAAGGCACCCCCCCACTTCCGGCATTCGCTTATCATCAACCAGGTCCTTCTCCCTTTTGGGAGTCTCTGTGACAGCCAACATCAGGACACTGGAGAGGACACAGGCTAGGGCAGTGTGTCCCCCAACCACGCCCTACAGCTGGGGTCAATGTGAGCGAGGGTGCCGCCAGGCCCCAGGGCCTCCATTCTCCAAGGAGAACCTGCCCTGCTCCTCCCCCAGGGCCTGGAGCTGCCTCCCCTAGAGACCACAGTGGAGAGGTGAAGGAGCCCCCACCCCTCCCTGCCCCGGGCAGCAGGCTGGCTGCTGCAGAAGGCTTTCAGTCTTGAAGGCAACTCGGCATTCCTGCATCTGTTTCCACTTTCCACCAGAGAGGCTTCACGGGGCAGCCGCCTGCTCCCCACACAGCGTAGGGACACGTGAGTGGGGAAATGGCCCCCCAGGGCTGGCTGGCTGCCCTGTCACATGGCAGCAAGGCAAGGGGCGGGGGGCTCAGAGCCAGTACCCACTCCGGGTCTGAGGTGGAAAGAAGGGGCATCCCCCAGCTGGGAGAGGAAGACAGGGAGACAGCAGGCTCCCGCTCTAGAAGAGTTCCATCCAGTGTCCACTAGCCAGTGGTGTGACCCAGCTCTACCCCGAGAATGACCCCAATGTGGCCCCCAAACAGACACCCACACCTGTGTCCAGATCCAACCAGAAGGGTGGCTGGGGGTGGGGAGGGACTGTCTCCAGGCTTCTCCACGCAAAGCTGCTGCCCGCCTATCCTCAGTCCCCATCCTACCCAGCCTCAGCCACCCACCTCTCTCCCTTTAAACCCCCCAGGCCCACAGGGCTATAGTCTGTGACCCTGGGCGACTCCATTGAGCCCACTCCCTGTGGCAGAGAGAACCTGCAGGGTCAGAACCTGCTTCTTGATCCCCCCTAACCACCTGCCAAGGAGCCCTGCTGGCACAGCAGTTAAGCGCTTGGCTGCTAATCAAAAGGTTGGCAGTTCAAACCACCAGCTGCTCCACGGGAGAAATGTGTGGCAGTCTGCTTCCATAAAGATTACAGCCTTGGAAACCTTATGGGACAATTCTGCTCTGTCCTATAGGGTCACTATGTGTTGGAATTGACTCAATGGTAGTTTTTTTTTTAACTACCTGCTGCACACCCTCAGACTCTCCAAAGCCGAGGTGGGAGACAGGGGTCAGGAGAAACTATTTATGCAGGCCTGGGATGGCCTCGTGTTGCCTCCTCACCAGTCTCACCCCTTCCCAGCAGGGCCTACCTCCCTGGAGTCCTGGGAGCGCATAGCCAGGCCTGGGCTGCTGAATGCCCACTGACCCATAGGGGGCCTCAGTGGGACACTGGTCGAGGCTCCTCCCCAAAACAGAGGCCTGGACAGGCTGATGCGCTGGGCATCTTAGCCCAGGGAGCAGGCATTGGTGGAGGGTGGTTTGGCCCCGCATCATGCCAACCTGGGCTCGAGGCCCCACCTTGTGGAATATTCTCCCACCTGCCCAAGCCTCACCTTTCTCACCTGTCTACGGGCTGACAATGGCACCCAGCAGGGCACAGTGAGGCCCCAGGGACCACAAGCTCAATATAACAGCTGGCACTCTGAGCCAACCCATGCCCACAAGAGCCCAAGCAGGCCTTCCCGCAAGCAGTGCCAGGCTCTAGCCCTCCCCAGACCTGGGTACACCTGAGGCCAGAAAGCCAGGGTGGAGGAGGCCCAGAAGGAGGGCCCGCCACCCCCAGAGCCAAGGGGTGGGGGGGGCGGGCAGGGATGCTTACCCAGGCAGGTCCTGCCATCAGTGTGGAGCCGGAAGCCAGGCCTGCACTCGCAGAGGTAGGAGCCTGGGGTGTTCACACACCTGTGCTGGCAGCCGCCGTTGTGCGCCTGGCACTCATCCACATCTGGGCGGGAACACAGTGGAGGGTGGAGGGTTAACAGCCAGTACCCACCCTGGGATATGCATCCACCCTTTCCACATCAGCCCAAGGGAAGCCGAGCCCACAACGCAGGAGGTGGTCCCAGGAACCTGGGCCTGGTCACCTCATTGAGCACATCACCATAGCCCAGGTGTCCCCAGACCCAGGCCTTTCTCCAAGGGCCATGACTGCCACGCTTCTGGGGGCCTCACCCACACCCACCGGAGCCAGCTCAGGAGAGGAGGCAGGCAGCCCGGTCCCAAGCTGCCCCATCCTCCCACCCTGGCCCAGCCTGCTCAGGCAGGCTCAGCCCTAATCCCAGGGGGCCCAGAAGGCGGGAGGAGCAGGCTGGAGCAGACCCAGGTGTGTCAATGCCCACCTTCTAGCACCTTTCAAGACTGAACTTGGGGAACATATTGTTTTCCTAAGTTCTCATCCTGAAAATGCTCTCTGGCTAGTGGCAGCCACTCCTCTTGGGTCCACAACGTCAAAAGGAGAACCAATAACCCATGAGATGCCCAACATAGGCCGTGGAGAAACCCTAAGAGAGGATAGGGGTGGCAGTGTGGTAGGTTGGGCAGGGATCCCCCAAAACTCAGGGACCACCTGGAACCTCAGAATGTGGCCTTATTTGGAAATAGGGTCTTTGCAGAGGTAATGGGTTAAGGATCAAGATGAGGTCATTAGCCAAAAACCCATTGCTGTCAAGTTGATTCTGACTCATAGCGACCCTATAGGAGAGTAAAACTGCCTCATACAGTTTCTAAGGAGCAACTGGTGGATGCAAATTGCTGACCTTTGGCCTAGCAACCTAAGCTTTTAACCACTAAATTTACCCATACTAAATACCAAAATAGAAATGAAAATCTTCACAACTGGGCTGATACACAACATCATGATAAATGGAGAAAAATTGAAGTTGTCAACAATTTCATTCTACTTGGATCAACAATCAACGTTCGGGGAAGCGGCAGTCAAGCAATCAAATGACATTCTTATTGTATTGGGCAAATCTGCTGCAAAAGACCTCTTTAAAATGTTACAAAGCAAAGATGTCAGTCACTTTGATGACTAAGGTGTGCCTGACCCAAGCCATGGTCTTTTCAATCACCTCATATGCGTGTGAAAGTTGGAAAAGAAAAAGACAGAGGAAGAATTGATGCATTAGAACCATGGTGTTGTCAAAAAATGCTGAATACACTGTGGACTACCAGAAGAACAAACAAATCACCGAGGATATGGAGACTTTGGCTCACCTACTTTGGATACAACATTAGGAAACACCAATTGCTAGAAAAAGGTATCGTGTTTGGTAAAGCAGAGGGTCAGCGAAAACAAGGGAAACCTTCAACGAGATGGACTGACACAACAGCTGTAACAATGGGCTCAGACACACCAAGGACCCTGAAGATGGTGCTGGACAGGGCCGTATTTTGTTCTGTTGCACACAAGTTGCCGTGAGTCCGAGCCAACTAGATGGCAACTAACACAAAATATTAAAATGAGGACCCTAAATTCAGTGACTTATGTCCGTATAAAAAGGGAAAAGGACATAGAGAGACATATAGAGAAGATGATGTAACAGAGCCAGAGGTTGGAGTGATGCAGCCACAAGCCAAGAGAGAGCCCTGCCAAAACCTTGACCTGGAACTTCTGGCCCCCAGAACTGTGAAAGAATAAATTTCTGTTGTTTTAAGCCATGCAGTATGTGGTAGTTTGTTATGGATGCCCCAGGAATCTAATACAGGCCATTTCAGTCCTGGGGTCCCCCTACAGGGACCCAGGGGGTCAGCTGGGCAGACATCCTCAGAACAGGAGGCCCACCTGTGATGTGCCAGCTCCCTGCAGCCCTCATCGTGCCTTGCAAAGTACCTGCAGGTGACTCAGTGACAGCTTTGGCTTTCCCACTGTCCCAGAACAACCCATCCATTAACCCATTGCCATGTCAAGTCAATTCTGACTCATAGCGACCTCTATAGAACACAGTAGAACTGCCCCATTGGGTTTCTAAATCTGTCATCTTTGGACCAATAAGCAGCATCATGGTAAATGACGAAAAGACTGAAGTTGTCAAGGATATCATTTTACTTGGATCCACAATCAACACCCATGGAAGCAGCAGTCAAGAAATCAAAAGATTGCATTGCACTGGGCGAATCTGCTGCAAAAGACCTCTGAAAAGAAAAGATGTCACTATCATGGATTGGATTATGTCCCCCCCCCCCCAAAACACGTGTATTAACTTGGTTAGGCCATGATTCCCGGTATTCTGTGGTTGTCCTCCATTTTGTGACTGTAATTTTATGTTGAGAGGATTAGGGTGGGATTGTAACACCACCCTTACTCAGATCCAATATAAAGGGAGTTTCCCTGGGGTGTGGCCTGCACCATCTTTTACCTCTCAAGAGACAAAAGGAAAGGGAAACAAGCAGAGAGTTGGAGACCTCATACCACCAAGAAAGCAGCACCAGGAGCAGAACGTGTCCTTTGGACATGGAGTCCCTGCACCTGAGAAGCTCCTTGACCAGGGGAAGACTGAGGACAAGGACCTTCCTCCAGAGCCGACAGAGAGAGAAAGACTTCCCCTGGAGCTGATGCCCTGAATTGGACTTATAACCTACTGGACTGTGAGAGAATAAATTTCTCTTTTTTAAAGCCATCCACTTGCAGTATTTCCGTTACAGCAGTACTAGATGACTAAGACAGTCACCTTGAAGACCAAGGTGTGCCTGACCCAAGCCATGGTATTTTCAATTGCATCATATACATGCAAAAACTGGACAATGAATAAGGAAGACCGAAGAAGAATTGATGCCTTTGAACTGTGGTGTCGGCAAAGAATATTCAATATACCCTGGACTGCCAAAAGAACAAACAAACCTGTCTTGGACGAAGTACAACCAGAATGCTCCTTAGAAGCAAGGATGGTGAGACCGTGTCTTACATACCTGGACATGTTGTCAGGAGGGGATCAGTCCCTGGAGAAGGACATCATGCTTGGTAAAGTATAGCGTCAGCGGAAAAGAGGAAGACCCTCAAGGAGATGGACTGACACAGTGGCTGCAACAATGGGCTCAAGCATAACAATTGTGTGCATGGCGCAGTATCAGGCAGTGTTTCGATCTGTGATACACAGGGTCACTACGAGTCGGAACCGACTCAACAGCACCTAACAACAACAATCTTTGGAAAAACAGACTGCCATATCTCTCTCCCGCAGATTGGGCTGGTGTTTTCAGCTAGCAGCCGAGCGTTTAACCGCTGTGCCACTAGTATTCCTTCGGAGAAATTCAGACCTTCTCAAACCCTCTCTGCCCCACATGCAGCACTCAGGCCACTCAGAAGGTGTGGAAATGACTCTGTCAGCCTTAACGGCTGAGTGCAGGTCCCAAATTCCAGAGTCCCCACCCCAATACTGGCATCCGGGAGACAGGAGGAATAGGCCTCGTTGGGGCCCTGGGGACCTTGCAGTATCAGTGCTGTTTTAACCCCTACGGCCTGGGTGTCATGGCGAAGTCCCAGCTCTCTGTGTGGGGGGGCATGGCAGGCACCCGCCACTGGGGCAGAGCAGCAGCCTGCAGTGGCTTGGCGTCCCCTCCAGCCCCAGCTTACCTCCCTCACCTCGAATGTCCTGAGCAAGGGAGGCTCAAGTTGGGGAGAGAAGGACAGAGGCACAGAGGATGGTGAGGGCTGGTGACTCCGGGGCAGAGAGGTCCCACTGCCAGAGGACACGTCCCTCCTAAGGTCACACAGCACCCCCAGGTGCAGAAGGACATCTGTCCCCACCTGCCCTCTTGCCAGCACTGTCTGCAGCCACAGGAAAGTGCTGGTAGGAAGCAGACTGGACAGGACGCTGCAAGGGACACCCCATGAGCTGAGCTGTGTGCAGGAAGGGGCTGGAGAGACCCCTCCCCATGGCTGGAGGCCCACATCACCTGCTCCCCGATCATGGGCCCTTCAGTCTGCCCTGGCCACCACCTGCCACAGGGGTGGATGCAAAGGAAACAACAGGGTGGTGGAAGGCTGGGTGGCCCCCACTTCTCACCCTACCCCCAGGCCCTTCTGCCAAGTGGGGTCTTCAGGGGAGGGGGCAGGCAAGGCAGAGGCAGCAAGAAGATAGAAAGCCACAGATGACCTCAAACCCTGCTGATTGGCTTTCAGGCTGACCAGGGCCAGAGCCCAGCACCTTGCTCAGCCCCACCAGGTGGCCAGGGCATCTCACAGGGACTCCTAAAGCTGACCCAGCCAAGAAGGGACTAGCAGTGGGGAGAGACAGGGACAGACAGACTCCTCCTGCCCCTGCAGCCTCATCCAGGGCCCACATCCAGGCACTGCCATCAGAATAGACCCTGGTGAGTCTTCAAGTCAGCCGGGTCAGGGCCTCAGGGCCCCAGCCAGTGAGAATTGCAGAAGGAGAATGCTCGGTAGGGAGTAGGGGAGCCTCTTCAGTGAGATGGGGGCTCTCAGAAGTACCAGCAGTGAGCTGCGAGAGGCCGGAAGGCCAGCCTTCTGCCCGGACAGGACGAGGCTGATGCGAGGGACAGGCTGCAGTGTTCAGGACCCAGACTACCGGACACACCCTAGGACAGAGAGGGGAGGCTGGGACTCTGGTAAGGACGGAGATAGGAGCCAGCCTGGGGCGCCAAGCACACCACATCCCCGCACACCACCCAGGGCCATGGGAACTTTTTATGTACCAGATGCACAGGCCAGGCGGCCGGGTTCCCAGGGAGCAGCCAGGACCCCAGACAGACAGGGCCACCATCAAGTGGAGAACAGGGACACAAACGCTCTTCACTGCAGCTAAGAGCCAGCCGGCTGGGACAATCACAGCGGGCTCAGGATCCTTTGCAGCTGACGGGCCTCATCAAGAAAAGGAGACGCCTGGCTCAAAGTGCAGGGAAAGACAGCCGCTTAACAAGGCAAAATTGGGGGAAGACGTCCTGATTTCAAGGGGAAGTTCCCAGCTACCTGACAGCAAGGCTGGCCAGGTGGCACACCTGCCAGGCTGCCCAGAATTCAGGCTCCACTCCAGCCCTGCTCCACTGTCAGACAGTCCCACCATCCACCGTGATTGCCAGGGCTTCCTCTACTCTCTAGTCCTCACCCACGATCCCCATTAAAATGCTGACCTTGGAGGTGCCCATCCTAAAACCCCAGCCATCTGGGCACACGTTGAAAGGTGCCAAGGCAGTTGGGGACACACAGAGCCCTTCCTAGTCAGACAACACCAGCCTCAGGGCCACCTTCCCAGGTACAGGACTCTGCCAGACTACAATCAGACCACGAGCCCAGGAGTCCAGAATGACACAAAAAGAAACCCAGGAGCAAGGGTCCACCTGGGGAGAGACCCTCAAGCCCCCAAGCTGCCTCTGGGGAGGGGGGCAAGCGAGACCAAGACAGGCTCTCCACCTGCTCCACAGATCATGTAACCTGTGGAGATCACATGCAATGACCCTAAGAAAGAGGCCAGAAAGAGTAAAGGAAAGAAGCTGGAAAGCAAAGGGTTAACGAGCCCCCAACAGAGACCAGAGACGCTGGAATTGAGGTAAGGAACCAGCTCTGGTAGGAAGTCTGGGGACCCAGGGCCTCCTAGGGGAGATCTAGCCAAGGCAGAGTGGGTGGAGGGGCAGACCCACACCCACTGGGCCGGGTGGGCAGCTCACACCAGGCTCTTTGCTGCCCAGGGTCCCTCCCCTGAGATGGGGTGGTGATGGCCCCGGGGAGGGTCACTGACCACCAGGAGTGCAGTGCTGGGCACGAAGTGGGTGTAGACAGCCGGTGCATGCAGTCAGTGCTTAATAAAAGATGAACGGGCAATGCTGCAGAGGCCTCGGGGCCGAGGTCCCCATTTGCGCCCACATTGTCTTAATGCCCCCCACACAGGAAGAGTGGAAGGCTGAAGTCCATCCTGTCTAGAGGTAACCTCAAACAGCAAGCAGGGCCCTTCGAGTCCCTTCTGTCTGGAAGCAGGCACAAAAGAACCTCCATGAAACCCAACTCGTGGCTGGCAACTTTGTTTCCATCCCTGCCCCCCTCCAGACTGCACCCTGAGAGCAGTGACACTTCCTGAGCCCTCCACAGAGACCCAGGCTGGAGGCTGAGCCACCCAGAGGCTACGTCCTTAACAAGCACCCAGGTGAGTCTGCTGGGGCAGTCCCCACTCTGACGGACAACTCCTGGAGCCGCCACCTCTTGCACCCTGGTGCCCAGTGGGACTGTTCACTCCTTGGGCTGGCCAGGGAGCCCTGGTGACAGCAAGGACCAGCCCCGAAGGATGGTCTGAGCTCAGCAGGTTCCGTCCCTCCTCATGGCACCCTTCAGCAGGCTGGCCCTGGCTCCCAGGCGTGGCCCTGACCCATCACTGAAATCTGGGCCTCCCTTCACACACCCACACCCCACATGAGCAGTGGCTCTGCCTTATCTCCTTCCTGCTGAACTGACGGGAACCTTTATTCAAGCATCCGTCCCCAGGGCCCGGCCCAACCTTCCCCAGTCCTAACTTAGAAACTCCAGCTCCTGCAGACGCTGCTCAGGCCCAGGGCACTCAGCACACCTCGGGGCACTCAGGACTCCAGCCTCCTCCAGGGAGTGGCTGGCCCAGGACTTCCCACCCTGGGGCACACTGCCTGGGGGTCAGAGTCCACCTGTGAGAAGAGACTATGGTCTGTGAGCCCAGCTGATGGCCTCCGGAGCCACAGTTTGCTGTCCCCAGGCTCATATCTGGATTCAGGGATCTGGGTTAGGCTGGGGATGGGGGCCTTCCCTTCACTTCTGTGGGCAGCAGAGGCCTGCCTGGGCCCCTCCAGCTCTGAGATGTGGGCACCTTTCAACCAATTCCTTTGTAGCAATGGCTCCCACTGCAGAGAGCAAGGCAGCCAGGAGTCATCTGAATCCCACCTGACAGCTCCCCAAGCAGGCCCCAACTCCACCTGATCCCATGGGTGCTCACCACAGGCAGAGCCCCGGCCTGAGGAACCACAGGCTCATTGGCCTTCACGGAGACTGTGGTCAGCTGACCAAGGGCCCCCCCAAAGATGTCCACGCGCTCAAACCAGAAACTGTGAGTATGTGACCTTATATAGCAAGAGGGACTTTGCAGATGTGATTAAATTAAGGATATTGGATGGGAGATTGTCATGGATTGAATTATATCCCCCCAAAAATGTGTGTATCAATTGGGCTGGGCCATGATTCCCAGTATTGTGTGATTTTCCCATATGCTGTAAATCCTGCCTCTATGGTGTTAATGAGGGAGGATGGGTGGCAGTTGTGTTAGTGAGGCAGGACTCAACATCCAAGATTAGATTGTGTCTTGAGGTTACCTCAAGAAAGAAGCGAGCAGAGAGACAGAGGGACCTCGTACCACCAAGAAAGCAGCACCGGGAGCAGGGCACGTCCTTTGGACCTGGGGTCCCTGTGCAGAGAAGCTCCTAGTCTGGGCTGAAGATGGATGAGAAGGCCGACAGAGACAGAAAGCATTCACCTGGAGCTGACACCCTGAATTTGGACTTTTAGCCTACTTTACCTAGAGAAAATAAACTTCTCTTTGTTAAAGCCATCCATTTGGTATTTCTGTTATAGCAGCACTAGATGACTAAAACATGATCCTGGATTATCCGGATGGGTCTGATGTCATCACAAGACTCCTCATAAGAGGGAGGCTGGAGGGTCAACGTCAGAAAAGGGAGATGTGATGATGAAAGCAGAGGGCCAGAGAGAGATTGGAAGATGCTATGCTCCTGACTCTGAAGAGGGAGGAAGGGGCTATGAGCCAAGGAAAGCCGGCAGTCGCTTGAAGCTGGAAAAGGCAAGGAAGCATTCTCCCCTAGAGCCTCCAGAAGGAACACAGTCCTGCCCACACCTTGATTTTTACCCCATTTCGGACTTCTGGCCTCCACAACTGTGAGATAATGAGTCTGTGTTGTTTTAAGCCACTAAGAGTGCGCTCATTTGTTACAGCAGCCACAGTACATCGATACAGAGAGCAGCACCACTGTCTGGGGTGTCTTTTCCAGACTGCGGCAAATCGTGCACATTGAGAGTCCAGAAGGCTAGACCATCCGAGCCAAGCCAAAAGGGTCTTCAGATATCACCCGATCCAGGGGTCCTCAACGTCTGCCCGGCTAGCCCGCCTCCTGACTCTCAGGTCAGGGTGGGTCCCACCAAGCTGGTGCCGGGCCGTCTGTACCACGGTGCCTCCCAAGAACTGGAAACTCCTGGGACCCCTCCCAAAGGCAGCGCTGTGGTGGGGGGGGTCTGGCTGAGCCTACAGTGGGACCCTAGGACACCCCAACAGTGGTACCCCAATTGAGCATCGGCACCCTGGACTCGTCCTAAACCCAGCAGAAAACATCGGCTCAAAGGAGGACCTGGTCCTCTGTGGCAAGGCTGGATGGGAGCGTGGAGACCACTTCCTTCCCCATGCTTAGAGAAATGCGCTCACTGTGAGGTGGGGGAGCAGGTGGGCTCATTCCAGGGGCAACAGCCTGGCTCAAGGACAAGCCCATTCTGTACCCTGGAGCCCAGCGCCATGCCCCACCCTTTCCAGGAAAGGCCAGAGAGAACAACTAGCAACTCCCCAGAGGACGGGGGAGCCTGTGAAGGTCCTGCAGGGCTCAGAAGACTGATGATGGCTCTGGGCAGGGGCGCCTGGCCCACTGGAGCATAATGTAATATACAAAAATCTGTGACAGCTGTTTTAAGTGACGGCCAGGCCAGGGTTTGCAGGAAAGTCCCCATGGTCCTTTTGGTCCCCTCTGCACCCTCAGCTGAGCTGTGTGATTAAGGACTTTGGCAGCTCCATGCCGGGACACACCCCTGAGCTGACACCAGGCCAGTCACCCTCACCCCCAAGGGGACTGGACTGACCTGCAGTGTCTCCAAGCTGAAGGCTGGTGGTGCCATCCAACCCCCACGACACTGCTCAATCAAAGGCCGGCCTGGCACTAGGAGCCCTCAGAGCCCTCTACCCGTGGAAGGAGCTGGCGCAGCTCAGGTACCATCAGACCTAAACTGCGGGGTGGGGGGGGAGGGGGGAGTGGGAGCTGAGTGAGGCCAGGGTGCACCCTGCCTGCCACAGGCTGCTGGGGTCCCCAAGTCCTGGCTTCTTGGCTGTCCTCACAGCCCACTGGGCTGACCATGCCCTGAAAGCAAAAAGGATTTTCCAGCACCTGCCATGGTGCATCGGCCACAATCACACCATGAACTCAAACGGCCCCAGCCTCCTGGGATCCTGGAGGGGGAGACCCCACCCCGCTGTGGGGGGCCAGGGGCCCTCTCTCTCTAGCCCACCTTCTCATTTGACCCCCTGCAGGTCCCTCCCATACACACACCTCCGCAGGCGAAGCAAGGGATGTTTCCCTTCCTTCCAGTCAAATGGCCACCCTGCTGTCACCAGCCTCAGGGCCTCCCAGAGGGACAGCAGGAATTCAGATGATGGCATCCCGGTCTAAACCATTTACAAGTTCCCAGCCCTCTCCCGTTAAGGCGCCGCCGTTGCCCCCCGCCCCACCCCCAGACGCACAGACCCAAACTTTGGAAAAAGGAAACAAGAGCAGCGCTCCGGCCCACCCGACCAGGTCCCGCCGCGCCTCCGCCCCATCTCCACTGGCCCGGCAGAGCGGGTCGCCAGCGCCCACCTGGCCTCCGCTGGCCGGCGCTCACAGGATAGCCGGCCTGGCTCAGGTGGCACGGATAGCAGCTCCTCCAGAGGTAGCGGTAGTGCGTGCCCGCGACGCGCGCCAAGCCCCCCAGGAGCCCGAGGCACCAGAGCGCGGCCAGCCCGCTGGCGCCCCGGGACGCCCCCATGGCGGGGTTGGCCCGAGCGAGCGGAGGAGGCGCCGGGACCAGGGCGCCTAGCTGCAAGGCAGGAGAGCAGCGAGGTTGGCTGGGCGACTCGGGCTTGGGCTCCGGGATCGGGCTCCGCGCTCTGCCTCCAGATCCGGCTCAGGCGGGCACACAAGGCGGCCACTCAGCTCGGCGCCGCTGGGGAGCCGCTAACGCCGGCCCGCCCCCTCGCCTTTATGTTCTCAGCTTTCCCTCCTCCCCCAACAGGTACAAGCCAAATCTTCGCTCGCTGGAGGGGGCTGCCCCGCCCCTGGCCCGCCTCCGCCGTGGCTCCGGGGGTGCTGCGCTGGGCCTAGCCAACGCGCGTCCGCCTGCCCGACACATTCCTCCGCGCGCGGTCACGGGCCGGGACACATGGATATGCGCGCAACACATGCACAAACACACACAGATCTATGCAAACACACACAAACTCAGACATACATAAACACACACATACACAAACGCATACCTTCCCCTGTGCAAACATAGAGAAGAAACCAAAGGCCAGGAGGAAGCATCCTATGGGCACTGTGGGTCCTGCATGTGGCTTGGTGGGGGCCCAGCTGTGCCAAGTTTGGAAGGGTGGGGAGATGAAGGCACCCTGAGGTGGTGTTGCTAAGTGGAAACCCTGGTGGTGAGGATATTCCCCCAGCCTAGATGTCCCCTGCCTTGTACTATCCTGCTCCACCACCACCACTGGACCAGGGCCTGTACCTGAGGAGCCTGGGCTGGAGAACCCTTGTATCCCACAGTGGGGGGTGGGGGTGGGGGTGGGGGGCGTGAGGGCATAAGTACAGGGCTGGGAAGATCATGAGGCACCAACCCCAGAGCGGTGGGCAACCCCTCCCTGCTTAAGAAGAAAACCCAAGCCCCCTCCCCCACCACATCCCCAGGCAACCTCAGGGAGCCTGAAGTCAGGCCAACCCTTGACTTGCAGTAGCATGTCTTCCTTGCCTGGGGTCTGGAGACCCCAGAGCCCCCAACCTCTCCCAGCCCTCCTTCCACATGTACCTCAGGGCGTCAGACTCCACGCTCAGAGCAAAGCTGGAGCAAACTAGCTGGGCACTGGATGATCATGAGCAGTGGTCATGGGGCCAGGGGAACCCCCACAGGGGCTAGAGTCCCACCCACACCTGTTTCCGGGCCATCTGCAGGAAGCCCTCCAAAGGCAGCATCTCTGGAGCACTGTCCATGCCCCCCGAAGGCCACTCGACTGGGGCCCCTGCAGAGGCATAAAGCCTGGGGACACCCCCAGCCACCTCTCTTCAGGGACTGCCAGCCATTAATCTAGGGGAGCCAGGGGTACCTGCACAGGGGTCACCTGGCCTGGCACAAGCAGGGGCCTACCGGGCACTGGGTCGATGGTGCGATGAGAAACCACAGCTGCTGTGACTGTGTACCTGGCTCTCATCCTCACCATGGCCCTGAGGGACAGGGGCTGTCCCCATTCTTGAGATGAAACTGAGACTGGGGGAGGTTAGGATACGACCTTCATCACATGTCCAGTCAAGTGGATGTCCCCTCCAGCCCCAGCCCCACTGGGTGGTACCTGAAGGCAGATCTCCACATCCATACTTGGATGCCACCAGCCTGTACTGAAAGGCTGTCCCAGGTCTGCCCTCTCAGGAAGCCCCATTCAGTGCTGAGGTGTGGTAGAGGGACCTACCCAGCCCACCTGTGAGGCCTGGCCAAAGGGCAGCCACAAGCCCATGACAGAGAAGGGCCCAGCACAGGTACCAGTCACCTCGTTGGGTTCTATCTGCCATCCAGAGGCCTGCCCACCCACTGGCCTGGCCAGGCACCCAGCTGGCAGAGCCCAGCTCAAGGCAGTGGAGGGGGGTTCTGCTATCCGTGAGACTCTTCCATGAGCTCCCCTCCCTGTCCTCTGCTCAGCACCCTGCCGCACCCCAAGCCTCACCCTGCAAAGTCTCCATCATTCTCAAACCCGTGGCACCAAGTGTTAACAGAAGGTATTGGAGAGGGCGGCAGGGCCTTCACCCGGCAGTTCCCACAGCACCCCAACCCTCCACAGCTGGGCCCCCTGCTCTGCCCCCTCATCCCACCTCAGGGTGCTGACCTGGGCTGCACGCCCACTCCAGGCTAAGCAGCCATTCGTCCCCAGGCCATTCGCTGCCTCAGCCTCGTCCCTAGTAAGCAGAGCACGGCCGGGGCAGACGGGAGCCTGTGTGCATGGACAAGTGCCAGGACCCCTCTGGGCCTCGGTTTCCTCATTCGGGCAGTGGGCAGAGGCCTGAGAGCCAGAGGAGGCAGGGGTTTGATGAGTCACCCTCCACCATGCTGAGAGGCCAGGGAGGAGATCGGCCATGAACTCTTGAGTTTCCAGGGGCCAATGCAGAGAGCACAATTAGACCTTGGGAATGCTTCACAAGGACAAGTCTGGGCAATGACTCCATCATTTCTGCCTTGGAAACCCTCAAAAGCTATGAAAGTTCACGGATTGAGGCTAGGTCTGCAGCTGCAAGATGGGGTAGGGAGTCCCGCTCCTTAGACACCAGCAGGCGGGAAGGGGCTGCCCTGGCACTGCCCACCTTGCCAGCTCGGCCCAAGGCTCCCGGTCGCTCACACCGACCTCCCAGCCCCCAAGCTGCCTTCCTGCCCCCTTGCAAGCCAGCCTCCACCTGACCAGCCCAGGGGAACATCCACTCCTCCTCCCCCCGCCCAAGCATTGGGTCCGCCCTTCTCCTCCTCTCGTGCTGACACCCCCTTACCTACCTCTGCCCCTGGCGGACACGCCACACTGAATCTTCATCTGTCAAGACGGGAGACTCGTGCAGAAGCGCCCTGGGCCCTGCACTGAGATTGCCAGGTTCTGCAACATTCTCTGGATCTTGCTAAGCCTGTTCTCGGAGGAGAAATGACTGTCCCAGGTCCCACAGAACATAGAGGGCTGCTGAGAGGGACTAAGTCTGACTCCGATTAAACAGTCTCTTTCTGCCACCACCTCCACCCTGAGCTCCTCCTCCTGGGTAGCAAGGGCCCCAGGGAGTCCTGAGCAGTGGAGGAGGGGAGGCTCATGCTGACTCTTGCTCACCCACCACCTGGTGTCCGGCACTGCCCCTCGCCACACACACTCACAGGCCTCAGCCCCGAGCTCACAGCTGCAGCTCCTCCGGGCAGGGCCTCCAGAGGGCTCTCTCACCACTGAGATGGGTGCTGGGCAAAAACATGTCTAGGAAGTTCTGGGTTCAAATTCTGTCTCTTACGACATTCTCTGGGTGACCTTGACCTCCCTGGGCCTCAGCTTCTTTATCACCCCAACGTTCATCCTGCCACCCACCCGATGGACTTAAACTTCAATTTATCCTTCAGTGCCAGCTCACAGGCCACCTCTGCAGCACCTCCCTACCAGGCCTCAGGCCCAGAGCAGGCTGCTGCCACCACCTCTGCGTTGGGGGTGACCCAGCCCTCCTCCACATTTACCCATCCACTCATTCATTCACTTACTCACTCTCTCATAAGATCACTCGTTCATTGGTTTATACACTCATTCACTCACACTCACTTACTCTCTCAAAGATCATTCTCTTATTTGCTCCCTTATTCATTCATTGGTTCATTCCCTTGCTCTGTCACTCATTTACTCATTCACTCATTCACTCATTTACTCATTCACTCATTTACTTATTCACTTACTCATTTGGTCACTCACTCATTCATTTTTTCATGCATTCATTTGTTGGTTCATTCACTTATTCACTTGTTCACTTACTCTCGTTCATTCACTCACTCATTCACTCATTCCTTCACTTACTCGTTCAACAATGAAGTGTGTGCCCACTATGGGCAAGGCAGAGTTCTAGGGGTACAGCAATGTCTCCCTACCTGACTGAGGGCTATATTCACGTCCCCGGAGCCTGGCACAGGCTGGCACATTCCATGGCATGGACGAGCTTGGCAGTGCCTCCCTGACAGACTGAGGCGGTGCAGTGGCTCTGTGCCCTCCATCCACACGGAGGCCCAGCACACAGCCATGGAGCTCACCAGCCCGCCAAGCACCAGCGGCCCAGACGGAGCCTGCAGCCATCCCACTGTCCCTCCTTGGTGCCACCGCCAAGCGCATCCAGGGCTGCGCCTGTGGGGTCTGGAAGCTGTTTGGGAAATGCGTTCCTGGTGTGGAAATGGGCTGGGCATCTCTGCCAAGCGGAATGTCTGTTTGTCAGCAGAAGAAGCGCCTGCTCCACCCGCCAGCCCAGCTCCAGCTCACCGCTCCAGGCTGGTCAGCCGCCGATGCAGTGCCAGACGGGGACCCTGGCTCTGCCTGCCTGCCTGGTGGAGGATAGGGCACATAGGTTCCTCACTTCTAGGATGACTCTGAGGATGGAGCAGGGAGAGGATAAGAGCCCTCTGCAGGCAGATTGGTTTGAAGGGGTGAGGGAGAGGAGGGACATGCCCAAGAGGCCCCAGAGGTCACAACCCTGTGATTGGGGGGCTGCACTTTTTGAGGTACCAGGGCAGAGCAGCAGCTGTGGACCATCTACAATATCTGGGTACATTGTCCACGCCCAGCACTGCACAGGGGCTGAGAACAGAGAGTGGGCAAGCCACCTACCCATCAGGTACATGGATGGGCCCTGAACAAGGTCAGTCACGTGTGAGTGGCTGACCAAGGAAGAGCCAGCCACCGGGGTTCTGCCTTTACCACCACGGCCCATTCTCACCCTTCTGAGCTCATGGGAGGACTGTGTGTGCATATGCACACATGTACACACATGCATGTGCACATACGTGTGCATCACAAGTATGTACACGCACATGCACACACACAAACGTGCACATGTGTGTCCCCTGAAGCAGGCGTGCTCACGTGACTGGTTCCAGCCAATGAATGATGAACAGGAGGCACCTGGGTCACTTCAAGCTGGGAGCTTCAAGATTCATTCTCCCTCCCAGGATCATGCAAGGGACCCTGGG
Organism: Loxodonta africana; assembly: GCF_030014295.1. Lineage (NCBI taxonomy): Eukaryota > Metazoa > Chordata > Mammalia > Proboscidea > Elephantidae > Loxodonta > Loxodonta africana. The sequence goes on from NC_087344.1 coordinate 37,342,442, forward strand.
GCTTTGAGGGCTCTGGGCACACAGGTGACACCCCTCATCTGGGGTAGGATGAGCAAAGTGGGAGCGGGCTGGGGGCATGGGAAAGGTGAGGGTGTGCCCATGACTGAGGACCCCCATGTCGGGGGGAGGTGAAGTGAGACTGTTGGGCTAACAGCAGGAGGAGGATGGGCAGAGGGAGCTGGAGAGGTGAGTGGTGCTGGGGAGGTGGGTGGGAGTTGGGGAGGTGGGCAAGAGGGCACAGAGGAGGTGGGCAGAGGCTGACTTGGAAGGCCTGGGAGGCCACAGAAGGTGGCCTAGGTGTTAGCCCAAGACCAGCAAAGGGCAGGGAGGGTGCTGGACCTGGCAGTGACCAGGTGGGTATTGCAGGCACCCCCAGTGGTAGGAAGAGAACGGCCAGGAAGGCACAAGAAGGGAGTCTGTTCTCTTAGGCAGCTTTCAAAGTGCCTTACAAGGCTCAAGGCCTCACAGCCAAAATCCTTCCTTGGCTATCCCCAAAGGGCAAAGGCCCCTTAAACCAAAAAAATCCTAACTCGTTGCCATCAAGTCCATTTCGACTCATAGCGACCCTGGAGGACAGAACAGAACTGCCTCACAGCATTTCCAAGGAGAGGCTGGTGGATTCAAACTTCTGGTTAGCAACCAACCTCTTAGTCAGCTGGAAAAATAGACCTGGCCTGGCTACTTCCAACCCTTGACCTCGAGAGCCGAGTCCAGAGCAGATCAGCTCTCAGTCTGAGGTCCGGTGGGGTCTAACCTGCCTCCTCACAGAGACTGCATAGAACCAGCCCCCGCCTGGCCCTCCCACCCTTCTCGAGGGCGGTGTTTATTTCAGGAGCAGAGAACAGGGCTATCAGCCTCAGAAGAACGCCAAGCCTGGCTCTGGCCTCCGGAATCCCTCCAGTGGCAGCCGCATGGCAAATCCATTAGCCTGTCTCTGCTCCTCACCCAAGACAAAGGAAGGAAAATTGAAACCAGGGCTGTTTCCATGAGCCCAGCTGCCAGGCTGGCTGCAGCTGTTCCGGCTGGCCAGGCAGAAACAGGGCGCCCCCTCCTCTAGCAAATGCAAGGCCCCTGCGAGGATCCAAGAGAGAATAGCTTTCCACTTCACATGCCCCAGCAGAGGCCAGGCGGCCTAGGGGCACCTAGGCCCCCCCAACATGCGGAGAAGCCCAGGTTGTGACCTGTCACAGGGAGGCGGCACGGCCAGCCAGCAGAACCATGCTGCACTCCCAGACACATGTGCACGTGGTTGTGCACGTGACAGGGCTCCGCGGTGTTCTGCTGCTCCTTCTTTTCTTTTCCCTGTGGCCAGGCAAACTCCCTGGGGGGCCTCAAGTGCTGACTCAGCCCCACCACAGGCACAGTCCTAAGGCCAGCTGCCCTGGGTACCTGGACTCTCCTTGGGGAAACCAGAGGTCCCTGGGTCGCAGAGACCACAGACAGGGCACATAGGGGCCCCTGAACTTCACACTGCACACACGGGAAGCCTGGGTGATCCGGGAAGGCTTCCTGGAGGAGAAGAGCCTGAGCTGGCCTTTGGACAGGCAGAGAAGATGGGAAGGGCATGAGATTTCAGGGGACTTAAACAGCCTGGATTGTCAGGGAGGATGTATAGGGCAGGTGGGGGACCACTGGGCAGAGCAGGCCAGGCAGTAGAAGGGACAGGGGATCAGGGAAGGCCTGAATGCTGGGCCAGAAGGTTTGCTGACACCGTGTGCCTGGACACCAGCTGGGAGCACAACACCATGCCAGGACCAGGCTGTGGCGGGCACCCCGCAGACTAGAAAAAAAAAGAAGCCCCCACAAATCAATGACCGGGGTACATCACCAAGCTGCTTACAGCAGCCCATAAGGGGCACTAGGCCCCTTCGGCCACCTCTGCTCTCCTCGCTCCCCACCTGAAGCACAGCCAGGCACCCACTGGAACCCCTCACAAGATGCAGGGGTTGAGGGGTGGCACCCAGCCAAGGCCTGGTGCTGGGGCCCAGGCAGCACGTGCCTCCAAAGGTACCCAAGCTGCAGTTGGCAGGCCCTGGCCAGCCACCACCACTCCCCTCGCCCCTGAGGCCCCCTGTGCTGCCCTTCCCACGCCCTGGCCCACTAGCTCCTGCTACACTACCCTGCCACCAGGAGAGCTGGGCACAGCCGCCAGTCCACACAATCAGAGAAGCAACTTCCAAATGCCCAGGACTCCCAGCTCCAACTGGGGGGCGCAGCACCCGTGGCTCTGGGTCCACACCCTCCTTCCAAAATCTCCACATGGAAGTTACACAAGCCCTAGGGTCTTATTATGACAAAGATTCCCCTCTGCCCCCTTCCCTCACAGTGGCTCTGGTCAGACCCCGGGCTCAGGGACTGGCCTCTGAACCAGGCAGAAAGACAAACACAGGGTTTGTCTGAGGGCCTGGTGGGGTCAGAAGCCCACCGCCCCAGCCAGGCTCTGAGGGGAAAGAGGCTCAGGAGGTCAGGGGAGGAGGCCGGGGCCTGGATCACATCTCAGGGTGCCCTGGGGAAGAGCCTGAGACCATGATGGGGAAGTAGTTCCCGGGACAGTGGGGGTATGGTTCAAGCACTGTCACAAACCAGGAGGGACAGAAATGACCACAGCCAAGAGGACTGGCAGCACGAGAATCTGAAGAAGGGGCTGGAATGGAGGGGCCCTACAAACAGAAACAGACAGGGAAGGAGCTAAGCTCATTGGTGGAGGGGAGTGTCCCTCCTACCTGGTGGGTGGAGGGCAGGGGGTCTGCCTTCACATGGCCTCCTTGCCTCCCACCATCCACTGAGAGGGCCTGGGGCCTCCATTTCCAGGACAGGCACAGGGGGCAATGGGGTGCCCAAGGCCACATGGCGGGCAGCCCATGGCTCTGGTGAGCAGTGGTCACTGCTGCCCTGAACCACTCCAGCCTCTTCAGCCAGAACCCGTGAACTGCATGGAAACAGAGCTGGGACCAGTCATGTTTCTAGAACAGGGGGAGAGTGGCTGCATGAGCTCCCCACCCAGGAGACCCCTCTGGGCTCTGCAGGCTCTGTAGGGGCAGCTGCCAATGCAGGGGGCAGGCCCCCCTGAATGGTTGGTCTGCTGATGGCCTGTCTAGCCTGTCTTCTCTCTACAGGGCAGCTGCCCCAGGAGGAGCTGACTGGACCAGGCCAGGTCCACAGGGTAGGTTTTTGTCCATGGCTGGGGTGTGTGTACACCCTCTCACCAAGCCCTGAACCTGAGGATGGTGGGCTCCCAGGGTTAAACCAAACCCCTGAGTCACCTCTTTACTAAATCAGGGGGCCAGATTTGCACCCTGGGCTTTCTGACTCCAGCGTCTGGCTCTTTCCCTCCACCCCATCTCCAGGTCTGACAGGAACCAGCAGGTCCTTCAGTGGCATGGGCACCTGGAGCATGGCCCCTCAGAGACTGCAGACGGCTTGGCCTTGGTTCTCCTTAGAAAGATTCTCCCAGTCCCAGGGTGAGGGATTAGGCCCACGGCAGGCCTTGGGTTGCTTGTCACCAGCTTGGCTCTAACTGTGGGGTTGAAGGCTATTATGTTCCTGCCTTGGCCTTCACTATGACTATACCTGCCAGAATGTGCTGCTTGGAGAAGCAAGAGAGCCAGGAGAGGAAATGAGAGCTTTCAGCTCTCGGCACAGGATCGGCCCTGGCCACAGACACTGCCCAGAAACACCGACGCCCTGCCTGGAAGGAATACGTTTCACACTTGGGTTTCCTCGACCATGTCCAGAAGAGAAACCCAGGGAATGCTAGCCAGGGAGGGCCCAGATTCCGGAACTTAGGGAACACTGGCCAGGGAGAGACCAGACCCCAGAGCTCACAGAGATAAGCAAGGGCTTCGTTCACACCTGCTTGTACTGCCCACAGGTGACTCAGGATGGGCAGGCCACACCACCTGTCCGGCCTCGGCCTCCTCGTCTGTACAGGCAGGTTGTTTAAGAATCAATGCAGGAAAGCAGTTGGCAGTTCCTCCAAAAGTTGAACATAAAATTACCATATGACCCAGCGATTCTACTCCTAGGTACATACCAAAAAGACTAGAAATCAGGAGCTCAGACAGACATTTCTGCACCATTGTTCACCACAGCACTATTCACAATTGCCAAAAGGACCTAAATGCCCATCGACAGATGAATGGATAAACACAATGTGGTACAGCCAGACAATGGGATATTGAAAAACCAAAGCCAAACCAGTTGCCATGGAATCAATTCCAACTCATAGCAACCCTATAGGACAAAGTAGAACTGCCCCATAGGGTTTCCGAGGCTGTAATCTTTACAGAAAAGATTGAAGCTGTCAAGGATTTCATTTTCCTTGAATCCACAATCAATGCCCATGGAAGCAACAGTCAAGAAATCGAACGATGCATTGCATTGGGCAAATCTGCAGCAAAAGACCTCTTTAAAGTGTTGAAAAGTAAAGGTGTGACTTTGAGGACTAAGGTGCACCTGACCCAAGCCATGGTGTTTTCGGTCACCTCATATGCACCTCAAAAGCTTCACAATGAACAAGGAAGACCAAGAAGAATTGACACCTTTGAATTATGGTATTACAAAGAATATTGAATATACCATTGACTGCCAGAAGAATGAACAAATCTGTGTTGGAAGAAGTACAGCCAGAATGCTCCGTAGAAGCAAGGATGACAAGACTTCGTCTCAAGTACTTTGGACTTGTTATCAGAAGGGACCAGTCCCTGGAGAAGGATGTCATGTTTGGTAAAGTGGAGGGTCAACAAAAAAGAGGAAGACCCTCAATGAGATAGATTGACACAGTGGCTGCAACAATGGGCTCAGGCAAAACAACGATCACAAGCATGATGCAGGAGCGGGCAGTGTTTCTGTTGTACATAGGGTCGCTATGAGTCAGAACTGACTCGATGGCACCTAACAAGAACAACAATCTTTACAGAAACAGACCGCCACGCCTTTCTCCCATGGAACAGAGATTGGCGTGAACCACCAATCTTTCAGTTAGCAGCCAAGCGCTTAAACACTGTGCCACCAGGGCTCCTTAATGGAATATTGCTCAGCCATAAAAAGGAATGAAGTCCTAGGACATGCAAAACATGGATGAACCTTGAAAACAGTATGCTAAGTAAGATAAACCAGACACAAAAGGACAGAGATTGCGTGATTCTGCTCATACGAAATGTCCGGAGCAGGCAAATCCATAGAGACGGGAAGTGGATCTGTGGTCAGTGGGGCCTGAGAGGAGGGGGAGATGGACAGAAACTGCCAATGGATACAGGTCTCCTTTGGCGGGTGGCGGAAATGTTCAGCAGTGAGGTAAAGGTGGGAATCGCACATTGTGGATGTACTCAATGCCACTAAATTGTCCAGTTCAAAATGGTGAATTTTATGTTCTGTGAATTTCACCCCCAGTAAAAAAAAAAAATCCACCTGAGTCAGGCCCCAGGTATGTGCCAAGGGTCAGTCTAGGCAGGCCCCTGGCCCCTGACAGTGCAGGCTGGAGGGGCAGTGGTGGCACCCTCAGATGGGCCTGTGGGGTGGCTCCAGGCTCACCTCCAGGAAGTGGTCTGCATCCCCCGCCTCCCCCGGCACTTCCTGGCTGTGTGACGGGCCATTTCCACCCCTCTTTGGGGCTCACATATTGAAAATGGGCATCACAGCACAAGGACGGAGTGACAGTGGGGGGCTTTCGCCAGGCTGGCTCAGAGCAGGCTGCACAGAGCCGTGGCTTGCCTGTCACTATAACCTTTACGGCCACCCCTTCCCATTCTTCCTTCAGTGAGAGCAGCACCATGATGGGAAGCGCAACAGTCCTTGAAGCACAAATCCCTCCAATGAACCTCCCCTGCGAGCGCCGCTCTTAGGAGTAAGGGGTTCTACCATGGGCCGATCTTGGGGGTGAAGGGGCCTGCCATTGGTGGCAGGAGTGGATTACCCAATAAGTAAGGTAAGCACGCGCTTATGTGTGCTTACTTCCTAATCTGTAGTAAGCACAAGTAAGCCTGTGCTTATGTGGTGAAACCCATGTGAAATTGTTCACTACAGGTTAGTAGATAAGCCCATGCTTACCCTGCTGACTAGGTAATCTGTCCCTGTCAGGGACTGTACATTTGAAAAGAAGCTTTGGTTCAGTAGGAAGGTGCTGTGGGGGTTGGGAGAGAGACAGACACCAGCCATACCTAGAAGCAGAATCTTTGATGTGGTGAAAAAATGTGAAATTGTTCATTATAGATGATCTGGTAAGCAAGGTAAGCACGGTGCTTACCTTGCCTATTGGATAATCCACCCCGATCGGTGGAACAAAGCATCACCACCCAGCAGGGAGGTCAGAGGAGGCCCACTGAGAAGAGCCTCGAGAGGTGCAGGTGGTCTCACACCCAGGCTGGGCTATGAGGACCTATCCTGGCACTAGGCCAGGATCCCTATCAGCCCCCCATCCCTTCCTGCTGAGAGACGGCAGCAGCTGGCTCGGGTCAGCCCACGACTCTCCCAGCAGCCCGGACCAGCGACCCAGATGCTTCCTAATCTAAGCCCCATCTGACTGCTCATCACTCTCAGATTCCTGCTTCTCCCTGGGGGCGGTGAAGACTTGGCCCCTCCTCACTCCTGCTGAGCCCATGGGGTGAGAGAATGGGCTAGTCCAGGACTTGTCTCCCACCTACCTTCTGAGCCTGTGCAGATGGCTGGGACCAGCAAGGAGGAAGCAAGAAGTCCCCTGGCCCAAAAAACCAAAAACCAAGCCCTTGTGTCAAGTCGATTCCAACTCATAACGATTCTATAGAACAGAGTGGAACTGCCCCGTAGGGTTTCCTAAGAGCGGCTGATGGAATTCGAACTGCCAACCTTTTGGCTAGCAGCCAAGCTCATAATCACCACACCACCAGGGCTCCAGCCCTGGCCCAGGGACATCCAATTTGATCCGGGAAAAGGCTCCCTGGGCTCACTGGGGGAGGGGAGGCACAGGTCTCCTCCGTGTCCCCTGGGATCCCAAGTACATGTATCTTAGGATGGATTCTATCACCCTTCCACAGCAGGGGCTGAGAACCCCTGGGGACTGGGCCCACAGTGTTGGACCCCAGGGACATCATCACAGCTTCTGCCAAGGGCTGGAGCCCCCATGGAGCTTCTCAAGACACCAACTCCACCTGGAAGACCCAACCACGGAGGAGTGGGGGTTGGCACGCTGAACCACTCTCCACCACCCCGGAAAAGAGCAGGCCCAGTTCCACGCTAGATAGAGAAGGACCTCACCCAGGGAAGGCCTTGTTCAGCGGGAGCCTCTGCCCCAGCAGAGCCTTCACCCCACCCCACCCTTCCCTGACTGGGCAGTTGCCCTCTTTCCCAGGCCCCCTCCTTATCTCCTGGAAGGAGCTGATGTTGGCAGGAGTGGGAACAGCAGGGTATCTCCAGAGCCAAACCCGTACCACCTGTGGGAAGCAGGCCCAAGGGCCCTGGATTCGATGACACCTACCAGCCCAAGGAAGCCAAGGGCCCCTGGGCCTCACTATCGCCTGTGGAGAGGCCCCAGTGTCCTCCAAGCAAACTGGCAGCATTGATTTCTCCCTCCGAGCAGGATAGAAAAATTCCCCCATTACAATGTCACTAGGGTCTTCTGGCTAGATCATCTGGCATAATATCAAGAATTAGGCCCATTTTACAGATGGGGTATGTTTACAGGATTGAGTTCTCAATCAGCGGGCAGTGGAGGAAGGTAGGGTCAGGGGCTTGAGGCTGGAATGGGAGACCTGGACCTGGATTAAGGTCCTGGTCCCCAAGGACCTTGGTGAAGAGAAGGCAGTGAGGTGGGACAGTGTTCAGCTTGGGTGGGGGCAGCTTTTCTCCCCTTGCACGGTTCAACCAAGAGCTTGGCCTGTGGACCTGGGTGCCTGCCACAGAGAGCCTTCCACCAGCAGACACTGGGCCTCAAAGCTTTTCCCCCTGAATTCCTCAAGAGTAGATGTCCCACTGTACAGATGAAGACACTGAGGTTCAGGGTGGTAATTATCTGGCCACACAGTAAGGGGTTGAGCTGAGGCTCAAACCTGGGCCTAACACCCAAGTCTTTCCAGGGGGCTTATACGGAAACACTGGGCTTCCCAGACCATGGCTTGGTAGAGCCTCTGCCCACCGTCCTGGAGGTGAGCTCAGGTCAGCCAGGACCTAATTCTGCAGCAGTGCCCACATTTCTCCAGGGCCCGTGGTTACCAACAGCCTCACTCACATGAACCACAGCCGAGCCCATCTGCCCTGGGCACAGAGGGGGGCCACACCCTACCCGGCCTCACCTGGGAGATGCCGCCTCAGCTACGGCTCCAGGCCTGGCTCTCAGAACGCAGCTAACACACCGACCTGGAGCTGCGCCCACATCAAGGGCCAAGGCGGCCAGCCAGGCCCCGTGCCAGCTCGAGTTTAGAATGCCAATCCATCATCTCGAGTGGTTTCTGGCTCACGCCATGGACACACACCATCAACCCAACTCACACAACCCTGCGTGTGACCAGGCAAAGCCGTCCTTCCTCTGGGTTAACATCTTAATTTCCCGTCATCCCCATTAGCACAGGCAGTCAGCCATTTGTTCCCTGCCTGAGCTGTCATTTCTGGGGCGGGAGGGGCACGAGAAAACACAGCAGGCTGCTGGCCTTGTAAAGCCCTTGTCCAGCTGCACAGTGACTCAGGCCCAGCCATCCAACACGCTGAGCTGGGGCAGGGAGCCCCGGGAGCTAAGGCCAGGGAGACACCGGTCATCTCATCCACACCAGTCTTCAGCCAGCCTGCTGGATGACAATGGCCTTGTCTGTCCCTAGGGACCCTCTGGATTCAGAGACTCCCAAGGGGACACAGTCAGCCTCAGATGGCACTGGGAGCCCCTGCTCTGTTTGTGGACACTGTACCTAGCTCCTGCCTGTTGTTCACCTGTGGACCTGAGAGTCCAGGACAGACTAGAACTGCCCCATAGTGTTTCCAAGACTGTGGTCTTTAAGGAAGTAGACCACTGCATCTGTCTCCCAAAGAGGGGCTGGTGGGTTCGACAGGCTGACCCTTCAGTTAGCAGCCGGGTGCATAGCCACCGTGCCACCAAGACTCCCTCTGTAAAGGTTACAACCAAGAAAACACAACAACAACAGCACCATCTTCAGGTGGGTTCCTGGGTGGCACAAATGGTTTGCTCTAGGCCACTAACCTAAAGGTCAGCAGTTTGAACCCATGCAGCAGTGCTGTGGAAAAAAGACCTGGCAATCTGTTTCCATAAAGATTACAGCCAAGAAAATCCCATGGGGCACAGTTCTACTCTGTAACATCGGGTGGGTATGAGTCAGAATCAACTCGGCCGCAAAGAGTTTAGATTTTTGGTTTGTCTTCTGGGTGGAGGGCAGTGGTAGAATTCTTGCCTCCCATGTGGAAGATCCAGGTTTGATTCCCGACCAATGCACCTCAAGCATAGCCACCATCCACCTGTCACTGGAGGTTTGTGTATTGCTGTGCTGCTCAACAGATTTCAGGGGAGCTTCCAGACTTTTTTTTTTCCCAGACTAAGATGGACTAGGAAGAAAGGCCTGGCTATCTACTTCCAAAAATCAGTCAGCGAGGGCAGCTCAGATTCCCTGGGAGCACGTCCTAGGCCCCTTGATTCATCCTTTACACCAGCCAGTCACCCCCACTTTTGAAGGGAACACCTAAGGCTCTCAGGGCTGAAGGAACATGCCCAAGTCCCCAAGACTGGTAGGGCAGGGCTCACATCAGGACACACCTGCCTGTCAGTCACCGAGGAGGGGTGTCTGTGCACTGGGGGTCTTGGGCACAGCCTCAGTGGCAGCTCCAGGCCCAACCTGCCGCAGTGAAACCAGACCAAGAGGCGGTGGGCTGCTTCCCAAGGTCAGGGTCCAGACCCTCAAAATCAAGGTTAAATCAGTTCCATGTCACAGACCAGCCTGGGAATCTGGCTCCAACCCATAAGCCCTCTACCCTCTGAGCAAGCTCTCCACCACTGGCCTCGGGGCTCTGCCCCCTTCTGGTGGAGAGCCCAGGTGGACGCCAGGTGGGGCCCAGACCTCAACAAGTTCCATCCTCCTTGAAGAGGCTGCCCAGGTGGCCCCAGTTGGGAGACACACAGACTCCCTGAGACCCAGCCAAAGCCTCCCTTCCAGCCTGAGTCTGGGAGAGGCAGCTCTGGACACCACACTTCCCTCCCCGACTCTCGGTCTCCTTTTATTTTTAAAATGTCCAGGCGTTGGCTGATTTAGGGCTGCTTTGAGCTGGATTTGACATGAACACAACAGAGCCACCTTGCAAGAGAGTGGGCGCTGGCTGGCCACCCAAACAGGACCCTTCCTCCTCACATGGGTCTGGGTCTGGGGAGGGGTCTCCCCCTCCCCCCACCCAGCCCCACCTGCATGCAGCAGATCCTGAGTGGGGTGGGGCCTCGGTGGCTTCTGCCACCCCAGTGGAGCCCCTTGCACAGAAGGGAAATGAGGCAAAGGCCAGGAAGAGGGTGATGTGGGGTTGCCAGCCCCAGGAGCTGGTGGAAGGCTGTGTGCCTATTTGGCACTGTCTCCCCTTCTCACAGGGATCCCAGCCCCCACACCTCCTATCTCCAAGGCACTATTAGGTCCCATTCCCACGCAGGCCATGAGAACAGATGGGAAGGGAGACAAGAGCACAGGGAAGCCCCATGTTTCCAGAACATCTCAGGCAGGGCAGACTCCCAACCCCACCCCAGGCTGGCAGGCCTCGACCCCCTCCGATGACGGCGAAAGCTGAGCACAACACACTGCATAAAGGCGTTGGGAGACTGAGGCGCTGCTGGGCTTGTCTGCATGGCTCCCACCGCTCTCCCACACCCTCTCCTCTCTTCTCCATCTCAGTCCTCATCAGCTCTCATCTCCTTCTCCAGGGAATTTCCTTTCTGTTTGTTTTTATTTTACTGACAGCTGGCCAAGGACTAGGGGCCAAGCTGCAAGGTCCGCCGAGTTGGCAAAAACTCCCAGCCCAGGACGGAACTTGGGTCATTGAAGGATTGTGGGCAGGTCCACGGGGCCCTGGCTCGCCTAGCCGAGGCAGGCTCCCTGCCACCACCCCCAGTCTCCAACGACCACACCCTCCCCAGTGCAGCCCCAGGACCCCCACCTGCATCTCCCCAGCAGGGTGGCCTGGGCCCACCCCCTGCCTACCCCCAAGGTTCCCTGATCCACACCGGGGGCTCCCATCCCCTCTGTAGGTTCTTGAGGCACCTTCCAGGTCAGGATGGGTGGCCATGAGGACTCCCTCAGGCATAGGGATGGATCAGGTGGCCAAGTCCCTGAGGAGCTGGTTTCCCCTTGGGGAAAGGGGAAGCCCAGGGACTGGGAAGGAGGCAGCTTGAAGTTGGCTGGGCAGGGGCCAGCAGGTGGGGGCAAGGGTCTTACCTTGGCAGGTCTTGCCGTCCCCCTGGAGCTGGTGGCCAGAGGGGCACTGGCAGTAGAAGCCCCCAATGGTGTTGCAGCACCGGCCCTCGCAGCCCCCATTGGCAGCCTCACACTCGTCCACATCTGCAAGGGGAGAGGGCAGTGAGCTGCCGGCCTTGAGGGGACCCTCGCCACAAGACGACAGCACCCAGCAACAGCTGGCAAACCCCACTCTGTCCAGCAGGCCCTTCAAGAGCAGGGGGGGACCCTGACTCATCCACCCGACAGCCAAGAGCCCCAAGATGGGCCGTTTGAGGTGAAGCGGCCCCTCCTGTGCACTGTGAGCATACATGGTTTGCAGAAACTCCATCTGGGCCGAGCCTGGAGGCCTGCCCCCCCCATAACAGAATTGCCCCTGGTGTCACGACTCCCCCAGAGAACACCTGTGTGTTCCAGTCCCGGCATCTGACACAGCTTTGATTTTCCAGGGAAAACCAGGTTCCTCCAGCTCTGAGGCAGTAGGAGTCTCACAAGGTCAGGCCAGGACCTGGCCCTCAGAGCTGGCCACTGAGTTCAGCTCCACCTCCAGCATGGAGGGGTCCCCAGGTCTGCTGTCCCCCAGGGGCTGTGGGATTCAGCGGTGTTTGAGGAAGACCTGGGCTTGGCCTTCCGGGGGAGTGCCTGGAGGGGCCCCAGGAGCCAAGAGGAGTGCAATTTACAAGGCTCTAAGGCCAAGCTGGGGGTGCGGGCACAGCCCTCCAGGACCCAGACCCGAAGCTCTGCTGTTCTCTGGACACGTGGGTGCTGACCCTGGGGCTGGGCACTTGACCAGCTGGGCTCGTAGGACCCCCACCTTGCTGCTTGGTACTAGGTGGGCAAGCATCACCTCCTCCCCACCCTGCCCCTGGGTAGCTAGCTGGCCTCAAGACTGGGGCTGCAGATGGGGAGGAACAGGACACCGTGGGATAACACAGGACCAGAGAGAGGCCTCCGCCCCCACCCCTGCCGAGCCTCCCTCCTCACAGCTTCTTGCTACTCCATAGGAAACGGAACCTGGAAGCAGGTGCAAATCAAACCAAGACCCTCGTGTGCCCCAAGTGGAGGACTGCCAAGCACCAGCACAGCCCCAGCACTGCCACCAGCTCCCCTGACACCCCAGCACCAGCACCCCCAGAGCTGAGCAGCCCAAGGCTCCCTGGACAGCCCCGGCCATTCACTCTGTACCTCGTGAAGGGGCCCTGGAAGATGCCCAGAGCCTGAAAGTCCCACGGGAAAGGCCAGACGCCTCAGGACTGCTGGAATGTAACCCCCGCCCGGCCCCGCTGAGGTTACCGTCGGGAATTTTCTGGGAATTCCTAGAGACTTACGCAGGGCGAGACAGATCTTGGTCCAGCCCTGGGGTTAAAGCCCGTGACGCCCAGGCTCTCCCAGCCAGCCCAGCAGGAGAGCCAGAGCAGAGGGCCAGCTGGTGGATCAAGGCGCCCAGCATCGGGTAAGCACAGAAGCCCCCTGGGACTTGGGCTGCGGCAGCCAGGAAGCACGAAGCACAGCAGCCCAGCTGTGGTCAAGCTGGGCTGAAGACAGAGAGTCTACTTTCACAACTGTTTGCACAGCAGGACCCCCATTGCCCAGACTCAGAGGGCCACACTTGGGGCGGGCTCTGAGCCACACAACGGGGCAGACAGTCACAACGTGTCACCCTGAGCCCACTAAACACCACAGCCAGGACCTCTGCTGAAAGCCCACACCCACAGAAGCTTGGTCCCCACGTGAGCCCTGCTGCCTCTGGTCCCTTTCACTGCTAGAGTGTTATCACACTGCTCCACCTGCAGCTCCCTGGGGCATCCCGGGGTGCCCAGAGTGCACACACCCCCCGCCCCACCCCCATGCACATCCACACCCTGCCTCCCTCGCTCCCACTGATCTGCAAAGCCCGAGTCTGTCTGCACTGGGCCAGCCTCCCTCAGCATGGGGACCAGCACCACCTGGTCTCGTGGTTTCCCTGTTTCCAGCCCAGGCCTGGCACTCAGGGCCACAGGAAACCCTTAGTGAATGTTGAATAAACATCACCACAAGGGGCTCCAGGAGAGGAGAGGAAGCTGGGGGGCAGCTAGGTGCCCACAAGCCCCCTCCCCAGGCCATGCCAGCCCAGAACTGAGAAGGAGGTACCCTTACCTAGGGTTTCTTCCTTCGCTGGGGCCGGAGCCAGGGAGGGGCAGGGCCAGGTCAGAGGGCGCCCCTCTGCCAAGCACCTTCTGTGTATGTGGCCAGATGTGGGGGTACAGAGGTAAGGGAGCGCACCAACCTGAGCAGTGGGCAGCATGGGCCTGAGGGGGAGAGTAGGAGGGGAGGGAGGGAGTGCAGGGAAGGGGAGGTGCAGGGAAAGGGGGTGCCTCCCCAGTAGAACATCTCCAGTGCTGGGAAGAAACAGGTTGACCAGACCCTTCAGAAGACCCTGGACAAAATAACAGGCATATACCCTAGAGACTTGAAAGCAGGGTCACAGATATTTGTATACCGATGTTCATTGTGGCATTATTCAAATAGCCAAAAGGTGGATACAACCCAGGTGGCCAAAACAGATGACTGGATAAACAAAATGTTGTATATACATACAATGGAGTATTAAAACCAAAAAAAAAAAAAAAAAACAACCCAAACCCATTGCCATCAGTTGATTCCGACTCATGGCAACCCTTTAAGGGCAGAGTAGAACTGCCCCCATAGAGTTTCCGAGGCCGTAAGCTTTACAGAAGCAAACTGCCACATCTTTCTCCCATGGTTTCAAACCCCCAACCTTCCGGTTGGCAGCTGAGTGCTTTAACCATTGCGTCATCGGTCTCCTAACTTAATATTACTCAGCAATAAAGGGAAATGAAGTCCTGATACATGCTACGACATGGATGAACCTGGAAAACAGTATGCTCAGTGAAATTAAAAAAAAAAAACCCGTTGCCATTGGGTTGATTCCAACTTGTGATGACCCTGCGTGTGTCAGAGTAAAAACTGAGCTCCAGAGGGTTTTCTATGGCAATAATCTTCAGGGAAGTGGATCACCAGGCCTTTCTTCCACATTGCTGCTGTGTGGATTGGAACTGCCAACCTTTGGGTTAGTAGCTGAGCTGCAAACTGTTTGAACCACCCAGGGACCTTGTGTGAAATAAGTCAGTCACAAAAGGACAAATATTATATGCTCCCATTTATATGAAACATCCAGAATAGGCAAGAGCATAGAGACCAAAGTTTATTAGTGGTTACCTGGGGCTGGGGGAGGGGTAGAAGTTTGCTGAGCGGGGAAAGGGGCTCTGTTTGGGCTGATGAAAAACTTTTGGAAATGGACAGTGATGATGGTTACATAACACGGTGACTGTAATTAATGTCACTGAATTGTATGCATAAAAATGGTTAGAATGGCAATCTTGATGTTATATGTATTGTATCTCAATAAAATTTAAAAAAAGAAGAAGGTCGACCACTGTGCCCAGGTGTCAAAGTGAAGAGGAAGGCAGGACTGGTGAGCACACCCAGGAGTCTCACCTGGTCCAAAAGAGGACAGAGAGACAATTGTGCTGTGATGACAAGGACCAAGGAGAGTGCTATGGGTTGAACTGTGTTCCCCACAAAAGATATGTTGAAGTCCTAACCCCTGCACCTGTGAACACGACCTTGTTTGGAAATAGAGTTAATAGGGTCTTTAAAGATGTTAACATGAGGTCATCCTGGAGTAAGGTGTGAGTGATGTCTTTATAAGAGAGGAGACACAGACACACAGACACAGAGGGGAGCTGACCATGTGAAGATACATCTACAACCAAGGACTGCCTGAGACCACCAGAAGCTGGAAGAGATAAGGGAAGATCCTCCCGTAGAGGCTTCAGAGACAGCATGGCCTGCTGACACCCAGATTTCAGCCTTTTGGCCTCCAGAACAGCCAGACAATACATTTCTGTTCTTATGAGCCACTCGCTTGGTGGTCCCTCTTCCCAGCAGCCCCAGGAGACCAATACAGCGAGCATCTCCACACCAAGGAGGTGCCTAAGCTCTCAGATCCACAGGAGAAATGCCAACGTGGACATCTGGCTCTGAGAACGAAATCACAGCAGTCCCAAAAATGACAGGGAAAGACCACTCAGGACAGCTGAGCCAGCCCCAGGAAAATGGTCTGTCCAGGAGGGTGGTGTTTGTCTAGGAACAGGGCAGCCCAGCAGAAGCGCCGAAGGCCCAGCCTTCCCTGTTACTTCTGGGTCTGCAAACCTGTCCCCTCCCAGGGACACTGTGGGTTCGGCAGGGGGCACAGCACCACGGCAAGGAGCCCTGGTGGCACAATGCTTAAGCCCTTGGCTGCCAACTGAAAGGTTGGTGATTCAAACCCACCAGCTGCTTTGTGGGAGAAAGACATGGCAGTCTGCTTCCGTAAGATTACAGCTTTGGAAACCCTATGGGGCAGCTCTACTCTGTCCTATAGGGTCGCTATGAATCAGGATCAACTCGACAGCAATGGGTTTACGGCATGATAGCATCAACCTCTTTGCTCCCTCCCTGCTCCCAATATCTCAGAGTAGCCCCTCCCTCTCCCACATCACCTGGCAGTGGTGGAGCCTAGGTCCTAGGACCTGCTCTGGGCCAGGGGCTTCCAGGCTGGGAGTAGGCCTCCACAGGTTTGGGGTCAGCATGACCCAGAGCATCTTCCTGTTGCTTCAGCCCCTATCCTGCCCCTGACAGCCACTCCCTAGCCTTAGGCCTCACTCAGGGCCTCAGCCTCCCCACTCTTCAGGTCCCACACCTCTGGGTGTCTAGAGAAGTCAGCATGTGTGGGGAGTATTCCTCCCCTTCCAGGTCAGGTGCCAGGGTATGGCATGGCCTCCCTCGAGCTGCCCTGCAGGCATGTCCAGGGGTCCTGGCACCCAGGCTTGGCCTCACAAGGGGCTAGGGGCTGGGTGTGGCCATCCCTTTGCCAGGCAGCCCCCTTAGCCATGCCCAGCACGGTGGGGGTCTCCCCGCTGCAGGGCTGCTCTGGGTAGCCAGGAGCCTTCGGGTCTTTGGAATCATCTCTAAAAGCCACCCCCCCCCCAATGATCTATGAGCCTTTAATGCCCACAAATAAACCCTGTCCTGCTGCAGCTCCCCAGAGTGGGCCTTGGTCTCTGTCTTTGCACATCCCCCAGCAGCACAGCAGCACTTGTGTGGGACAAGTGTGATCCTGGGGAGGGGACTGGGGCCTGGGTCAGGTGGAGGGAAGTTTGCTCCTCATGGGATGTTCTCTGGAACTGCATCTACGTGGGCAGATTACCTACTCGAACTCAAAACACACAGCTGGTCTCCCAGGCAGGGAGGAAGGGTGGCAGCCCAGGGCCAGGGGCAGCTGTAGGTTCTGCTGGTGGTACCCCAGGGTGATCGGCAGTGGCCTGCACTGACCCTATCCGCAGCCAGCCTCAGGACAGAAGACCATCCCAGCCCCTGCCTATAGGAGCCCAGCAGCTGGCCCAGGCTGGGACTCCTGGCGGGCAGCTTGTGCATGTGGCCAGAGGGAGATGTGTGACAGAAGGGCCTGAAGACCCTGCCATGGGCCAGGAAAATGAGCATTCAGTGCAGGAGTGGATGGAGAGCCCCCCGAGAGTCCTCCCAAAGCCTTTCCTTTTTCCCCTTGGTCTGGGGTGCTTGGGGCTCCAAGTTTGGGTGGGAGCCTGGGACTGCTCAGTGGGTTTCTGGGTGGCTCCCAGCCACAACCCAGCCCAGGGCTGGAGCAGCAGGCACTCCATTGGCTGCTTCCAGACTAATCCATCAATTACCATAGACAGGGGCACAGGACACCCTGGAGCCAAATTCCAACAGGATCTGCCCCCTTCCCACTCCTCCCGAAGCTGACCCAGCTGGCCTCCCCCACAGGACTGGAATTCCAGCTCTGGCTGTTGTCTGTGGACTGGAATTTTACTGGTGCACCACTGCTCCCAGGGGCCCACCCCAGGGGCTGACTTTCAAGTGAGTCTGGGGGCCTCTTGGAGCCTCTCAGCCTGGGAACTGGATAGCCCTTGCTTCTCCATCTCATGGCAGGGGAAACTGAGACTCAGCAGGGCAGGTAATCCAAGGTCAGGTCCAGGTGGCTGTTAGCCGGCTCCTCCCCTGGAGCGGGAGCTGGAGGCAGAGAGGGTTCTGCTCAGGGAAGCACCTGAGGCTGGCTCCCGAAAACCCCAATCTCTGAGCAACTCTCCCTGGAGCACTGCCCCTCAACCTGCAGAGGATAGCGTCCCCAAGGACTCCCATTCAGGGAGACTCAACCTCGTCCCCTGGGAGGGGGCAGGAAAGTGACACTATACCCATGTTCTGGAGAGGGCGGCAATGGGGCATTGTCTTGGCCCCCAAGCCAGGTGCTGATGCCCATTCACAAAAGCTGCCCGCCAACCTACTCCTTCTCACCAAGTCCCAGCCCTGGGACCCTTGCTCTCCCCAAAGCTGCAGATGAGGGTACAAGCTGGCCAGGGAGAGAGGCCAGGCAGAGCCTTGGGTGGGGAAGCTGGCTGCCTTCTCACCATTGCTGCCCTGGGAAGAGTTTTCCCATGCCACCAGGAAGGCATGCCTGCTTCAAAAAGTTCAGCAAAGTCATCACATGGCCCAGCAATTCCGCTCCTAGGTATCTACCCAAGAGAAAGGAAAATAAGTGTCCACACTGATGCTTGTATACGAAATGTTCACAGCAGCACTGTTCACAAGAGCCAAAAAGTAGAAGCAACCCAAGTGTCCATCAACAGACAAGTGGATACACAAAAGGCAGTCCATGCATACAACGGAATATTACTCAGCCATGAAGAGAAATGAAGTACTGATACATGCTACAACACGGATGAACCTTAAAAACATTAGGCTTCATGAAATGAGTCGTACACAAAGGGCCACATAATGTATGATTCCATCAATATGAAATATCTAAAATAGGCAAATGCATAGAAGACAGAAATAGATTAGTGGTTGCCTAGGGGATGGGGAATGGAGTGACATTTTACTGGGTACACAGTCTCCTTCTGGGGTGATGAAGATGTTTTAGAACTAGATAGAGGTGGTGGTATACAACAAATAGTGAATTGTCCAGTTTAAAGTGGTTAATTTTGTTACATGAATTTTACCTCAATTAAAAAAAGAAAGTATTGCCCATAAGGAAGAACAGCTGGTGAGGCAGGAAAGAGCTCCCCCAGAGGGGTCTGTCCCAAACTACCAGCTGTGGAGGCGCCTGGGCCTGGACTCAGCTGGGGCTGCAGGGATGGCTACCTGGCAGGAGCTAGGATTCACAGGCCAATAATCATCGCTTCCTGCAGCCAGGTGTCACCTCAGCAGGCTGGAGCTGCCCCTGAATCCCAGCTGGGTAGGGTGGAAGTCAGCTGCAGAAGCAGACTATGTGATGCAAGGAAGGGGGCTCGAGAGGAGGCAAAGCTGCTTATGGGGCCACAGGCTTCCTTCCCAGCAGGAGACAGCTGGTGCCTGCCCATCTCTCTCCCCAGGAATGTTCCAAAGCCCAGCCCCTCCTTCCCCAGGGGGCAGCAGGACAGTTTGGGCTCCCTGTGTGAGTTTGCTGTGTGGGGCCAACATGCCTGTTCAGCATCCTCAAGGGAACAGGCTTGGCACGTGCAGCAGGGGCACCCACTCTAGGTGGGTGGGGCTGGTACATGTCCCTCACCCCCACACCTGGCGGCCACCTTCCTCTGCAACCCACTGCATGCTGGGGCTTGAGACCCCGCAAAGGGTAAAACAAGGCCCCTGGTGGGACTCTGAGCCAGCTACAGGAAATAGGGACAAAAGAATGAGGCGCTGCACCAGGAGAGAAGGGTGGTTGTGGCAGAAGTGAGACAGGGAGAGTAGACCTAAGGAAGACACTGAGGCCTCCTGGCAGGGGGTGAGGGGGGCAGAACCGTAGAAAGGTGGGGGTCCCTCGGCTTTGGCAGCAGGCCATCCACCTGGACTCAGGCCAGAGGCAGCAGGGTGCCCCAGGCCACGGCAGGTGGTGGTTTTGTTTCTTGGGGCTGCCGTTACAAGTTACGAATTACAAGCTAGGTGGCTGGAAACAACAGAAGTGTGTTCTCTCACGGTTCTGGAGGTCGGAGGGCTAAAAGCAGTGTCACTGGACCAACATCAAGGCGTTGGCAAAACCGCATTCCCTCCGTAGCACAGACACTAGGGGAGAATTGGTGTACTTGCCTTTCCCAGCTTCTAGACGCCACCTACATTCCTTGGCTTGTGGCCTCATCACTCAGACCCCTGCTTCAGTCCTCTCACCTCCTCTCTGACCCTCTTGGCCCCCCTCATAAGGACCTTGTGATTACATTGAGCCTACCCATCTCCAGGTCTTTAACTCAATCCCATTGCAGTCTTTGCCATGTAAGGTCATGGTCACAGGTCCTGGATTAGGACAAGTGGAGGAGGCCACAGCACTGGCTCAGTGGCTCCCTGGACCCCACATCTTGGCCTCTGAGCTTCTTGGGGGGACCCTCATCCACGAGACTGAGACCAAGCAGACTGGGGCGGTGCTGACTGGGAGTGCGCTGCTTCCTGGCTCTGCTGCCTTAATCTGCCCCCGCCCCACGTATATCCCGTTCAGGGGATGGGAGAAGGTAGTAGGGACCACCAGCCACACAGGACACATCCCGGGCCCAAACGAATCTGCACCCTCTGTTCCCCAGGTCTCCTGGGCTGGCTTGGCTGTGGGAGGTGATCATGGGGGAGGGGCATGCTCAGGTATGGCTGCCCCAGCTCCTCACCCCCAAGGAGCTGCCATACGCTAGCAGCCCCCTGCACATAACTCAGGCTGCTCCTGGGGTCTGCACCCTTCAGACCTGGCGATGAAAACAACCCTGCGGGGGTGGGGGGACCCCACACCTTTGGGAGGGCCTTGTATTCCGCTGGGCCTCTCCCCGTCACATGGCTCCTCAGCCCTTCTTGTGACCCTGACTCCATCCTGCCCATGGCTGCTTCTAAGAAGACCCCAGAGAGGGAAGTACCCAGCCCAAGAAATAGGAATACAAATAGAGCATCTTGACTTGGCACAGGACCCTCCCTGGAAGACTCAAACCCCACTTAGCATGGCCCATGGGTTCCAGGGCTGGCCCACAGGCACAGGTTCCAGCGCCAAGGGCCACGGGCACAGGTTCCACGGCTGAGGGGCATGGGCATGGGTTTGGGGCTAAAAGCTATAGCACGGGTTCGGGGCTGTCTCGGCCTCTCCAACCCTGGGTGAACTTGGCCAGTAGCAAACCTCCCTGGGCCTGGGTTTCCTCATCTCTGAAACACAGATGGAATGTAATCGTCATCATGGGAGGACTGCTAGAAGCATCAAACAGAATTGCGTGTAGAGATTAGCACTCTGGAGTGCTAATGACTCCAGGATGGAGTCAGAGTCAGGAGGGATCTAAATGTATTTGGGTCAGAAATGAAAGGCCACAGGAACACAGCCCCAGAGCTCAGCTGGCACCAGCCCAAACCAAGACCCCTTGTCCTCCTCCACAGCTGCCAAGGGGTCCCTGGTAGTTGGATCTGCCAGGGGAGCACCAAGACCCCACAGGGCCGAGCTGCCTCCCCAGGGTCACCACCCCCAACATGGGACTGCCAGGCTGACACTGCCTCAGCTTGTTCCTGAAGCTCCCAGACCACATTCCCCCTGGGGTCGAGGGCCAAGGCTGAGCTCTGTGGTTCCCTGGAAGCCTCTGCCAGGCAGGGTGGGTGCCAAGGCAGGCAGCCAAAGGCACAGCCCCACCCCTGCCCCTGGCCGAGGAAACAAGTCATCCTCTCAGCATCCGTCAGAGTGAAAACTACCCCTAACCAGCCGCCAATGCACAAACCCAAGGGACAGCTCCACCTCCAAAAAGCTGTCACCCCACTGCCCAGGGATGGGTCTTGGCTGGGAGACACCCAGGCCCCATGGACCCCCACTCCTGGCTATGTCTCCAGCCCACCCTCGGCACAGAACTGACAAGGCCCAGCCAGCCCCAGGAGCCTAGCCCTGGCCAGGGCCTGCAGCCAGCAGAGCCCCCTCTTCAAGATGGCCTGAGTGCAAGGACATCAACTGGGATGGGCTCTGTAGCCCCAGATGGAGCAGCCCCTCCTGATGGCCACCCTAGGAGTCCATGTCCCACCTGCAATCCCCGCTAGGACAGGACCTGCAAGAGGCTGCCCAGGGATGGAAATGGGGACAGCTGGGACCCAAAGATAACCTAGAGCATCCTGTGAAGCTTGCTGGCCAGTTGTGGGACTGGACTCCATGACCTTGGCACACAGCTCCCCGGAGCAGGAAACATCACCCTCATTTTATGAAGCTTGGCACGGTAACCAGCAGGCCCAGAAATGTTGGATGGAATTGAATTCTCACAGCGCGCTCCTCCCGGAGCCGTGCAGGTAGGGGTGGGGGGAAACTCCTGTACAGCAAGCTACGTTGAGGCCCTACCAGACTCCGAGTACACTGGGCTTTCTGCCTGTTTCCCTGTCCAACCACTGGGGGCTGGTCAAGGAGTGGCAGCACCACCTCCACGCCACGGATGGACCTGAAGTCTCAGCAAATGATGGCTAATAAGACCTCCAAGCACAGGAAAATACTCATGACCCGACATGATCACAGCAAGCAAGACTCTCGGCAGTAGAAGAGCAAGTCTGGGAGCCATATGGATTATTGTCCAGAGGGGGACACTTTGGAGAGTCAAAGAGGCCCCGTTAGAAATTACATTATGTAGTAGGCGTACATGTACTACTATTCCAGCCATGTCAATGCACACAGGACCAAGAACATTAGAAAATGTTACCCCCGATGAGCTTGGGGGGCAGGGAAAAGGCTGCAATTATTTTTTCTTATTTTTCTGTTTTTCAGTGGTCAGTTACTGTAGTAGGCAGAATAATACCCCTCCCCCCACGCACACACAAAGATGTACATAGCCTAACCCCAAGAACCTAGGGGTATGTTAGGTTACATGGCAAAGCGGAATTAGGGATGCAGATGGAATTAAGGCTGCTAATCATCTGACCCTGAGATGAGGAGGTTGTCTTGGATTATCTGAGTGGGCCCAATTTAATCACAAGGGTCCTTAAAAGTAGAAGAAAGAGATAGAAGAGGAGTCAGAGAAAGCTGTGATGATGACAGAAGAAGGGTCAGAGAGATGCTGTGCTGCTGACTTCGAAGATGGAGGAAGGGGTCACAAGCCAAGGAATACAGGCGGCCTCTGGAAGCTGGAAAAGGTAAGGAAATGGATTCTCCCTTTGTGGTTGTTATTAGCTGCTGTCAAGTCAGCTCTGATCTTATGTATAACAGAACGAAACATTGCCTGGTCCTGCGTCATCCTCACAATCATTGGTATGTTTGAGCCCATTGTTGCAGCCACTACGTCAATCCCTCTCTTGGAGTTTTCCCTAGTTTTTGCTGACCCACTACTTTACCAACCATGATGTCCTTTTCTAGTGACTGGTCTTTCCTGATGACCTGTCCAATGTAAGTGAGCCAAAGCCTCGCCATCCTCTCTTCTAAGAAGCATTCTGGTTGTACTTCTTCCAGGATGGATTTGTTCATTCTTCTGAAAGTCCATGGTATATTTTCCCTTTGAGCTTCCAAAAAGGAACACAGCCCTGCCCACACCTTGATTTCTGACCTCCAAAACTGTGAGATAATAAATTTATGTTGTTTTAGGCCACTAAGTTTGAGATAACTTGTCACAGCACCAATAGAAAATTAATAGTTACTAAGTATGTATTACCTTTAAAATGGAGGGACAACCCCCACTTTATTTAAAGAAGAGCCCTCATTGCTGCCCCAGTGTCGCCTGCCCTTGCCCCCAGTGCCAGCACTGGGGCGTCATGCCCAGCTGGGTTGTCCTGGGGCGAGGCCTATCTGAAGAGCACTGGCTGTCTAAGCAAGCTCGCCTCCAGGACATGCCCCACCTTTCTGGGTGGTTATATCTGCTCCTGCGTCTCAAGTCCTGCCAGCTCAGGGCAGCTGGCACATTCCAATCCCCATTCCCATCAGCCCAGGCCTGCCTCAGCACAAGTCAGTGGTGCTGGATGAGGGGCTAGCCATCATTCACTCACTCTCATGACAAGCAGTTGTTGAGTGCCAGTTAGATTCCCAACCCCAGGAGAGGAAAAGTGTCTCTGCTCTTCTAGGGCACCAAAAGTCAGACAGGGGCATGGAGAAGGACAGAGTGGGTGGAGAGGGGATCCCAAGAAGTCCACCCATCTGGGAACTAGAATGAGAAAAGCAAACTAAGCCTAAACCAACCAGAAAAAAGGAAATGACGAAGATCAGAGCAGAAATAAATAAAATCAAGAAAAACAATAGAGAGAATCAGTAAAACCAGAAGCTGGTTCTTTGAAAAGATCAATAAAATCGACAACCCTTTAGCTAGACTGACAGATGAAAGATGCAAATAACCAAAATAAAAAATGAAAAAGAGACAGTACAACTGACTCAATAGAAATAAAGAGAATTATGACAGAGTATTACGAAGAGCTGTATGGCAACAAGGAAACCCTGGTGGCATAGTGGTTAAGTGCTATGGCTGCTAACCAAGAGGTCGGCAGTTCAAATCCACCAGGCGCTCCTTGGAAACTCTACGGGGCAGTTCTACTCTGTCCTATAGGGTCACTATTAGTCGGAATCGACTCGATGGTGGTGGGTTTTTTGGTATAGGAACAAACTGGTAACCTAGACGAAATGCAAAAATTCTTAGAAGCACACAACCTACCCAAACTGGCTCAAGAGGAAACAGAAAGTCTCAACAGACCCAAAACAAGTGAAGAGATCTAATCAGTGATCAAAAACCTCCCAACAAAAAAATGTCTGGACCAGATGGTTCCACTGGAGAATTCTACCAAACAGAGAAGAATTGACACCAACAGTATTTAAGCTCTTCCAAAAGATAGACAAGGAAGGAATACTCCCTAATTCATTCTGTGAAGCAAACATAACCCTGATACCCAAACCAAATACACCACAAGAAAAGAAAACTACAGACCAATACCTCGTACGATTATAGATGCAAAAATCCTCAACAAAATACTAGTGAACAGAATTCAACAGCGTATTAAAAGAGCCATACACCATGACCAAGTGGGATTTATTCCAGGAGTGCAGAGATGGTTCAACCTTAGAAAATCACTCAATGTAATGTACCACAATAGAACAAAGGAAAAGAACCACATGATCATCTCTATAGATGCTGAAAAAGCATTTCATAAAATCCAACACCATTTATTGATGAAAACCTGAAAGAAGATCGGAATAGAAGGGAATTCCCCAATATGATTCAGAGCATATATGAAAAGCTAACAGCCTGTATTATACTTAATGGAGAAATACTGAGAGCTTTCCCTTGAAACCAGAAACAAGACAAGGCTTTCTGCTCTTACCACTTCTATTCAATATTGTGTTAGAAGTCCTAGCCAGAGCTATAAGACAAGAAAAAGAAGTAAAAGGTATCCAGATTGGAAAAGAAGTAAAATTATCTCTATTCATGGATGATATCATCCTGTGTAGAGAAAATCCCAGAGTCCACAAGAAAACTTCTAAAGCTAATACACGAATTTAGTAAAATTTCAGGGTACAAGGTCAAAAAACAAAAATCACTTGGGTTTCTATACAGGAGAAATCTGAAAGGGAAATTAAAGACATAATTACTATTTACAGTAGCATCTAAGAGAATAAAATACTTAGGAATAAATCTAACCAGGGATGTGAAGGATTTTGTGAAAATGGCATGGTGAGGGCATCTGACCTCCTGTAACTTCCCAAGGGAAAAAAGAATCAAGATCAACAGCTCAAGGCTGATTCCTATGAGGCTGAGGTCAAACAAACCTTCAGCCTCCAACCTTTTTAACAATTCTCACACCAGCTATTCCTTCCACAACACTCTCTACTTCTCTGCTGGGTTTGATAATCCATTGCAATGGCCTCAAAGAACTCACAGACAATACTCACGATTCTGAGGTTTATTAGGGAAGTAACAGGTACAATGCAGGATCAGAAACAACTCAGGATACAACTTGATCAGGACAGCTTCCATGCCCACAGGCAGGCCTCTCCCAGGCCCACGGCTCCTCAGGCCTCTTGGGCCAGCCTAGCTTCTGCACCGCAAGTGTTACAAAGGTCTTTAGCTCCACCAATAAATGCCCAGAGGCAACCACTCCACCACTAAGCCTTGGCCTGAAGGCACTCAGCTCTCTCCCCCTGTGGGTCAGTGAGCATAGCTCCACCAGGTGCCTGGAGGCACCCTACTCCCCCAGGAAGCCTCCTGTCCTAAGAAACTCAGCTCTCTCACTCCGTGGGCCAGGAAGCTCACCAAGCCATCTCCTGCTGGTTTCCTGGTTCTGCTGCTACCAGTTCTCTGCTGTGCTTGGCGCACTTCTCATTATCTTGTGCCTTCTCCACTGTTACAGCTCTCTGTGTCCTGGGTCTAGGAGGTTCTTAGGGACCCCGGTTCTAAAGGTCATGCTCCGCTCCTGGCTCTTCTTTCTTGGTGACAGTGCAGTCCCCCCTTCTCACCTCTGGGTTGGCTGATTTTAAGCTTAACAGGACGGCAAAACTGACCAAATCCTTCGTTAGGGTCCCATACATCTTATTTGCATGGTCCACACCCATAAGCATGTCATGCCATTCAGGGCACAACAATTGGTCTCTATTCACCTGGAGCAACAGAGGAAGGAGAGTCAGAAATAAGTGGAGGATATGGAATGTGTGGCTAATTGTCTCCATGAACAACTGCCTCCTCTGCCATGAGACCAGAAGATCTGGACGGTGCCTGGCTACCATTACTGAACATTTTGGTCAAGGATTCCATGGAACAATCCTGACCAAAAAGGTAAAAATGTAGAACGGAATTTCAAATTCTCATGGACTTTAGACTTTCTGAAGCCATGGAGGGTAGACGAACCCCTAAAACTACTGCCCTGAGATAATCTTTAAACCATAAACCAAAAATATCCCCTGAAGTCTTCTTAAAACCAAACAGTAGTTTAGCTTAACTAGTAAAAAAAGGTCTCCCTTGAGCATTAAGCTCTTTTAAGATCTGTATGGGATCAAATTGACAACAGCAACTCCGAAGATTAGAAAGAAACATTAGAGGGCAGTGAGTTTATGTTAACAGGAGGAACAATTCAGAAAAGGAGGATGAGAATAGTTGCACAACTCAAAGAACGTAATTAATGTCACTGAATTATACATGTAGAAATTGTTGAATTGGTATATGTTTTGCTGTGTATATTCTCAAAAAAACAACAAAATAAATAAAATTTAGAAAAAAAATTAACTGAGGGGAAAAAAAATTCCACCCAGAGGTGATGGGGTTCAGGGCATGAGCACAGAGGGGAGCATCAGGGAAGGCTTCCTGGAAGAAGCATCCTTTGGCTGAAGCTGTTCATACGCAGACTCTGAGAAAACCAGCCGTGTCTCCACTGGAGGGTCTGCTCAGGCAGGTGCAGCCATCACAGCGGCAGTGCTTCTGTGCTGTTCTAAAAAGAGTGGATGTTGAAAACCAAATCCTATGTTGAATGCTCTTGGAGAGTGTGCCAACTAAAGGAGTCACACGGATCCTTCTGAGAAGGAGGAATGCTTTTGCAATTCAACTATCACCACCCTCTCCCCCTGCCCTGGTTTTACTGGCTCCTATGATTTTTTTTTTTTTATGATTCAGGATTTATTACCTGGCTTTGTTAAAGTGAGGCATTCTCGTTTAGACCCTCAGCCAAGGACAACCATTTCCTTGGCATCTTCCACCTGAACAGCAACCAAGCGGTCCTTATGCAACATCGCCCCTTGGTGACAGCTCTAGGAACTGTCTGACTGAGTTCTCCCCATCTTTTTCCTTCCTCCCTTCCCGCCTTCCACCACGTATCCCTGTGCGTGCCACCCTCCCTCCCCCTTCTTCTCTCTCAATATATTCCCACTCTGAATTTGCTCACTCGTAAATATTTGTCAGTCTGTTTTAACCTCCTTTCTCATTTGTTTCTAAAACTTAAAAAAAAAAAATCATTGCCATTGAGTTGATTCCGACTCATAGCAAACCCCTGTGTGCCAGAATAGAACTAACTGCTCCATAGGGTTTTCTTGGCTGCAATTTTTATGGGAGTAGATCACCAGGCATTTCTTCCACAGTGCCACTGGGTGGGTTCAAACCACTAGCCTGCAGGTTAGTAGTTACGTTCAAACTGTGCCACCTAGGGACCTCCTTTAAAACTTAATGCCTTACAAAACCTCTCTCCATCTTTTGTCCTATCCCTTCTCCACCTGGAATGTCTGAAATGAGCCTAAGTCGGCCACAGCCAGTGCTGGGGATCCGTTTGGAAGGTCAAGGGGATTTGTGGCCTCAGCAGGAAGCGGCGTGGTCATTCAGCACACCCAGCTCCTCATCCCCCGACCAACCCTGATGATCTCAAGACAAAATTTAAAACAGTGTTATTGCATTGGGTGGTTTTTCCTGGTATTTTGAATAACTGGCCTTTCAACAAGGTTCCTGGCTGCCACAAATGGTTTGCACTCGACCAGCCTAAAGGTTGATGGTTCAAACCCACCCAGTAGCACTGCAAAAGAAAGACCTGGTGATCTGCTTCCATGAAGATTACAACCCAGAGAACTCTCTGGAATAATTCCTCTGCCACACATGGCGTCTCCATGAGTCTGAATCGACTCTACAGCTGAAGGCTTGTTTAGTTTTTTTTGGCATTGCAACAGAAGGGTCCGCTCTCAATTATGCATACAGAAGCCTTTGCACGGGCATCACTGGGGAACCCAAAAATGTAAACATTCAAATGCTGACTTCAAACAACCCATTGGCTTCGGCGAGGGAGGCTGGAAAAGAGAAGAGGCAGGCAGGGGCACCAGGCAGGCTGGAAGCACAGAGCCCGTCCTCAGGAGAAGACAAAGCAAAGAGGCGCCTGATCCCATACTAAGCAATACACCAAGGAATGCAAAAGGAAGCTACAAAGTGGCACCCTGGAGGGCAAGGTGCTCCCAGGACGGGGAGGGCCAGGCAAGGCTACTCCCAGAAGGCTAGAAAGGCTGCTCTTTGAACGTTGTTTTCCAAGGAAACCTGGGGAAGACAGGTCTAGGGTTACCCAGCTTCCAGGAGATTCCTTCCCAGGACCAAGAGAGGCTGGGCCCCACTCACCCCTCCCCATCTGTGGTTTCCAGGGCAACCCTCGAAACCAAGAATGGGTCGCCTAGAAAGGGTCAGACAGGCCTCACCCACTCTGGATTTCCAGGGTCACCTGGCAGTTGCCTCCGGGAGAAGGTCACAGGCCCTCCACTTTGGTGCCCATGGGAGTGGCAGGCAGACAGCCTTATGAGCGCCACCTGCCAGGCTCTCACGCCCCCAGGCCTCCATCATACTTGGGCTCATACCTCTCTGGAGCTTGCCAGGGGCTCCTGGGGTACAGGGGTTAGGTCTTGGCACCTCTGTACGATCACACCTGGCAGAGAGGTGGCCCAGGGGCTCAGTGAAGCCAGCAAACTGCAAGTTCACACAAAGCACTGGCTGAGTCCAGCCTGTGTGCTAGGAGGAAGGAGGCCACACACTGGCAGGAGACACAGTTCCTGGGTTGTGCAGACTGTTAACACACTTGGCTATTAACCAAAAGGTTAATGGTTCTAGTCCACCCAGAGGCACTTCAGAAGACGGGCATGGTGATCTACTTCTGAAAAACCATCCATTAAAACCCTGTGGAGGGACCAGCCAATAGCCTGCGGACAACATGCCCAGGTTTTATTGTGACAACGGCAATGCATACCTCAGCCATGACTCACCATCTATGAGAAACACACCCTGTAGTAGTAGGAAACACAAAGAGAACATGAAATGGATGGCCCAGCAGGCTCAGAGCCTGACTGACAAGGAAAGATACTGCCTACTCCATTCTCTGCTCCTCTTCCAGCAGAGGCCATGATCCCAGCTCCCCCCAGTCTCCCCGGTCCTTCTCACCCTGATATGATGCTAGTACCCCATATGCGGGACCCTCCCATGATGCTAACAATGGGCCTTCCTCCTCCTGGGATGATGCCAGTGGGACTGGCTCCTGGAGTGAGCCCACCAGGGGCGGTCACATGCCCGTGATGCCTGGGTCCCAGTGATGAGGCCTCCCGCCTATTCCATGATGGTGCCTACTTGGCCAGGAATGACTCAACCAGACAGATAAGGACAGCAGGCAGCCTCTTCGTATCCATTTTATAGTACTTGTACTACTTCACCAGGAGATCATGGTGCTGTGACGCTGGGTGTTTCCTGACAACATGACAAGAAAGGCCTGTTCCTCCTTTCTATCAAAGAGAGAAGAGTTTTAGAGGAGAGTTTTGTCTGGTGCCGTCGAGTTGGTTCCAACTCATAGCAACACTTAGTACAACAGAATTAAACACGGCCCGGTCCTGGGCATTCTCACCATCATTGTTATGCTTAAGTCCATCATTGCAGCCTCTGTGTCAATCCATCTGGTTGAGGGTCTCCCTATTTTTTGCTGACCCTCTGCTTTACCAAGCATGATGTCCTTTTCCAGAGACTCATGCCTCCTGACAACATGGCCAATGTATGTTAGATGTAGTCTTGCCATCCTTGCTTCTAAGAAGCATTCTGGCTGTACTCCTTCCAAGACAGATTTTGTTCTTCTGGCATTCCATGGTATATTCGATATTCTTCACCAGCACCATAATTCAAAGGTGTCAATTCTTCTTTGGTATTCCTTATTCATTGTCAGCTTTCATACGCATATGAGGTGATAGAAAACACCACAGCTTGGGTCAGGCGCACATTAGTCCTTAAAGTGACATCTTTGATTTTCAACACTGTTAAAGAGGTCTTTTGCAGCAGATTTGCCCAATGCAATACTTCGTTTGATTTCTTGACTGCTGCTTCCATGGGCATTGATTGTGGATCCAAGTAAAATGAAATCCTTGACAACTTCAATCTTTTCTCTGTTTATCATGATGTTGCTCATTGGTCCAGTTGTAAGAAGGTAGTAGGACAAAAAAGAGCAATTGTTGTTGTATTGGGACATGTCAATATAAAATTGTCAGTGCTTTTAGTTTAAAAAAAGAAAGAAAGAAAAGCCTATGGATCCCGGATGCCCTCAGGAACTGCAGCCCACCACTCTCTGGGGCCTGAGCAGATGCCCTCAGGAACTGCAGCCCACCACTCTCTGGGGCCTGAGCAAAACCAAACGGCTAGGGACCACTTCCCGAGCCACGCCTGCCCTCCCAGCACATAGGCCACATTCCACCAGCCCTCACCTCCCAGGTCTTTCCATTTTCACCAAAAGGCCCCTTTAACCGCCCGGCACTCGGACCAGGACCCCGGAGCCACCTGACACTTCTTCTTGCTCATGCCATGAGGAGTCCATTGGCATGGAGCTGCCCCTGCCCTCCTCCATATCCAGGACCTGGCTTCCTCTGCCATGGCCACTGCTCAAACATCACCATGGCAACCAGCCCAGACCCAGAGTGAGCCACAGTGAGCCACAGCCTTCTCCCTAGCCATGGCCTCCAGCTGGCAAAGAGAGCTTCCTAAATCCCACATCAGAGCTGCCTCACCCCACCTACCACTCCCAGTGACCACAGCCAGACTGAGCCCCATGGGAGACACTGGGCCACAGACCCAACTGAAGCCCACCCCTTGATGAGCCTACTAGACGCTGGTGGCCAGACCTTTGCCCACACAGTGTTCCCCCGTCCACGTTGGCTGCCGTGTTCCCTGCTCCAACCTGGACATGCCCCCACTTGGACCTGCCTCTACATCTTCACACAGCTGCAGGCCCCTCACCCTGCCAATTAATGTAGCCCTCCCCCTTCATCATTCTCTCTCCCTCACCCTGACCTGTTTCTTCACAACAGGTGTCACCACCTGGAATTATTTATCATCACTTCCTGATACCTCCTCTGCCAGAATGCAAGGCCCCAGGGGGCAGGGCTCTCTGACTGGTTATCAGCTGACCCCAAGGCCCACACACAGAGGGGTTCAGGGATGGATAGATGGATGGGAGTGGGTGGATAGATGGATGGATGAGGAAATGGGTGGGTGGGTGGATGGATGGACGGACCCAGGCTCCCACCCCCCACTCTCACCCTGGGACCCCCTGCCTGGGTCTTTCCTTTCTCTCAGTTGCGCCCCACCTCTCCATAACTCATACCCCTCAGCCTTGGTAGTGGGCATTCCTGGTACCATCCCACAGGTTTTCAGGAGTGGACAAGAAAATGCACAGACCAAACCCACAACTCCCACTCTGCCTCTCAGGTTCATGCACACGTTTCCTTTCTCAGCCTGAGCTTCAATCCAAGGTGTCTCAGTGAATACCGACTGTGCGTCTGTGGCCCTGGCAGCCTTCTAAGGGGCTCTCATGTCCCTAGCAACTTCGTGTGCCTGCCTTGGCTGGCCATCTCCACCAGGGGGCGCCAAAGCCACACCTCTCCCAGCCCCTCCCCACAGCCCAGAGACTGCTCTGGATGGCAAGGAGACTGGCCCTGCCTGGCACCATCGCTGGCCCCGGCCCTCGGGGCCCTGCATCTGGGCTGTGGGTCTGAGCCGGCCTCCCAGACCTCCCTCCTACCCACCACTCACACCCAGGGCAACGCCAGGGCCATCCCAAGGAGCTTAGCACCAGCAAGGAGTTGAGGGCACTGCTGGCTTGGGTAGGGGGATGAGAGGATCTAGCCACACAGTGTGGGACGAAGCTGCGAGATTCAGAGCACAGGACCCAGACTCCCGACCTGCCACTTGGCCAGGCCTAAGCCACGTGCTGGGGTCCCAGCTGCAGGCCCCACTCGGCCCACCCCAATGGGTCCCAAGGAAGAACCCGGCTGGGGGTCAGCAGGTCGGCCTGCAAGCTAGGCCCTGAACCCCCATGTCACACATGTATTCAGTCATTCATTCAGTCAGTTGGTGCATGCCCTCCAGGGCACACAGCCAGACGTCCTGGGGCAAACCAGCCCCTCTGTCCAGTCCTCACTTTGAAGCCTGTGAGAGGAGGGGCTGGAACCTGAGGGCCTTGTGAGCCAGTGCCTCTGCTCATGGGTGGCCCAAGTGGCTGGTGCTGCTTCCCTTCCCTGGGGCCTGAGTCTCCCGGTGCAGCGTCCTCCCTGGGACAAGCCCCAGCCTGCAGCACCTGGGAGAAACCAAACCCTACCACATCCTGGGAAAGTGCCCTGCTCTGGGCAGCAGAGCCTGCTGGGCACCATCCAAGGCTCAGTGCCCAGTGCTCTCTTCCTGGAGCCCAGCCTTAGGAAGGAGGAGGTTAGCATGAACACTCTCCTGGCAGTTGGGAGTCCCTGCTGCTCCTGACCACACCCCTGCCCAGGCCCGACCATCCACACAGGGCCCGCACCCCCTCTCCCCAGCACCAGGGAGCTTCCAGGTCCTCCAGCAGTCTTGGGCATCCCCCTCCAGGGGGCTAGGACTCTGCACAGCCTGGAGCAGGACCCAGAGGCCACCCAGCTGGACATAGGCATCCAGGAAAGAGCCTCGGCCTCTCCCGGTATGAAAGGCCAAAAAGAAATGCCTCTCGACAGTCAGGATTTCCTGACCCTCCCAGGACACCCCCAAGGGTGGTGACGCCCAGCCCAGCACCCAGCCACAGTGATGGAAGGAACCAGCCAGGACCTGACCTTGTGTCCACTCACCCCACCCTCAAGCATCAGAGACCTCACAGCCCATCCAGGTGTTGGGCAGCTGTGGCCCAGCCCCCAGTCCTGGGATCCAGCCAGAGCCAGCCTGAACTGAGGACAGCATGCTGGGTAGGGCAAGTTCAGCTGGAGAAGGATGACTGGACAGGCCAGCCTCAGGACGGGCACCAGGACTCTAACATGACCATGGTCCTCCAGGGTAAGCATGGTGGACACCTGCAGCCCTCAGCTAGTCAGGGCTGTGGGAAAAGGAGCCAGGGTTCCGATGCCGAGTCTGCCCCCCACATGCACTCTCAGCAACCCAGAGCAGGAGAGGGGCCCAGGAGAGGGGCCTCAGGGGCGTCTGTGCCCAGCCTTGCCAACTCAACTTCCAGCTGGACAGAACCAAGCCCCCAGGCACGAGGTCCAGAGTGTCCCGATAGAGCAGCTCTGCCTAGGGGACACTGCTGGCCTCAGGGGCACTGACCCCATCCCTGCAGCCCAGCTAGCACCAGGCAGACTGTGTGCACAAAGTGTGCCTTCCAGATGGCCAGGGCGCTGTGAGAACGTGGGTGACAGCGTCCTCTTATGTCATGACATGATTACCCCAGCTTTGCTGGAAGGAGTCAATGAGCAGGTTTATCATCCAGCAAGTTTACTGCCAAGCTTCACCCTTCCTGTCCCTGAGTAAAAAGATCGCTGCCTCCTGTGCTCGTCTCCAGGGCCATGTAACAGATTATTACAAGCCAGGAGGCTTAACAGCCGAAATTCATTCTCACACAGTGCTGGTGGCCAGAAGTCCAAAATCAAGGTGCCGGCAGGGCTATGCTCTCTCTGAAGGATCTAGCGACGATCCTTCCTTGCCTCTTCCAGCTTCTGGTGTTGCTGGCAATCCTGGGCATTCCTTGGCTTATAGACGCATCGCCCCAACCTCTGCCTCCATTATCACATGGCAGCTCCCCTCTGTGCATGTCTGCCTGTGTCGCTCTCTTCTTATAAGGACACCCACCATCCACCCTAAAGATCTCATCTTAACCTGATCACATCTGCAAAGACCCTATTTTCAAATAAGGTCCATGTCCCACTCCGAGGTCCTGGGGGTCAGGCACAGAGTGCTTGGTGGTGCAGGAACTTCAGAAGTGCTCAGCTAAGTCAGGCAATCCAGGACAGCTCTGCCTGGGGCTCCACGGGGCCCATATGTGCAATGTATACTGTGGTGTCTCAAGGAGAGTACAGGGCACCCCATGGGCAGGGGGGAGCACGTCTGCCATGGAGAGCATGAACCGTGCGTGATGCCTGGGCTCTGTCCTGCTCTTAACTGTTTTGGTCATCCCATCCGAGAAATCCGGCAGCAACCCAGCACACAGCTGGACAGAGAACTCCACCTGGGGCTGGTGTGGGATCCACCTCCTCCCCCAAGACCTCAAACCAGGGGTCGGCCATCTGAGAACATCACTGTGAGTGCTACTCCCCAGATGCACCGTGCCTGATCCCCCCGCCACAGCACGGGGAGCACCCGACCAGGCCTGGCTCCCGGCGGAGCAGATTTTGGCACACAAAACTGATCTGGGCAGACAGCCTTGTCCGTCCATCCATCCACAGCCAGAAGACCTGCTTACAAGGCTGTCAGCACCAGGGCCACCACCTCCTTCACCTACCAAAGCTGCCCGTTATCAGTTGCCCAGCTCCAGTGGTGCTGCCCGGCCCCCTCTCCAGGTGCAGAGCTGGCCCACTCCGGAATGCCTGAGCTGCCAAGCCCCAGGGCAGAGCTGGGCAGGCCTCCAGCTCCCTTGCTCACAAGTGCCTCGTTAATCACCCTGTTGGCCGGGGATGCGGGTGCACGGCCCAGGAATCCTGAAAAGGGGCTGTCAGCACATTTCCTGGAACCTGCCCCTGACAGCGCCTGCTCTGGACGGCCATCGCTCAAGGTGCCTGTAAGCAGTGGGAAAGGTGAGCATCCATGCCCATCGGAGACCCTGCCCACCATAGTGACCTCTGTGACTGGGGACAAGGAAGGCCAACAGCTTCTTGCTGGAAGAGATCCTGCAGGGTCAGGAGGCCCTCAGCCTCTGAGCCGGGCCATAACAGGCTGCAGCCTGGCTCGCTCCTTGTCCAAGGTGATGCCAAAAGAGCCCAAAGCACACCACCTCACCTGAGCCGCCACACTAAGCCTGCGGCCCTCCAGTCAAGCCAAGTCATGGGGACTGGGGAGACGGCAGCAGCACAAGGAGCCAGCCACCCGGCATCTGGGGCACCTTTCTGGCCACCTCGTGGATGGCACAGGAACCCCAGGAGACCCCAGGCTGGCCAAGACACCCAGAGTGGCTGGACTGTGGCTTAAAGGAGACCAGCAGCCCAGATCAGAATGCAACAGGGCCTCCCCTCCCAACCTCTGAAACAACTCACCAACTGCTCGGGAGCCTCCCATCGGTGCCATCACAGCCATGCATTATCACCAGCAGGAGATGGGCGGGCAGGACCCCAGTGTCCCATCCCACCGAACACACCCTTCTCGAGGGGTCCTGCTGTTACACCCACTTTCCCAGGATACACAGGTGGGAGGTGGGTGGATGTGGAACCCGTACCCATCAGAGACCCTGAGCCCAGCAAGAGGGCCGAGTGTGAGGGTGGGAATGGCCCCAACCCCGAAGCAGGACTCTGGCCAGATGTTTCTCTCCTACTCTCTCCAGGCCCTGCTGAGGCCCTGGGACAACCAGTAGGGCCCCAGCCTGGCCCCCTCAGAGCTCGCCAACCCCACAGGGCCTTGGATCCCTGGTATGAGTAGGAACCGAGCCTCAGGGCAGGTTGAAGCCCCAGCCGTTCTGGCTATCAGAACAGTTGGAGGAGACCATCAGGAAAAAGCCCAGTGACCTCCAGACCTGGGCAGCCCCTAGGAGGCAGGGAGGCCCAGGCCTTCTCTGAAGATGGTGCTGTCCAGTGCCAGGCCCAGTCCTGCCTGGACAGCTATCCATGTCATGGGCACAGAGGCTCAAGACGCACACTCAACCAGCGCCCAGCCACGCAGCTTGGGGCAGGGGGATGAGCTCACAGTCTCCACACCCGAAGTTCTGCCTCTCAGTGTCCCCAGCTGAAACGATGTCACTGACAGAACCCTGAGTTAACAGACCACCCCCCACACCTGGGATCCACCACTTCGTACCTCCTGCTGTAATGATATCACTTCACTGACAGACTCCCAAGCTCACAAACCACCCTCCCTGTCCATGAGTCTGCCCATCAGTGTCTCCTGTTAAATGAAGTGAATGACAGCCCCCCACACTTAGGGGTCTGGAGCCAGCCTCTATGAGAGGCCACACTGCCTCATTGTGCACGAGCCGGCCAGGAACATACAGGCATCCGCAGAGAAAGACAGAGCAGCCTTTGTGGGCGGCAGGGAGGAGGCAAGAAACGAACCTGGTAATTAAATGATTCACTGGGCAGACCCAAAGGCCCTCCCCAGAGCGAGCGGGGCTGACAGATGGCTGGAGACCCACAGAATGTCCCCCAGCTCTCTTCACGGGCTCTGCAAACCCACTGCCTATGAGGAAGCCAGAGGGAGTCCAGATCGAAGGTGCCCACCTTCATGGTCCAACCCTGTCCCCTGCAGGATGTGTCCCCTGAAGGTTTTGGGGACCATCCCCCAAAAGAGGGGTTGGTGCAGCTGAAGTGGGCATCGGTAGAGAAGCTGAAGACCATAGCCATGTCCATCCAGGCAAGGTGGGAGACTGAGCAGAGCAGGGGGGGAGCAGGGCCAGCTCTGGAACCCCATGGGGAGAGGGGGTCACAGCTGCCTGGGTTGTTTGGATTTTCTGATTACCCAGAATCCAGACAGAGCTTCCCATGGGGCTGGGAACTGGAGGACAGCCCCAAAGGAGGGAGGAGGCTAAGGAGCCAGCTCTGAACCTGGGGAAAGGTGACAGGTACACATCCCCCCCAGGCCTCATCCTGCCCCAGCCCACCCCCTGACAAAGGACCACATGGGCCTGGAGGACGGGATCCCCCCAGCACCTCATGGGATCAGAACTAGCCAACACGCCTCTCCCCCAGATAGGCACCAACCGCGCCCTCTGTTTCCTGCGGGTGGGGGGAGGAAAGTCAAGGGGCCCCCCTCCCCTGTGCCATGCCCCTCCGCTGCCCCCAGGGCCCTCACTGCCTCGGGATGTGAGGCCTAAAACTGGCCTGGCAGGAGTTCACCTGGTCCCACCAACGTGCCCGGCCAGGTACTGGGCACACCTAGAGGAAGGCTGACCAGGCCAGCCATCACACTCCCCCATGCTTGGTAGCGGCCCAGCTCCTCCCAGATGGCTGCTGGGTTGGAGGGCAGGGTCTGCCTTCCCCTGCGCAGCCCCACGTCTCAGCCATCAGTTCCCAATGACCAGGCATGAAGAGTGGAGGAGGCCTGGGGGCTGGTGGCAGCTCTGGGGGGACCCCCTTGGGAGAGGCGGGCCAGGCAGGCCACTGAGTCCTTTGGGTTTTCTGATTGCCCATAAATGAGGTAGAGCTCCCCATGGGGCTGGGAACTAGAGGGCAGCCCTGAAGGAGGGTGGAAGCCAAGGAGGCAGCTCCAAGACTGCCAGGTGCTTCAAGGAAGACCCTGATCCCAAGATCAGTGGCTGAACAACCTGGTGCTGACAGCCAGCACAGCCCGGTCAAGTTCCCCAAACTCCGATGCTCATGAGTGGCTGTGCCAGCACATGGGGACACCTCAGGCTCCTCCCAGGGGGCCTGAGACAGTAGGGTCAGGTCCTGGGTCTGCTGTTTTATCAGGATTCCTGAGATCTTTCCTTGGACCTGCCCCCCACAGCACATGAAAGTCCACACCCACCTAAAATATGTGAAGCAAATGTTGACAGGACTATAGGGAGGAACGGACAGTTCTGCAGTAACAGCCCACCACCCGTGTGTCAGTTTGCTCCACTGTGGGGGCTTGCGTGTTGCTGCAATGCTGGAAGCTCTGCCA
Source organism: Loxodonta africana (assembly GCF_030014295.1). Lineage (NCBI taxonomy): Eukaryota > Metazoa > Chordata > Mammalia > Proboscidea > Elephantidae > Loxodonta > Loxodonta africana. The sequence continues at coordinate 37,380,354 of NC_087344.1, forward strand.
CCGGTATTCCAAATACCTGCAGGGTCACCCATGATGGACAGGTTTCAGCAGAGCTGCCAGACTAAGACTGACTGGAAAGAAAGGCCTGGTGATCTACTTCGGAAAATCAGCCAATGAAAATCCAATGGACCACAACAGAATACTGTCTGATATAAGGCTAGAAGATGAGCAGCCTAAGTTGGAAAACCAAAAACCAAACCTGTTGCCATCAAGTCGATTCAGACTCACAGTGACCCTATAGGACAGAGTAGAACTGCCTCATAGATTTTCCAAGGAGCACCTGGTGGATATGAACTGCCAACCTTTTGGTTAGCAGCCGTAGCACTTATCCACTACGCCACCAGGGCTTCCCCTAAGTTGGAAGGCACTCAAAATAAATAGTAGCCACAACAATGGACTCAAGCATATCAACTGTTGTGAACATGGCGCAGGACCGGGGAAAGTTTTGTTGTTATAGATAAGGTCGCCATGCATTGGGGCTGACTCGACAGCAACAACACATACAACAACAACACAGTAATAGTTGGACACTTCAATACACCACTTTCAATAATGGATAAAACATCTACACAGAAGGTAAACAAGCAAACAGAAGACTTGAACAACACTATGAACCCACTAGACCCAACAGTCACATATAGAACACTCAACGACAGCAAAATAAACATTCTTCTCCAGTGCAATGGGTCATTCTCCTGGACAGAACATAAGCCGGGTCACAAAACAAGTCTAAATAAATTTTAAAAGGTTAAAATCCTACAAAGTATCTTCTCTGACCACAAAGGAATAAAACTAGAAATCAACAGGAGAAGGAAAACCGAAAAATTCACAAATACGTGGAAGCTAAACAATACCTTATTTTAGTTTTTAAATGCTATTTATTTTGTTGTTTTTGTTGAGAATACACACAGTACAACATACACCAATTCAACCATTTCTACATTTACAATTCAGTGACACTGATCACATTCTTGGAGTTGTGCAACCATTCTCACCCTCCTTTTCTGAATTGTTCCTCCCCAATTCACGTAAACTCACTGCTCCCTAAGGATCCTATCAAATCTTTCCGGTTGCTGTTGTTAATTTCATCCCATAAAGATAGATCTTGAAAGAGCACAATGCTCAAAGCAGACATTCTTTAATATTTAAGCTAACCTATTGTTTGGTTTTGGAAACCCTGGCGGTGTAGGGGTTAAGTGCTACGGCTGCTAACCAAAGGGTCAACAGTTCGAATCCGCCAAGCGCTTCTTGGAAACTATGGGGCAGTTCTACTGTGTCCTATAGGGTCGCTATGAGTTGGAATCGACTCGACAGCACTGGGTTTGGGTTTGGTTTGGTTTTTTATTGTTTGGTTTTAAGAAAACTTCAGGGGATATTTTCAGTTTAAGGTTTAAAGCTTATCTCAGGGCAAGAGTTTCAGGGGTTCACCCAGCCTCCATGGCTCCAGAAAGTCTGGAGTCCATCAGAATTTGAAATTCTGTTCCACATTTTTCCCTTTTTGATCAGGATTATTCTATAGAACCTTTGCTCAAAATGTTCAGTAATGATAAGCAGGCACCATCCAGTTCTTCTGGTCTCACGGCAAAGGAGACAGGTGTTCATGAGTCAATTAGCCACACATTCCATTCCCTCCTCCTGTCTCTCCTTCCTGTCGCTTCAGGTAAACAACACACTGTTAAACAACCAATGAGTCAAAGAAGAAATCTCAAGGGAGTTGAGAAAACACTTTGAGACAAATGAAAACAAAAATACAAATACCAAAACGCGTGGGATGCAGTGAAGGCCGTGCTCAGAGGGAAATTTACAGCTGTAAACATCTACATTAAAGAAAGAAGAAAGCTCTTACATCAATAACCTAACTCTACAGCTTAAGAACTAGAAAAAGAAGAGCAAACTAAGCCCAAAGCTGCCAGACAGAGAGAAATAACAAAGATCAGAGCAGAGATACATGAAATGGAGGATAGAAAAATGAAACAAAGGATGCAAAATGGCGCAGCCACTGGCTGTGAAAACAGTTGGCAGTTCCTTAAGAAATTAAACACAGAATTACCATACAACCCGGCAATTCCACTCCTAGGTATGTATCCAAGAAACCTGAAAGCAGGGATTCAAACAGATCCATGTACACCCATGTTCACTGCAGCACTATTCACAATAGCCAAAGGGTGGAACAACCCAAGGGTCCATCATTCGATGAATGGATAAACACAGTGCGTGGTATACATACAGTGGAGTATCACCCAGCGGTAAAGAACAATTAGGTTCTGATACATGCTATGACATGGATGAACCTTGGGAAAATATTATGCTGAATGAAATCAGTCAGGCACAAAAGGGCAAATGCTGTAGGCTTCCCTTCATACAAATATCTAGAACAGGCAAATGCACAGAGACCAAAGATAATTAGTGGTTACCAGGGGCTGGGTGCAGGGGGCAGCCAATGGGGTAGGGAGTTACTGCTGAAGGGGCACTGAGTTTCTGTTTGGGTGATGGAAAAATTTTAGAGGTAAATAGGGGTGATGGTTACACAACGGTGCAAATATAATTAATGCCACTGAATTGTACACTTAAAAATCATTAAAATGGCAAATTTTATGTTATATTGATTTGACCACAATAAAATAAAATTTAAATTTAAATGTCTATATCTATCTATAGAGCCGCAGTGGGGAAGTAGGGAAGGTGGGTCCCAGGACTATTCACCATGTCCCTCTCTGGGCACCTAGCATAGCTCCTCTGGGTGTCCCTGATCTCAGGGTCCGCCCTTTAGCAAAGACAGGGGCAATAAAACATCAAAGCCAAGGCCACTCTGCCCAGAAGGCTGGAGAGCAAGCATCCCAGGTGTGCAAGATCCTCCCAAGTGTGCTGGATCCTCCCCAGGTGTGTTGAATCCTCCTTAGGTGTTTTGACTCATCCCAGGAGGTTCTGAGTCTTCCCCGGGCATGTGGGATCCTCTCCAGGTGTGCTGAGTCCTCCCCAGGCACCTGACTCCTCTCTGGGTGTACGGGGTCCTTCCTGGATGTGATGGGTCTTCTCCAGGTGTGTTGAGTCCTCCCCGGTTCTTCTGACTCCCCCCTGGGTATGTAGGATCCTCCCTAGGCATGCAGGGTCCTCCCCAGGCATGCAGGTTCTCCATAGGTGTGGTGAGTCCTCCCCAGCCATTCTGATTCCTCCCCACATATGCAGGATCTTCCCCAGACATGCGGAGTCCTCCATGGGGGTAGTGGGTCTTCCCCTACACCAGACATACAGAGCTTCGACCCCACACCTCTGTCCCAGGCAGACCACATTGGACGAACCTTCTGCTCGGCCAAGCCCAGAGCCGAGAGAAGGGAACAGTGTGGGGAGCCTGGAAACACAGCCACGATCAAGGTCAGAGGAGAGGTCAGGGCAGGTTAGCCCAAGGCCACATCCACAAGGACAGGAGCTGAGATGCCTGAGCCTGGGGCCATCTCAGCTGCAGGCCTCAGAACAGGGCCCCACAGCGGTGGCAGAACGACAAAGTTGCTCAGACCCGCCCCTGGCCAGCCCAGCCCAGCTGCAGCAGCCTGCCAGAGCGAGGCCCACAGACCTAGCAGCCTGTGCCCAGAGGAATATTGCCGCGCCCCCCTCCCCAGTCCTTCCAGGAACCTCTCCAGTGGGAGGGCAGGGCTGAGGGCCAGAGTCCAAGACCACCAGCAACAGCACCAGGCCCTCCAGGCCACAGGCATCTGGGCCAGGGGCAAGGGGTCAGGCTCCTACTGCAGGACAGTGCACAGCATTGAAGGGCAGCTGGGGGAAGGGTTCCTCTCCATCCACCAATTATCCCAGTTTAGAAACAGTTGCCCTTGAGCCAAGGCTGGGGGTAAAGCTGCTGAGGCCCACCCATGTCCCTCCATGAAAGCCAGGCCTGCACATCCTCGGGAGGTCTGCTTCCCAGCACAGCCGCAGGGCACCCACCAGCTCGTTCCCAAGGGCCCCGCCTGCCAGCTTCCTGCTTGGGTGGGGGAACTGTGCCCCATTGGAGGGAAGGCCTGAGTGTGGAGGCTCAGCAGGACACCAATGTCCTGCAGGCCAGCCCTGGGCACCCTCCTGGCTCAGTCCTGGCTCAGAGAGGGAGCCAGGGCCCTCAGGGGCCCAGCTGGACCTTCTCCTCTAGTCCCCACTCAGCTCCACTACTGTCTCCCAGACCTTCCTTGGCCCAGAGGCCCCCTCATGTCTGCCCTACCTCCTCCAGGAACCCCTCTCAACCACCTAGCCCTCTGCCAGCCAACACTGATTGGGTCTGGGGTTGAGAGTCCTGGCACTTTAGTGGAGAAGTGCTTCTGAGACTCTTCCAACCTGCCCATTTTACAGATGAGGAAACTGAGGCCCAGAGGAGAACCTGAGCCAAAGCTTCTTGGACCAAGAAGGTCCTTTAAAGATGACACAGGCCTCGGCTCTAGCTCTGCCCTTGTCCCAAGAGGATGGCTGAGGCAGACTTACAAGAAATGGCTCGTAGTCATTTTATATGATTTACAGTTAAAGAATATGTGTATATATATATATATATATATGAAAACCCTGGTGGTGTAGTGGATAAGTGCTACAGCTGATAACCAAAAGACTGGCAGTTCGAATTTTTCAGGGGCTCCTTGGAAACTCTGTGGGGCAGCTCTACTCTGTCCTACAGGATCACTAGGAGTTGGAATCGACTCGACAGCAACAGATTTGGGTTTACAACCCACCCGTTGCTGTCCAGTTGACTCCAACTCATGGGTACCCACGTGTGTGTCAGAGTAGAATTCTGCTTCACAGAGTTTTCAATAGCTGATTTTTCAGATCACCAGGGCTTTCTTCCAAGGTGCCTCTGGGTGGACTCAAATCTCCAATCTTTCATTTAGCAGCTGAGCGCATTAACCGTTTCCACCACCCCGGGACATATATACATTAAGAGGCAGTATGTTCTTACGGAAGACCAGCTGAGGTGCTTCAACAAACCAAAGCAACGCTGGAAGTGCTCGCTCATCTGTGCCAAGAAATTCCGAAGACAGCTACCTGGACAACCGACTGGAAGAGATTCATATTCATGCCCATTCCAAAGAAAGGAAGACCCTCAACAAGATGGACTGATACAATGGCTGCAACAATGGGCTCAAACATAACAACATTTGTAAAGATGGTGCAGGATGGGGCAACATTTTATTCTGTTGTACACAAGTTCAGCTTAACGGCACCTAACAATAACAGTGTTCTCTCCTACTTCTTCCTTAAAGATTTAACACCATGTGAGAAGTAAATGGCTGGCATCAGCAAATACTGGAGGCCAAAGGGGACCTTCTGCCCAAGCTTCCTTAGCTGGCAGAAATGTAAACAAAGCTACATTTCACGGGTAAGCACGTTCCTGGTCAGTCTGATAGAATTGATGCTTCAATAGGACTCTGGGGCCCTCCAAGAGACAGAAGGATCCCCAGGGTCTGCCCAGCCCCCCTCCGCTGACTGACCGTGCTGACCCGCAGGTCAAAGAGGCCACAGTCCTGGGGGTCCACCCCCAGCCCAGACACCCCGAGGGCCAGGTCGCATGGGAGCAAACCTCTTACAGGCTTAGGCATGCCAGTGTGTGTTTCTGGGTGACAGTCACCCCAAGAAAAAGGGACAGAGCCAGCCTGCTGTCACCATCCCTTATGAGTGCACACTGCTCCAATTACTCTGACAGCAGCCCCACTGCCTGGCCCTTCCTGCTCTGCTCTTAGCCCCCCTGACCTCCACAACACATTCCAACATTTTATTCCCACTGAACATCAGGGAATCGGGCTGTTTCAGTCACACTGAGGGGGGATGTGAAAGTCCACTCCTGACAAACAGAGCCTCTGGCCCCTGACTCTGGCCTGTCTGACTGCAGCAGAGCCTGGGGTGAGCTGGATGGGGGCTCTACTGCAGGCTGGCCCCCCAGGCCCTGCCCTCCACCCCCTTGCTTGCCACCCACACAGGCCCCCTTTGTGCTCAGCAGGCCTCCACCGCTCTGCAGAGAGCTTTTAGGGCAAACGGGGAACAAAGACAAGAAGCCAGACCCCCCAGAGCCACCTCAGCAGACCCAGGCCTGGCTGGTGATCTGGGCAGGAGAAGCAGCAGGGGGCTTCCCAGGGGCTCCCCCTACCCTCACTGCTCTCCACAATCAACAAGCAGTTCCTTTTCCCTCCCCCCGCCACTCTTTTGTTCAAATGAAAGAATTTGGGGGAGCCAGAAAAATGTGGCTTTTATTTTCAAAACTGGAATCAATTATAATTGGGGGGTTGGTTAAATATTCCCAACTGTGCTCTGACTCAGGTTCACAGTGCCTAAGCCTAGCCTCAAGAAGGGAGCGGAAGGTGACTGGTGGAGGTTTGGGAACAGAGCTTGAAGGACTCAGCAGTCCTCAAAGGCCGTTCAACCTGCACAGAGCACCCAGCCCCTCCTCTGGGAGAGAGTGTCCCGGCAGTCTCTACCCCTCCCTGCAGGCCACATTTGTCTCCCAGGAAGCCAACCCACCCAGAGGGCAGAGGGCTGGTTGCAGGCCCAAGCCCCTTGTGAAGAAGGTCAGAGGTGGGGTGTCAGACTGTGCCCTCCCCTCTTCCTGACTTCAGCTTGGCACTGGCCAAGAGGTGGTCACACATGCCACTACGAGCCATGTGACTGGGCCGCTGTCTGACCTCTGACCCTGGTGTCCTCCTCCACATGGCGGGTTAAGCGGGGACTCAGTGAGCGGGTGCAGGCAGAGCTGGGTGCAGCCCTTCCAGAGCCTTTGTGGGGGGTTCAAGAGAGGGGAGCTTAAGGCCAGGCCTGAGCACCGGTGACTCCAGAGAACACGGACCAGGGAGGCCCAGCACAGGGCAGTGTGAGCCCCCATCCTACCCGGATGGACTATTAAGCCCACTCAGCACACACCTCCCTGAAACCCAGGACTGAGCAGGATAGCCCCCAACAGGATGCCAAGCTCCACCCCCTGCCCCATCTTCCTACCCCTCCTCACCCGACTACATCCCCATTTCACTACCACCCCCCTACACTCCCTCCTAACTGGGTATGGAATTCCCTGCTAGAGGCCAAGTGTCAGGGTCTCCTGAGGAGAGAGAGGGGAGGTGACAGGAAGGGAGAGGAGGGGACAGGAGGGGAGGAGAGGGGAGGCTGCTCAGCACAAAGGGTGGTAGGTGGCCTCCACAAAGCCTCAGGCCAGGAGGCAAGGAGGCAGCTCCTGGTGATTAGAAAGGGGGATAGATTGGAGGAAGGCCGGCCTGGGCTCCAGCGGAAGATCAGGTACCCCTTGCTGATTCCCTGGGACAGCCACCACTCCAGAGGCCCCTCCTCAGGAGCAGCAACCACAGCAGGCTCTGTTTTGCTAACCAAGCAGCTGTGACCCTCCCCTGAAGCTCCCCAAAGTTTGCTGCCAGGATCCTCCCTACCCTACATGGCCAAACCCGTTTTTTCCAATAAAACTGAAGTCTGGCAAGTGCCCGTTTCAGAAAGAGCAGACAGAGGGGGCAGGGGCCTCCCTGAGGGGCTAATCCCACAGGCCTCATTAAAGTTCCGGAGAAGAGGTGAAGTGTGACCACGGAGCTCCCATCCTGTCCCACAGGGACTCCACCGCCCACCATGACCAACCCTAGTCTAAATCACAAGGAGGCCTGGCCCGGCCTTGGAGCCCCGGTGTAACAGAGTGCTGTCGGGGCTGGGGCCCCCCAGTATGGCCCTACGCAGCCACCTTCCCTGCCATCCAACCACACGAGACAAGCCCAGCAGAGCACACCAACAGCAAAGGCTTCTCAGTAAACAGAGTCACCCAGTCAGCATCCTGGGTAGCTGGCTCCATCTCAGAACCATGCGGAAGACCCACCAGCTCCCCCGGCTGCTTGGCCATCACAGAACAGCAAGTGGGCGGGGATCTCCTTACAAAGGTGCAAACCACCCCCAGGCCCCCAGACTTCCCGGCCTCCTGCTGGGCAGACAGGAAGCAACGGCGTCCATCCCCCACCCACCAGAGGTGTCCACCTGGGAAGAAGCCCCTCACTGCTCCCACAGAAGCCACTTCAAAGTAGCGGAAACGGCTGCAAGTATCCCATTTCACCCGGATGGCTGGCCTGTGTTCTGGCGCCAAAGGGGCCTTTAAACTCCGTATTCAGTGAAGATATTTGGAAAGAGCAGAAACCCCAGGGGAAAGGAACACACGCCTCCCTGCCTCTCAAAGAACGTGCCAGATGACTCTTTTTCTTGCCTTATCACACTTTCCTCTACAAGGATTCTGTCACCCATCCCTTACTCAGGGACCCTTTCCCGTAGGACAACTCGGGCATCAAGGCCTGGTTCTTGAACGTGGTGTGGGGCTCAAACCCCACAGGCAGGACCCCAGGATGTCCCATTCTCAACTCCAAGGACAATGACAGCCTCCAGCAACGTGAGCAGTGCCTCTCAGGGATCCCTGACGCTGCTCCTTCAGCCACTCGGGTACCCGTGAGGCTCTGCCCCACTCTGGGCCTGGTGTCCATCTAAAGGACTGTGTGGGGCCCAGGCATTCACTGAGGAAGTGGGACCCTCAGGGCGGCCCTTCTTCCAGCAGCCTCAACGCCTACAGAGAAGGGGTGGGTGAAGGGGGTGGGAGAGGCGTGAAACCCCCCCACCCCCACATGCCTAGGACTGCACCCAGGCAGTCAGCCCCTCTGTGTCCCCAAGCCCGACTGCATCCCCTGCCCCATTGCATCCCCTGGCCCTACTGCTTCCCTTTGCCCCATTGTATCCCCCACCCCCACTGTGTCCCCCACCCTTCTGTGTACCCTGACCCCTCTGCATCCCTCAGCCCCACTGTGTCCCCCAGCCTCACTGTGTCCCCCCGCCCCACTGTATCCCCTGGCCCTTCTGCATCCCCCAGCCCCATTGCATCCCCCAGGCCCACCACCCCCAGCCTTGCCATGGCCAGGCCCTTGGTGTCCACTGCTATGTCCCCAGCTTGGTGCCCCAGCAGTGCCCTCCTCACCGTACTGACAGCGGGGACCCTGGAAGCCTTGGGGACAGAGGCATGGCTGGGTGGAGCCCGGCTGGCAGCGGCCACCATTGAAGCAGACTCCAGAGGTGCAGACGGCTGTGGGAAGAAAGAGGGGCTAGTTGAGGAGAGGCAGGGCAGGGGCCAGAGTCTGGGGGGGGGGCTCCCAAACTGACCAACCGGTGAAGCCACAGGTGACCTGCCGGGGAGCCATAGATGAGGCCATGTGCTTGACACGAAGCCCCCGGGGGGCCCCAGTGAAGTTTCCGTGTCTAGCTCCTGCCCTCTGCTGTGGCTCTGAGAGGATGGGAGTCCCTTGCCAGGCCAGCAGGCCCAGCAAAGATCCAAGCCCAGGACTCTCAGGTGTCCAGGTCTAGAGGACCGGCCTGGGCCCAGACAAACAGACACATGGCCTTCGTGGGGCTTCTTCCTCCTAGTCATTACATGCCCACGCCTGCCAGCTGCTGCCCCACCCCAAATCTGGCCCCACCCCCTCCTCCCTCCAGCAAACCCCTCAGCAGCATGAAGGTGTCTCTGAAACAGGAGGGGGGTGGCCAAAGGAGGCCTAGCCATGGGCCTAGAGGGGCCACAAGGACCCCAGGGGGAATGCTCAGAGACCCCTGGAACCTGCAGAAGGAAGCCCAGGGCCCATGTTAAGGGAAACATCAGTGCCTCAGGCACAGAGGGCCCAAAACCTTGGACATGGGCGAGTTCATGGAGTAAGAAAAACCAGTGTGTTTACTTTTCACCATGACATCCAGTCCAAACTGCAAAGACAGGCCACCCACCCCCCCCTCCCCCGGTGGAGGGCAAGTACCCAAGCCAGACATTCTGGAAGGCAGGACCCACGGAGAGTGACTTCCCACCCTGGGGCCCAGCGCCTCTGCCCTGCCACAGTTCTCAGTCATTGGAGGGGAAGCAACAACTCGCCCCTATTCCCATCCATCCATCCCTCCCTCCTCTGAGTCAAGGGGCAGCTCCTTCAGCCCATCCCCCCACACATACACCCCTTGCTCAGGTGCCCTGTCCTGACCACTGCCCTTACAGTCTTCACGTGTCCCTCTTCCTCATCCCACCCTTCTCCACCCTGCCTTCCCTATCCCACCAGGAAGCATCTGCCTAGTTCTGGAACTGACAGGAAAGGCAACAAGCTCCTAAAAAGTCATACCGAAAGGACGAGCACTGTACGATCTCACTTATATGAAATAAACAAAGCCATAGAACCTAAGATTTTCAGTGGTTACCAAGGGTGGGAGGGAGGGAGAAAGAGGGAACCTTTGCTTAGGGAGCACTGAGTTTATGTTAATGGTGGTACAACGATTTGGAAAAGGATAGCAAGAATGGGCGCACAAATTAAAGAATGTAACCAATGTCACTGAATTGTACATGTGGAAATCATTGAATTGGTGAAGGTTTTGTTGTGTATATTTTCATCACACAAAGTCATACCAAAACCTTGCTCCCCTCTTCTCTCTGGACCAGCCCCATGGTAGCACCCCTGATTGTCTCTGCTAAAAACACTACCTCTTGAGGCCAGTGGACTGAACTCCTCTTTCCGGAGAAGAGGGTGACAGACATAGCCAACTCTATTGCACATACATCCACACACACATTCATATGCACACAGGCACACATGCACACCCACACATGCATGTGTACACATGTGCACACCAGAACACAGGGCCAGAAGCAGCCACTGCTTGCTCTCTCTATGTCCAGCACAGACGTTAGTAATTGACCACCTCCCTGGGCCAGACATCTTTGCTTTTTAGGGTTTTAAAGACGTCTTCTGCAGCAGATTTACCCAATACAATACCTCATTTGATTTCTCGAAAGAACATTTGAAAACCTCTGTGAGAAAAAGGGAGGGCATCATATAAATGAAAAAAAGAACAGGTGGAAGAAAAAAGAACCAAGTGGGAAATGTGGAAATGAAATATATTAAAACTCAATATCTGGGTATTAAATGAAGAAAGGGATGAATGCTTTGCAAAAACAAAGTTAAGGTTTATAAGTAAGTTTGTTTTCTACTTAATCTTAATTTAAAGAAAAACAAAAAAATAAACACTAATAAACCTAAGGGGCACCTAGTGTGTTCCTGCAGTGCAGTGAATTACTTAATATGGCCCTTCTAAACGTGGTTGTGACTCCCACAAAATGATTGGGGGGGCTATGCAAGTAAGATGTTTATGGCCCACCAAGGGGATTGGACAGCCTGCTAACAATGCAAATAGGGAGCATGGGGCCCTTGTGGAGGTGAGACCCTGCAAATAAGGTGTATGGAACCCTAATAAAGGAATTGGTCAGTTTTGCCATCCCACTGGGCTTAAAGGGAGCCAATCCCAGAGGCAGCAAGAGAGGACCTCACTACCATCAAGAAAAGCCAGGAGCAGAGTGCATCCTTTGGACCTAGGGTCCATGTGCTGAGAACTGCCTAAACCCAGAAGACAGAGAGAGAGCTGTAACACCAGAGATGGCGAGAAGTGGTGGCAAGCACAACAGAGTCCAGCAATAGAGAAACAGTGGGAGTACGAGACAGCACTGTGGGCTTCGCAGCCCACCGAGCAAGGTGGCTACAGTGGGTATGCCAACCTATGGAGCGAGACAGCCGAGTGCCTTCAGGTTAAGGCTTACTGGTGCAATGGGGTGCCTCTGGGCACTTGTTGGCAGAGCCAGAAGAATTTTGTAACACTTACCCCAGCAGGGCAGAGTCCAAGCTAAGAGCCAAGGGCCAAGAGTGAGGCCTGCCTGCAGGCATGGCAGAGAAGCTGTCCTGTCTGATAAACTGTATCATGAGTCATTCCTGATCCTGAATTATAACCTGTTACTTCCCTAATAAACCCCATAACTGTGAGTATAGTCTAAGTTCTGGGTGGCCATCGCAATGAATTAATGAACCCAGGGGAGAAGTAGAGAGTGCCACGGGAGAGACGGTTGGTGTCAGAATTGGTAAAAAGGTTAGAGAGAAGAAGTTTGTCTGACCTTCACCTCATAGGAACCAGCCTTGGGCATTCCTGGAACAAAGGCCTGGGAAGGCCCTTAGGGTGTCTGATCCCAAAGGTGGTCCTCAACAGGTCTGGGTGCAGGACAGCAGATTTGGGGAGCACAGTTCCCAGGAGAGGGCAGCACAAATCAGCAACACCTGTGACATCTTAATGCCACTTGCTGTCATGGTAAGGGGCGAGAAACTCCACCCTGGGAGGCAGGAGCCGACTCCCGCTGCCAGGACCAGGGTAACTACGGACACCGGGTTCTCAATTCCTCTCCACAGGCTCGTTATTGCAAGTCCAGACCAGGGCCGTTTTCTTTGGAACTGCTGCTTGGCTAGAGCCGGTGATACATTCTCCTCCTCTCTCCTAAATGGCTATCTGGTGAAATTGTGGGGTCTGTGCCAGGCAGGACAGGTGTGACCCAGGGTGACACCCATCCCACAGCTGTGAACACAGGCACTGAGGTTGCCAAGTCTTTGCAATCCACATGGCAAAGAAATGCCAGACCCTCTGGAATCCAGCCCTGCCCGTGAGTGCTCGCCCACGTCTTTAGGGTCTGCCCAAAGCCTCCCAAAGCCCACCCGCAGCCGCAGACCTGCATCTCATTCCACTGACCCCAACGAGGAGCCCTGGAGGAGCCCCGGAGGCTCCAGAGTGTTGGAGAAGCTGGCTTGACGGAGGCTCCAGAGTGTTGGAGAAGCTGGCTTGAATATGCAACTGACTTCCCACAGGAGCCCAAGCAGCTTGGAGATGGTTTGGTTGCTGGGGGCTTCTCAGCTTCCCAGGGAGGGGCCTCTGGTTTTCCATCTGTTCCTTCTCCATCCACCCTGGATGGGGGGTGGGCCCAGCAGCAGGACGGCCCCCCTCTGGTTCCCCGATGTGCATTCCCAGGGAGCTGGTGTGCTGTGCTGGGAAGGGCTTGGGTTCATCTCTGAGTCTGAGATCCTAACGTGTAACAGGGATCAGCACCGTGCCAAGGCAGGTGGGGAAGTGAGGACAGAGTAAAATCCTCACCCCGCCCAGCTGGGGTCCCCATCCAGGCCTCCTGCAGGCTGGGCAGGCCTGCCTGAGGCCAGACACACAGAAGGTCTATGCCAACACCGAGTCACCCAAGGGGTCTCAACAGTCCAGGGCTGGCTCACAGTGGGACATGCACTGGGTTGCATTCCCCCACCAGCAGCTGACTGCAGGAACCAGGTGTGCCTGGCTGGGAGCTTTGTGGACAGTGCTGGAGGAGAGCAAGGGCTTCCCAGCTTCTCTGCGATGTTCCCACAGTGGGTGTTGACTCCTATGCCCCCAGGCTGATGGCCAGTGTCAGAGAGGTCTCCTCAGAGGTGGGGACAAAGTCCATGTCAGGAGACAGTGGGTAAGCCTCCAGAGAGTGGCCACCCAGCCTCAGGCTGCCAGGGATCCTGCCCTGCAAGGATGCTGTGTTGGGTCTGGGCAGCCTGAGTTTGCACCCCAGGAGATGCCCTGGCAGTCCAAAGCTGCCGGCCCCAGCCCCTAAATCCTGCAAGTAATGGTGAAGGGAGCAAACGGTGCCTCCTGCCTGCAGCGGAGGGACAGGCAGCCGCGGGGCTCACAGGGGCTTGTGCCACACAGTGGAGGTGGTAGGGAAAATTCCAAGACCCAGAGGTTTCTGTGCACCCCAAAGTCCTCCAGCGGCTGCAAGAGACCAGCACCAAGCAGTCAGGGCCCGGGGTCCTCACTGTCCTCCCAGGCACGTGGTGACCTCTAGACTGGCCTCTTGCCCCCATGAAGTGCAGGAACATGGCTGTCTGCCATGCGATGGAGTATGTGCACATGTGTGAGAGTGCGAACACGTGTGAGTATGCAAATGGGAGTGTGTGCATGTGTGAGCATGAGAGGGGTTCACGCAGGCTGAGACCGTGAAAGCATGGAGAAACGGGTGATGGTGAGGGTGACAGTGAGGGGTCCTCCACAGGGCCCCCCAAGCACACAGCTGGGAAACAGGCTTCGTCTCAGCTGTTATCAGCAGGGCGGGCAGGCAGCACCATTTCCTAAGCCACGTCCGAGCTGTGATAAGGGCTTCGTGAGAACAGACAGAGGTGAGAATGGCAGGGGCCACTCACACGGCCAGTCAGGGCTGAAGAAAAATCGGTTCCCCTGAATGTCGAGCCGTCCTGGGCGGGGTGAACGTGGAGGGACTGAGTCCATGAGTGTGAATATGCGCGTGTGAGTAGGCATGTGAGTGTGTGTACGTGTGAGTGGGGCATGTGTGAGTGTGCAAAAACAGGTGTGTGAATGTGTGAGCACATGTGTGTATATGTGAGTACACCTGTGAGTGTGTGTATATGTGTGAGTGCACACACAAGTGTGTGAATGTGCATTCACATGTGTGAGGTGTGAGTGTGCTAGTGCACACGCGAGTGAGAGACTCTGAGCTCCCTGGGGGTGGCAGGGTGGGGAGTGAACTGGCGAGTGTGAGCCCTGGCATGGGTGAGTGTGAAAGTTCTGTCTGTGACCCCAGGTGGGAGGGCCTGAGGTGAGGGGGCAGTGAGAGGAGTGGAGGTCACAGTAGGGCACCACGCCCCCCAATAACCACTTGAGCCCTTGTAGCAGAGCATGGTGTCTGAGGGAGCGTGTGGAGGCCGGGACACAGCCCTGCAAGTTCCCACAAGCCCTGTCCAGGAAGGAAAAGGAAAAGCAAGCACAGAGGGAGGAAACAGAGGGAGACCCCCCGGGTCACGGTGGCCCCTTCCTGCAGCCTACACCCAACCGCCCGCTGGGCCCAGAGCACAGAGAGGCAGAGGAGGCAGCGGTCTGGGCCGGGCAGCTGAGTGGGGCCCTGGACATTCCAGGGGACGAGTGAGGCCTGCAATGACCCTGTCTGCCTGCCTGTTGACCCTACACCCTGGGGTGCCCCAGCTATGGCCACAAGGGCAAGGCATGCTGGCATCCAGACACAGGCCAAGTAGGCAGCCCGGCTCCTGCTGCCCCTGCCCACCCCACCAAGGGCAGGAGACACAGCCACCGCAATCCCTCCCCTACTGATGTGAAGCCCTCACAAGCCACAGAGTTTTCTAAGGAGGATCTCTACACCCCCCAACCCCTGCAGACAGCTCCACACACCTCTGCCCTGTGTATCCCTGCCTCGAGCATGTTCCTCTTGCCGGGCACCCTGCCCCCAGGACCGTACCTCACTTCACCAACCACCAGCACCTGGTGAGAGAGGCCTTCCTGGGCCCACAAGTCCCCCGCCCGGTCCCCTGTCCCCACTGCATCACTGTTCTTTGAAGCACTTGTTACCATAATCGCTTTCTTCCTTCCTTCCTCTCCTGAGTGTCTCCTGCCCTGGGCCCTGAGCGCCATGAGATGGACCGGGCCAATTTTTGTTCTCCAAGTACTCCAGAGCCACACATGGCTCACACACCACTGACCCAACGGATGTCTGTGGGGTGAAGTGCCAATGCCAGCATTTCTTGATGCTGGCTCTAGGAACACTGCTCAACTGTTCGGTGGTGATCCTTTTCCCTTCTTTCTCTTTTAAGATGCTCATAAACCCCATTGGTTTAAACCCAGAGAAGCCCCTAATACTCCATCACGGAAACCCTGGCGGCATAGTGGTTAAGAGCTACAGCTGCTAACCAAAGTTAGTTTGAATCCACCAGGTGCTCCTTGGAAACTCCATGAGGTGGTTCTGCTCTGAGTCGGAATCAGCTCAACAGCAATGGGTTTGGTTTGGTTTTTAATACTCCATCTTGGGAATACAGGGCGCACATCAGCTCATAAAGGCTCTGAGAAGTCCCGCAGAAATGAAGCTTCCTCAACTCTGCTCCACACAGACAGCCCCAAGCTTCCTGGACCACAGAACCTTTTCCAAGGGTGCACTTCACACCCAGGGAGCTGGTGCAGCTCCGGACAGCAACCCGAGCTCTGCTTCCCCCTCTGCAGCCTCCCAGGATGCTCTGACCCATCCCACAGGCCAAGCCCAGCCCAACCTGGGAGAGGTAGAGGGGGAGCCACAAACAGGGCCTCCCAGTGCCTCACCCCTGCGTGTGTCCCTCTCAGAGGCCGGGGCAGAGCTCTGCGCATCAGAGGTCCCCCCTTCGATGAGGGGGAGCCCAAGGCAGACGGTTCAGCCAGGACCCAGGGCAACTACAGCTGAAACATCAGGAGCGTCCAGGCAAAACTTGTCACCCGAACTGGGTAAGAGTGGGGTCCAGGGAGCCACTCCAAGCAGAAAGGATGAGGTCTTAGCCTGCTGCAGCTGGGATACACTGTCGGCAGGGCCACACAGCCCCGGGGCCCTGGTCACCGGCCACACCGCCTGGCCCGACACGTTTTCTTCCAGGTCCCCTCCCAGCCACAATGCTGCTGGGTGGAGATCGGAGAAATGGCAGCATGATTAGAAGCTTCCGGCTATTCTCTCTCACAGGCATTAAACATCTCTGCTTTCCTACACAAACACTGGCAGACTCCCAGGCCTGCTGTCAGATCCGACATTGTCCTCCACACAGCCATGTTTCCAGGTCACACCGGAGCGTAGGAATGTCACAATGCGGGGTGGGAGGGGAGTGGAGGCCACCAGTCTGACCCCCCACTGGTTGGGGCCTTGGCCAACTGATGCTGTGGCAGAGGAGTCCCCCGGCACTATCACCACTACCACCGTCACTAAAGCCAGAAAAAGTTATCATGGCTGAGTACGCCTTGTCCCAACCGCCTAGCACTGGGGAGTCCCTGGATGGTGCAAACAGTTAACGCACTCAGCTGCTCACCGAAAGGTTGGAAGATGGGTTCCACTCAGAGGTGCCTCAGAAGAAAGGCCTGGTGATCTCCATCTAAACAATCAGCCGCTGAAAACCCTACGGAGCACAGTTCTACTCTGACACACACGAGGTTGGGTTGCCCGGAGTCAGAGTCTACTCCACAACAACTGGCTTAGCACTGCTTGAGCACTTGCTGTGTACTGGCACTACAATAAGGCTCCACGCGGAGTTACTCATTTAATTCTCAGTTTGAGACACCCATTGTCACCTCCATGTCACGGAGTGTGAGCTTGAGGCCTTGGGCGTTACCTTACCAAAGCCACATAGCTCAGAGCGGCTGGCGGGAATTTGAACCCAGGACAGCCACCACATTTTCTTCTCTCTCGGCTGCTTGGCTCAGACAGTGTGGATATCAGGCCCAGCAGGGGACACTTGTCCTACAAGCTCCTGGTGCCCCATGCCCTCCCCCAGGCCAGTGCCCCAAAGACAGGTTCCCAGGCAGAGCTTCAGGGACCAAGGCTCATGAAGGGAAGAACAAAGGTCAATGGAGCCTCCACCATCCAACCGGAGGTTCTCACGTCATGGGGAAGTCCAAAGCCCAGCCCAGCCAGCCGGCCTTCCCCAGCCACTCTCAGGGACCACTGGCTCACTCTGCTCCAACATCCTCTGCCTCCTCCCACTCAGAGCCCCTAAGCCAGCTTCCCAGGCCACTCCTACCATCCTCAAGCCCCACCTGACTGGTCATCGCCTGCCCATCCTCAAGAGGGCGTATCCTCAGTGGGGCCTTCCCCAGCCCCAGGCCAGCCCTGCACTCCCCACCACTTCCTGGTCAGTCACATGACAAGTGTCTGTTAGTGCCGGCCTCCTCCACCAGACTGTGAGCTCCCGTGAGCAGGAACAGCCCCAGCCAGGTCCCCACCCAATCCCCAGCACCCACAACAGAGCCGCCATTTGGTGGTCACTGAACAAAAAATGAATGAGTGAAGAACCAGTGAATGAGTGAGCAAATGAATGTGAGTGAGTGAGTAGATGGATGATAGATAAGTAGATGGACAGACAGATGGAGAGATGATGGACAGATGGATGGATGGACAGAGTGTCGATGGATGGATGAAGAGATGAATACATGGTTACCATGGAAACAGCAGTCAAGAATCAAAAGACACATTGCATTGGGCAAATCTGCTGCAAAAGACCTCTTTAAAGTGTTCAAAAGCGAAGATGTCACTTTGAGGACTAAGGTGCGCCTGACCCAAGCCGTGGTGTTTTCAATTGCCTCATATGGATGCAAAAGCTGGACAGAGAACAAGGAAGACGGAAGAAGAATTGATGCCTTTGAACTGTGGTATTGGCAAGGAATATTGAATAAACCATAGACCGCCAAAAGAACAGGCAAACCTGTCTTGGAAGAAGTACAACTAGAATTCGCCTTGGAAGCAAGCATGGCAAGACTACGTCTCACATACTTTGGACGTGTTGTCAGGAGGGACTGGTTCCTGGAGAAGGACATCATGCTTGGTAAAGTAGAGCATTAGCTAAAAAAAGGAAGACCCTCAAAGAAATGGGTTGACACAGTGGCTGCAACAATGGGCTCAAGCATAGCAACAATTGTGAGGATGGTGCAAGACTGGGCAGTGTTCCGTTCTGTTGTGCTTAGGGTCACTATGAGTCAGAATCGGCTCAACGGCACCTAATAACAACAACATGGAACTTCTCGGCACCCCTCTGGGCCCGTGTAAACCCACTTCCACCCCACAGACGCCCACACTCACTCCCTTCCCAGACAATGGGAACAAACACGTGACCATTCGGAAAAGCCAGATCACAGGGCTTTTCTGGGCTCATTACAACAAATAAAAGCAAAACTCATAAATAAGTAAATCCTGGGCTAAAAACAGACTTTTCTAAACAAACAACTAAGAAAGCCAGAGCTTCAAGTTCAGGTGCACGTGGGGTCCTGCATGAAGTTCAAGACACACATGGGGTCCTGCCTCAAACCCTGGGTACAGGTGGAGGTGCTGCCTCAAGTTCAGGACACACGTGGGAATCCCACCTCAAATCCGGGGTGTGCATGGGTGTTCCACCTCAGGTTCAGAATGCGTGTGGGGGTCCCTCTTTAAATTCGGGATGCACATGAGATCCTGCTTCAAGCTTGGGGCACACGTGGAGGCCCTGCCTCAAGTTTGGGGTACATGTGGGGGTCTTGCACTGCATCTCACAGAGGATGTGACAACCTGAGTCCCAGGGCTGTGCCCTACCCACCATGCCCCCAACACCCCTAGCTGTCCCGAGCCCAGTTCCTCCACCTCTGCAGGCCAGGGCTGCCTGGGGAGGGTAGCAGCAGGAGGCCCCTTCCCTTGCCCCATCAAGTGACCTCCTCCTACTGAGATGTTCTGGTGGCTGGTTCTGGCCTCTCCTGGGGCTGGTTTAGGCTCTTCCCGCTGGGCAGCCATGGCCAGCCCCCGCTAGGTAGGCCTCCCCACAAACCCCAGCTCAGGTGGGTGGAGGGGCAGTGGCAATGGGAACACTGCCATGCACAGGGCTACCTACCCCACTGCTGTCTAGTCCATTCTGACTCACAGTGACCCTATAAGACAGAGTAGAACTGCCCCACAGGGTTTCCAAGGAGTACCTGGTGGATTCAAACCGCTGACTTTTTGGTTAGCAGCCATAGCTCCTAACCAGTGCACCACCAGGGTTTCCAAAGCATGGGGCTAGGAACCTGTAAATGCTCCACCTGCACCACCCTGGCCCCTCCCCCAGCCCCAAGGGGTGCCCACACTCTCCCCACCCCAGAGGGCCGGCCCCACGCCCCATGTGGTTGAGCTTTCACTGTCCCTTCCTGAGCATAAAAGAGCACCGTCTCCACCCAGTGAAGCCCTGGGTGGCAGGCCATCATCCCACGTCAGCCCCTGCCTCCAGCCCCCTCAAAGCTCCGTTATTGCTTTGTCCAATTATGAGATCCCCCTTTGGGAGGCCCGGGGATCTTCACCTAGGAATGGAACCCCACGGGGAAGACCTCCACTATGATGCTGCCCTGGCTGCCCCCCGCACCTCCCTACCACTGAACACTACCTCTTTGTCCCCCCCAGACACCAGAGCAGGGAGGAGGAGACACATCGGTTGCCTGATCTGCAGCTGTTGGGGGGGCCCTGCTGGCCAGGACCCAGCACCTGTTTCTCACCCTTGTCACCCGGCCGGTGGCGGAGCCCAGAGCTTCCTTCTCCCTTTCCTCTTCCTCCCTTCCAGAGAGAATCGCCTGCTTCCTCCGCTGGGAAAACACCACCCGTCCCTTCTCTTTGCCTGCTTCCCAATGAGTTCATTTAAGGCTGCATCGCAGCCCTGGCCAGCAGCCATGGCTCCCGTGTGGGGAGGAAAGGTGAGGATGCAGGCCTGGAACTCAGGCTCTGGTCCCTGTGGTCAGCCCCCCGTGGCACGGCCTGTCCCCACCTCATGACACAGAAATGCCACATCACCATCTCAAATGGCCTGGCCTGTGGGACAAGCTCCCTCGATCTCTGGGCTGACTCTTCTGAGGTGGGAGACTGACTCCTCTTATACAGTCAGCCTCATCTGCTGGCCCATCTGTCCCCACTCCCCTGCCAGCCACCTGTCCCCACTCACCTGCCAACCACCTGTCCCATTCACCTGCCAGCCACCTATCCCCACTCACCTTAGACCCACCTGTCCCACATTCACCCACAGGTCTACCTGTCCCCCCCCTCGCCTAGCAGCCCACCTGTCCCCATTAGTCTGCCAGCCCATTTGTCCCCGCACTCACCTGCAGGCCTACCTGTCCCCATATTCACCTACCAACCTGTCCTTACTCACCTGCCAGTCAGTCCACTTGTCTGTGCCCATCTCTCCTCATTCACCTGCAAGCCCAGTGTCCCAGCTGCCTGCTAGGGTCAAACACCTGACCCCAGTCCTAGCCCCACCTACAATCACGCAGCCTCTCTGTGCCTCGGTATCCTTATCTGCACAGAGGCAGCAGCACCTGCCCGGGCTGCTACAGAAACAGGAAGGCATGAAGCCCAGGGTCCCGTGCACCCTGTATGGTGAGCGGCACCACCCCTCACTGCTACATCGTACCAGAGACCCTTGCTGGGGCACATCTCGCAGAAATGGAGACTGAGGACAGACAGCCCATTGGCCCAGGCTGCCAACAACAAGGGGTGGAAAGGACAAAAGCCATTCTCTTGCACCCACAGAGATCCAAGAGCACCTGGCCTGGCCCCAGCTGGCCACAGGGGTGCACAGCTGTCCTGGCAAAAGAGCCAGGAGAGCTGAGGAGGGGCATGGCATGGCCAATGCCGAGGGGCCCTGCAAAGTCAAAAGGGCTCAGAGCCAGGAGGGACCCAAGTCCTGTCACTGACAAGGCCTGTGTCCAGAGCCTCCCCTGCCAGGCACTTGGGCACCTTGGATGGGCTCGCCCAAGGCCGAGCCAGCTGGGAGAAGCAATGCAGAGTGACTACCTCCCTCCAGCTCCTGCCCAGCTATCTCTCTGCAGCATCGACCCAGCGCATTTCACCGCTCTGTCTTCAGGATGCCATGTGACAGCCTTTGACAAACAGAGGATGGAGTTCAGGGGCCTGGAAATCCCAGAAAGCACAGAAGGCAGGGGGGATGCACTCGGCCAGCACTGGGAGGACATTCCCCCTTAGGCACAGACCTCTGAGACCCAGATTTACAGGGTCTGTCGGGAACAAGAGTCAGCCATGCCATGGTGTGGGGGGAGAGCACTCACGGGAGAGGCAGCCCTTGTCACCGGGCCGCTGGGTCCACCCAGGGCAGCACCTGAGCAGTGTGCGGGCCTCTGTGGTGTACACCTGCCTGTAGGCCGTGTAGTAGTAGGTCCTAGAAAAGAAGCGAGAAGGGGGTGTTAAAGTGTGGGGCCACAAGGCTGACCCCCTGTACTGTCCCCAACTCACAGCCCAGCACCGGGCACAGCAGGGGTAGCTGGCCAGGCCACCCGAGAGGAAGGAGGCCAGGACTTTGCCCCAGTGCTGGGTCTCCCACTCCCTCTACCTGGCCTAGCCTCCCACATGGTAGTCCCAGCTCCAAGCCGGGGTCCACAGGTACACCTGCCCCACACCTGGCTCTTACCACTAGGCTAGGCCTTGAACGTCTGGGGTCAGACCTGAAGTGCCCTTGTGCCCACTGCCCAGCCTGGTAGCCAAGAATGGTTCTGGGATGGCCCAGTGGACCTGAGGCACCCATGGGTGCCCAGTGCTGGGTGCAGTGCGATGGCAGGTGCCAGTTTAGACACCAGGTACTCGTCCATCCAGTTCACACATGGGAGGGACATCGGGCAGACAGGGAGACTGTCCTGGGAGCACAGTGAGTCCCTAGGGGTCAGTGAGGCCATTCCAGGTAGACATGAGAGTATCCTGGGGGGGTCCCGCCTGCCCCTGAGCAGGCTGCCCTCGGCCCATCAGCACCCCTATCCCAGGGCTCCTAAGTCCCTGCCGCTCCCTCTGGGCCACGCTTGGGTGAAGTTTCCAGCCCCCTAGAGAGCTCCTTTCTGCTGCTCAAGGGAGTGGGTATGAGGGCAGAAGGAGCTGCCACCACCCAGGGCTTCTTGGGGGGCCACCCTGACCCCCGTTCTCCCTCCCATACCACCTCCCTTCACTCAAGTGGCACACATGCCCAGGTCCCAGGAACTGTGTGGTCCTGGCATTCACAGCGACAGGACAGCTCTTGCAGGTGTGCGTAGGAGAGGACGGAAACTCCCGGGACCAGCCCTGGCCAGCAGCCGTTGGGTCAAGGGCTCTTGAGCCCTGGGAGCCCAGGAGGCCTGGGCGGCACCTCCAGGGAACAGATGTCCTCTTGCAGCTCATTGGGCTCCCCTCCACAAACACACCAGGAACCCGGGGCCTCCGCTTCCTGAAAGTGTGTATGCGTGCACACGGGTGGACAGCATGCCCCCTTCGCCCAGTCCCTGAAAGATCCCCTCCTTGGCAGGATGTGAAACTGCTCGGCTGGGGTGCAGCCGCAGCCTGACAATGCTTGGCAGGCGAGGGTTTGGGCCCTTCTGTCATAAATACTTATTCCTTCCCAGGCCACAGGGCAAGAGCTAGAGAAAGAAAAGGCTGGCAGCCAAACGGCTGTAGGGCCTGGGCCTGAGTGAAAATTCCGGAGAACCAGCATCATCACACACCGGACCAAGCACGCTATTTATACACATCCAGCCGCCACACAGCTTTAGCCAAGGGGCACTGGCCCTCATGCTGGCCTGAGTCTGCTGAGTGACCTCCCAGGCAGCCACAAGCCTCTGCAAGTCCCCAGTCTCCCCACAGCCAGGTGACAGAGCAGCCTGGCAGGCAGTGCTTGCCCGAGAGGGTGGAGCTGAAGCTGTGTCCCCCAGGCTGACAGTTGACACACTGCCGCCTAGCCCACACAGCTCCGGTGTTCACGTTTCACTGCCAGAGATGCCTTGCTCCTAAGACGGAATCACATCCAAGGCTTCCCATCACCTGCACCTGGCTGAGACAAGCACCTGCCATGCTCAGGCCACACCTGGTCCGAGTCCCAAAGACACTTTCTGAGCCAGCTCCAGAGCTGGCACAGACTCTGTGGGAGACAAGCCCACAACCCCACCCTCCCCGCCATGGTCTCCCCTCCTCTGCTGGTCTTGCACCACCACCCCCCACACTGGCCTAACTTGCCACACTGCTCCCCTTTCCCTCTGCCTTTAAGCCCAGCACATCCACCACTGATGCAGGGCACAGTGAATGGAGCTGCTGGATTCCCAGAGGTGGAGGAGGGCTTCTCAGAGGAAGCCATATTTGAACTGGGTTTTGAAGGGTAAATAGGAGTTCAATAGAGGCTCTGTGTATCATGGCCAGCGCTCAGGCTATGGAGTCAAATAGACCAGGGTTCATATTTCAGCCTCACTACTCTCCTCTCCCTGTGTGGCCACAGCCACACTGCATAAATGATCTGGGCTCAGTTTCCTCATTTCTAAAACAGAGAGCTTAATGCCTGCCTTATAGGGCCTGAAGAAAATATAGTCACACCGTGGTGGGCCTCGGCTCCCCTTGCACGGGCTGGGCTAGGGCCTCCAGGATGAGGCCAGCACTGCCCAGATGGCCTCAGTGGGCTCCAACGCCAGGTGAGGGGGCAGCTGAGGCCAGCCCCTGCTTCTGCCCCTCCTGGAGGCTGCTCTGCTCACGAGTGCCTGTTTCTGAGCCCTGCCCTGGACCAGGCAACTAGGGAAGGGTGCTCCCAGGCTCAGCATTGTTAGTGATGTCAAGTCAATTTTTGACTTATAGCAATCCTATGTGACAGAGTGGAATTACCCTATAGGGTTTCCTAGGCTGCCCTGGTAGTGCAGTGGTTAAGCACTCAGCCACTAACCAAAAGGTCGATGTTTGGAATCCACCAGGCAATCCACAGAAGAAAGGCATGGCAGTCTGAAGAGACTGTTGTTGCTAGGTGCCATCGAGTCAATTCCAACTCATAGTGACCCTATGTATAACAGAACAAAACACAGCCTGGTCCTGCACCATCCTCACAATCATTATTATGCTTGAGCCCATCATTGCAGCCACTGTATCAATCCATCTCATTGAGGCTCTTCCTCTTCTTTGCTGACCCTCTACTTTACCAAGCATGATATCCTTCTCTAGGGACTGGTCCCTCCTGATAACATGTCCTAAGTAAGTGAGACTTAGTCTCGCCATCCTTGCTTCTAAGGAGCACTCTGGTTGTATTTCTAAGACAAATTTGTTCATTCTTCTGGCAGTCCATGGTATATTCAATATTCTTAGCCAACACCACAATTCAAAGGCGTCATTTCTTTTTCAGTCTTGCTTATTTATCATCCTGCTTTGGCATGCATACGAGGCAATTGCAAACACCATGGCTTGGGTCAGGCGCACCTCAGTTTTCAAGGTGACATCTTTGCTTTTCAACACTTTAAAGTGGCCTTTTGCAGCAGACTTGCCCAATGCAACGCGTCTTTTGGTTTCTTGACTGCTGTTTCCACGGGTGTTGATTGTGGATCCAAGCAAAATGAAATCCTTGACAATTTCAATCTTTCCTCTGTTTATCATGATGTTGCTCGTTGGTCCAGTTGTGAGGATTTTTGTTTTCTTTATGTTGAGGTGCAATCCATACTGAAGGCTGTGGTCTCTGATCTTCATTAGTAAGTGCTTCAAGTCCTCTTCGCTTTCAGCAAGCAAGGTTATGTTATCTACATAAGGCAGGTTGTTAATGAGTCTTCCTCCAATCCTGATGCCCTACCGTTCTTCATATAGTCCAGCTTCTCAGATTATTTGTTCAGCATACAGAGTGAATAGGTGTGGTGAAAGGATACAGCCCTGATGCACACCCTTCCTGACTTTAAACTGTGCAGTAACTAGTGCTGCTATAAGAGAAATATCACAAGTGGATGGCTTTAACAACGGAGAAATTTATTTTCTCATGGGCTACAAGTCCAAATTTTGGGCGTCAGTGCAGGGAAAGGCTTTCTCTCTCCGTCAGCTCTGGAGGAAGGTCGTTGTCATCAATCTTCCCCTGGACTAGGAGGTTCTCCACGCAGGAATCCTGGGTCCAAAGGACACGCTTTGCTCCCGGCACTGCTTTCTTGGTGATGTGAGGTCCCCAACTCTCTGCTTGCTTCCCTTCCTTTTATCTCTTGTAAGATAAAAGGTGGTGCAGGCCACACCCCAGGGAAACTCCCTTTACATTGGATCAGGGATGTGACCTGAGCAAGGGTGTTACATCCCACACTAATCCTCTTTAACCACAGGCAGAGGTTATAATTTATAACACATAGGAAAGTCACAAAATGGAAGACAGTCACACAATACCGGGAATCACGGCCTAACCAAGTTGACACATATTTTTGGGGAACGCAATTCAATCCATGACAATCAGCTTGTTCTGTTCGAATGACTGCCTCTTTATCTATGCACAGGTTTTTCATGAGCAAAATTAAGTGTTCTGGAATTCCCATTGTTGGTGATGTTATCCATAATTTGTTATGATCCACACAGTCAAATGCCTTTGCACAGTCAATAATCCACAGGGAAACATCTTTCTGGTACTCTCTGCTTTCAGCCAGGATCCATCTGACATCAGCAGTGATATCCCTGGTTCCACATCCTCTTCTGAATCTGGCTTGAATTTCTGGCAGTTCCCTGTTGATATACTGCTGCATCTGCTTTTGAATGATCAGCAAAACTTTTCTTGCACGTGATATTAATGATACAGTTTGATAATTTCTGCATTCGGTGGGATCACCTTTCTTGGGAATAGGCATAAATATGGATCTCTTCCAGTCTGTTTGCCAAGTAGCTGTCTTCCAAATTTCTTAACATAGATGCATGAGCACTTCCAGTGTTGCGTCCATTTGCTGAAACATCTCAGTTGGTATTCCCTCAATTCCTGGAGCCTTGTTTTTGCCAAAGCCTTCAGTGCAGCTTGGACTTCTTCCTTCAATACCATTGGTTCCTGATCATATGCAACCTCCTGAAATGGTTGAACATTGACCAATTCTTTTTGGTATAGTGACTGTGTATTCCTTCCATTTTCTTTTGACGCTTCCTGCGTCATTTAATATTTTCCGTGTAGAATCCTTCAATATTGCAACTCAAGGCTTGAATTTTTTCTTCAGTTCTTTCAGCTTGAGAAATGCTGAGCACGTTCTTTCCTTTTGGTTTTCTATCTCCAGGTCTTTGCACATGTCGTGGTAATACTTTACTTTGTCTTCTCGAGCCACCCTTTGAAATCTTCTGTTTAGCTCTTTTACTTCATCGTTTCTTCCTTTTGCTTTAGGTACTCAACATTCAAGAGCAAGTTTCAGAGTCTCTTCTGACAACCATTTTGGTCTTTTCTTTCTTTCCTGTCTTGTTAATGACCTCTTGCTTTCTTCATGTATGATGCCCTTGATGTCATTCTACAACTCATCTGGTCTTTGGTCATTATGGTCAACACATCAAATCTACTCTTGAGATGGTCTCTAAATTCAGGTGCAATACACTCAAGGTCGTACTTTGGCTCTCATGTACTTGGTCTAATTTTCTTCAGCTTCAACTTGAACTTGCATATGAGCAATTGATGTTCTGTTCCACAGTCAGCCTCTGCCCTTGTTCTCACTGATGATATTGAGCTTTTCCATTGTCTCTTTCCACACATGTAGTCAGTTTGATTCCTGTGTATTCCATCTAGCAAGGTCCACGTGTATAGTCACCGTTTATGTTGGTGAAAAAAGGTATCTGCAGTGAAGAAGTTGCTGGTCTCGCAAAATTCTACCACGAGATCTCCGGCATCGTTTCTATCACCAAAGCCATATTTTCCAACTACCACCCCTTCTTCTTGGTTTCCAACTTTTGCATTCTAAAAGGCATCCTGATTGCATGTTCAATCTGCAGAAGTTGGTTAAAATCTTTCATTTCTTCATCTTTGGCCTTAGTGGTTGGTGTGTAAATTTGAATCTGTAGAGATTACTGCCTTGGAAACCCTATGGAACAGTTCTACTCTGTCCTACAGGGTCACTATTAGTCAAAATCAACTAAATGGCTATGGGTAATCTTTACAGAAATAGATCAACAGGTATTTCTCCTGCGGGGCCACTGGGTAGATTTGAACCACTAACCTTTCAGTTAGAAGCCGAGGCTTAACCCAGGTTCAGCATGCAGTGAGCTAAATGGGGCCACATAAAGTCTCCACATAAAGCCACATCCCAGAACCTGTGGATGTGACTTTATGTGGAGAAAGGGTCTTTGCAGGTGTAATTAATAAGGGTCATCCTGGAGTAACCGAGTAGCCCAAATCCAATGACTGGTGTCCTAAGAAGAGAAGAGGACATACAGAGACACACAAGAGGCAGTGTGATGACAGATCAGAGTGACACAGTCACAAGCCAAATACCAAGGATTGCTGGCAACGGCCAGAAGCTAGGAGAGACAATGAAGGATCCTCCCCCTAGAGCTTTCAGAGGGAACATGGTCCCACTGACATCTTGATTTCTGCCTTCTGTCCTCTAGACCTGTGGGAGAATAGATGTCTCTGGTTTTAAGCCCCCAGCATGTGGCACTTTGTTACAGCAGCCCCAGGGACCAAAACAAGTGCTAACAGGCAGGACTGCCGGCACAGCCAATGTTGTCAGCCCATTTCATGGGTGACAGAACACAGGACAGTGGACAGTGACCAGCTGGTTGGGTAAAGTCAATGATAAAACCCCCAGGCCTCCCACTGTGCTAGGCCCTCCCCACAGCATCACCTTCCAGTGCCCCCAGTGTCCCAGGCCTCCTGCTTAGCCCTCCATCCCGGCTGGGGCTGGACAGGATGATCTAGCTCCTAGGCAGGGAGTGGACTCCAGCTGCGAGCAGGCCTCCCCACGTGGAACCTGGCCCAGCACCTACCTCCTCACGTGGCTGACGCACCACCTCTGTGGCCCACAGCCTGGCGTCCACACGGGCACAGTGTGGCTGAAGGCCTGCACGCAGGGCTGGCGGTGGCCCACCAGGGTCAGCTCCCTCTCAGCACATACGTGGGGCCTGGAACGGAGGCACATACACAGTCAGCACCTCAGTTACCAAGAGCCAGCCCATCCCACCACCCACCCTGAGGGAATCACCTGGTGTGGGTCCAGGGCCGGCTGTGGTCAGGCCTCCACAGCACAGAGCCCCTCTCCTCCCTGGCACCCACCAGGCTCAGAGAAGAGACAGTGACCTCAGCACAGTGTCCTCGTAGCCACTACTATTATGGATTGAATTGTGCCCCCCACCCTACAAAATATGTGTCAGAATCCTAACCCCTAATCACCAGAATGAGGAGCCCTGGTAGAACAATGGTTAAGTGCTCAGCGGCTAACTAAAAGGTTGGTGGTTCAAAACCACCCAGGGGCTCCGAGGAAGAAAGACCTGGTGATCTGCTTCTGTAAAGATTACAGCCTAGAAAACCCTATAGGGCAGTTCTACGCTATCGCATGGGGTCACTATGAGGCAAAATCGACTCAATGTCACCTAACAACAACAACAATCACCAGGAAAGACAGGTTTGGTTAAGTAGAGTGTCAGCAAAAATGAGAGAAACCTTTCATAAGATGGATTGACAATGTAGCCACAACAATGGGCTCAAGCACACCAACGATCACACAGATGGTGCAGGACTAGGCAGTGTTTCATTCTGCTACACACAAGGTCGCTGTGCGTCAGAGCCGACTCAATGGCAGCTAACAACAACAAATACCTCTGGATTTCATCTGGTACAATGAATTGCCATCACCTTCCATAATGTGATCACTGGAGACCTAGTGGCGCAATTGTTAAGAGCTTGGCTGCTAACTGAAAGGTCGACAGTTGGAATCCACCAGCCGCTCCCTGGAAACCCTATGGGGCAATTCTACCCTGTCCTGTGGTGTTGCTATGAGTCGGAATCGATTCAACAGCAACAGGTTCTTGTTTTTTTTAATGCAATCAGTATAACATAATAAATCATTTGAGGCCACGCCAATGTAGGGTAGATCCTAAACCTAGTCGCTTCTGAGTTATACATTGTTGGCTGCCATCAGGCCCACTCTGACGCGTGGCAATCTCATGTACAACAGAAAGAAACAGTGCCCGGTCCTGTGTCATCCTCATGATAGCCAGCATGTCTGAGTCCATGGTTGTGGCTACTTCTGTGTTATGAAAAGAGCAGCAGAGACCCAGAGACACACAGACACGAGGGGAAGACAGACGCCATCTGACTATGGAAGTGGATGTACCCACAAACCCAGGAGCTCCCAGGATTGCCGGCTACTAGAAGCTAAAATAGACAAAGAAGGACTCACCCCAGCCCACACCCTGAATCTGGACTTCTAGCCTCCAGAACTGTGAGAAAATAAACACCTGTTCTTTAAAGCACCCCCACCTTGTGGTATTTCTGTCCCAACAGCCCTCAGGGACTAAGACACCACATACAGGCCTTGGTCCCACACTGTCTGGTTTCTCATCCTCCTAAAACCCCTGCAACAGAGGTGTCACTGCCCCCTCAACAGACAGGGAGCTGAGGGCCAGTGAGGGACAGTGCCCGGCTTGGCACACCCTGGGATGGGGCCCCGAGTCCACCTGACCTCAAAGCTGCACTTGCTACTCACCAGCCCTACCCACTTCAGAGATGCCCCCAAGTCCAGTCATGCTGGGACACATGGGCAGAGCAGGATTTGGCTCTGGGCAGATGGACAAGCCAGAGCAGAAAGGGCACAGAAGAGAGCAGGGCACCCAGGGAACACAGAGGAGGGGACAGAGAGAGGGGGACGCAGCCAGTCCCCTGCTCCTCGACAACCTTGACCCCACGGTGAGTGTTTGGATGAGTGTTCCACACTCATGAAGAAGGGGATAGTGGTTGTGAAACCAGAATAAACCGTTCCGGTCCCACCCACTTTGCCTGGCAGCCAGCTCCCAGCCCACTGTGGCCTTATCCTCCCAGGGCCTCACCAGCCCCCGGATTATTGCACAAGCCGGGCGAGGGGGACCCAGCTGCAGAGGGCAGCCGCAGGGCAGCCATCCCAACCCAACCGCAGCCTCAAAGCAGGTGAGGCAAGGGAAGCCGTTCATGAAGGCTCCTGCCCTGCTGGGGAGCAGTCAATGGGAGGAACATTCCGGAGACAGTCCAGGGAGGCAGGCGAGCTCCAGGCGTGCCTGGGCCTGCCCTGATTCAGGGACGAGAGTGGTCTCCACAGAGGCACATTCCGGAAGCAGAGGTTCGGCTCCTCTGCCACCGTCCCATCGTGTTGGATGGAGCTTCAGGAAGGGGCCAGCTTCCACATAGCCTCGGAGAGAGGGACAGGAGCCTCGGAGAGAGGGACAGGAAATTCGGAGCACAGCGGAGAGCTCTGGGCTCGCCTCCCCAGCACACGGGGCAAGGCACAGCCCGGTCCCCTACCTGCCTGCATTCTAATCTAGGAGCTCCCTCAGGGGTTCAGGCTGCATCATAGGCCACGCCCTCCCCAACTTCCCCATCCAAGGTCCCAGTTCCACTAGGTGGCACCACTTCCCATGGCCCCACAGCCCCTGTATCTAAACCCACACAGCCTCATTACAACCCATGCCCAAGCCTCCAACCCTGGGCATGGCCCTCAGACCGCCCACCCCACCTGGCTGCCCCGGACCAGGGCCCCCACCGCCATCCGCCCACAGGCAATGCTCTCAGAGTGGGTGATGGTTTTCCTCCTTCCCTCTGGCTTACGCTGGGCTGGAACCTTCGGTCCCTTCTGAACGTCCAGCCAGCTTCAGCTCGCTGCCCCACCAAGGATGAAGGACACAGAGGAACTCAGCCCCCCAGGAGATGAGAGTGCCCAGCACAGCCAGAATCCCTGAGGCAGGAGCACAAAGAGATGACCAGCCTCGCTGATCACAGATTACGGGCTGTCCGACCGTGTCCCGGGATCAGGGCCTGACCCGGGTTCTCATGAAGTCTCACCTCCAGGGGCTCTGGCTGCACATGTCGTGCTCACGCCTGCCCAGCACGCGCTTGCCCACTCATACCTGCCCTGAACACACGCACCCTGTACATACCTGCTTCGTTCACACCCACTGTGTACACACCCACTTTGCTCACACCCACCCACTCACACCGACCCTGTACATACCTGCTTTGCTCACACCCAGGCACTCACATTCACCCTGTACACATCCACTTTGTTCACACCTACCCTCATACACCCACACACACTCTTGCTCACACCTGGCCTGCACATACCCGCTTTGCTCATACCCACCCACTCACATCCACCCTGCATACACCCACACACCCACTTGCTTACACCTGCCCTGCACACACCTGCCCGCTCAAATCCACCCACTCACATGCTCACCCTTCTCTCCCTCACCCTGCTCACACCTGCTTGCTTGCACTGCCTAATACACAACAACCCCACTGTCATGGATTGAATAACGTCCCCCAAAAATGTGTGCATCAACTTGATTAGGCCATGATTCCCAGTATTCTGTGGTTGTTCTCCATTCTGTGGTTGCAATTTTATGTTAAAGAGGATTAGGGTGGGCTTGTAACACCCTTACCAGGTCATATCCCCGATCCAAAGTAAAGGGAGTTTCCCTGGGGTGTGGCCTCAAGAGACAAAAGGAAAGGGAAGCTAGCAGAGAGGGGTGACCTCAAACCACCAAGAAAGCAGTGCTGGGAGCAGAGCGCGTCCTTTGGACCTGAGGCTTCTGTGCTGAGATGCTCCCAGACCAAGGGAAGACTGATGACAAGGAACTTCCTCCAGAGTTGAGAGAGAAAGAAAGCCTTCCCCTGGAGCTGACGCCCTGAATTTGGACTTCTAGGCTACTGGACTGTGAGAGAATAAAATTCTCTTCATTAAAGCCGTCCACGTGTGGTATTTCTGTTATAGCAGTACTAGGTGACTAAGACACCCACTCAAGCTGAACCCACTGCTGTCACTCACCCTGCATATGCCCACCCTATTCGTGCTCATTTACTCACATCCACCCCCCACACACCTGCCCACTCATGCCCACCCTGCTTAAGCCCACTCATTTATACTCATCACATCTGCCCTGCACACACCCACCCCGCTCATGTTCATCAGCCTGCCCCACACACGCCTGCCCTGCACATGTCCACCTGCTCAGGTTCCAAGCATTCTGCCCTGGAACAGAGGCTGTTTCACTGCCATGGAGTTCATCCAGGGGCCTGAACCTGGGGTCGCTTCAGAGAGAGGGCCCCGAAGAAGCAGAGCAGAGGCTACCTGTCGGGGGTGGGGTCTAGGGTCTGCCAGGAACGCCTGGATGTGACCTGCAACCGTGGCCTGGCAGCCTCCACGGCTGACTGGAACATCACCTCTGACTCTGCAGATGCCAGGCAGGGGGTAAGACCAGGGCCCAGGGGTACTATCAGCAGGGATGGGCTGCTCCTCAGCCTGGGCCCTGGCCTGGGGGGCTGGGTCCCTGCCTCTACCCCTCCTGACCGCAATCCTGACCCTAGCCTACAGCACTGAGGCTGGGTAGTCTCCCCCATGCCACCCTGTTTTGTGCCCCAGGGGTGCAGCCTTTATGAATTCCATACCACACATACACACATATTCACATACACACCCATATTCACACACACGTATTCACACACATATTCATACACACACATTCACACACACACATACAGATACGCAGACATCTCACACATCTCAGCCCTCTGGCTTTTAAAGCCTTGGCCAATGGGAGGCCCAGCAGGAGACTAGAGGGTGGGAGGAGAAAGCAGCTGGGGTATACACACCTCCCTGGCCCCTCCCTGCGCCCTTGGGCACAGCAGCAAAGCCCCACGCTCCAGCTGCAGCCCCCTCTCTGGGTCCAGAGAGCAGGCCTCCCCTTGCCCTTAGCCCTGGGGTGGAAAAGGTGCTCCCTGGGCACCACCCACCCGCACCCTGCACCCCTTGGTAAACACCCTCTCCCCAAACCCCATCCTTGGAGAGAGCTGTTTCCTATCCCTCCTGCTGGCGTATGTACCATCGCACTGAGAATCAGAACGCCCATTCTCCAGCTATATCAAGTTTAGGTAAGACCCAGGCGTTTTGAAGGATGTGTACACCTTGTTAGCTGGAACTCATGAGTGGGTTCGCCCATGTCGGCAAAGCCCTCTGCTCCACAAGGACAGCAGTTATGACGGACAAAGGTTTCACCATCCACGCTTCTGTTTCCTCATCTGTAAGATGAGGAGGTAACGGCACTGCTCCCTCCAGGCTGGTGTGAGGTTCAGTGAGCTAGCAGGACAGGGCTCCTGAGAACCACCACTGGTGCCAGCTGATATTCTCACCAGTGCTGCGGGCTGCATCAGGGAACCCACTGTTTATCCTTCCAGGAAAAACATCATTTGCAAACTGAAATCAGGTCCAAACGACCTGCTATAGACAGCACATTATTCTTGTTCCAATGATTTTGCCCACACCTGCTGGCGAAGTAGTTAAGATCTCAGGCTGCTAACCAAAATGTTGGCAGTTCGAATCCACCATCTACTCCTTGGAAACCTTATGGGGCAGTTCTACTCTGTCCTAAAAGGTTCCTATGAGTCGGAATCAACTCAACGGCAACAGGTTTGGTTTATTTTTGGCACCTTACAGTGTAATTATCCACCCTGAGACCCAGGACCAAGGCCTACCTCACTCTCTTATTGTCATGAAGGGACAGAGGAGAGGGGCCATGGGGAGTGACGCTGGAGGCTTGGAGCTTCCTGGCTGCAGGGCTCCCAACTCTGAAACAGCCCTATGCTGTGGGGGGCATTTTAGCAGGACCTCTCCCTCCTCTGACGGTGGAGGTGACCCGGAGCAGGCAGTGGTATGATGGTGACCAGCATGGGTTCGAGTAGACAGCCTACTCTGGGGCCTGACCTCTCTGCACCCATTTCAGCCTCTGTAAAATGGGGCAATCCCAGTATGCTCCCCCAGGGCTCTTGCACACCTGAAATGAGATCTTGCCTGTCAGAAGCTTGGCACAGGTCTGGCTGATGGAACATTTCAGCATTCTGGTCCCCAAATCCCTGCCCATAGTGCTGGCCACACCCTCAGGGATGGCCCAGCCCAGCACACAGAATGCCAAAGTCAGAGACAAGGAGGGAACGATACAGAGGGCAGGGCCCGCATGATGAGGGCAGAGCTGGGCCACCAGGCAGAAGATGGGGAAAATGGCCCACTTGGACCTTGAGAATGTCAGGGCTTATCAGGAAACCTGGGTGGGGCTGGTGTTGTCCTCTGAGCACCTCCTTTTCCTTCCTACCTCCTCCTCAAACCTCCTCTACATTGGCTGCTGCTAACAAGTGAGTTAACAATGCTGACAGCACCCACTGAGACCCCTTGCCCACCCCACTGTGGTTCACATAGCAGCCTTTCCAGAACATTCACTCTGCCTCAGTCTCCTGCCCCCACAACCTAAGGCACCATTGTGACGCTGGTTCCAGCCCCAGGTCTCTGAGCAGAGCCCTCCAGGGCCACTGCTGACCCCAAGCATGGTTGACATGGGCCACAGGGAGCCAGCATCCTGCCCACGTGGCCAGCCAGCCTCCCAGGCACAGCAGGCTCTGCGTGAAAATGGCTCCAGGCCTAGCCTCAGGCCAGCACTCTGCTAAAGCTCTGGCCCCTCAGACAGACCACTGTGGTGGCCTTTCCATTTGGAAGGGTGGAGGAGTCAGGTGATGTGGGGAGACAGAGGGCAGGCAGCCAAGGAGGGAACAAAGAGAAACCCAACCAACCCCTGGAGGAGGTCCGACAGAGACAAGATCAAAGCACTTGCAACCATCGGTAAAATGGAGCAGTCAGTGCCTGTCTGTCTCTTGTAGTGGGGCCTGCTTCCCATCTAGGGAAGAAGAGGCAGTTCCCACACTGCAAAGTGAACCCAGCCCATCGGAGGGGGAATCCATCCCAGTTTTTGGGCCATTGCTCCCTGGCAGGCTGGGCTCATGGGGCCTGGAGCCGCGAGCCGTGGGCACAATCCCTCGAGGGCAGCCAGTTACCTGGGGCCTGATGACAAGCACACCAGGGTCTGCACGTGACAATGGATGGGCAGACTGGGCCTGGGAGAGCTGGCCTCACACAGGTGGGAACCCACCTAAGCACACCTCATTTATGAGGAAGGCTGTTCCCTTTAAGGCCTAAGTACCCACCCAGATCCTTTGGATACGCTTCTTTGGCCAGGGGGCATCAGGCAGGTGAGGAAGCGCCAGGTTCTGGGATGGGCGGGCCACATTCCTGCCCTGAGATGCTGTCACCCAAGCAGGTAGCTCTCAGACCCTCAGGTCCCTCCACCAGACCATGGGACAATTACCTGCCACATCAGGTGTGCAGGGCCTGGCACAAAGCAGCCGACAGTGAATGTACACTCCTCCTTCTGCCCCTCTCTGCCTTCCCCACCACACCTATGGCTTGGCCTCGGCACCCAGAAGAGGCAGGGGATGGGACCCTGCCTGCCATGAAGCTCCAAGGCCACAAAGGGGAGGCTTAGCATAGCGGCCACGAGCAGTCGAAACCTAATTTCATTCCTGACTCCTTCAGTGGGTGAGCAGTGGAGCTTCCTAAAGGCGGAGGAGCTTAGCACCGCGGAGTGGGATCATCTCAGGCCTCAGGGCCTTTCCAAAGAGCTATTTGCAAACCTGGACTTGAGCCAGGGGGCCCTCCTGGCCTGGACCATGGATCCAGTACAACAAGCCTATTCCAAAGACTAGCTCTTTTCGTAGCCCAGAGGTGAGTCCAGCCCCAGGGACGCTGGAGTGCTGTGTGAGTCTGATCTGAACAGTGGAGACTCGGGCCTCAAGCTGGCCGAAGCACAGTATGTGGGGACATCTGTCCCCCTGTCACCGGGCCCTGCTCCCAGCTGCCCACTGCCCAGCCAGCAGCCTCCGGCCACCCTGCATGTGGTCAGCAGTTGTTCCAAGCCCCAGGAAGGAAAGACAAACTGTTCTTCCCGCGGCAGCATAAATTCACTTTGAAGGCAAAAAAAAAAAAAAGGGGCACTCCCGGGAGAGCCACAGCCGGTCAGTAGGAGCCGAAGGATCAAGCCGTGTGCATGGCCCCAGCGGATCTCAAAAGGCCACAGAGCACCTGGGGATTCGAGTGTAACTCACAGCACTCCCTTTCCACAATGAGCCAGCCAGGAGGTCGATGGTACTATTGAAACTTGGCTGCCAACAGTTCAGGACCCATGGTCGGAGAGAGCGAAGTATCCCTGTGCCCAGCCCTGCCAGTTGGCCAGATCTCACCGGAGGGGACGGTGGCAGGGGGAAGAGGACTAGTTGGGACGATGACCCTTGCTGCCCTCCCAGCCTCCTCCCCTGCCCAATTGAGAAATCTGTCCCTCTTGGGGAAACCCTGGTGGCGTAGTGGTTAAGTGCTACGGCTGCTAACCAAAGGGTCAGCAGTTCAAATCCACCAGGCGCTCCTTGGAAACTCCGTGGGGGCAGTTCTACTCTGTCCTATAGGGTCGCTATGAGTCAGAATCGACTCGACGGCACTGGGTTTGGTTTTGGCCCCTCTTGGAGCCCACCGACGACCACTACCTGTCTGCTCAGCAGAACGAGCTGTGAGCTGGGATCCCGGTCCCCACAGCCCAGCAGAGAGCCCAGAGCCCACCAGTCCTGCAGCCAACCAGCCAGCCTAGGCCTGCTGTGGCCCCACTGTGTGTTGGCACATGCCAGGCCTAGGACACAAAAAGATTTTGGACAGCGACCCCTAGCCCTCCAGGGGCTCACACTCACATGCCTGTCCATGGCACAGTTTGAGAACAGCAGTCCCGGTGGATGAGCCCTGGGGCAAGGAACGGGCCCAGGCCCCAGAGGAGAGATCGCCATGAATGAGAGAAGCTCCCATGGAGGAGGAGAGGGGGAGGCAGAGCCAGAGGGACTGACCCTATGGACCCCCACAGCCTGGATCATCTAATCCATCCACACTGGTTCAACCCACCCCCTTCCTGCCCAGCTAGCAGACAGAACACAGAGAAAGTGGCTTTGGGTTCTACTCCCTGGGAGCTCAGGAAGCTCAGGTGAGCCGGGAGGGCCCGGGAGGGTGATGGCAGTGTTCACAAGCACATCAGAGTCAGCGGTCCCCTCTGAAGGGCAGAGACATACACCCACATTGGCTGAGCAGCTGTCCACCCCCTGGAACCAACACCCTGGAACCCCCAGGAGCCTGCAGCTCTGGACATCTCTAACCATCTGGAAAGTAAGGCCGGTGAGCAGCCGAACCTCTTCCTGTGAGCCATCTGTGGCTGCAGGAACACTTGAGGGAACTCTCAGGGTTCTAGGGAAGAGGAATGTATGGCTGAGAGTTGGGACCTAGGCCATTCACATTTCTGGATGCAAATTCCTCAGGCCAGAGTCACAGCTTCGGTGGAAAGGACACCTTCCTTCTTGAGTACAGCAAAGACGAATGTGGGGGTTTGGGAGTGTGGACCTGCTACCTTCCCTGTCTTCGCCTGGAGGCCTGTCCACTCTCTGACCCCAGAGACCCAGCAGCTGCAGCCCTATCCTACAAAACCAGGAGACCAGGTGTGCAGCCCAGGGGGGACTTCAGTGCCAGGCCTTTAGGGGAACGCTGGATGGGAGAAGGTTGGCAAACACCTGCAGCTCTGGAAGGGGTTGCCAGCCAGGTGGTC
This sequence comes from Loxodonta africana, assembly GCF_030014295.1. NCBI lineage: Eukaryota > Metazoa > Chordata > Mammalia > Proboscidea > Elephantidae > Loxodonta > Loxodonta africana. The sequence goes on from NC_087344.1 coordinate 37,418,125, forward strand.
AGCCAGGAGCCCCCAGCCCGACCCACCTGGGCTTCAATTCTTGCTCTGACAAGGGCAGCCCACCTGCCCCTCTGCAGCACCACCTCCAAAGCCTCACCAGGCTCCGCAGGCCTAGGGCCCACACCCAGCAGGGACCCTGGGGGTGGGGGCCACCAGCAGGCACCCCTCCTTCTCTGGATCAGCTGACTTCAGCACCAGTTTTCCTTTGAGACCAACACAGGACTGATTTGCTGTTAAAGAGAGACCACTGAACAGCCTGTTGGGGAACCATCTTTCAAAATTAAATCCATCTCACTCCCTTCCTGGCCCTCTCTTCCTGCCATTCGGGTACTAAGTTCTTTCTCCCCGGTGTCTCTCCAGCAGCCCACAGCATAGTGTTTAGTTAACACTGAAACCCACTCGGTGCAGCCCCCTGGGGTCTGCACACACTCCCTCCCTGCGCGCACCTCCCCGCCCCCAGAACGGACCCCAGGAGCCAGGCTTAGGAGGAAGTGGGGCCGCGCTGCTTCCTTTCCCCTTTCCCAGCCCCTTGCCTGGCTAGACCTCCTCCATCTCTTCTCAAAGTACAGCATCTGCCTCAGCGTGCAGACCACTTGCAGGGTTCAGGCCCGCGGTGCAGTGGGGAGCGCACAGGGACGCGGAGAAAGCGAGCTGGCCCTGCCGCAGGCCGCCCCCCCCGCCCCCACGCCGCCCAAAACCTAAGCCTGTAGCGCTGCCGTAGCCACCCCCTCCAAAGTTAAGGCAAAGGGCCGATTGCTCTCCCAGCCCGAGCGACAAAGCCTCCAGAGCGCCCGCTACTCACATGTTGGGCTGCAGCCGGGGCAAGCGTGGCGGGGCCCGGGCGGACAGGGCGGGAAGCAGCAGCACCAGGATCAGGGCCACCGCGCGCCCCGCCACTCGCCCAGGTGTCCTCGCCTCTGGGAGGAAAGTCATTGTGCTACAGCCTCGCTCCGGGTCCCCTTATCCGGGCCCAGCTCACGGACGGCCCCGGCGGCCCCACAGAGCCGCCTTCACTTGAGTCATGACAGGGGAGGGCGCACGGGGCTCAGGCACAGGTGCCCGGGGCCAGAGGGCCACTGCAGATACGGAAGCTTCGCTTCCTGCTGCGCCCGGAGGGGCTGCTCCGAGACCTGAGCGCTGGGTCCGCCTGCCAGACACTCGACTCCGGGCCCGCGCTCCCGCCACCGCAGTAACCCTGTGTGCGCCGAGACCCGCGCCCGGAGGCCGGCCAGCCCTGGACACGCCCCCGGACACGCCCCACCCTGGCAGCAGCCCCCTCCGGCCCCGCCCCCCGCCCCCTCCCCAGCCCCGCCTTGATCCCAGCACACCTCTGATCCCGCCCCTTCCTCCCCTCGACCCAGCTGTCCTCGCCCCGGCACTCTCCTAGCCCCGCCCCGACCTCACCCCACCCCCAGCATCCTCCCTGGTCCCGCTCTGCCCCAGTCAAGCCCCCGATCCCTTTTCAACCGCGACCCCTGCTAGGGCCCAGTCCTACCTCCGGCCCCTCCCTATCTCCGCCCCTTCTCAGCTCCAGCCCCCCCAGCCCGCCCCTGACCCCGCCCCGACCCCCGCAGCCCCTTAGCGCTCCCAGCTCCTCTTCGGCTCTAAGTCCCAGATCTGCTGTGACCCGAATGACTAACTGCAGCGGGGCCATGCGCCAGGGAACAGCGCCCCGCACTCACCGCAGCAGCAGCGGGGAGGGCGGGCCACTGGACAGTTGCCCACGAACCCGAGACCCTGGACGCTCGCAGCCCCCCAGCCCTCCCTTCTCTCCCGAAACCCCGGGAAAACCGGCCTTGGCATGTGATCCCCACGACCTTCGTCCACGCTCACCCCGGGACCCCACTGGTCCCACTCCGGGCTGGTAGCCTCTGCCGCCGCTGTGCGCCCTGGGGACCCCCTTTCGGCACCCACCACCCTCCGGGCATTTGTCTCCCTGTCTCTGTGCCGGGTTCTTGGCAGCGGCTGGACGCGGTGTCTGCACGAGGTCCTGGCTCTGCGATTGGTACTTCTCTCCCTGAAATCTCGTTCCGATATGCGATTGATTTACTCCAGGGGCAGGACCAGGTGGCTCAGGGGCGGAACATGGGGTCCTGGAGGAGGTCTTTAAAGAGTGGAGGAAAGTGAACACCCTCCTCGTAGTGCAGTCTGTATGGGACCGCATTGGAGCCGGCAGCGACTGGATATGTTCATCAGCTGCTGTTGTGCTGAGGGCGACCCCATCCTGGCCTGGGGGGTGGAGGGTATAGGCCACCAGCCATCAGCCTCATTCCGGAGGTCTGGCAGGGCCTCTCTTCCTTGGCACTGTCCTCCTCCAGCCTTCATGGTGTCTGAGCTATGGGGAAGGCCAAACAATCCTCCACTCGTGGGAGCAGTGGAGCCTCTGATGGGGAAGGGCTTGGGAAGCGAGACCCCCAACTGTCCAGATGCAATGGAGGGTTACAGTCACCTGAGTGGGGAAGGGGGTCCCCACAGGCCAGCAGTACTGTCATCCCTGCCTTACAGATGGGGAACCTGGGGTCAAGGGGACAGCAGCACCCCAAGCTGCCCAGCCTGTAAAGCACAGACCTGGGGACTGGGCACAGGGTCCTGTTCTAGGGACCTTGGCGCCTATGAGTCAAAGACACAATACAGCTCGTAGAGTATGTCTAAGCTCACATGAAGCCCACAGTGACCATATCACCATCCTCAAATATCCCAAACACCAGTAGGTGCCCTGCTTGCTGAGGCCCCAGTCACAACTCGCTCTGCCTAACATGTGGCCTGCCCTGCTCTCCACCTGGTCCCTCTGCCCCGCACTCACCCACCCCTCCCTTAGATCAGAGAGGTGGGGGCTGGCCCCAGCCGAGATTTCAGACCAACATTCTTCCTGATCCACCTTGAAGTCAAGCAGACCTGAAGTAATTAGGGTCAGGGTTAGATACTGAGGAGCGGGGTGAGGCATTGGTGGTTCAGTGGTAGAATTCTCGCCTTCCATGCCGAAGACCTGGGTTTGGTTCTCTGCCAATGCACCCCATGCAGACCCGCCAAGGGTCTGTCTGTGGAGGCTTGTGTGTTGCTATGATGCTGAACAGGCTTCAGCGGAGCTTCCAGGCTAAGACAGACTAGGAAGAAAGGCCTGGTGACCTACTTCCAAAAATCAGCCACCAAAAACCATATGGATCACAAGGGTCCAATCTGCAACTGATCGTAGGGACGACGCAGGACCAGGCAGCGTTTCATTCTTTGGCGCATGGCGTCACCAGAAGTCGGGGCCAACTTGATGGCAGCTAACAACAACCACAGAGCCTACCCCAAGAAAGCCTCCCCTGGTCTGTGGCCTAATTGTGCGTCTGTGGGGCTCTTCCTCACACTCCACCTTTCGGACATCCCAGCAGGTCCACTCACTTTTCCACATCTTTACAGCTCACCCCTTCTCTTCTAGAACTATACTTGGCACAGAATGGACAGTCGAATTAATTACTGTCTTTAAGAATGCTCACCAGCTACTCCCCTGAATTCCATGCTACCCCAGGGGGCCGAGGGCCGTGGGTGGAGAGATGACTAATGGTTTCAGAAAAGTCTCCAGCTTGAACAAAAGATTTCTGATGGATCCTTCAGGTGAAAAAGGAAGCCTCTGGGCAGAAGAGGAGCCAGGTTTTGTGGGACCTGCAACATACAAAATTTAAGGCCCTTTTTATGAAAAGTGATACAACAATATGTTATTTTACTATTAAAAAAAAAAGCCTTTTACAGAAATGTCTAACCTCTATACACACACACATACACACACTTGAGTTGGAAGGGTCCCTATATTGATTTCCCAGGGCTGCCATAACAAACTACCACAAGCTGGTGGCTTAAAACGACAGAAACGTATTCTCTCACAGTTGTGGAGGCCAGAAGTCCAAAATCAAGGTGTCAGCAGGGCTGTACTCATTCCAAAGGCTCTAGGGAAGGATCCTTCCCTGCCTTTTCCAGCTTCTGGTAGCCCCAGGCATTCCTTGGCTTGTGGTAGCATTACTCCAATCTCTGCCTCACACAGTGTTGCCTGTGTGTATCTCTGTTTCTCTTCTTTTAAGGACACCAGTCATATTGGAGTGGAGCTCTAGTGGCGCAGTGGTTAAGAGCTCGGCTGCTAACCAAAAGGTCAGCAGTTCGAATCCACCAGCCACTCCTTGGAAACCCTGTGGGCAGTTCTACTCTGTCCTATAGGGTCGGGGCCAATATGAGTTGGGATCAACCTGATGTCAACAGGTTTGGTTTGGTTTAGTCCTATCCGATTAGGACCCACCCTGCTCCTATATGACCTCATGTTAACTAATTACATCTGCAAAGACCCTATTGCCAAACAAGGTCGCATTCACAGGTACCAGGGATTAGAACTTGAACATGTCTTTTTGGGAAACAATGCAATACACAACAGTCCCTGAAATGTAACTTTATTGGCCTCACAGTGAATCCGACTCTGCACTCACCCCTTGCCCCAGGCACCAAATTCGGTGCCACGTAAACAGTCCTAAGACAGGAGCCAGGCGGGTGCAAGCAGAAGAGGGCCAGCACTACTTGCTGGGTGTCCCTGTAGAGGTCGGTGGGTAGCACCCCTGGGGGTGCCAGCCTCTCCCCACACGCCAGGCCAGGTGAGGTGAGACCACCCGGGAGAGAGGTCTGTGGTCTTCCCAGGCCTCCAGACAAAGCTGTCATTCTCAGGCCCATGTCGGGATGAATGAAACACCTGCCCAGAGCTCACCTCCAATGCAAGGTCCCCTCCCAAAGACTCCTGGAGAAGGGGAGGCCCTGGGTGGTTCTGGCATCCACAAGCCCTGCCCTCCATCCCCAGTCTGTCTCCTCTGCACAGGCTAAAACCAGAGGGAAAGGCCAAGGACAATTGTCTATGCTCTGAAATGTGCCCTCCTGCACAGACAACCTGTCTTCCAAGAGGACGCTAAGATTTCATACTTGAAAAAAGCAATCAAACTGTACATATGTATTTAATATACTTTAATAAGCAGATTTAACTCAACAATAAGCATGTTTTCTTTTATAGTAATCAGACGATACAGAACACAATAAATATGCCCCAAGACTCGTCTATTTTTGTCCGTTTTCATAATAAAATGAGAGCAGAGGAGACAGAGTAGTCTCAGGTATTAAAGCTGAGACTACAGTTTGTAGTCTCAGCTTTAATACCGCTAATGATGTTTTTGGACTTGGAGTTTCTAATTTTATGTACTCAAAGTATACAGTTTTCACTCTGCAGTTTCTTCCATGGCTTAGAAATAAACACTTGGCTTAGAAAGGTCATGGAAACCCTGGTGGCATAGTGGTTAACTGCTATGGCTGCTAACCAAGAGGCTGGCAGTTCAAATCTGCCAAGCACTCCTTGGAAACTCTATGGGGCAGCTCTACTCTGTCCTACAGGGTCACTATGAGTCAGAATCAACTTGAGGGCAGTGGGTTTGGTTTTTTTAGAAAGGTCATGAATATTTTCTTCTTTTGTGCTATTAATTCTTTTGCATCTATTTATTTCATATGGGATTTACACGACAAAGATGTCACTTTGAGGACTAAGGAGCACCTAACCCAAGCCATGGCTTTTTCAATCGCCTCATATACATGAGAAAGCATGTGAAATGTAAAAGGAAGACAGGAAAAGAATTAATGCATTTGAATTGTAGTGTTGGCCAAGAATATTGAATATACCGCAGGCTGCCAGAAGAACCAACAAATCAATCTCAGAAAAAATACAACAATCATGAAGATGGCATAGGACTTGGGAGACCCTCTCTGAGCTCCCCATCTTTGCTGTTGTTGTTCCCTCTGACTCATAGCTACTTAAGAGAACAAAATATTGCCCGGTCCTGCGCCATCTTCCTGATCTTTGGTATGTTTGAGCCCATTGTTGGGGTCCTTGTATCAACCCATCTCATGGAGGGTTTCCCTCATGTTCACTGACCCTCTACTTTACCAACCATGATGTAAGGGAATCTAACTTGTTTCTCTAGCTAATTAGCCAGTTGTTCAGATATCATTTGCTGCCCAACTCCCTCCTTCCACTGTGAAACATCTTCGTCCCATGTTAATCACAGGTAGAATCTGTCTCTGGGCTTTTCCACTGATCGTTATTCCAAACCCACAGGGTTTTAACTCTTTACCCTGCCTCACTGGCCGACTGTGAAGGTTGTACGAGTTTGAATGGGCACTTAGCACAGTATCTGTCCTACAAGGAAGGCTGTACAAGTGGTGGCCACTGTTATTCTCATAACTTATTGGTAACATGCTTAAATGGCTATAAAGCAAATATCCCCATTACTCTGTTTCCTCCCAAATTTCATTGGTACTTCTCCCCCCTCATTTTCCCAAATGAATTTCGTAATCACTTTATCCAGTTCCTTCAAAGTTGTATTGGACTTTCTATTGGAATTGCATCCCACTTACGTGTTAATTTAAGAATGGACATTTTCATAATAATTAAAGTTTGAGAAGGATAAAAATTGTAAAGGAAAGGTTTACTTTCTGATAAGGAAGGGGGTGGGTAGAGAAATGGCTTGCGCTAGGACTGTTGGGATACACTGACACCTGGTGTAGGATGGAGGTATTAAAACTCACAGTCCCCACTGCTGGGCCCATTGGGCCTCCATATTGTCTCCTTTCAAAATGGTGGCTTCCCATGGCTTCAAGACACCCATTGAGCCCAAGATAGAGCCAAAAAGGAGTATGTGCCCACATCTGGCCTCAGATCCCAGAGGAAACTCCCACCCGGAAAGCCTGTAGTGAAACTATAGTAAGGCATCTCTATTTCACATTTGGAACCATCCCAACTAATAGATTTGCTGAATCAACTTACATGGTGTGATAGGGCAAATATATTTTTGTGTTTTACACATGGGAAGAGCATGAATTGGGGGGGGAGGCAAAAGGATGGAATGTTATGGATTGAATTGTGTCTCCCCGCCAAGATCTGTATTGAAGTCCTGGCCCCTATACCTGTAAATATGATTCTGTTTGTAACTAAGGTTTTCTTTTGTTGTGTGAATGAAGTTATACCCAATCACTTTTGAATAATAAAAAGAACAGAACAGATACAGAGACACACAGGTGCTAAGGAACGCCAAGGATCTCGGAAGATACCAGTAACAAGGAGCGAGGCTCATAGAAGGAATTGACATGACCGAGACCCTCATTTGGACTTGTAGCCTCCTGAACTGTGAGAAAATTAATTTCTGTTCTTTAAAGCCACCAGCTTGTGGTGTTTCTGTTACAGCAGCACTAGCAAACTAAGACACATGGCACAGCCACAATTTGGTTTTCACAATTCTGAGCATTTGTGGGGTGTCCCCACACCAAATATGAGGCACTCTCCCTCAGACCAGGAAGAGGCCCACTGAGCAGCAGGTATCTAGGAGGGAGCCATGTAATTGCCAGTGACCCCAAGACTCCTCCCACCACACCTCCCTGTCAGCCTGCCTCATCCTCTCACTCCTCTCCTTGTGTATCAACACTCTGTCGCAAATGCCTCAGGTCCCATAGGATGTTAATTAGCCTGTGGTAATATCAAGGTTAGTCCCTGGGTGGTGCAAAAGATTAAAGTGCTCAGCTGCTAACCGAAAGGTTAGAGGTTCAAGTCTACTCAGAGCTGCCTCAGAAAGGCCTGGCAATCCAAAAAAATAAGCTATTGAAAACCTACGGAGTACAGTTCTGCCCTGACACACACGGGTCACCATGAGCCAGAGCTGACTCAGCCGCAGCAGGTTTCCCGGTTGGTGTCAAGGTTACCAAGCCCGAGTTAAACACAGAGTCAGGTTTGGTTGGAGCCTTATCCAAAACAGACATGGGGAACGAACGCGTTCCATTGTTACCTCTGGCAAACCATTGCTCTATCTTGCGTGGAAAGGATTTTTAGAAAACACCACTTTTCAGTGTTTTTGTCTTACTCTCTGCTGGAAAGAATAAAAATAGCCTCTGGCCCAAGGAAAAATCATGTGGGGAGTGAGAAGAATCAAACCACCAGCTTGGCTGATAACTCCTGGTGTTAATTTCCAAAGCAAACCATCCCTTCCTACTTTCCTGGAGCTGGCGGCTGCGCTGTGTCTTTTCTGCAGTCTTACTCTAATCCCTTTGAGGGTTGAAAGAAATGGTCACACAGAGAAAGGCTCAAAACAGTCTTTTAAAACTTCCTGAACTAACATTTTTGTCCATCCAAGAATATCACCTACAGTCTTATCTGAATTTTCCCAAACATTTCTCACAATAGCAAGCAAATTAATTAATGCCAAAGCTTTAGACCCTCAGATAGAAGGGCTTCGTGAATGCAAAGTGTCCACCGTAATCTGCAAGGTCAGTGGCATGGACGGCGCCTTCACAGATTTCCACACACTTTACCCCGCAGAGAGATCGTGTTAAACCGGCATTGTTTCTGGCTATAGCCAGAGCTAGGAAAAACCCTCTAGATAAGCACAGTATCATATCTGAAACCTTAAACTAAATATTTTGCAAATTCATTGGGAAGTCTTTGGGCAGCTGATTTTGAAGTTCATTTATAAACCTCCTAATTTGCCACCAGGAAGAGAAACTAAAATCAAAGAACCTATCTCTAGTAAGGTGCCCTGGTGGTGCAGCAATTAAGTAATCGGCTACTAACCTAAAGGTCAGCAGTTCGAACCTACCCAGCAGCTCCAAAGAAGAAAGACCTGGCAATCTCCTCTCGTATACCCACTGCCGTCAAGCAGATTCCCACTCATAATGACCCCGCTGGGCAGTGTAGAACTGCCCCATAGGGTTTCCAAGGCTGCAATACTCACGGAAGCAGACTGCCACATCTTTCTTCCAAAGGGTGGATTTGAGCCATCGATCTTTTGGTTAGCAGACAAATGCTTAACCACTGTACCACCAGGGCTCCTTCCTGTAAAGATTACAGCCTAGGAAACCCTGTGGGGCAGTTCTGCTGTCACGTGGAGTCACTGTGAGTCAAAATCGACTCAACCGCACCCAACAGCAACCTCTGGTGAGCATAAGGTGGGCCTGTGAGATGGCATCGAGCACTAAGAACTTGGATTCTGGAGCAGACAGCCTGGGTTAGAGTCCACATTATATAAACGAGCCAAAGGTGGTCTCTGTGCTTTTGCCCAGGCTATCACTTCGTAACAAGCTGAAGAAGACTGTTACTTTGAAAAGCCTGTTGGCAACAAACTCAAATTTTCACCCATCCAGGTGTTTTAAAAATAGCCCAATCAAGGAGATTTTTAGCCATTTAGAGTCAGCGGTTCGAACCCACCAGCAGCTCCGCAGGAGAAAGATGTGGCAGTCTGGTTCCATAAGGATTACAGCCTTGGAAACCCTATGGTGCAGTTCTACCCTGTCCTATAGGGTTGCTATGAATTGGAATCAACTCAACCACAACGGGTTTGTTTGGTTTGGTTTTGCTTTGCATGCCCTGCCAAGCTCTGCCTAAAAATGTGCTAGCCATTTTGTTAGGTATCAACTCCGACTCGTATTGACCCCTTCTGACCTGCCTCAAAGGGTTTCCTAGACTGTAGTCCCTGTGGGAATAGATGGCTGGGTCTTTTTTTTTCTCACCGCTAGGTGGGTTTGAACCACCAAGCTTTAGTGCAAACGGCTTGCACCGCCTTGGAACCTCCTGTCTTCCCAAACCAGAAACCAAACCCACTGCCGTCGTCGAGTTGATTCCGACTCATAGTGACCCTATATGCTGTCTTCCCAGCATGTGTTTTTTCCTGTGTCTAATCTGCTGTATGGAAACCATGGTGGCGTAGTTGTTAAGAACAGTTTGAATCCACCAGGTGCTCACTGGAAACTCTATGGGACAGTTCTACTCTGTCCTGTGGGGTTGCTATGAGTCAGAATCGACTCCATGGCAACAGGGTTTTTTTTTTTTTTAATCTGCTCTTCATATAACTCGGAAATGATTAGGTTTACGACACACCCTACACTGATACATGGCTTCATTAATGTAACAAAGAAACCCCTGTTCCCAAATGGGATTGCATCCACAGGTATGTTGTGTTGGGTCCGTGCCGTCAATTCCAGCTCATAGTAACCCCAGGTGACAGAGTAGAATTGTCCCCATAGGGTTTTCTAGGCTGTAATCTTTTCAAATCTGTCTTGGAAGAAGTACAACCGGAATGCTCCTTAGGAGCGAGGATTCGCTCAAACATAACAATGACGAGGATGATGATTGCTCTGTTGTACATATGGTCGCTGTGAGTCAAAGCTGACTGGATGGCACCAAACAACAACAAAAAAGATCCCAAAGTTCCAACCCCTTGTAGCTGTGACTGCGGCCTTCTTTGGAAATAGGGTTTTTGCAGATGTAATCTAGTTAGGGATCTTGGAATGAGATCATCCTGATTTTTGGATGGGCCCTAAATCCAATGGCTGGTGTCCTCATAAGAGAAAGGAGAGGGAGATTTGAGACGTACAGAGAGAGGGAAAGAATACGTGAAGAGAGAGGCAGAGATTGGAGTAATGCAGCCACAGTAGAGGAATGCCAAGAATTACCAGCAGCCCCAAGAAGCTAGGAGAAAGGCGTAGAACAAATTCTCCCTCAGAGCCCCTAAAAAGAACCTGTTCTACCAACACCTTGTTTTTAGACTCCTCGCCTCCAGAACTTTGAGAGAATACACTTCTGTTCCTTTAAACCACCCGTGTTTAGCAATTTGTTACAGTAACTCCAGGAATCTAATATAAGGGGTAAACCAGCCTGGTGCTGTGACATCCCACAGATCCCTCCCCTCCCTGGGCCTTCTCAGCAGTACCCACATGTGGGACCAGACAGCAGCTCCCCAAGAAGGGAGTCTGGGAGATGCAGAATTTTATTGCAGGGTAGGCAATTCCCCAACATAGCCCTTGTGTCTCTCAGTATGACTGTTAGTTTTATGTGTCATCTTGGCTAGACTATGGTTCCCAGTTGTTTGGCCAAACACTAGTCTGGTTGCTGTCATGGAGTAGTTACATGTAGTTAAATTGATTGGCCTGCAGTAGAGCAGATTGCTTTCTGTAATGTCATGTCATGTCGTGTCATGTTTTGTCACATAACATAGTGTGTAATATAATCACTTTCCACAATGAAATGTAATATAATGTAATCAATCAGTTGAGGTCATACCAGGGTAGAGTGGATCCTAAATCTAATCACTTCTGAGTTATAAGAAGACCAGGGTAGACACAGAGACACTCACAGGGGGAAGACAGATGCCATGTGAGGATCCGTCTACAAGCAAAGAAACACCAAGAATTGCCAGCAGACACAGAAACTAGGAGAGAAGAGAGGCCCACAGAAGGAAGCAGCAGGGCTGGGACCCTGATTTGGACTTTCAGCCTCCAGAACTGTGGGAAAATTAATTTCTGTTCTTTAAAGTCAACTCCTTGTGGGGTTTCTTTGAGACAGGACTAGGCTGGAGCAGGGCAGAATGGGCTCTTCTCCCACCTCCCCCCACATAAAAAAAAAAATTCCACATAGGCTGGGGAAAAAGTCGAGCAGGACAGAGAGTGAAATAAACAACCTGGTACAACCACAACCTACCTCCTGGAGAGTAGAACAGAACGCCCAAGCCCTGTGGGGCAAAATGTTCCTGCTGAGGGGTGGTACGAATTGAAATGTTCCAAGATGTTGCAAATAAACTGTTAATATAGTTCTTGCAGGACTCCACAGGTGCAGAGTGTGTGCAAAAGAAGTAAAAGCAACCACTGTTTGTGACAAAGGGAACCAGTGAACCTACGTCACATCCCATAATGAGTTATGTCAAGGGGAACCGAAGGACTTCCATCTTGAAGAAATCCTGTGTGCACACCTGCATTTGCATAACTCAACCCCTTCTCGGAACTCTCCGCCTTTACCTCCAGAACCTCATGAATAAACATCAAAACCCCTCCTTCCCTCCTTGTTGAAACCCTTAAATACTTGGCTCGTAGGCAAATCAGTGAGACAGTCTCTCTGAAGGTTCTAGTCCTTACTGTCTCCTTTTGCTAGCCGCTGGCAAAATAAATGTGCTTGTGTGACCTCAAGCTGCTTCAGTAGTCTTATTGGGCAGCACGAATCCGGTTGGGTTCAACCAAGGAAGGGGCCCTAGGTAACATCTTCACTACCAAAAAAAAAAAACCCACTGCCATCGAGTCGATTCTAACTCAAAGCGAGCTCATAGGGTTTCCAAGGCTGTAAGTCTCTACAGAAGCAGACTGCCACATCTTTCTCCCAAGGAGCCGCTGGTGATCTCAAACTGCTGACCTTTCAGTTAGCAGCCAGTCACTTTAACCATTGTGCCTTCGCTACAGCACTGGAAAATCAAGACACCCAGGGACAAAACTTGAGCGCAAAGCAGTGTGTGTCCCATCCTCGACCCTTACCTGCCAGGTGGACCAGAACCAGTGCCCCAGTCCCAGTCAACCTCCTCACCCCCAAACTGAACCCAGTGGCCCCAGCACTCTCCTGGCTCCTACCACCCAAGGAAAGCACACCAACTGCCCCCACGGGATCGCCCCATTGTCCCTGCAGGCCCTGGCCAGTCGCAAGACCACTCAGGGACACCTGGTCACAGCGAGGTGAGCCGCAGGCTAGAGGCAGAGTGAAACCATCCTCTAGGTCAGGTACAGGAAGTAAGGAAAATCACCATCAAAACAATTCAGTCTTTCAAAGTTGCACAGGACCCATATCCCGTGGTGATATACTACATCCTGCTCTTGAGCCTTAAAGCTGAGATGTTTGGAAGGCTGCCCACTTCTGCCCACTTATCTGCTGGGAAGGATCTGTTCTTTGTTGGAGTTGCTTCTGCTTCTGCTATGACTTGCCAAAGCCAGATAAGTGCAGTTGCTAAAACACAGTATTTGTGGGTTCTTAAAGGGTGTCACCAGGGGCCCCAACAGCTGCCCAGCACAACCCGGACTTGGACACAGCCCTGGGGCCAGCTGTGTCCACACTTTGGTTCCCTCAAGGAGGAAAAGGCTGAGAAACATCCCTCCAGCATCACCCAGAGTGGAAGGTGAGCTCCATTCACAGTCCCAGCAAATGGTATATTGCCAAACTGTGTAGTTCAGGTGAGGGAACGGAACTCATCAATCTCCAGCCTGGGGCAGTAGGTGCCGGCACCTGGAGGCGCTCCTGTTTGGCATGTGCTTTCGTGTGTCACCATGCTGTGGTGACCCCATGTCTTCATTTCTTAGTGCCACTGTAACACAAATACCACAAGTGGTTGGCTTCAAAGAACAGAAATTTATTTCTTATAGTTTGTCATTGTTACGTTGCCATCTAGTCGATTCTGCCTCATGGCAACCCCATGTGTGCGGAGTAGAACTACTCTATAGCGTTTCCAAGGCTGCGGCCTTTCAAAAGCAGATTGTCAGGCCTGTCTTCCGAGGCACCCCTGAGTGGGTTTGAACGGCTAGCCTAACGGTCGAGTGCTTAACCGTTTACACCCCCAGGAACTTTAGTAATGGCTTTAAAGGACAGAAAAATGGCTGGGTTTAAAGAACAGAAATTTATTTTCTCACAGCTTAGAAGGCTAGAAGTCCAAATTCACAGTGTGGCTCTAGAGGGAGGTCCGTCTTTGTCTCTTTCAGCTTCTAGTAGCTGCCGACCGTCCTTGGCTTTCCTGGGCTTGTGGATGCGTCTGTCTCTACCCTCATCAGCTAGCATCTGTCTTCCCCTTTGTCTGCTCTTTTTATAACTCAGAAGTGATTAGGTTTTGGAATCACCCTACTTTGATCTGACCTCATTAGCATAACAAAGATAACCCGATTCCCAAATAGGATTACTTCCAATGCGTATTTAATTCATAAGACCTCCTAGCCTCCTAGCTGTCCCACTGTTCCTCCCAGGTGCTAAACCACATCTGGAAGTTCAGATAAGAATTCATGCTTTCCAGCTGAGATTTCCACAGGAAGGTAAGATCAATAATGGCTTCATCATGTGCTTAAAGAAACCCTCAGCACATTAAACTGTGGTCTTTGACTTTAAAGCCAAGCCCAGACGCCACTTTGGCCTCGAGGATCGATGTGAGCGATGCTGCCACCTGCTGATGGGAATGGAAATAGCCTTGAAAAAGCCTCACAAAAAAAAAAAAAAAAACCAAACCCGATGATTTTTGGGATCCAGTGGATTCCGAATTGCAACTCAAATTCAGGGAGAAGCGAGCTCGTGGAATTCCACAGCCTCGTCCCATTTGCAAACCCTCTTCCTCTATCACACAAGCACGGAGTGTGTGTGGAGAGCCGCAGTTTCAGTTAGAACCTTTTGTTATTTGCACATTTATTACTCATCAGTTGCTGTTGATCGTCTAGTTGGCACTCAGCCATCTATCCCTCTCCTGGCATTTCCCCAGTTTTTGGACCTCAGGGTTACTCCCCCACATCCACGGAAGGAAGGTTCCAGCAGCTGGGTCAGAATCCTCATTGTCATGCCTACTCCTGCCACCATCCCAGGGTCCTCAACCCCCATCCAATCTGCCTGGTCCTTAGCGCCCTCTTGCCCAACTTTCTTCATCCCATTCACTGGACATCCAGTTCCAAGACCTCAACTTGATCCTTGGCACCATCTAGAACATTCTCTCTCTGTGAAATCTCTAACCGCATATTCCACTTACTGACCACAGTTTCCAGCATTTCAGGTCTTTCTCTTCCTTATAACCACTCCGCTCCTTTAGGCCTCCATTCTTCCATCCTGCCATATTCTCCCACTCATTGGTCCCTTTTGGATCCGCTGGCATCTCTAACCAGCATGGAAACTGGACCTTGAGGGCCATCATGTGAATTATGTTGGGAGATGTCCTCCATGGGTCTCTCCTAGTCACCCTGCTGGGTATGCCAAGAACACAGGCCCTGACCATTCCTGACCCGGCCATTATTCAAGGCTGTGTTTGCAGACAGCAACCTGGAGGGGATGAGGTCTTGTCTCTCTCTGGGACAAAGACCACACTTGCTCACAGGTGGCTATCAATCAAGCGGGGGCTTCCCCCGGCTCAAGGTTCCTCTCCTGTATCTCTGCCCACTGTGTGTGCACTCTCTTCCAGATACACCTGTGTCGCCATGTGGGAATTGGAGTTCGTGGAACTGAGTGGTCATGTGGTCATGCTGACTATTATGGATTGAATTGAGCCCCTCAAAATATGTGTTGGAATCCTGACCCTTATACCTGTGGATATGATCTAATCTAATGTAATATAATCAGTCTCCTTCCAAGATGCAATCTAACGTAACCAGTCAATCAGTCAGAGAAAGTCATACCAGTGTAGGGTGGATCCTAAACCTAACCACATCTAAGTTATATAAAGAGCAACACAGACACAGAGACACTCACACAGGGGAAGACAGATACCATGTGAAGATCGCCAAGGGATACTTGGGGCTACCGATAAGAATTTACACGATCAAGACCCTGATTTGGACTTTTAGCCTCCAACTGTAAGAAAAATAAACTTCTATTCTTTAAAGCCATCCATTTGTGGTATTTGTGTTATAGCAGCACTAGGTAACGGGGACACTGGCACTGTGGCTACTGTGAGTAATGAAGTCTTTTGTCTTGGACCCAGGCATATCGTATCTTCTGCCAGCATCCATGAAACTGTGGCAGGCTAACCTGTTAGCTTGCAGTGGAGTAGGATCTCAGACCCTTCACAGGTTTGACAAGTGCTCCCTCATCAGGCTCTTTGTCTCCCTTTTCTCCCTTGTCTTCAACCACATCTACCCAGCCAGTGGTTTTCCCCACTCCTTCAGTGTGCTAAAGTCGCTGTGGAGAAAATCACACACCTCTCCTAGCTGCTCTGTGTTCCTCACTCCAGTCCTCAATCAGCTTCCTGGCTTGTTTCTCATCATTGCTATTCTAAACCATGCACACTTTATCAAAATTCCCTGCTCCACCTCTACCCCCTAAGTCCATCTCCCATATCATCAAGAAAATGGATGCTCAAGGCATGAATTCCTCAGTCTCCCTCACATCTCATTCCCACCCTCACCTGCCTGTATACCCAACCTGACCTCTCTCCATTTCGTCCTCCAGCTGTTCCCTCAGCTCCATCAGGATCTGGCTTATTAATCAAGGCCTTGTTCTCCTGCATCTTGAACATCACTCCCATTGTTCTCTCCGCAAACACTTATTGAGCATCTCTATGAACCAGGGCTGTGCAGAGAATACAAAAATTCTACTTTTAATTGTTGTTCATTGCCATCAAGTCATCCCCAAGTCATGGGGACCCCATGAACCGCAGAATGAAACATTGCCCGGCCTGTGCTTCTTCACAATCGTTGGTATGCTTGAATCCATTGTCTCGGCCACTAGGAGGCTCATCTTCCAGCACTATATCTCAAATATTCACAATATTCTGTTGTGCACCATAGGGTGTTCGTTGGCTAATTTTCAGAAGTAGATGGCCAGGACTTTCTTCCTAGTCTGTCTTACTCTGGAAGCTCCGCTAAAACCTGTCTGCCATGGGTGACCCTGCTGGTACTTGAAATATTGGTGTCATAATGTTTTATTTTCTTAGTGCTGCTATAACAGAAATAGAAGAAGTGGGTAGCTTTAAAGAACAGAAATTTCTTTTCTCACAGTCCCAGAGGCTAGAAGTCCAGATTCAGGGCACTGGCTCTAGGGAAAGGCTCTCTCTCCATCATCCCTGGGAGAAGATCTCTTTCAGTTTCTGTAGACCCAGCATTCCTTGATCCCTTGGCGAACTCCATGTGGCATGTATCTTCCCTCCCATTGGTGCTTGCTTCTTGGTGGCTAATCTACTCTTCTATATCTCAAAAGTGAGTAGATTTAAGATACACCCTACACTGTTATAGCTTCAGGAACATAACAAGAAAAAACGCTATTCCCAAATGGGATTCCATCCATGGGTATAGGGGTTAGGATTCTAACATATATTTTTGTGGCACACAATTCAGTCCATAGCTTCCAGCATCATAGCAACATGCAAGCCAGCACAGTAGGACAAACTGACAGACAAGTGATGGCTACTTTTAATAGGAAGCATTCACTGAGTAAAAGGAGCCCTGGTGGTGCAATGGTAAAATGCTTGGTTGCTAACTGAAAGGTTGGCGGTCCCAACCTTCCAGCCAGTTCGCAGGAGTCTGATGTGTAAGTCAGTTTGTGTAAATGTGCTTCCAAAAAGATTACAGCCTTGGAAACCCGGGGAGGCAGTTCTACTCTGTCCTATAGGGTCATTACGAGATGGGATCAACTCTAAGGCAACGGGTTTTTTGTTTTGTTCTTAACTTTGGACAGGAGTTTCTGGGTGGTGCACACAGTTAATGTGCTCACTGCTAAGCAAATGACTGGAGGTTTGAGTTCACCCAGAGGTACCTCAGAAGAAAGGGCTGGTGATCTACTTCCAAAAAATCAGACAGTGACAACAAACGCAATGGAGCACAGTTCTACTCTGGCACACATGGGATTACTGTGAGTCGGAATCAACTTGATGGCAACTGGTTTTTGAACGTTGGACAGGTCTTCTCGGTCTGTATTAGCTTAGTGAATCCTCCCGACAACCTAGGCTTTCATTCTCACTTTGCAGATGTGAAAGGGAAGCGGGAAGGTCAGGTAACTTGTTCAAGGCCACCTACAGCTCGCAGCCAGACTGCAGGCTCCATGAGTGACCCCCGAGCTCCCCCCAGAGCCGGTGGGCCCTCATTCCACCAGCTCTTCCACCCCAAACACCTTGGAGACCGTCTGCCCTGCCTCCTCCTGGAAACTCCCCAAGAGCAGCCTGCTGGCTGCTTTCCCTTTCACCCTCCCTGCACTCACTGCCCCACCTACTGAGGTGTGGTTGCCCTTCTCCACCAGGAGGACCCTTATCACAGTTACCTTGGTGTCCTATTGTCAACAGAAATGACCACTGCTCCCTTCTCATCGTGCTGGAAAGTAGGAGGAGTACACTGGTGAGCAGTTGGAGCCTTGGCGGCTTAGTGGTTAAAGAGCTCGGCTGTTAAAAATGGCAGCAGTTTGAATCCACCAGTCGCTCCTTGGAAATCTTCTGGGCAGTTCTACTCTGTCCTGTAGGGTCACTATAAGTCAGACTCGACGGCACTGGGTTAACGGGTTACTGGTGCAGAGTCCCTGGGTGATGCAAAAAGTTCATGCACGTGCATTCAGCTGTTAATCGAAAGGTTGGAGGTTCAAGTCCACCCAGAGGGAGGCACCTTAGAAGAAAGGCCTGATGACCTGCTCCCCAAAAACCCACCTTTGAAAACCCTGTGGAGCACACTTCTACTCTGATACACATTGGGTTACCAGGAGTCACAGTCAACTTGATAGCAAATTTTTTTAAATTAGTGAACATGGGAGGAAGCAGTGAATGTTTCTGCTGAGGAATAGGTTCTATTCTGTACCTCGCCCCTCCCAGAAGCCACCTGCACAGGAAGACGGCATGGGGGCGGTAGTCGCCCCCACAGGGAGACAGCATGGGAGGCAGGAGTACAGGCTCTTGGGCCTCTCAGGAAGGCACAGGTGAGAATCCTAGCAGAGTCCTGTGCAACGTGACAACACTTCTAGGCCTTACTTTTCTCCTTGGTAAAAGGGAGTAATACTACCCTCCCCGAGACCCTCGTGTGGAGGGGCATAAAGGCAGCATTTGCCACACACAGAGCCTTTCATAGAGGCTCAGTTAACAGCAAATGTGGGTCCTGCATGTGGCGGAAATGAAATAAGGACTGTAACAGTGAGGTATGGACCCCTGTCTTACACTGGGTTCTCTAAAGAAGCAAAATCATGAACCGTATGTATAAACATATAGAGAGATTTATTTCAAGAAAATGACTCACACAATTGTGGAGGTTGGTAAGTCCCAAATCCCTGGGTCAGGCAGCAGGCTGGAAGTTTCTTCTGACTCTTGTGGTTGCAGGGGCTGATGAGCCCCAAATTTGCAAGTGAGGGGGTCGCTTGCTGGCTCATGGGGTTGTGGAAGCAGGTGAACCCAAAATCTGCAGGTTAGGCAGCAGGCTGCTGGCTCACATTCCAAGAGCTGGAGGTCAGAGGATGACAAGTACAAGATTGAGAGCGAGCGAGCTGTGCCAGAACGTCCATATATGTTGGTGTCTTAGTCATCTACTGCAGCTATAACAGAAATACCACAAGTGGATGGCCTTAACAAAGAGTAGTTTATTTTCTCACAGTAAAGTAGCCTAAAAATCCAAATTCAGGGTGTCAGCTCCAGGGAAGGCTTTCTCTCTGCCGGCCTTCTCATCAATCTTCCCCCAGACTAGGAGCTTCTTTGCCCAGGGACCCCAGGTCCAAAGGATGCACTGGGCTCCCTTTCTTGGTGGTATGAGGTCCCCCGTCTCTCTGCTTGCTTTCTTCTATATCTCAACAGATTGCCTCAAGACACAATCCAACCTAGTAGATTGAGTCCTGCCTCACTAACACAACTAACATCACAGAGGCAGGATTTACAGCATGTAGGAAAACCACGCAATACCGGGAATCATGGCCTAGCCCAACTGATAATTTTTGGGGGGGCATAATTCAATCCATGACAATTGGATACAGGCCACAACCCCAAGGAAACTCCCATTCCAACTGATTGGCTGCTCACATCAGATCATAAAATGGAAGATTATTACCTAATGTCTGCCAAACCACTGAGAAGTATGGCCTAGCCAAGTTGATGTGTAACATTAATCATCCCATGCCCCAAGTACCTGCCGGTCATAGAAAAAAAAAAAAATTTTTTTTTTTTTTTATAGGGAAGGGGTTATTTCCATTGAATGATCCCAACAAATAGGACACGCACACACACACACACACGGTGCAGAGACCCCCGCACACTGGGAGTGGGCTATGTGAAAAACCAAAGAACAGAAGCGTGAGTGATTGTGGTGATGGCCAAATGGCTCCTGGGGCAGGTGAGTTTTAAGCCAGGTGTTGGAGAACGGATACAGGAGGAGTGAGGCAGGAAAGCCACGGGGGGAGGTAGAAGCGGTGGGAATAGAGGAAGCAGGAGTCAGACCCTGAGCTGGGCAAGGGTCAGAGGTGCTCAAAGGGAGGGGCTGAAGCCTGCCACCTAGACAGCGCCATTGGCTCAGTCAGGGTAGCGGCCAGGGGGATGGTGAGGACGTGGGCCGCTGAGGGTGAGCCTGGCGAGCTGAGGCCCCAGGTGTGGAGAGCCAATACCCAGGGCAGTGCCCAGCTCCTGAGAAGAGGCCACTGGCCTGGGGAAGCTCAGATGCAATTCTTGTGCCCTAGAGGGCCCGGGGCTGGAGAGGTATGACTAGAATGAATCCTCGTTGGGCCCTTGCTGATGTGACCTTGGCAAGTGACTTGACTCCCGGTGCCTCAGTTTCCTTAACTGTGAAATAGGATCAGGATAGTACTGCTTCCTGAAGCTGACACAAAGCAACTGCTCTTTGTGAAACCTGGCTCTTGTTATTTAGGTACAAGGGCTGGGCCCATTAAAGGGTGTCCCTTTTGCTCCATCCATGAATTTGCATTGTTTGAAGGTGTTGGATGAGGCCAAAGGTGCTTGGGTCACACAGGAAAGCAGGCGTGGAGCAGGTAACTGTCAACCACCCTGGGACCACACAGGACAGCAGCTCTCTGCTCCCTAACGGATGGCGATGCCCCCTCCCCAGAGTCCTTCGTGCACAACTGTACTCAGCGCACCTGGGTCCTTGACATCACCATAACCACAGCCACCACCTACCATCCCCACCTGTTATGATGTGGAGGAGCACCAACGCGGCACACTCCCAACACGCACACATGCACACACACACTCCCAACACGCACACCTGCACATACTCCCCACACGCGCACGCACGTACACACACACTCCAAACCTGCACTCACAAGTACACACACTTTCAACACACACTACCCGTATGCACACACGTACACACACTTCCGACGCGCACGCACGTACACGCCTATCCCCATCTCACATACCCACGTACACTGGGTCAGAGGGCAAAACGAGTGTGTGTGTGTTTATGGTGCAGCCGGAAGCCAGGATGGTGGTCACCCCGTTAGGCGAGGGATTGGCCTGGGAGGGAGGAGGGGTGCTTCCGGGGCGGTGGTGACGTTGTCAAAATCCAACCACAGTCCCTCTTCAGTGTGTTTACTGGGCTTTAACAAGTAAATCGGGCGTGAGAACGCGAAACGGCCTGCTGGAATTCTTGGGAGGCGCCCGGGCGCTCCTTTTACGAAAGAAAAGCCGGGCTCCGACCCCCGGGCGAGGCTATAGTGCGCCGCCGAATTCCTCGGCTCCGCCCCCGGAGCCTCCGCCCCGCTCCCGAACGCCGGCCCATCTCGGACCCGCCCCCGGAGCCCCTCCCAAGGCCCCACGCCCCTAAACTCCTCAGCCGGGTCCCCGCGCCCCTCGGGAGACCCTTTGCGTCTCCCGGGTAACGCCCCCAACCCGTCTTGGTCCAGCCCCGTCTCCCGGGCAACACCTCCTGTGCCCCTCTCGGCCACGCCCCGTCCCCGTGGGGGCGGGATAGGAAGTGCATATGCGCGCAGGAGCTGCTTCCGGCACGGCCAGAGGTCGGCGCCATAGTGAACGGCGGCGGGGCGGAGCCAACCTCGGAAGACGGCTGGGGAAGAGCCAATCCCGAGGGGCGGTGGGCGGTGGTGGGCGCGGAGACTGGGACGGGGAGGGCGGAGAGCAACCAATTGGGGCAGCCCGAGGGGCGAAGCGGGGTGGGGCCGGTCCTGCAGCCCGGGGCCGCTGACGGCTGGGTAGGCGGTGGCGGTGGCAGTGGCGACGGCGGCCGTGTCAGGGGCGAGGACTGGCGCAGCGATGCTGCAGCTGCGGGACTCGGTGGACTCAGAGGGCACGAGCCCCACGGCGGTGCTCGCGGCCGGCGAGGAGGTCGGGGCGGGCGGCGGCGGCGCTGGCCGGGCGGGAGCAGGCACGCCTCTGCGCCAGACGCTGTGGCCGCTCAGCGTCCACGATCCCACACGCCGCGCGCGCGTCAAGGAATATTTCGTGTTCCGGGTGAGGCCGGGGCCCCGGGGATGGGAGGGAGGCTAGGGGACCCGGGGGAGGAAGAGTGCCGGGGCTCCGCCTTCGCGGAAGCGTGATCTCTGCCCCTTGCCCTGTGCCCCAGCCCGGGACCATCGAACAGGCGGTGGAGGAGATCCGCATGGTGGTCCGGCCGGTGGAGGACGGCGAGATCCAGGGGGTGTGGCTGCTGACCGAGTAAGCTTGGCCGCCCGCCCGCCTGGTGGGGGGACCCGGGGCCTGCCCCAGGGAGCCGATCCCCAGGTCCTGGTGCAGACGCGGGAGGGGCTGCCGCGCCTCCTAAGTGGGACCACGTGCTGGAGGCCAAACTTCCAGAGCGGAAAACAACTCCAGAGAGACCTCTGTCCAGAACTCCCTGCTGAGCGGGGAGAAGAGGAGACTAACTGCCCTAGGCATGAAGGGTGGGCCGCGGGGCTGCAGGCCTAGCACCGACTGAAGAGAGTCGCAGAGTTACTCTCGGGAAGAGGTGACTCATCCTGTTTGCCTACAGGGTTGATCACTGGAACAATGAGAAGGAGCGCCTAGTGCTCATCACAGACCAGTCGCTGCTCATCTGTAAATACGACTTCATCAGTCTCCAGTGCCAGCAGGTGGTCAGAATCACACTGAACGCGGTGGACACCATCTCCTACGGAGAGTTCCAGTTTCCCCCTAAGTCACTAAACAAGTAAGTCTTCCCGGAGAATCCAGTGCCACTGAACTTTTCTGGAGAGTACCTAGTAATATAACTATCCTCCTATTCCCCCTTTTAAAATCAGACCCCAGCGGTTTTCTTGTCTCCATTATATAGCATTGTGTAGAAACATAAAGGGCTGTGTAGCTTCAAAAATCCGTGGAAGTTTCTTAGAGTAGAAGCCCGTGATTTCTGGGCTGCTGAGTACATGCTGAAAGGCATTCTGGCACAAAAGGTAGCTTTTACGGCCTTAGCAAAAGTGATTGACATGAATTAAAGATATATTTATATAGAGCCCTACATGGGAAAAGCCACCTCATGTAGTCTTCAGATGAAGTCCAAAGTCGGCATTTTATCCAGGGTGAGGAAAGGTGTTACATAAAACTATGTCAATTCCTGTTCTGGTTAAATTTTAAAAGAAACAAGTAGGGCACCACTTCACTTATCGACATCTCTGAACACTAGATAAATTTGAAAGGTTAATGACCAACTTTCAAGAGTTGATTATCTTGCTTTAGGAGAATTTTCTGAAATATGAAAAACCTAGATGTGAATATAGTCAACTGAATTAAATATTATTTTACAGCATTTTTTATGTACAGATTTGGATAGGGACAGTTCAGGAAGCTAAGCCAAAAATCTTAACCAGCATTTAAAAACAAAATTTAAAGTTATAAAAATGTTGCTCATCTATAATGCATTTCTGTTACATAACTTTTCATAATCATGTAAAGCTTCAACTTGGCTTAACCCAAAGAATATATTCAGTTTATCAGCCTTAAAAGCACTTAGCATCCTTGAAAGTCACTGTCAGTGGAGACTGTTAAAATAGTAAAGTGAATTCCATACACTGTTACTATGGTCACTATCATTACTGAAGCCCATGTCGTGACCTTGTAACTGACAAGACTGTTTTTAAAGTCCATGGCCTGCTGTGGTGAGTCTGGCTAGCTTCTTCTCATCCATCAGGCGAGAAGGTTTTGGGCTTCGCATCCAGTGGGACAAGCAGAGTCGCCCTTCCTTCATAAACAGATGGAATCCCTGGTCCACCAATGTGCCCTACACCACCTTCATCGAGCACCCAATGGCCGACGCAGATGAGAAGACCACGTCTCTGTGCCAGGTACAAGGACAGATGCTGGATACCAGCCTGTCCACAGAACTTACTACAGTGATGGAGTATTCTGGATCTGCACTGTCCAATACTGTAGCCACTAGCCACGTGTGGCAACTGAGCACTTGAACTGTGACCAGTGGAACTGTGGAAGTAAACTTTTAATTTTACTTAATTTTAATGAAGTTTACAGAACCCCATGTGGCCAGTGGCTACTGGACAATGTAGCTCTATAACTTGGCCCTTTGCCATGGAGAAGGAAGGGCACTGACCCCTCCAGGCCTCTCCTAGACCTTCAGTCTGGGTGCTTACCATGAGCACAGACTTTGTGGGCCAGTGGTTAGAAGCATCTGGTACCAGACGTCTACCACTTGTTGACTGTGACTCATAGTGACCCTACAGGACAGAGAAGAACTGCCCCATAGGGTTTCCACGGAGTGGCTGGTTTTATTTTAGGGGGTAGAATTTACAACATAAATTCGGGGAGGGGCACAATTCAATTCATAACAGACCCCCAAGATGTGGCTGCAAAGGCAGCTCATACCAGTGAGGGTACCTAAGGGCCCGGCAAAGAAATAGGTGAATTTAGAGGATTGAAGGATTTTAGAATGCTAATTTCTCACTATAATGGATGAGTTTTCTCTTGCCTGAAGGTTAAAGCTCAATGTTTTCTTCTTTTTAAAAGTTGGAAAACTTCAAGGCTGTGTTAATCCAAGCCGTCAAAAAAGCCCAGAAAGAGTGTCCTTTGCCAGGAAACGCTGTGCTGATCCTCGAGCGCCCCCTCCTCATCGAGACCTACGTGGGCCTGATGTCCTTCATCAACAACGAGGCCAAACTGGGCTACTCCATGACCAGGGGCAAGATAGGCTTCTAGAGGTCTGCATGGGGAGCGCCTCCCCCAAAGCCAGGGTGATGTCAGGGCTCTGAGAGTCCACTAAGCATGGCTGCAGGCTGGGACCTGAGAGCCATTAGGACAGTAGAGTGAATTATATATGCTAGCTGAGGGTGGACATCTGGTCGTACATAGGAGCTACAGACAAAAACAAAGTGAATCCCACTGCCTCTCTGCTGGCTGGGATTCCATTTCTGTAACTTCAGTTTTCCTTGAGTGCATCCATTTGGCTTCTTGCGGTTCTTCTCAACCCAGCCACTCTTGCATGTTAATGAATGTCACTGTGATTCCATTAGGACACAACGTAACCCTGTCAGCTCTGTATACAGATATATACAGGGAGGTACCCAATGTCATCGATGTCAGTGATAGGGCCTGTAGTTGAAAATGTTTACACTTAGTGTCAAATTTTGTATTTTGAAATTTAATCTTTTTTCTGTTTTTTTTAAGCTAAGTGCAAGAGAAGCCAACAGACTGTTAGTAGTCTGTGCCTTGCCAGTTTTGGAATGGATGGTTGCTCTTTTGTAAATGTTTGACCTGATGCCCCACTTTTTCTAAAATTAATCAAAATGTGTTAATATATCTTTCCCAGGCCCAAAAAGGTTTATAGAAAACTCATTTTAAGACAAGTTATCAATTTTTGACAGCCACCTGCATAGCTCTACATATTCTAGTTTTGCACTGTCCCATTCGTATTCAAAGGGAACTGGCTCTTTTGCTCTTTAAAGTCTGCACTTTACAAAAGGACACCCGCCTCGGTCACTGGTTTGCATGCAGACTCCACCTCTGTCCAGGTCTGGCTCTAAACGTGCTCACATGGTAGGCAACCTCTGGTGGGCTCCACACAGGGCTGCAACACACCTCCTTAGGTTCTCCCTGCACCTTGCACAGCTCGCTTGATAGGAGCACTTGCCGATAAACTTCACATGCTGGTGAAGCAGTGTCTTCTTTCTGGTTTCCCACCCTGCTTCTTCCAGCTGGTAGGCACAGCTGTGGCTGGTGGGCAGCAGCCTGCCCAGAGCAGAAAGCTCACTGGGTCTTATTCTTTGCTTTGGGTCTTTTAGAAAAGAGATTTAGAACTGTGTAGCTATTGTTCCTTTTTTTGAAATTATTATTAAAATAGATACAAGAACAATTACTTCCTTGATGAGTATAAATTAAAGCTTGAGATGTTTTCTGGAGGAGCTTTGTAAACCTGTCAGCTTGCTGTGCACTGATAGCCGTGGACATTCCAAATTCGTAGGATGGTACTAACTGACCCGTTCTCTTTGCAAAGGGACAGGTGATGCCCAGCCTTAAACAAGGATAATGAGCAGATCCCAGTTTGGAATCCCAACGGTGCTCTGGTGGCTTTCACCTCGGCTTCCTGGCGGAAGCACCTGAATTGAGGGGGGTACTTTGGGATGGGGCTGGGCGTTGGTAGTCTGATGAGCTCCTGTGATTGCAGGACAGCTGAGGCAGGGATTTGTGGCACTGATCCTTGAGTCTAGGTGAACACAGACATCTTGCAGAAATGACTCAGTGGTTAGGGACCCACTTTGGCCCCATGCTTGTAGGGACTGGCCAGCAGCTCAGGTCCAGCTCACCCTCCCAGCCAGTCTGAGCACAGCCCTCAAGGTGCTTCAGGCTCTCTTCCTCCCACTTCTCTAAAGCAAACTCCCCACAGGGGGCTACACATGCCCCATGTGGAACCCAGGCTCACGTGTGAGGAGTCGCAAACCAAAAGGAGGAGAAGGAGCAAACGCAGGGGGCCTGTCTGGGGGAAAGGGGAGGTGCAGACTGGCTACTTGGGGCTCAGTTACTCTAGGGGGGTCATTTTCCCTAAAACCATGAACCAGAAACAAAACTAGAAAACATTCCTGAGACCTAAACTTCAAGAAAACAAGCGTCCACGATCTTATCAGCTAGAAATATTTATTTTAAGTAATAAAAATTAGTTTTATACCATACATATTTACAAAAATGCCTCACTAGAGAAAAATAAAATCAAATAATTTAACGTGGACTGTCATAGAGCAGCCCGGAGATGCTCCGCTCCTTCCCCTGGTGGGTGGTGCTGAGCGCTGCTCTGGGCCAGCCCAGCACGGCTGCCCAGGCCCTCAGGCTGTGCCAGCCCCTTCCTCAGTTTCCAGGAAACACAGGCAAAAGTGGTCCTTGCTGAGGAGGGCCAGGGAGTCCCCACTCAGATGCCAGCACAGGGAGAGCACGTGGAAATCACCTGCAGAGACACAGGGTCAAGCAGGGCCACCAAGGTCCCCAAGCAGCCCTTGTCTGGGGGTAGGCAGATGGGCCTGCAGGGACCTACTACCCAGGCAGTGGGGCCTGGTGAGCCCAAAGCTGCCTCGACCTGGGGCCAGGCTTCTCTCTCCTACCGCAATCCTCCTCAAAACACCTACAAAGCTCAGGTGAGGAGCCACTCTGAATCAGGTGGGCACACTGGGGGCAGGCCTGGAGTTTTACCAAAGATGCTGAATGAACTTCAGTTGACACTCAAAGGCAGTAACGCGTTTACACGGTTTCACCTGTGTCTGATGGCAATTTGTACTGCGTTCTACCGCAGCACACATGCCAGCTGGGGCAGACTCACCTTCCACAGGCACCTGCACTGACACACAGCCCACCGGCGACCACAGGTAGACGCGGCTGCCTCCTGTGCAGATGGCCAGGCGGGCCTGCTGCGGGTCCCACTGGAAGGTACGCACTGGGGCCAGCTGCTCCAGCACCACAAACAGCCTGAGCTTCTGGACGTCCCAGATCCATACGGCATTTGGGATATTGTCTGACAAAGCAGTAGTGACAGGGCCTGGTGTCTACCGCTGTTGTCCCCAGCTGAACCCCACCCCTGCTCTCCTGATATCTGCCCCTTAGATGGGAGCTAAGGGAGCAAGCTGTGTCAGTGTGTGAATTCTGCTCTAGCTCCTGTCACCGTGGGTCATGTTTTAGGCCATCACTCCTGTCCTTCACAGGGGTCAGCATTCATTCTCTGTGAAGTGCCAGGCTTTAGGCTCTGTGGGCCACATGTATGCTTTTCTTTGTTTTTTTACAACCCTTTGAAAATGTAAAAACCATCCTCAGCTTGTACCGAGAATGCCCTGGACCCCTGCTCTGTACTTAATAGAAAGAAGCAAGCAGAGCAGAAGGCCTGTAAGCAAAACTGCTGACCAGCTGTTGCTTAGACAAAGATAAAGCCCAACTCCTTAGAGAAGAGCTACTCCAGCAGAACGTGTGTGTCCCAGCAGGAGACAAGGCCAGAAGTGATGTGTGGGAAGCCATGTTATGGCATTTCCTTTTTGAATCGTGTGCACATGGTACCATGGGTACCAGTGAACAGACCCGGCACACACACACTTCACCCACAGCCCCGCACACTGACCGTTCCTTGTTGCCAGGAAGTAGTTGTCAGGGCTGAAGGCCAGCATGCCAATGCCAATCCTGGGGTTCGCCCTGTCGGTGACAGGTTTCAGGGTCTGCAGAGAGACTGGCAGGGAGGCGATCTCGTCTGGAAGAGTGCAGGAAGAATCACACCGCAATCACCATACTGAGACCAAAACCTGAGCCCCAATGCGGGGACAAGCCCAGCCCACAGGCAGTCTGCTAACCAGGAGAAAGCTCCAGACCCTCATCTGCTGAGTCCACAGGGAAAGAAAACATGCCCTGAACAAAACACGGAGGCGACTCTTTAGCCAAATGAGGAGCCTGGTGTGGTAAGAAGCCTGACCACCCCTCCCCATAAGGGCTGTCCCTGAGCTGCTTGAGAATCTGCAGGTAATCCCCTCCTCCTGCAGCAGTGCCCCTGCTGCCTGGTGAGCCAGGAAGAGGTGCCCACAGCGCCCAGAACCACCTGGTTCTGACTGCATTCAGGTGCACAGCCCAGGTAGCTCTGACGCTCAGCACCTCCCCTCTCCTCCAACGTCTTAGTTTACAATCTGCTGCAACCTTCCCTTTACTCTTCTGATTTAGACTTTCCCAACATAGAAAAAGCCGTGTAAGATCAGAAGTGGAGGCTCTGACAAGTTATAAAGCTGGTCCAGGTGAGGCTTGCTGCGGTGCTCCAGAGCCTCTCTCCAGCCCACGGATATTTCCAGAGCCTTGGGAAGGAGCAGCTGCTGTTCTAGGTGTTCCCTTTACCTAAGAACCCATTCGGTCGCCCACTGTCTCTGTGGGGCAGGTCTCCCATTGTGCCCATTTTACAGATGCATCTTGCCTAAGGCCACACAGCCAGAATCCAAAGCACCCAGCAGTCTAGTCTGATCCTTTACCCTTGAGAGCCTCCTGACCCCCTTTCTGGCTCACCCCAAGAAATCCTGTTATTTATTTAAGAATAGTGCCCTCTGAGTATAAGCTAGCAAATTTGGATTTCCAGAGCTTACATTCAGTCAACAAAAACAGTGCACAGGTGGTCAATCAAGTACTGCAAACACTGCACAATCTGAAGATTAACAGGTTGAGAGATGCTGGCTAGAGGTGACCAGGAAAAGAATACCGTGTGTGCATATGTGTGTTTCTAAATAAACACTACCTGAAGTTTACTTGAACAAGGACTCGTTTTCATGCAAAAAACCCCTCTGTTCCTTACATTTTGTCTCCGTGGTGGAGAAAGGCCTGGCCGCTGCTCTTGGGGGTGGGAAGGGAAGGGCCCCCAGCCCCAGCTTCGGACTCTTCTCTGCCTCCTTATAGACAACCTGAAAGAGAAAGCACAGCCACGTTCAGCACCAGGCTTATGACAGTGCACGTGGAAGCACCTGGTAAACAGCCACACAGCACAAATGTGAAAAGAGTAAGACGCTGACCCCCACCCCCAGTGTTAGGCCCGGTCATAAGGGAGCTGTGCCGTGTCCCTTCAGACATACGGGGATTACACATTCACTTATATTTTTCCTAACCCCCACACGTCTGTCAGTTTTTCATACCGTGGAGGCTTATGTATTGCTGTGATGCTGGAAGCTATGCCACCGGTATTCAAATACCAGCAGGGTCACCCACAGCAGACGGGTTTCAGCTGAGCTTCCAGACTAAGACAGACGAGGGAGAAAGGCTTGGCAGTCTACTTCTGAAAAGAGTTAGCCAGTGGAAACCTTACAAATTGCAGCAGAACATTGTTTGATATAGTGCTGGAAGATGAACCCCTCAGAAAATACAACTGGGGAAGAGCTGCCTCCTCAAAGTATAAAACCAAAAAAAACTCATTGCCGTCGAGTTGATTCCAACTCATAGCAACCCTACAGGACAGGGTAAAACTGTCCCCATAGAGTTTCCAAGGAGCGCCTGGTGGATTTGAACTGCTGACCTTCGGGTTAGTAGCCGTAGCACTTAACCACTACGCCACCAGGGTTTCCCCTCAAAGTAACCGTCGACCTTAATGGTGTGGAAGGAGTCGAGCTTTCACAACCTTCATTTGCTGATGTGGCACGACTCAAAATGAAAAGAGCTGTAAACATCCCGTAATAATTGAAATATGGAACGTACGAAGTATGAATCTAGGAAAATCAGAAATCGTCAAAGATGAAATGGAAGGCATAAACATGGATATCCTAGGCATTAGTGAGCTGAAATAGACTAGTACTGGCCATTTTGAATCAGACTCTCATATAAGGTCTACTATCCTGGGAATGACAAATTGAAAAAGAATGGCGTTGGGTTCATTGCCAAAAAGAAAATTTCAAGATCTATTCTGAAATGGAAATCCTAGTGCCACAGTAGTTAGGAGCTATGGCTGCTAACCAAAAGGTCAGCAGTTCAAAGCCACCAGGCACTCCTTGGAAACCCTATGGAGCAGTTCTGCTCTGTCCTGTAGGGTCACTATGAGCTGGAATCAACTCGACGGCACCAGGTATTCTGAAATACAACGTTGTCTGTGATAGGATAATATCCATATGCCTACAAGGAAGACCAGTTAATACGACTATTATTCAGATTGACACATCAACCACTAAGGCCAAAGATGAAGAAACTGAAGATTCTTACCAACTTCTGCATTCTGAAATTGATCAAATATGCAATCAGGGTGCATCGATAATTACTGGTGACTCGAATGCGAAAGATGGAAACAAAGAAGAAGGACTGGTAGTTGGAAAATACGGCCTTGATGACAGAAATGGTGCCGGAGATGGCATGACAGAGTTTTGCAAGACCAACGACTTCTTTATTGCAAATACCTTTTTTCACCAACATAAACAGCAACTACACATGTGGACCTCACCGAATGAAATACACAAGAATCAAATCAACTACACCTGTGGGAAGAGATGATGGAAAAGCTCAATATCATCAGTCAGAACAAGTCTAGGGGCTGACTGTGGAACAGACCAATTACTCATATCCAAGTTCAACTTGAAACTAAAGAAAATCATAACAAGTCCACGAGAGCCAAAAATATGACCTTAAGCATATCCCACCTGAATCTAGAAACCATCTCAAGAACAGATTTGACATGTTGAACACTAATGACCGAAGACCACACGAATTGTGGAATGACATCAAAGACATCGGACCTGAAGAAAGCAAGAGGTCTTAAAAAGACAGGAAAGAAAGAAAAGACCAAAATGTCAGAAAACTCTGAAACTTGCTCTGGAACACGTCAAGTAGCTAAGCAAAAGGAAGAAATGATGAAGTAAAGGAGCTGAACAGATTTCGAAGGGTGGCTCAAGAAGACAAAGTATTATAATGACATGTATAAAAACCTGGAGGTAGAAAACCAAAAGGGAAAAACACACTCGGCATTTCTCAAGCTGAAAGAATTGAAGAAAAAATTCAAGCCTTGAGTTTCAATAGTAAGGATTCTACAGAGAAAATATTAAACAACACAGAAAGCATTAAAAGAAGATGGATGGAATACACAGAGTCACTGTACCAAAATGAATTGGTCGACGTTCATTCAGCCATTTCAGAAGGTCGCATATGGTCAGGAACTGATGGTACTGAAGGAAGAAGTCCAAGCTGCACTGAAGGCACTAGCGAAAAACAAGGCTCCAGGAATTGACCGAATACCAATTGAGATGTCTCCACACATGGATGTAACACTGGAAATGCTCACTTGTCTATGTCAAGAAATTTGGAAGACAGCTACCTAGCCAACCAACTGGAAGAGATCCATATTTATCCCTATTTCCTAGAAACGTGATCCAATCGAATGCGGAAATTATAGAACAGTATCATTAATGTCACACACAAGTAAAATCTTGCTGACGGTCATTCAAAAGCAGCTGCAACAGGATATTGACAGGGAACAGCCAGAAATTCAAGCTGGATTCGGAAGAGGACATGCAACCAGGGATATTATTGCTGACGTCAGATGGATCCCGGCTGAAAGCAGAGAATACCAGAAAGATGTTTACCTGTGTTTTACTGACCATGCAAAGGCATTCACTTGTGTGGATCATAACAAATTATGGATAATATTGTGAAAAACAGCCATTCTAGAACACTTAATTGTGCTCATGAGGAACTTGTACATGGTCAAGAGGCAGTCATTTGTACAGAACAAGAGGATACTGCGTGGTTTAAAGTCAGGAAAGGTGTGCATCAGGGTTGTATCCTTTCACCATATCTATTCAATTTATATGCTGAAGAAATAATCCAAGAAGCTAGACTATAGGAAGAAGAACGGGACATCAGGACTGGAGGAAGATTCGTTAGCAACCTGCGATATGCAGATGACATAACCTTGCTTGCTGAAAAGTGAAGAGGACTTGAAGCACTTACTGATGAAGATCAAAGACCACAGCCTTCAGTATGGATTACACCTCAACATGAAGAACACAAAGAGCCTCACAACTGGACCAATAAGCAATATGATAAATGGAGAAAAGACTGAAGTTGTCAAGGATTTCGTTTTACCTGGATCCACAATCAACACCCATGGAAGCAGCAGACAAGAAATCAAAAGATGCATTGCACTGGGCAAATCTGCTGCAAAAAACCTCTTTAAAACACTGAAAAGCAAAGATGTCACCTTGAAGACTAAGGTGCGCCCGACCCAAACCATGGTGTTTTCAATCGCCTCAAATGCACGTGAAAGCTGGACAGTGAATAAGGAAGACCGAAGAACTGACATTTTTGAATTATGGTGTTGGCAAAGAATACTAAATATACCATGGACTGCCAAAAGAACAAACAATTCTGTCTTGGAAGAAGTACAACCAGAATGCTCCCTGGTAGCAAGGATGGTAAGACTACGTCTCATGTACTTTGGACATGTTATCAGGATGGATCAGTCCCTGGAGAGGACATCATGCTTGGTAAAGTAGAGGGCCAACTAAAAAGAGGAAGACCCTCAATGGGATGGACTGATGCACTGGCTGCAACAATGCGCTCAATCATAACGACTGTGAGGATGGTGCAGGATCGGGCAGTGTTTTATTCTGTTGTACATGGGATCACTTTCAGTCAGAAGAGACTAGAAGGCACATAACGCCACCACCACCACCATTTAATTTAGGGGCGGTTAAGAACTTGGGTGCTAACCAAACAAAGCCTGCAATTCGAATCTACCAGCCGCTCCTCGGACACCCTATGGGGCAGTTCTACTCTGTCCAACAGGGTTGCTATAAGTCAGAATTGACTCGATGGCAACAAATTTGTTTTTTTTGGTAGTATAACACATAAGGAGTTGTTTTACACATTGGGAAACAATGTTCAAAAAAATCAGGTCCAGAAGACCCTGTCTAAAATAAGTTAAAGCTTATTCACTCTGATCATCACACAAAACCATGATCCCTGGCCAGTTTCCCCAGAAAGGTGCAGACACTGGGTGAGATGACCCCTCCAGCAGGAGGACTACATGGTGGGGGCGCAGCACACACAGTGCATTTCTGCCTGGATGAGGGATCTGAGGAACCGAGCGCGAAGACAGATGCGGGAGTGCGAGGAAGAGTGGGTAGCATCTATTGTCCTGCTGGGCACCGCACTCTGGGCTCACAGCCAGAAAGGAGCAGAGGGACAGACCCCATAGAGGGCAAGAACTGGATAGACCCAAGAATGAGGTATTGTGGGGAGTCAGGAGGGGAGGGATAAAGGAAAAGCTAGGAATAAAGACACCGCTCCCTTTGGGGACCATGGAGAAGCAAAATGGAAGACCAAGAGTAGAGCATGAGATTTGAAATGTAACATTAACAAGCATTTATGATGATTCAAGTCTCTGGTTAAATAATATTTCAATATATAATGTAAAAGAAAGAGCAGTTTTCTATTCCCACCACTCAACCAGAAACACAAAACGCCACACTTACGATCTTGGGATTACTAACGGTTGCAGGATGCCCAAACTCCGTTATCATCTTCCAAGTCACATGATTTAGAATGCGCACCTGGTTAAAGACCACCATGAGGCAAGGATTAGCACCACGGTGGCCCCTCATGCCCCCGCCCATGCAGCCAGCCCTAAAGAGCAGGTTTGAACCGTGAGCACTGCTGGGTCTCACCTTTCCATCATAGCTTCCGATGGCCAGGAACTGGCTGCTGGGACTCCAGGTCACAGACTTGACTCCCAGGGACCACTCATACGCAGAGTAGGTCGACAGTAACCGGCCATCCAAGGAGTACAGCAGGATCTTATACTGGACGAGATATTTCAGTCGTTATTTAAACATCACAGGCATGCTGGAGACAGCCAATACAGAGCGGGACCGCCTGGGCAGCAGGTAGTCAGTGGAAGACCATGTAGTCAAGACTGTCCTGGTGCACGGGGGTGGCAACACTGCGGTCTCAGCACTGCCCTCCAGTTAATAAAGCAAAACCAGCACAGCAAAGTGTGAGCACTATGACCAGGGGGCAACTGGGTGTAAAGTTAATGACTTGCTGATAAAAATTCTTCAGCTCAACCTCTGAAGTATAATAAGGTTAACCAAATTGCAGCATTCAAAAAGCATTAGATAAATACACCATAGGTAAAAGTTCTTAAAAGAGGAAAGAGCTCCCAGGGTCATATTTATACCTCCAGGCAGGTGTCCCACACAGCCAGCACACAGCCATTGGGTGCCCACTCGATCCCGACAAGGTCCTGGGTGTCGGTCTCAAAGTGCTTCCAAAAGAAGAGGGAAAGACATATTAAACTCTGGAAATATTTTGTTAGACAGACCATCGCACCTATTTTATAACTGAGATTTTCAACACATTTGGAATCTCATTGTTTTATACAGAAATGGGCACTAATGTCTACAACTGTGCCTCTTCTACACTGAAGACACTCCGCATGGGCACCACTCAGCTGGCATTCGGCAGCCCCGCCGACCCCATGAGATGGCTTCTGTTTGGGTTCTGCCATGCTTGAGCTGTTCCCCTGCCCAGACACCGTCTTCACCCTCTCTTCCCAGGCTGAGTCTTACTCCTTTAAGTAAGACAAGATCCCTTCCAGGAACACTTCTGAGGACACTGGGTGATGAGGGACCCTCCTCTATACTAACGGCATTCCATACATATCTCCACGTGAACACCTGATCACCCTGAAACCACC
Source organism: Loxodonta africana (assembly GCF_030014295.1). NCBI lineage: Eukaryota > Metazoa > Chordata > Mammalia > Proboscidea > Elephantidae > Loxodonta > Loxodonta africana. The sequence continues at coordinate 37,453,195 of NC_087344.1, forward strand.
TGTCCCACCTTCAGACTACAAGCAACTTGAGGGCCGGGCTAAGTACCCTCAGCACCTGGAATTGTGTCCAGCACAGAGTAGACACTTAGTCAAGGTCAAGTTCAGTTTTACTCCTCCTCCTAAAAGGGCATACATATATAAAAATGCCAAATTAAACAAATCAAAAAAGGGAAAATGGCTTGAATCTGATGGCATCTATAGCACCCAGCATGCCCCATCTTCACCAAGTCTTGGGAACACTTGGCTAGCAGGTGTATTACCTGAAGTTACACACAGCACCCTTGCCCTGCGGAAATAGGGAATCACACTGTCCCACATGACACCAAAGGTCCCCTGGAATCTTAAGAGATACACATTTCACCCACTTCCTCCCCAGTCACAGGCCCACATTATCCCAGCTGGCAGAGGACAAGTCTTACCCTCAGGAGCTGCCAGTCACTGCAAACGAAAATGCTGATGTAGTCCCTGCAGTCCCGCCTCTCTGCCAGCGCCATGTAGCGGCCATCCCTGGTGAAGGTGATTCCTACCAGACAGATTAAGTTGTGCTGACATCAAGAAGTAGCTGATCACAGGAGCCATGTTCACAGAAGAACAAGGAGAAGCAAACAGAGGCCAGAAGAAGCACAAACGCAGAACACTGCAATTCTTTAGAAAAGTATATTCCGTTTACACAGGAGAGACAATTAAGGTGCCAGTGGTCTCGCTTTCACCAGATGGTGAAGACACAGATGCTCCCGTTCATTTCACATGCATACGCAGAGCAGCAATTTGCAAGGAATCTTTGAATAATGTAATACCGCCTAATCTCATCTCCGATGAGGCATAAAATGTCACGGAAAAATACAGCGCCTTATGAATCACCACATTTTCAGGAAATAAACTGCAGGAAATCCTGAGGTATTTTCAGCTAATAAAAAGCCAGCTGGTTATGACATTTCTTATTTTTTACTTCGGAATTGAACTATTTGCAAGAAATACTTTTAAGACAAGCAGCTGGAAGGAAAACTCGTTAAAAAGGTGAATCTCTATTTTCCGGGTCTGTATTGGCTTAAAGAGCCTTTGCCAAACTGCACACGGCAGGAGCGAGAGGAGCCCCGTCAGTGACGGAACCAGTGCTTCACCCGAGAAACGCATATGCGGCCTGGAGGCACAGCGGCGTTCACACTGTAAGAATTAAACCCTACAACTGCCTTTCATTCAGATGCTATTTCCACATTTCTGATGGCAACAGAGAAAAATGGAAACGTTATTCAAATTATGTAACACATTCACTCTGATTATTAACCAAAAGAGACGTATTACTGTAACTTCATGATTTCAGAGTGGGAGATCCATTTAGCTCTAAATCACCCAATTACACCCCACCACTGGCATGCTCAAAGACTACAGTCTTCAGTATGGATTACACCTAAACATAAAAACAAAAATCCTCACAACTGAACCAATAAGTAACATCATGATAAATGGAGAAAAGATTGAGGTTGTCAAGGGTCCCATTTTACTTGGATCTGCAGTCAACACCCATGGAAGCAGCAGTCAAGAAATCTAATGACATTATTGCATTGGGCAAATCTGCTGCAAAAGACCTCTTTAAAGTGTTAGAAAGCAAAGACGTCATTTTGGGGACTAAGGTGCGCCAGACCTAAGCCATGGTCTTTTTAATCTCCTCATACCTACACAAAAGCTGGACAATGAATAAGGATGACCAAAGAAGAAGTAATGCCTTCGAATCATAGTGCTGGCAGAGAGTATGGAATATACCATGGACTGCCAGAAGAATAAGCAAGTCTCTCTTGGAAGGAGTACAGCCAGAATGCTCCCTAGAAGCACGGATGGCAAGACTTTGTCTCACATACTTTGGACATGTTATCAGAAGGGACCAGTCCCTGGAGAAGGACATCACGTTTGGTAAAGCAGAGGGTCAGTGAAAAAGGGGAAGACCCTCAACGAGATGGACTGACATGGTGGCTGCAAAGATGGCTCATGCATAGCAACGATTATGAGGATGGTGCGGGACAGGGCAGTGTTTTGTTCTGTAGTACGTAGCGTCGTTTTGAGTCGGAACCGACTAGACGTCACCTAACAACAACAATGAATAACATGAGTTGACAAACCGTTGAAGCTACTTTTGCATATGTTTCTATTTCAATGATAAAAACGTTACAAAAAACTGAAAAGAAATAGCTTTGGAATAGGACTTATGTACTCACCCTGTTGACAAGCTTTAGGATATTTGATATAAGATACAGATTTTGTACACAAGGACCAGACGGTTATCCGCAGCTGTTGGGGAAAAAAGGGAAAAGAAAAAAAGAGCAACGGTATATATTTAACATTTTCAGAAAGACCATCTCAGACACTCAGTACCCACATAAACAGATTTACTGCTACAGTGAAAAACAGTTCCATGGGTGTCATCTCTCTTAAGTATCCAGACTAACATTTTACTGTTACGAAAGCAAATTGAATGCTCCTTAGGATTTCATTTTCATTTTATAACAATATTATTTGAGTGACACAAAGAGCTAAATATAAATGAATTTTAGGATTTCATCTTCATTTTATAACAATATTATTTGAGTGACACAAAGAGCTAAATATAAATGAATTTTAGTTAGCTATTTCCAAGTAATCAAAGTTTGCATACTATGTTGTTGTTAGGTGCCATCAAGTCGGTTCCAACTCACAGCAACCCCGTGCGCAATAGAATGAACTATCCTAAGCCTGAAAAAAGGTTATGTAGTCAGAGGAGACTCTTTGTCACAAGGTTCTGTGTCCTCCGTGCACGTGGATGAACGTGAACGCCTCTGCAGCTCAGATCTAGACCCCTGCTTCACAAGACAGCTGTGCACAGTGCCTATAGCACCCAGCAAGAAGGCTCAGTGCTCAGATAGGGAGGTCAACTGCCTCACCCCTACGAGTTGGTCTTACCGTGCTGGCTGCTCCTATAGGAAAACCTCTGAAGGGACCGCTGTCAGCTACTTCCCACACAGGTAGTGGAGAGCTGACTAGCACTACTCGAGAAGGCTGCAAGGAGGCAATGTCCTAACACAGATCACCGAGAGCTGGCCACTGCAGAGACTCAAACGGGGCACTTCAGGGAGAAACACGGGATCTTTTGCATTCTCATTTTAAGATATTTATAATATTTGATACACTCAGAACATATGTAACATGTAAATTAGGAGTCCCTGGGTGGCACAAGTGGTTAAGCGCTCGACTACTAGCTGAAAGGTTAGAGGTTCGAGTCCACCCAGAGGTGTCTCAGAAGAATGGCCTGGTGAGCTGCTTCTGAAAAATCAGCCATTGAAAACCCTATGGAGCACAGTTTTACTCTGACACACATGGGGTTACTGTGAGTTGGAACTGACTTGACGGCAAGTGGTTTGGGGTTTTTTCTTTGGTTTTATGTGTAAATTATGAATTTAAAAAATAGCAAGCACTCATAAACACGCTGCCTACAAACGCATTTAATATTGAATTTCTATAAACTTCTAAACTCCCTCCCTAGACCCCTTACAGAGCCATGAAAACAAATAATCTCCCCTGACCAGAATTCCCAAATTCTTATTTCTGAAAATGTCCTCCATCCCCCAGTGCAGCGGTTGCCAAAACAACTCAGCAGACGCACAGAAAGCGCCAGCACACCTCCATGGAGAAGAGGCCCAGCCTGGTCGTTCTAATAAGCACAGCTCAAATGTCAGATGAGATAATGGACATGGGCAAATCTAGGTTTCCATTAGGCACCGTTCCAGGATGAGGAATATGGGCTGGACCCTGCTCTCCATCAGGTAAGTATAGCTTTAACAAACCTGTAGGACTCCTCTGAGGTTAAAACAGTGCTCCATGTTTCTACACCAAGTGTGACTCCTGCAAGCTAGGCCAGTCTTTAGGTTAGGGGTTAAAAGTGAATGAACAAATTTTCTCCCCATCAGCTGTTCTTAGAAAAGAAAGTCTGATGTCTGTGCCTGCCTCTCTGGACACCTCACACATACCAGGAGAGAAGTTCTGTAAACACACCTCCTGAATCAGATAAACAGGCTCCAGATGATGGCTATGGCGCACTGGGCACAGCGTCTGCGCTGACATTAAAGTGAAGCGCGCGCTGGCTCTTCTAAGGCGACAGCACCAACACATCATACGAATCTGGTTGTTTCTATTTGAAGAGGAGAATGTTTAAATTCCTCTAACATACCTCACACATCGGAGGCCCTGGCATAGCAAACTCAAGGAGGTGGTCATGGTGTAAACTAAGCGAAGTGCACAGATTTCCAACCCAACAGATCTGGGATTGAAACCCTAACCCTGATGCTTACTGCCAGCAGGTGCTCGGTCAAGGGAACTGACTTCCGAAGCTCGGAAGTCTGTTTGTAAAACAGAACACTGACCTTTCAAAGCTCTCTTGATGAGCAGATGGGAAAATGAAAGTAGGTGTATATACACGTTTCTCCGTGAGCGGCGTCTACTGCCATGGAATACTAGGGTGCATGGAGCTGAGGGGCAACCATCACTGAGACACGCTCAAAAATGGCAGGAAACACACAGAACACTTTAAATCTGATTTTTACCCTTCATGCCCTACCAAAAGAAAAATGTTAAAAAAAGAAAAAAAAAAAGACAACTCTTTCTAACTTTAAAAAATCCAAGAAAGCAGAGGTAGTTGAACATACACCTCCATCGACTCTATTAACATCAGCTATCAGACCGGAAAAACAAGCGACCACCAGTGGCAGTGAGGTGATCACACGCAGACCCTGCCCTGCCCACTGTCCCTCAAACCAACAGCTCACGAGCTGTGTCAGGGCCACTCCATGGGCTGAGGACTTGCACCGGCATCTCCACCAAAACCCCTAGCTCAAAGGGAGACACAGCACCGAGCAGGGTGCCGTTCACAGGGAGTGACGGGCCGCGCAGCTGGCACTCAACCTAAGATCTTAGTTCACTTTTTAGAAACCCATCTGTCCAAACACTCTCCAAAAGGCTAAGGTCATCCTTCAGGGACTTCGCAATCATGTTCCTCCTGAGCTGCATTATGCTTTCAAGTATCATCGCATTTAAGTACGAGCTGAAATGCTAATTGCAAGAGAACATTCACTTTTGAAACATGATTTATCTTCCCATCTCACTCCTTTTCCATAATATTTTCAAGTTTTCTTGACATAATAAAAAATAAGCACATTTTTATGACTTTACTGATATTGCCCACACTGCTGGCAAACTGGAAAATGCCAGTCCTTAAGCAAAAATACTTAAAACGATCTTTTTCAACCTAGACTGCTTGCGAAATTAACGTTAACAAATACAGCAATTTGTAGCAGCTCACCTAAATTCTCCACCATAATGAGAAATGAAGGTGATATCACTATTTTGTCAGAAGTGAAATACATTTAGAGGTCGAATACACCCATGTGTAAGTATATATACCTTAGTGAACTCCAAAGTCAAGGATACCCTTGCATTAATACAAATAATTGAGTGTTGACTAAAACAAAATTAAAACCTTAGAGATAAATTTTACAAAATATGTACAAGATCTACGCACTGAAAATACCACTAAGAAAAAATTTAAAAGACTTGAATAAACAGAGAAATATCATGTTTGTGGATCCAAAGACTCAATATTTTTTATGTCAATCACCCCCAAACTGGTCTACAGAGTCATTCTGACATTTATATGGAAAGGCCAAGGACCCCAAATGGCCAAATGACTTTGAAAAGGAAGAACAGGGTTGGAAAACTCACACTGGCCGACTTTCCAGAGTTACAAGGAAGCTACCACAGTCACAAGAGCGCGGTGTTGGCACAAGAAGAGACACAGCGGTCAATGAAACAAAACGGAGGGTCCAGAGACAGGCCCACACACTCCCGGACAAACGATTTTCAACAAATGTGCAAAGGTCAATTCTGTGCAGAAAGAAATACATTCAAAATGAATCATATCTCTAAATTTAACAGATGAAACTATAAAACTTCTAGAAGAAAACAAAGAAAAAAATCATTCTGACCTTGGTTTAGGCAAAGATTTCTTATATAGGACATAAAATGCACAAATCATAAAAGAATACAATGGATCCATTAGTTGTTGTTGTTAGGTGCCATCAAGTAAGTTGGTTCCAACTCATAGCAACCCTATGTGCAACAGAACCAAACTCTGCCCGGTCCTGCGCCATCCTCACAATCATTGCTATGCTTGAGCCCACTGTTGCAGCCACTGTGGCAATCCATCTTGTTGAGGGTCTTCTTCTTTTCTGCTGACCCTCTACTTTACCAAGCATGATGGCCTTCTCCAGGGACTGACTAATCCCTCCTGATAAGACATCCAGAGTATGTGAGACGTAGTCTCACCATCCTTGCTTCTAAGGATCCATTAGAGCCAATCAAAACTAAAAAGTTCTGCTTTTCAAAAGAAACTTAAGAAAGTGATAAATGCAAGCCAGTGCCCAGCTACCACTACTGACCATTATGATCAGGGTCACATTAGATGGATGGTGATAGAATGGGAGAAAAATGTGGAACGGAACTCAAATTCTTCAAAAGTCCAGACTTCCCGAACTGGTTACCGTTAGAGTGCTCCCCAAGCCTACCGCCCTGATATATACTCTTTAAACCCTGAACCAAAACTACCCCTGAGGTCACCTTTTAGCTAAATAACAGATGGGCTCATAAAATAAAGATCAACTGTGAGTACTGCACTCCTTTAAAAAAATCTAGTAAAAAAAAAAAAAAAAATCTATATGACACCAAATAGTCACCAAATGGTCAACAATTAAATCAAAGATGAGAAGGGGATAGGGACACTAGAGTACTGGAAATAGAACAACCAGAACAGAAATAATGAGAATGCTGACACATTGTGAAAAGTCAACTGATGTCAATGAATAATTTGTGCAGAAACCGTTGAACAGAAACCTAATTTGCTGTGTAACCTTTCACCGAAAACACGCATTACTAAAAAGAAAAAAAAACTGAGCAAGGATATTCTGTAGTAATACAGGTTTTTAATGCCCTGAAGCTTAGCTATATACAAGAAACACCCACTTGAAAGTACCTAGGTTATTTCAGGAGTGAGAGGTGCAGAGTCACACTTACTAATGAAGCGGGTTCAGGGAACTGCACTTACATGGAACTCAGTTGTATTGAGGATGTGGCGACCATCTGGGCTCCAGCACGAAGCCACCAGGCCTGCCGAGCCCTCGTCTATCTTGCAGTGCCAATCTGGCTGTTCCAAGGACCAGACCTAAATTCACAAAAGGGAAACACAGGATTACAAACTAATCAGGACACCAGAGCAACGTCTCTCCAAGGGACAGCACCTAGCTTTAAAGAACTGAATGAACATCAACTGCATCTAGTCAAAGTACAGAGTATCTTTAGAAATCTTTCATTATGAAGGACTGGGCCTAGATTCTACTACAAAAGCAAGCCATATAGCTTGCTGATTTCATTTTGTTGTTACTGTTGTTGTTTAAACTGCTTACTCACTTTGCTGTCCCTAATACCTCATTTAACTAAACTTCAGGCCCATAACAAAACTCTATACCTTAACACTTCCTAAAAGACATAATGCCCAAGTTGCTAGACAGCTGTCTGCACACACTTCCCATTGCTGAGTTATACTCACTGACAAAGAGTATTCTGGAACTTCCTCATTTAAAAAGTATTTAAACTATAAGAGATCTATTAAATTTTAAAAGAAACTGGCTTTAAACTAAATTCTTTTTTTATTTTTTAAATTGGGAGGGCACAGAGCAAAACCATTCCCTCTCAGTGACATTCTTGGGAGGGCTTCATCATCCCCACCAGGACAGGCAGCACTAACCTGCACAAGCCCTCGTTTGTACATGGCGCACAGGATAAAGAGAGAGTCGGCTGACCACTCTATGTGCTGGATCTGGTCCAGGCATGTGTACAGCTGAAGGATCTGAAGTGTGTTCACATCTCGGACCACTAGACGGTACTGGACACACGAAGCCTAAACATGAAAATAGAACACTTGATGTTCTGTGTTCTAAAGTGAGCTTTCAGGATGTAAAAACTCTCCCATATGCAGTAACTGTCTCCTCCCCAGCTTTCAGACAGGCTTCCTACCTAGCTAATTTTATGTTTATCAGTTATGTAACCCATTCTAAAAATAAGATGAATTAATAAAGATTAAGTAGAAACATACAAACTAGGTTTTAAAATTTTGTGATACCCTACTATAAAAGTATAACATTATTTTCAAGCTCTCTACTTAATTTTCTGGAGTCCCTGGGTGGTGCAAACAGTTTATGCACTCAGCTGCCAACCAAAAGGCTGGATGGAGGTTCAGGTCCATTCAAAGGCTCTTCGCAATCTACTTCCGAAAAATCACTATGGAGCACAGTTCTACTCTGACACACGTGAGGTTGCCGGGAGTCAGAATCAACTTGACGGGAACTGGAACTTAATTTTCTAGTCCTTTCTTAATTACATGTTAAAAACTAAACTCAAGTAGAAAACAGAACTGGGCAAAAGATCTATTGTGAACTAATAACCAACTAAAAACCAACTTGTCTCCTAGTTTTGTCAATTTTAGAAAACTTCCTTGAATTTATTAAGGGTAAGAAAGAGGCCTCGCAGTTGCAATTAAGAACCACAAAAGTGCCTTTTGTGGGGTCTAACTCAGAGCCAAACCAATAGAAGGTCAATATTTCTTCCTGTTCATATTTGTTAATAATGACCACATCTAAGCAAACAGGTATACACAGATGTAGAAATTATTTCCTTAGATATGGGCTAATAACCCAGGCTCTGTGATCTGCATTGGATAGGGCCTGGTGCCCCCTAGCTGTGGGACTCAAGCAGTCCCAGCCTCGCTGCCCCAGGGGCCACTTTGAGAAAGGTAGGTAGGAGCAGTGCCTGCCTCCACGGGGACTTTGTGGGGCTGACACAAGGTGGCGCCAGTGTAGCATGTGGGGCCATGACACGTCGTTAAGACTGTCCCAGAAAGACAAAGGCATCGTAAACCCGTTATTTTGTAAGCTGGTAAGTGGTGTGGCTACTTTCTGTTGTCTTCTCCAATTCTCCTTACCCGTTCTCCCCACAGGGAGAGTAAATAATTTAAACTACTAGCATTCTATCCTAGGAGCCCTAGTTAAGCGCTGGGGTGCTAATGGAAACACTGGCAGTTAGAACCAGGACTTCAAACTGGTTCTGCCCAGTTCCGTCATTGTCATGGAAGCAAAATTAGAAGAGACCCAAGTTTGTAAAATTTGGGTGAAGTGGAACCGTAAACGGAACAGAAAAAATTACAGATGGAAGCCCTGGAATGGGAGACTTGGAAGAGGTGTAGTGAGCCCTTTCAGGAGCCTGATGTGTGGGACCAGATTATTGGCAGGAATATGGAGATTGACACACATTCACAGTGCACCCTGCCATCTTTGAGCTATGGGCCCACTGCTATCTCGGACTCTGCAAGTCAAGGGATTTGATTACTGTGCAACATGCAGGCTGCCCCCAATTCTTAAGAGAGAAATTAACTTTCCAGCGGAGCTTCGACCCATAATCTTTCCTGTTCCGCTTGACCCACATTTAAAAAATTCGGGACCTTCTGAGTTTCCCTTTGTCAGCCATGACTGAAGCAGGCAGAAGTAGTTCAAAACCCTGGTTGAAACACACCCAGTGGCTCCGCAGGATAAAGCCCTTGCAATCTGCTCCCCCAAAGATAGGCATATGCAGACATTAATGTTGACTGCTTCATTTTTGTACCTATCGAGTTCAAACTCGATGAGTAGTTTGTGTTTTATGAGCTTCCATTTTTAAAAGTCACATTAGTTTTCCACAGAAAAAGGAAAGAGGGAGAACAATTGCAGATTGGAATAAATATGTATCACAATACTTATTTTTTCATACTGGAATCCTGAAAACTGTGATCAGTTAAATTAATTCTTTATTAAATGGAATAATTTTACCAACACTTGGGAAATAATATAAAATCTGCTGCAGATGACAAAAACGACAACATGTACTTTATCTTGTATTTAGGCCTGAGCTTTCAAGAACGTGATCCTAGTATCAGATTATTGCCAAGTTTCTCACAATATTTTGCTCAGAGTGTAAAAACAAAAAAGTGTCAAATTTAAGCATGTCAGTTTGTTCACCGTGGTGGCTTGTGTGTTGCTGCGATGCTGGGAGCTATGCCACTGGTATTCAAAAATCAGCAGGGTCACCCATGGTGGACATGTTTCAGCTGAGCTTCCAGACTAAGACAGATTAGAAGAAGGGCCTGGTGATCTACTTCTGAAAAGAATTAGCCAGTGGAAATGTTACGAATAGCAGCAGAACACTGTCTGATACAGTGCCGGAAGATGAGTCCCTCTGGTTGGAAGGCACTCAAAAGACAACTGGGGAAGAGTAGCCTCCTCAATGTAGAGTCAACTTTAATGACATGGATGAAGTCCAGCTTTCGAGACCCTCATTTGCTGATGTGGCACGACTCAAAATGAGAAGAAAACAATAAACAGCTGCAAACATCCATTAATAATTGGAATGTGGAATGTAAGAAGTATGAATCTAGGAAAATTGGAAATTGTCAAAAATGAAAGGGAATGCATAAACATCGATATCCTAGGCATTAGTGAGCTGAAATGGACTGCTATCGGCCATTCTGAATCAGACGGTCATGTAGTCTACTGTGCCAGGAATGACAACCTGAAGCGGGATGTCATCCTGTGCATCATCAACACAAACGTTTCAAGATCTATCCTGAAGTACAACACTGTCTGTGATAGGAAAATACTCATATACCTGTGTCACGGGTTGAATTATGTCCCCTCAAAAAATGTGTGTATCAATTTGGCTGGGCCATGATTCCCAGTTTTTTTGGCTGTCCTCCATTTTGTGATTGTAATTTTATGTTACAGAGGATTAGGGTGGAACTGTAACACCCTTACTAAGGTCACATTCCTGATCCAATGTAAAAGGAGTTTCCCTGGGGTGTGGCCTGCACCACCTTTTATCTTACAAGAGATAAAAGGAAAGGGAAGCAAGCAGAGAGTTGGGAACCTCATACCACCAAGAAAGCAGCACCAGGAGCAGAGTGCATCCTCTGGACCCAGGGTCCCCGCACCTGAGAAGCTCCTCAACCAGGGGAAGATTGAGGACAAGGACCTTCTTCCAGAGAAGACAGAGAGAAAGCCTTTCCCTGGAGCCAACTCCCTGAATTTGGACTTTTAGCCTACTTTACTATGAGGAAATAAATTTCTCTTTGTTAAAGCCATCCATTTGTGGTATTTCAATTATAACAGCACTAGATGACCAAGACAGCCTACAAGGAAGACAGGCTAATATTATTACTAATATTATTCAAACTTACTCACCAACCACAAGGCCAAAGATGAAGAAACCGAAGATTTTTACCAACTTCTGCAGTCTGAACTTAATCGAACATGCAATCAGGATACACTGATAATTACTGGAGACTGGAATACTAAAGTTAGAAACAAAGAAGGATCAGTAGCTGAAAAATACGGCCTTGATGACAGAAATGATGCCAGAGATCGCATGATAGAACTTTGCAAGACCAACACATTCTTCATTGCAAATACCTTTATTCAACAACATAAATGGTGACTATACGCATGGACCTCGCCAGATGGAATATACAGGAAACAAATCGACTACATCTGTGGAAATAGACAATGGAAAACCTCAGTATCACCAGTCAGAACAAGGCCAGGGGCCCAAGGCAAAACAGATCATCAGTGCTTATACAAATTCAAGTTGAAGCTGAAGAAAATTCCAAGTCCACGAGAGCCAAAGTACAACCTTGAGTATAACCACGAGTGTATCCCACCTGAATTTAGAGATCATCTCAAGAACAGATCTGACATATCGAACACTAGTGAGCAAAGACCAGACGAGTTGTGGAATGACATCAAGGACATCATACATACAGAAAGGAAGAAGTGATTAAAAAGACAGGAAATACCAAAATGGATATCAAAAGAGACTCTGAAACTAGCTCTAGAACATCCAGTACCTAAAGCAAACAAAGAAATGATGAAGTAAAACAGTTGAAGATTTCAAAGGGTGGCTGGAGAAGATAAAGTACTATAACGACATGTGCAAAGACCTGAAGTTAGAAAACCAAAAGGGGAGAACATGCTAGCATTTCTCAAGCTGAAAGAACTGAAGAAAAAATTCAAGCCACAAGTTTCAATAATGAAGGATTCTATGGGCAAAATACCGAATGATGCAGGAAGCATCAAAAGAAGATAAAAGGAGCAGACAAGGCACTGTACCAAAAAGAACTGGTCGACGGTAAGCCATTTCGAGAGGTAACATATGATCAAGAACCAATGGTATTATTTTGGAGAGTGGCATCTGGGGTCTTAAACGTTAGCAAGCGGCCATCTAAGATGCAACAATTGGTCTCAACCTGCCTAGAGCAAAGGAGAATGAAGAACACCAAAGACACAAGATAAGTATGAGCCCAAAAGTCAGAATGGGCCACATAAATCAGAGACTACATCAGCCTGAGACCAGAAGAACTAGATGGTGTCCAGCTACAACCGATGACTGCTATGACAGGGAGCACAACAGAGAATCCCTGACGGAGCAGGAGAGCAGTGGGATGCAGACCCCAAGTTCTCATAAAAAGACCAGACTTAATGGTCTGAGACCAGAGGGATCCTGGAGGTCATGGTCCCCAGACCTTCTGTTAGCCCAAGACAGGAACCATTCTTGAAGCTACCTCTTCAGACAGGGATTGGACTGGACTACAAGACAGAAAATGATACTAGTGAGGAGGGGCTTCTTGGATCAAGTAGACACATGAAACTATCTGGGCAGCTCCTGTCTGAGGGGAGAGGTGAAGGCCGAGGGAACAGAAGCTGGCTGAATGGACGTGGAAACACAGGGTGGAGAGAAGGAATCTGCTGTCTCATTAGGAGGAGAGCAACTAGGAGTATATAGCAAGGTGTATATAAGGTTTTGTATGAGAGACTGACTTGATGCGTAAACTTCCACTTAAAGCACAATAAAAATTAAAAAAAGAAAAAAGGAACCAATGGTATTAAAGGAAGAAGTCCAAGCTCCACTGAAGACAGTGGCAAAAAACAAGGCTCCAGGAAGTGAAGAAATACCAATTGAGATGTTTCAACAAGCAGATACAGCACTAGAAGTGCTCACACATCTATGACAAGAAATTTGGAAAACAGCTACCTGGCCTACCAACTAGAAATCTATGTTGTGTTAGGTGCCATCAAGTCAGTTCCAACTCACAGCGACCCTAGGTACAACTGAATAAAACACTGTCCAGTCCTGCGCCATCCTCATGATCATTGTTATGCTTGAGCCCGCTGCTGCAGCCACTGTGTCAATCCATCTCCTTGATGGTCTTCTTCCTTTTCGTTGATCCTCTACTTTACCAAGCATGATGTCCTTCTCCAGGGGCTGGTCCCTCCTGATAATATGTTCAAAGTATGTGAGATGTAGTCTCACCATCCTTGCTTCTAAGAAGCATTCTGGTTGCACTTCTTCCAAGACAGATTTGTTTGTTCTTTTGGTGGTCTGTGGTACACTTACTATTCTTCACCAACACTACAATTCGAAGGTGTCAATTCTTCTTTGGTCTCATTCATCCTTCAGTTTCAGCATGCATATGAGGTGATCAGGTCAGGGACACTTTAGTCTTCAAGGTGACATCTTTGCTTTTCAATACTTTAAAGAGGTCTTTTACAGCAGATTTGCCCAATGCAATGCATCTTTTGATATCTTGACTGCTGCTTCCATAAGTGTTGATCGTGGATCCAAGTAAAATGAAATCCTTGTCAACTTCAGTCTTTTCTTCATTTACCAAGATGTTACATATTGGTTTACTTGTGATGCTTTTTGTTTTCTTTATGTTGAGGTATAATTCATACTGAAGGCTGTGGTCTTTGATCTTCATCGTAAGTGCTTCAAGTCCTCTTCACTTTCAGCAAGCCCGGTTGTGTCATCTGTATAATGCAGGTTGTTAAGTCTTCCTCCAAACCTGATGCCCCGTTCTTCTTCATACAGTCCAGCTTCTGAGATTATTTGCATAGGACACAGACTCAATTGGAAACCCTGGTGGCATAGTGGTTAAGAGCTATGTCTGCTAACCAGAGGCTGGCAGTTCAAATCCACCAGATGCTCCTTGGAAACTCTATGGAGCAGTTCTATTCTGACCTGTAGGGTCACTACGAGTCGGAATCGACTCGACGGCAACAGTTTTTTTTTTTTTTTAACAAGCTCAATAAGTATGGTGAAAGGATACAACCCTGACACATACCTTTCCTGACTTTAATCCACCCAGCATCCCCTTGTTCTGCTCGAACAACTGCCTCTTGATCTATGTATAGGTTCCTCACAAGCACAGTCAAGTGTGCTGCAATTCCCATTCTTCCCAATGTTATCCATAATTTGCTATGATCCACATAGTCAAATGCCTTTGCATAGACAATAAAACACAGGTAAACATCTTTCTGGTATTCTCTGCTTTTAGCCAGGATCCATCTGACATCAGCGATGATGTCAGTAAAATTTTGCTGAAGATCATTCAAAAGCAGTTGCAGCAGTACATCAACAGGGAACTGCCAGAAATTCAAGTCAGATTCAGAAGAGGACGTGGAATGAGGAATATCATTGCTGATGTCAGATGGATCCTGGCTGAAAGCAGAGAACAACCAGAAAGATGTTTACCCATGTTTTATTAACTATGCAAAGTCATTCGACTGTATGGACCATAACGAATTATGGATCACACTAGAAAGAACAGGAATTCCAGAACACTTAATGGTGCTCATGAGGAACCTACACATAGATCAAGACGCAGTCATTCAAATAGAAGAAGGAGGTACCATGTGGATTAAAGATTTCAGCAAAACCTTGCTTGCTGACATACAAGGGGACTTCAAGCACTTGACTACAGCCTCCAGTATGGATTACACCTCAACATAAAGGAAACAAAAATCCTCACAACTGGACCAATAAGCAACATCATGACAAAGGGAGAAAAAACTGAAGTTGTCAAGGGCTTCATTTACTTGGCTCCTCAATCAATAACCATGGAAGCAGCAGTCGAGAAATCAAACGATGCATCATATTGGGTAAATCTGCTGCAAGAGACCTCTTTAAAGTGTTAAAAAATAAAGCTATCACCTTGAAGACTAAGGTATGCCTTACCCAAGCCATGGTGTTTTCAATCGTCTCATATGTATGCAAAAGCTGGGCAGTGAATAAGGAAGAAAGAAGAATTGATGCCTTTGAATTATGGTGTTGACGAAGATTATTAAATATACCATGGACTGCCAAAAGAATGAACAAATCTGTCTTGGAGGAAGTACAATGTGAATGCTCCTTAGAAGTAAGGATGGCGAGACCTCGTCTCACATACTTTGGACATGTTATCAGGAAGGATCAGTCCCTGGAGAAGGACGTCATGCTTGGTAAAGTAGAGGGTGAGCAAAAAAGAGGAAGACCCTCAACAAGATGGATTGACATGGTGGCTGCAATGACGGGCTCAAGCATAACAACGATTGTGAGGATGGCGCAGGATCAGGCAGTGTTTCATTCTGTTGTGCACAGGGCTGCTACGAGTCAGAACCAACTTGACAGCACCCAACAACAATGCTTTATCTCGTATTTAGGCCAGAGCTTTCAAGAACATGATTCTAGTATCAGATTATTATCCAGTTTTTGATCAGGGTGTAAAAGCGAAAAAAGTGCCAAATTTAAGCACGCAAGCATCACCTGTCACTTTATAATTTATTGGAATTTCCATAAATGGTATTTAAAAAGAAACGAATTTATAGGTGGGCACTTTGAAAAATATATCAAGGTTTCTGTGGTGTCCTTTAAGCCAATTACGTTTTTTATTTTGTAGCTGAATGCCATTTTATATAATTTACAATACCTCTACAATGAAGGTAAATACGCAACTTGAGAGTTACATTCTCAAAGACCTAGACCAGAGCAATAGGAACGTTAATCAAGGCTCAAACGTAGAGTCGTGAACCACTGTCTATTAATAGAGAATGGTGTAAACGAAGCTAAATAAATGGTCTAAAAGGCATTTTTTTTCTTAATGGCTTTTCAATGACAATTACACCCCCTCTCCCATGACCCTGAAGATACACAGCAGTCAAAATGGCACATTTTGCAACGTTAAGTTTCATGTTCAGAAAAGCTTGATGATTTAAGCACCCACAGAATGAACATCTCTGACAACTATTTTCATCTAGGGATAGAAGGCTTTTGTTATTGTCCTTACATGCCATCTAGTGGATTTCTGACTCGCAGCGACCCCGTGTCACAGTGTAGAAGTGCTCCATAAGGTTTCCTAGGATGCAATCTTTTTTTTTTTTTTTAGCCAGGTCTTTCTCCTGCAGAACCACTGTACGTGTTTGAACCAGATCTTCGAACCTGTTCTCCCCAGTTCAGTCATGGCCAACCACGGAAGGGAAACCCAAAAGGACCTGGATTTTTTAAATGTGGGTGAAGCAGAACGGGAAAGGTTATGGGTGAAGCCCTGCTAGAAACTTCAATCTCTCTCTTAGAAAACAAGGGCAACCTAGCATTGCATAGCAACCAAACCTGCATAGCCCTGCAGAGTCCAAGAAACAGCAGATGGCAGGCTGCTGCAAGATGGCAGCGAGGTGCCACTCTGAAGGTGGGTCCAACTCCACAATTCTACCAATCATCCAATCTCACACACCAGTCTCCTGAAAGGGGTCACTTCGCCTCTTCTGAGTCCCATTCCAGGGCCTCGACCTGTAATTTCTTCTGTTCTATCCTAGGGTTCCGCTTCACCTCAATTTTAATAATTTAATAATAATTTAAATAACTCGGGCAGAACTAGTTCAAAGCCCTAGTTCCGACTGCCAATCTATTAGCAGCTCCGCGCTTAAGCAGAGCTTCTAGGATAGAATGGTAATAGTTTAAATTATTGGAAAAGACAACAGAAAGTAGCCGCACCACTTACCAGCTTACAAGCCAACGCAGTTAGTATGCATTTGCCTTTCTCTGACAAACTAGCAACGTGCTACTGCCCTACACGCTACACTGGCCGCCAGCCCCCAGCAAAGTCCCCCCGAGGCAGGCACCGCTTCTCCCCGCCTTTCACGAAGCAGGTGGGGGGCGCCGGGCTCGATCCGCATTCAGAGCCCAGAGTCTACCTCCACCCCGGCCAACGGCGCCGCCCCAGCAAGTCACAACAGTCGAGAGTGGCGCCCGCCATCGCGCCCCACCTCCCCCCCACCCCTTAGCGCCCATTTTGGCGTTGCCCTGGACGGACCTCCCGGGCAAGGGGCCCTGGCTCTCACCAGGTACTTTCCGTCCGGGGAGAACTTGCTGAGCAGGCCGGACAGCTTAAAGACCTCGGAAAAGTTCATGGCAGCCGCCGCCCCGAGGGCCCAAGGGCCGGGGTCCCGCCTCAGCAGCCCCCGGCGACGAGGCCGCCTCTGCTGGAGAGAGGCCGGCGGACCGAGGCCGTGCCCAGGCTGGACCCACACCCGCAAGCCAGGAAGCCCGCCGGCCCGCCCAGGTCCGGGTCTGACTCTCAGGGTCAGCCTCCGCCAGGCCGCCCACCGTAGCCGCTGCAGTTCCCAACCGCGGCCCGCCGGACTCCACAGCCGGAAACCCGGGGAAGGCGGGAAGCGAGCACAGCCTATCAGGGCCCCGGATGTCCGCACGGCATTGTGGGACTTATAGTTCACTGCAGCTCCGCGCGCTGCGCCTTAAAGGAGCCAGTCCACACTTCTCCCCGCCCGGAATTTCCGAGCCCTACCATCGACTCGACGGCAATCGACTCGACAGCAATGGGTTGATTGGTTTGGGTTTACCCCAAAGGAGGACACGTTGGTGGCCTAGTGGTTACGTGCTACAGCTGCTAACCAAGAGGTCAGCAGTTCGAATCCACTGGGCACTCCTTGGAAACTGTATGGCGCGGTTCTACTCTGTCCTATAGGGTTGCTGTGAGTCGGCATTGACTGCACGGCAACAGGGTTGGTTTGGTTTGCTTACCCCAAGGGATGGTGGTCTCAGGGCGTCCTCTACAGCTGGGAATGGCAGATAAAATGCAGGACTCCCAGTTAGACTGAATTTCAAGTAAACAAAGAATAATTTTATAGTATAAGTATGTTCCAAAATATTGCATGGGAGAATTACTCATTTATCTGAAATTCATATTTAACTGGCTGTCCTGCATATACATGTGCATATAAGTATACCCAAGCTCCTTGCCATCAAGTGAGTGTTGTGTTTGAACCCGTTGTTGCAGCCACTGCCACAATCCATCCTGTTGAGGGTCTTCCTCCTTTTTTGCTGACCCTCTACTTCACCAAGCATGGTAATATATTTATTACGTTGCAGCAGTTCATTGACAGGGAACTACCAGAAATTCAAGCTGGATTCAGAAGAAGACTAGGAATATCATTGCTGATGTCAGATGGATATTGGCTGAAAGCAGAGAACCAGAAAGATGTTTACCTGTGTTTTATTGACTATGCAGAGGCAGTTGTCTGTGTGGATCATAATAAATTATGGATAACATTGTGAAGAAGGCGAATTCCAGACACTTCATTGTGTTCACAAGGAACTTGTGTACATAGACCAAAAGGCAGTTGTTGGAACAGAACAAAGAGATACTGAATGCTTTAAAATTAGGGAAGGTGTCAGTGATGTATCATTTCATCATATTTATTTAATCTGTATGCTGAGCAAATAATCCAAGAAACTGGACTATATGAGAAGAACACAGCATCAAGATTGGAGGAAAACTCATTAACAACCTGTTCTATGCAGATGATACAACCCTGCTTGCTGAAAACAAAGAAGACTTGAAGCACTTACTGATGAAGACCAAAGACTAAAGCCTTCAGCATGGGTTACACCTCAACATAAAGAAAACAAAAATCCTCAGAACCGGACCAATAAGCAACATCATGATAAACAGAGAAAAGACTGAAGTTGTCAAGGATTTCATTTTTCTTGGGTCTGCAATCAAGGCCCACGGAAGCAGCAGTCAAGAAATCAAAGGAAACATTGCACTGCACAAGTCAGGTGCAAAAGATCTCTTTAAAACGTTAGAAAAAACAAAGATGTCACTTTAAGAACTAATGCGCGCCTGACCCAAGCCACAGTATTTTCAATTGCTTCCTATGCATGTAAAAACTGGAGAATGAATAAGGAAGATGGAAGAATTTATGCATTCGAAATGATGGTGTTGGGGAAGAATATTGAATATACTATGGACTGCCAGAAAAACGAACAATCTATCTTGGAAGAAGTACAGCCAATGCTCCTTAGAAGTGAGGATGGCTAGACTTGTCTCACATACTTTGCACATGTTATCAGGAGAGACCGGTCCCTGGAGAGAGACTTTATGCGTGGTAGAGGGTCAGCGAAAAAGAGGAAGGCCCTGAAGAAGATGGATTGACAGGGTGGCTGCAACGATTTCCAGGATGGCGCTGGACGGGGCAGGGTTTCAGTTCTGTTGTATACATAGGGCAGATATGAGTCGGAACCAACTGGGCGGCACCTAACAACGTTTATTATGTATGTAATATATAATAAATAGGTGCTATTTATTTTTTACTGAATCTAGCCAAAACCGTATCTTCAGGGTCACCCTCATCTCACACTCTGCTCCTATTCGGATCTCGAAGGGAACAAATTCCACCCTGACACCGCAGAGCGCGCCTGCGGATCGCGCGCAGCCCTCTCTCTACGCGGGTGGGAAATGAACACTTGGTCCAGAGCCTGGCTTCACCAGCTTTGCCCTCGCTCCCCGGGGCTGCTTTGTCCTCTGGCCCACTCAGAAACTCCGACCCTCTTTCACCAAGAGGGCACTCCTCGGAGCAGCCATCCTCCCCCACACCCTCACCCACGCGGGAGGTTAGTCTCTGGGCTCCCACGGCGCCTCCGCGGCCCACCAGGTCGCGCGGACCCTAACACCCATCACTCGACCCTGAGTCGGGGAGAACCGAGATCTGGATGTAGTCCACATCAGGCCTAGCCGCAGGCTTGCCCCTCCCCCTTGGACAGCCCGCAACCATCGCCTAACGAACGGATGGGGGGATTAGATGCGTGGGTCTTGTTCGGCGTTGCTGGCCTTTTCTGTCCCCAAACAGATCCAAATCCCGGTGCGCGATTCGTCTTTGTGGCCCACCCCCTGCGCCTAGCAAACTGTAAAGCAGGTACACGATAAAGGTGTGCGGAAGCTGCCCAAATCGGCGTGACAGGCAGGTGAGGTGCGGCGTCCGGAGCGTCGGGAGAACCAGGTCTGCACCAGCCGGGATCGCGCGAGACGTCACGGGAGGTATTGACACAACCTTTCAGGGCGCGGCGGTCACCTCAGGCTGGGGCATAGGCTCGGAGCCCGCTAACAGGGCCCAAAAGTTCCAGAGGGCAGCGCACCGCAGGATTTCCGCCGCCGAGAGCTGATCAGAACTGGTCCTGCGTGTTTGGGTGCCTCCCCAGGCCAGGCTTATCAAGACGGGGGCCTTGGTAGCTCCCACCTGCCCTGGGGCGCTGCCCCGCTAGCTGAGCCGCAAGTGTAGGCGGCCGTAGGGGCTCCCCGGCCTCACGTAACGTGGGTCCGTTCCGAGTGCACGGGGACATGGGGCCGTGGTCACCCGCGCCCAGCCGCACAAACCCAGAGCAGAATCCAGCCTCCCAAGCCTGGAAGCGGTGGCCTGGGGAGGGAGCAAGGTGCGGGAGGCTACTCTCTGGTGGCTCAACCTAGCCCGGGAAGAGCGCGCGGGCTGGGGCTGGGAGAGCCGCGACCGAGAGCCCCCAGGATCCGCAATGCCCGGCAGGGCCAGGGAACGGAGTGACCTCGGCGCGCTGTAGTGGGTGGTGGCAGTCTTTAGCCAACAAGGGCCGCTAGTGCCCCCAGACACAAGCTTCTCCTTTGCCTCCCATCTGGCCCCGGGACCCAGCCTCGCACCCCGGGCCGGGCGGAGCCGCGTGCGTGCCCGGTGCGGACTCCGGCAGAGGTGCCACTATCCTGCGCTGGGGGCGAAGGACGACACTCCTCCCCCCACTTCCCTTCCAGACTCCCTGCGCGCCGCGGGGCCGGGAGCCTGGGGCGGGAGTAAGACCGTCGGGACGGTGCGGGAGGCTCGGGCGTCGGCGCAAGTGGTGGCCAGGAAGGATTATTGGGGCTTCAGGGCGCGGAGCCGGCGTCTATGCCCCACCACGGCACCCGCGCGCGCCCAGGCCAGCCTAAGGGAGGCCCCGACCTAGGTCCAACTTGCGCAGACGACCCCGCTGAGTCTCGGCTGGGCGGTGCGCGCCAGACACGGGCGGGAAGGAGGCGCCCCTGAGGCCGGATCCCGCTCTGCAAAGGCCAGCTGCGAGGGCGGAGCGCGAGGAGACAGCCTCGGCCGGGGACCCGCCGCCGCCCTGTCCCGCCTCCCGCGCGGTCGAGCCCGCGCCGCCTTCCCGCCCGCAGGCTCGAACAGCGCTAAGGCCGTGCCGCCCCGCCCGCGCCCCCTCACCGCGCCGATATAACCCGCGCGCCCGCCATTCTGCCTCCCGTCCGCCAGCGCGTGCCCGCCGCTCGCTCCCGAGCTTCCCGCCCGCCGGCCGGCGTTAAGGCGGGAGCTGAAGCCCGGCCAGCGCCAGGCCACTCGGCGCCAAGGCCCGGGCTCCGACCGCACCAGGTAGGCAGCGCGGGGCCGCGAGCCGGGATACGGGAGTGCTCCACCTGCCCCGCGGGAATGCAGGGTGGCCGCTGGGGCTGAGGCTTCTCAGCCGTGGATGGGGTACCGGGAGACCGGACGCGAGCTGGGGAGTGGATGACACGGGGCCCTCCAGAGTCTGACCGGCCCCAGCTACCGGGAGCCGGGCCCGGGAGCGGGCCTGAGTCGAGCCCGCGAGGTGATAGATGCAGGTCTGCCGTCAGCGCTGGTAGCAGCCCTTAGGGCAGGAGCAGCCCTCCTGTCAGCCTTTTCTGCTCCAGCCTCCGAGGGACGGTTCGGGATGCAATACCCGGCAGAGGCCAAGTCAGGGGGTGCCGGTGGGATTGGAAGTTAGGAACCGAGCGTGTCACCAACAAACTCCTCGCGGCCCGGCGCCCACTCCCTGAGCCCCACGAGGGCTGTGCCAATCTGGAGCCGTGCGCTTCCCCCCCACCCACAGCCCCCCCGGGAAGCCAAGTGGGACCTAGGTCCTCCTCTGGAGGTAGAGAGCGGACAGGGGCTTTGACCTCTAGGCTGGACCCGTGGAGCGATGGAGCCATTTGCTATGGAAGTTGCTACGGTTTCCAAAGGCATCGCCCCCGCGACGCTGGGTTTGGCAGGGGTTGCCCGGCCTGGTCTAGAGTCTGGTCTCCAGAGCCTGTTAATGGAGATGAAGGCCAGGTGGAGGAAGGAGGGGACAGATTTAGCCTCCTGGCCAGCCTGGAGACAGACAGCTCCTGGGTCCCCACTCCTTTCCCTCCTGGTCCTGCTATGACTTTCCTTTTAGCATTTAAACTCCTTGGGAGCTATTCTTACCTTCTTACTCAGCTTGTATTTTTGTCTGGCCATTAAGCAGATATGCACCCACAGTATGCACATGTCAACATAAATAGATTCATGATAGGTAGATCTTCCTCAACCAGCAAGGGTCTTGGGGAAACAGTGCCTAGTTAACTTCTGACCAGGGGTCATTTTGGTTTCTAATGTAGTATGATCTGTTTATTAAATAACTGGGCATTTGAGTTCCTGGACGGCACAAACAGTTTGTGTTCAAATACTAACCTGAAGGTTGGTGGTTCGAACCCACCAAGCAGTGCCACGGAGGAAAAGCCCTGGTGATCTGCTTCCGTTACGATTGCAGCCAAGAAAGCCCCATGGAACAGTCCTACTCTGTTACACATGGAGTTGCCCTGAGCTGGAATCCACTCAATGGAAATAAGTTTAGGTTTTTTGGGGGGGCCACTTGAGAAATGTTTGCACTCGTTAAGGGGTGTTAATACACAATGTTTTAGTTTCTTGTCATCACTGTTGCTGTTTATTTAGCCTTCATAATTAGCTTTGGGGGGAAATGAGTAAACTGAAACAAAATACGTCACCCTTTGATGTTTGAGCAGAATTTGCTCAAGAAGAGCTACCCTCTTTGGATTTAAAAAAAAAGTAAAAAAAGCATTGCATCCAGAACAAAAGGAGAGAGTGTTTGAAATTTTGCAACCTATGAATTTAGTGGTTATGCATGTAATTATAAAAATAAAACAAAAATCTGGCACCAGAAACTGCAGAGCAGATACCCATGAGTCTGCAGTGGGTTGCCAGGGTTGAGCTGAAGGTAAGCCTGGGTGTGGGGACTCACTCATCAGCAGGAGGTTATCTGTGAAATGGCCACAGGATGCTTGACCGTTCTTGTGTCCCAGCTATTGAAGGCTACGGGGGCAGGGTAGGTGTCTCCAAATTCTGGAGGACGGTGCCACGGAGAAGCCAGTCTTGTGGAGTGGTTCATTAGGTAGGTGTGGAAGTCAGAATGCTGGGGTCCAAGTCTCTTCTTCTCCACTTAGAAGCCGTGGACCTTGGACAAGTTACTGGATCATCCTGAACCTCAGTTTACCCATCTGTAAAGTATGGGTAATATAGTCCCTCCCTCTGAGGGTTGGGAAAACAGTACATGAGATGGCACATGTAAAGTGCTTAGAAGTGTGCTTGTACCCACTGAGCTGTCCAAAAAGGGATGGCTGAGGTCCCTGGATTTTGGTCCAGAGGGGACAATCAGAACCTCCCCCTGCAGGGAAGGTGACGTTCCTGGTAGCCAGTAGTCTCCCCAGCGGGGAAATGGATGGTACTGGGGCAGGAAGCAGCTGGTGGCACAGGCAGAGGCTGATGGCATCTGTCAGGGGGGGCCAAGATGCCTGGGCTGAGTGGCTGGACCCAGTGGCCTCTGCTTTGTCTTTATTTATAGACCATGCCCTACCCAGGCCCCAGAATGCATTTCTAACCTGGAGCACATGGGAAGGAGCACAGTCCACATAGCGAAAAAGAAGAGAGACTGAGGACTTAGAGACAGGAGAGACAGACAGAGCCTTCGGAGCCCGCGGAGGTACTGTCCTCAAGGACGGGATTAACCCTGCAATTCCTTTCCCGCCCGAAGTGAAACCACTTTCATTGGTTGATAAAAAGGAAGCTGCATGTTCATCTAGATTGGGGTCAGTTCCTGGTCACCAAGTTCAAGGGGAATTTATCACTTGGTACTTACATAAATGACACTGCATACCTAATGCACCTTGGGTTTACAAAAAGCCCAAAACAGTCTTCAGATGTGCATTTATTCTAATGAGCCACCGTTAAGGGGAGGACGTTCCCAATTTGCCAATTTGAAGTGGGCATTTCTGTGGGAGGGCTAAGTCCACGTTGTATCAATATGTTATTTTCCTACCATCTAGCTTAATAGGGCAAGAAAAAAAAAATGAGATAAGTGAAACTGAGATAAATAACTCCCAGTTCCCTTTTAACTCTAACGTTCTGTTTCTGTTGGTGGTAAAAAGCCTTAGTACTCTGGTCGGTTTTATCACTAGCACGTTGAGGGATGACTTCCCCCATCAAGTACTTCCACGTTCTGCCCCAATTTCTTTAAGATACAAAGCAAGGCTGTAACTAGCCAGATTTGCATGTAACCAAAACACACACTGTCTTCTAAAACTTTGCCCTCTTCAGTAGATCAAACATGACTCCTGCAAAACTCTTTCTCTGTGGGTAGTACAGAGGGAATTTTATCCAGTTTTATGTACACGCTCCCTCGGATCTTTGGGGTGCAATTAAAGACAACTTACACCAAAGCCGACTCCAAGAGGTGTCTGCAAAATTGTTCACAAACTTTCCCTCATCTTTCTGCCTGTCCGTCCATCCATGGCCAGTATGCCTGTGCAGTCTTCAGCCTTTCTTCTCAAAATGCTTCCTTTTTGTGGAGGTCCTGCCCTAAGTCAGAAACCAAAAGAGGAAAAAATACTCTGTTAAACAATCGTTTATGGAATACCTCCTGTAATTATCCAGCAGTGGCTGTGAGCTGGTACTTGGCTAAATACACATATTTTTTGTTTGTTTGTTTTTTCCTCTAATCCAACCACAGCCCATTGAGGTAGATGCTATTTTTATGCCTCCTTACAGACGGGGAAACTGAGGCTTCAACAGATTGTACAACTTGTCCACGTTACACAGCTGCAAAGTGCAGGAATCGAAATGCCAGCTCTGACCACAAAGCTAGGACTCTGACCTGTTGCCCAGTACTCTCATCTGGCTTGGTCCCCAGACCTGTGGCACTGCTGGAAGGTCCTTCGAGACCATCTTAGAAGCCAAGGGTATCAAATTCGGGGGTTCTGTGAACTAGGCAGTGGCTGTGAACTTGGGAGGGAGAAAAACGGTGTCTTTATTTGTATTAAATCAAGGTAAATTTTAGTATTTCCTCCAGTTATGAATATAGGTGGTTGTTTTTAGGTGCCATTGAGTTGGTTTCGACTCAGTGACCCTGTGAACAAAACATTGCCTGGTCCTGTACCATCCTCACAATCGTTGCTGTTTGAGCCCATTGTTTCAGCCGGTGTGTCAAACCATTTCGTTAAGGGTCTTCCTCTTTTTTGATGACCCTCTACCAAGCACGATATCCTTCTCCAGGGACTGACTGGTCCTTCCTAATGACATGCCTAAAGTATATCAGATGAAGTCTCGCCATCCACACTTCTAAGGAGCATTCTGGTTGTACCTCTTCCAAGACAGATTTGTTCGTTCTTCTGGCAGTCCGTGGTATATTCAGTATTCTGCCCCAACACCACAATTCAAAGGTATCAATTCTTCTTCAGTCTTCCTTATTCACTGTCTAGCTTTCATGTGCATATGAGGCGATTGAAAACGCCATGGTTTGGATCAGGCACACCTTAGTTCCGAAAGTGACGTCTTTGCTTTTTAACACCGGAAAGAGGTCTTTTTGCAATAGATTTGCCTAATACAACATGTTGTCGTTTGATTTCTTGACTGCAGCTTCTGTAAGTGTTGATTGTGGATCCAAGTAAAATGAAATCCTTGACAGCTTCAGTATTTTCTTTGTTTATCATGATGTTGCTTATTTTTCCAGTTGTGGGTAGGTAGCGCACTATAAAAACGTTAGCAGTACTATGACTTTCTTACCAATGGGAATCGCGATATTTTCTTTTCACGCGACAGTGGTTGCAGGTATCTCAAAATTTTGTTTGCGCTTGTCACTGAGTTGAAATTACAATAGTTATTAGACCTGCTACTCAATGATTTTACTGTGTGATACATTAATAAAGAAGTACCCACATTACTATATTGCAAATTTGGTTTCTTAAATATTATGGTAACAATATTTCAATACAATTGGTTTTCTCTATAATCTTATGTATTGTACTTTATACATTTGAAATAGCTTTCAGAGAAGGGCTCTGCAAGCTTCCCAGGCTACCCCCACGGGATCACAGCACAAAACACAGGGAGTCTCTTATCTCAGCCACTCACTTTTCCAGGAGAGGAAGAAATCAAGCCCTGAGACTGAAGGTTCCTTTCCTCAGGTCATAGTTTGGACCACAGTGCGTGGGGCTGGAGGAAGACTCCTCTTCCAGTTTACTGCCCTTCCTACCCCACCCGCCCTCGCATTCACAGTCCCCGCATCCTGGAAAACAGGTTGTCCCCTCCTCCGAAAATTTGAAATCTCCTCTCCGCAATGACTGCTTGGACCTCCGTGAGCCCCGGTCCCCAGAGTTAGGGAAAACCCCTGGGAGGGACAAGAGCAGTGCTACTGCTTTAGACCCATGTCTGGGCCCCTTTGGACACAGGCTGGGGCTCAGCCTGGGGGAGGGGCCGACGAGGGGCTTGGAAGGGGCGGGAGGGAGTGAGAGGGAGTGCTGAGTGAGGCTAGGAGAACTCGTTAGCGGGAGGACACTGCTAGGCAGGAGAGGGGCACAGGGCACTAGAGGCAGGTCTCAAGTGCTGGTAGGGAGGCACTGGAGGCACCAGAGGGTCAGTGGCTGGGGAACTCTGCAGTTTCCCCAAAGAGGGAGCCCTGTGACAAAGGCCGATTGGGGCCGCCCTGGGCAGATCTGTGGTGGGCAGAGGGGATGCTCAGGAGCTAGAATGGCAGAGGACTGGCTCTTCCCACTGCCTCAATTTTCACATCGGTACTTTGGGTGCAAAGATGAGTAATAACCAAGACAGCAGCAGTTACGGTGTATATGCATGGGGAGGTGTCTGTGGCAGACAGAGCTCCGAAGTGGTTGCATTTCTAGCAAGTTCCCAGGTGATGCTAATGCTGCTGGTTAGGGACCAATTCTGAGAACCAGTAGTAGAGCCAAACCAAAAAAGAAAAGAAAAGAAAACAAACCAAACCCACTGCTGTCCAGCCGATTCCTACTCATAGTGACCCTACAGGACAGAGTAGAACTGCCCCGTGGGGTGTCCGAGGCTATAAATCTTTACGGAAGCAGACTGCCACATTTTTCTCCCACAGAGAGGCTGGTGGGTTTGAACTGCTGACTTTACAGTTAGCAGCTGAGCTCGAGCGCTTTAACCACTGTGCGACCAGGGCTCCTGACCAGTAGAGCAGTGGTTCTCAAAATTTGTTATACATAAGAATCACCTGGGGATCTTGTTAAAATGTAGATTCTGACTCAGTGTGTCTGGGGTGGAAATACAAATTCTCAGCAGGCGTTCGAACCGGGACGGGATGGTTTGAAGCTCTGGTTGGTGCTCCCCATCAGCAGCTGGAGAAACTGAGGATGTGACAAGCAAGGCCACCCAGCTAGTGGGCCTCTGGGCTAGGGCCGAGTTGGCCCAGTCATGGGGCACTCAGCATCGTGCCCTAACCACTACACCCCCCACCTCTGACTAGTTCTGCACACCCTGGCCAGAGCGTGACATGGGCAGGGCCCTGGGCTGTTGTTTTGGGCTACCATGCCTATCTCCCCAGGCGTTAGGAGACCTGCCACCGCTGGTTGCTCTTGTGAGCTCGCACCTGAGAACCTTCCTCCCTGGGTAGTGCCCGGCATACACTCGATGCCCAGGAGAGGCTGGTTCCATTTCTCCCTCCCCCGCCCCCCACCAGGGTACGGGCGAGAGGTTGGCAGGGCCCGGTCTCAGTGTCTTGCCTTTGTGATCTACCTCTGGTTAGCTGCCCCTGGGAAGGACCGAGCCCCCGCCCTGAAGCAGCTGGGCCATCAACTCCCTGCGGCTCTGCGGTCCTGTGGGGAGGAGGAGGGGGCGGGGGCTCTAATTGCTCACCTGCTGCTCCGAGGTGCCAGGCCTGGGGGAGGGGGGTGGATGGTCTGGGGAAGCCTCTAGCTAATTAATTGGGCATCGTCCCCTCTTGGGGGAGTTCTGACTGGAGGCACTGGGGACCTCCAAGGTGAGGAGGGAAGTCTCCCTCACCCCACCTGCACCATTTCCTGGGGCCACATTTTCTTCTTTGGCCAAAACACACAGGAACGAGACCTGGAGGCTTCTATTTTGCAGCCCCCTGACCACAGGACCCACCTGGGTAGTGCCTACCTGCCCACCTGGACGGTGCCCACCTGCCTGGTGCATGCCAGCACACCTTGGCTCAGCAGCTGCGAAGGATGGGAAGGCTGGCCAGTGTAGGGGAAACGAGAAGCAGCCAGGCTCCAGTGTGGGCACTATCCCTGTGAAATGGTGGAATGTGGAGGGGAAGCACAGTGGTGGCTTGAATTTGCGGAGGCCTCAGCTGGGCCACGGGAGAGAGGTCTTGCTTCTGCAGAGAGCACCGCAGTCGTCGCTGGATGCTGCCGGCCTTCAGAAGGCTGTGTCGCCTGCTTAAAGCGTGTGCTTCCTGTTGCACACAATGGCCCGGGCCAAGGTGCACGATTAAATAAACACAGCAAATCCCCGCCCTCTTGCTGGGCTTGAACGCTTACTGCCTGGGACGCTCGCGGGTGATCGCTTACAGCGCACCATGCAAATTTGGAGTCAGCTCCCAAATTGCGGAAGAAAAAGGACTCCGGCTCGTCATTATCATGCAAATCGAGAAGCCGACTCCAAGGTTTCTAATGACCTGTGATTTGCACCGCTCAGTGGTTAAATCAACGTCTCTCCTTTCTGCTTTTCCATCCTTTGCTTCCCGCGGTCAGTGGCTGTCAACAAAACCTCATAATCAGAAGAGTCTCCTGTCACTTTTCTTTCTTTCGGAGTAAGGCATGCTCCGACTTGCTTCTGGGTTCTTAATTTTTGATTAGGGCTGGCTCCTCGGCTAATTACTTGGCAGTAATGAGAGAGGAGAAATCAAGTTGTGAAAGTTTCCCTGAGCTTTTAGAATGAAACTGCAAATTAAAAAACGAGGTATTGGTAAACAGGAAGCTAATTGGATTAATACGGAAATAATGAATTCTGATAAAAATAGCAAAATGGACAATTGGAAGATGAGGGTCAATGTCATTCCAGGAGTATTGCCTAAACTTCATTTGGTCAACTTGATTTTTGAAAGTATGAGAATAATGAAATGTCTGTTCTTGACAGTATTTCCAAAAACCACACCAAACCCATTGCCGGTGAGTCAATTCCGACTCATAGTGTGATCTTCTAGGGCAGAGTAGAACTGCACCATAGGGTTTCCAAGGAGCGCCTAGTGGATTCAAACTGCCGACCATTTGGTTAGCAACCATAGCTCTTAATCACTAAACCACCAGGGTTTTCCAGTATTAGGTGCGGATTAAGTCATTTATGTAAAACACATTTTAAAAAGAAAAGACCACATGCGGGAGTGTGAATTGTTCGTTAACAAAGCTGGCAGGCTGTTTTCTTTTTTTTAATTAGTTTTGTAGTTTTGTGTGACCAAAAGTTGCCCTGTCTTTGCTTTGTCATGATTAAGACTCGTTACGTTTTGTTTATCTTCTCTTTAACAATACTCCCTCAATCAAAATGTAGCTTTGTAGGTGCCTCTGAGGAGAAGGGGGATATTGGGGATGGGGGTGGGGAGGGGTGGGGAACTGGGAGCAGAGGAGAGGAGTGAGACCTATTGTTGCCCTCTCTGAACTCTTTAGTCGTTTTTGAATCTCATATTATGTACATAATGATTCAATGGGATGTCAGTTACAGAAGCCCACTGCGGTAAAAGACAGCAAAAGTTGAGTGCTGGCTTTGGAATCAGCTAGAAAAGCAATTGCCGTTGAGTCGATTCTGACCCATGGTGACTCCGTGTGTGTCGGAATAGAACTGTGCTCCATAGGGTTTTGAATGGCCGATTTTTCAGAAGTAGATTGCCAGGCCTTTCTTCCAAGGTGCCTCTGGGTGAACTTGAATTTCCAACCTTTCAGTTAGTATCCAAGCAGGTTAACTGTTTGCACTATCCTGGAATTTGGGCTCAAATCCATTCCAGGTTAGGATTTACTAGTCGTGTTGCCTCGCTGGTCATGTGACCTTCCCAAGCCTTGCATTTGAAAGGTAAGGAAAAATACCATGGTCCCCAGTAGGGACAGACTGTGGGTAAAGTGGTAATGAAGGGCTAAGGCACCCCCACAGCCCCCAGTAAGTGCCACCCATACCTCTCTCACTTGGGTGCCTTATTGTGGGACTTCAGGACTTATAAGGAATCTGATGGGGTGTTTCAAACTGGACATGCCTGCCCCTCCTCCCTCTGGCTCCAGCACTACCTTCTGGTCCAAATTAACTAAAGACCCACCGTCTCTTAACCTGCAGCCCTGAGGCCCCTGGTGTTTCAGAATTCAAAAAAGAAATGTTTTTTTTTTAGAAAAGCAATGTAGCACCTGGAAACCCTGGTGGCGTAGTAGTTGAGAGGTACAGCTGCTAACCAAAAGGTCGACAGTTCGAATCCACCAGCTGCTCCTTGGAAACCCTATGGGGCAGTTCTACTCTGTCCTATAGGGTTGCTACGTGTCGGAATTGCCTGGATGGCAACGGGTTTGGTTTTTGGTTTTGATAACGTAAGACCTGACCCCAACATTTTATAACACCACCCAGGGGGTCCGGTAAAAGCGCCCCGTAATGAGGGTCGTTCGTATTTCTGCAGCAAAGCATGTGGATATGTGCACTAAATGGACAAATATCCAGCTGCTGTTGAGTTGACTCCGGCTCGTGGCAGCTGCATGTGTGTCAGAGTAGAACTGTTCTCCATAGGGTTTTCAGTGGCTGATTTTTCGGAAGTAGATCCCTAGGCCTTTCTTCTAAGGCACCTCTGGGTGGACTTGAACCTCTAACCTTTTGATTAGCAGCCAAACGCATTAACTATTTGTCCCACCCAAAAACCAAACCACCAAACCCAGTGCCGTCGAGTCGATTCCAACTCATAGTGCCACTCAGCGACTCCAAATGGGCAAATAAGGACTGTAAAGAGCCTCGTGTCCATCTGGCCTCTTATGCTGGCACTAAACATAAGAAAAATTTTCCAGCGTTTTGAACTTTTTGGGTTCCAAAATTCAGGAAAGGGGTCATTCATTCATTCATTTTTCGTCATTGAGCACCTGCTGTGTACCAGGCCCTATTCTGGGGGCTACGGAAGCAAACATAACCTAGACTCAGCCCCTGCCCTGCACCAAATGTGAGATTATAGCCAACAGCTCCCCTCATCAGAGACATGGCAGCCGGCCAAGGAAGCAGGGTGCTGACTACCCGAGAAGGAGCACTGCAGCCATGGAGCATACACCCCTCCCCCCACCCCGCCAAGCAAGAGTGAGGCATAGCCAAGGGCATCCTTTGTTCATGGCCGATGGATGAGGACGGGTCTTGACCAGATGGAGTTGTGAATGAGCTCACACTGACTTTTGAGGGTGAAGAAGGGTGGATGCATGGAGCTAAGATGTCAGGGCCATCAGACAGAGCTGGGAAGCAAACAGGACATCTCCTGGCAGCTTCTGGTCATCTGTCCCTCCAAGCTTACTTTCTTCTCAGCATCAGGGCGGCTAGAATGCGCATTAAGAGTGCAAGCTCTGGAGTCCGGCTGCCTTGGTTACTTGGCAATTTCTGTAGCCTTTCTGTATCTTGGTTTCCTCATCTGAAAAAATTTGCATGGGGATATTACCAGCCCATCAGGGCTGATATGACATTTAGTGGAGATAACGGTGAGAAGCGATTCACCCAGGGCTGATGGGATTGGAGAAAGTGTTCAGGGCAGGGTAACTGTTGTCTGACCGTCCCTCATGGCGGGGGGGTGACCTGTGGGGGCAGCAGTGCTGACCTGCTACAAACGTCTGTGCCCGGGGACTCAGTGTTGTGGAGCGGTGGGGACAAGTGGACCCGGTGGTGTGAGCTGGCTTTGAGTCTGATTCTGCCCTTACCTGTGGCCTTGAGCAAGGCAGGGAACCCCTTTTGCCAGTGTCTGCACTGGCAATGGGAGCGATGCAAGGGATCACTGTGGGGAGCAAGTCATGAGACACAAGGCTGCAAGGGCTCAGAGAAGCCTGGCCAAAGCGGGCAGTTGGCAGTTTGTCCAGTGACCTTGGCCTGGTGGTACACTGTCCCTTGTTGCATTTTTCTGTTGAGTGATAAGAGGAGAAGAGAGAAGGAGGAGGGGATAGCAGCAGAATGTGGTCCCTAAAAAGTCAGCCTGTGGGGATGGGTCGTAGTTGGAGCATCGATGGGGCCAGACCAGGGAGGGGCGAGCGCATCTTGCGGGCCTCTCTCTGGCTCAGTCCCCCCCGCCCCGCCCCAGTGTGGCCCAGTCCTAGGCCATCCCTGGAGCTCACCCCCTGGGCCCCTCCTAGCAAACAGCCATACTTGAGGTGCACCTGCCTCCCCTCTGCTAGGCTGCCCTGCAGGCCGGATAGGGTGAACTCAGGGACCAAACCCCAAAAAGCCCTGTGGAAGGGGAAGGAGGGCTTATGTCCATGGTGGGCCTTACTGAGGCCAAGGCAGGTCCCCAAACTACCGTTCAGACAAGTAGTGCATTGGGGATTTCGTAAACTCATGTCTGTTGGCTGGTTGATTGGCCCAGAAAGGGGGCAGGGGAGAGCGACAGACAGGTCCCACTTTGAGCTGGGTGTGATCCTGGAGGAAGAGGTGCTACAAGCCATCCGAGCAGAGGTGGAGAGCCAGGAGAGGGCCAGCTGGTGCCATTTGTCTGACCGGCCCCTGTTGTCCCAGTGCCCAGCCCAGTGCTCGGACCAGAGCAGGTGGCTGCAGGGGCAGCCCCTCAATGTTAGCATTTGACTTTCCCACAACCAGCCCTGCTGGGCAGCACGTACTGACCCCCAGACCACTTTTCCTGGGCCATTCTCAAAGCCAGCAGCATAGCATCTCTTCCCTCTGCTTCTGTCCTCACATTTTCTCGTTGTGACTTCAACCCTCATACAAGGGCCCTGTGATTACATCAATGAGCCCTGCTGGTCCACTGGTTAAAGCATTCGACTGCCAGCCAAAAGATTGGCGGTTCAAACCCACCCGCAGCTCTGCAGGAGAAAGATGTGGCAGTCTGCTTTTGTAAAGATTACAGCCTTGAGGCAGTTCTACTCTGTCCTGTAGGATCACTGTAAGTTGGAACTGACCCCTTGGCAATGGGTTTTTATGGGTATTTACATCAGGCCTACCTGGATAATCCAGCATCGCCTTCCATCTCAAGACCATTAACTTCATCATTTCTGCAGAGCCCCTTTTGCCATGTAAGGTCACATGCACAGGTTCCGGGGCTGAGCACGTGGACATCAGTAAGGGACCATGATTCAGCCAACCACAGGAACATCAGTCCTGCAAGATGCTTCCGGCAACTGGGGTTCCATGGTCACTGACATTTGGGAAACACAGCGCACTGTCCTCTGCTTGGAGGTCCTCAGTGCCCTTTGGGGTGAGCCGGGCCTTACAATTGAGAGACTTATTGAACTTTGACCCAGTGTCCCTCAAGCTTACTTGACTGTGGAACCTTTTTGTGGTTGTTGTTAGGTGCCATCGAAGGAACAGATGGCCAGGTCTTTCTCCTGTGGAGCTGCTAGGTGGGGTCAAACTGCCAATCTATTGGTTAGCAGCCAAATGCTTAACCAGTGCACCATCAGGGTTCCTTTGTCCCCCCAAAAATCATCAGCATTGGTGTCACCAGTGTCCTATGGAGCGTGTCCTAGGACACTGCAATGGAAGGTCTGACTGAGAGGCCCAGAGGGAAGGCGCTGTCGTTCCTCCCCCTGGGATGGGGGCTGTGGCAGCAGAGGGCAGCTGCTTAGTGCCTCTCCCAGAGCCCCCCAATTCAGAAAGCCAGGCTCCTGTTCTCCTCATTCCATGAAGCAGGCCCTTCTCCTGCCCTAGGTTTAGTGGTCAGTGTCATATAACGCCATCTTGACCTCCACGTCCTGTTCCATCGTCTCCCCCATGGGAGGGCCTGTGTATGCTCATCCCCGTGGTGCCCTCCTGGCCTTCCTGAATGGAGGGTCGGCAGCCTTTTCCGAGGTTGAGGCAGTTCTGGGATTAGAAGTTAGAGGGCAGTGGTGTTTCAGTGGTAGGATTTTTGCCTTCCA
The DNA here is from genome assembly GCF_030014295.1 of Loxodonta africana. NCBI lineage: Eukaryota > Metazoa > Chordata > Mammalia > Proboscidea > Elephantidae > Loxodonta > Loxodonta africana. The sequence goes on from NC_087344.1 coordinate 37,487,600, forward strand.
CTCGGGACACCGGGGTTCAATTCCTAGCCAATGCACCCCCGGCACAGCCACCACCCATCTGTCAGTGGAGGCTTAGCATGTTGCCATGAAGCTGAACAGGTTTCAGCTATGCTTTCAGACTAGGATGGACTAGGAAGAAAGCCCAGGCGATCTACTTCTGGAAATCAGCACATGAAAACCCCACAGGTCATAACAGAGCTGATTCACACGGGGATGGTCGGTGCAGGACCAGGCAGCACTTTGTCCCGTTGTTCACAGGGTCCCTGTGTGTCCGGGACAGACTTGACGGCAGGTAATTGTCAACAAATTAAGAGGATTACAGCTCATCTGCTGTGTTCCAGTGCCCTCGCTATGATGAGCCATGAGCATCGATGTCCCATACTCCTCCACGTGGGCTATTCATCCCAGAGAGTGCCCGTCCGGTCACCCAGAAGCCCTGTGCCCTCTCCAGTGGCTTCCTGCCTACACGAGTGGCCTGTCCACTCAGAGGTGGCCCGAGCTTTCTCTGAGGCTTCCTGTGGTGGAGGGAGGGAGGATGGAGCATAGGGCGGCTGGGTTGTCTCCAGGCCTCAGAAGCCTTGGGTGTTTCTCAGCACAGGTTAGTCACCCAAGTCTAGGGAGGGGGCACTCCACAGTGTCTCCCTGACCAGTGGCCAAAAAATGGCCTTGGAAACCCAGAACATGGTATTGTGGCGCTGTGTTGGTGAAGTTGCTGTGTATGAGCGTGTGTGAGTGTGTGCATGAGTGTGAGTGTACTTGTGTGTATGTGTGAGTATATGTATGTGTGTCAGCATGTGAGTGTGAGTGTGTGTATTTACATGTGAGTGTAAGAGAGTTGTGTGAGCGTGTGTGTGAATGAGTGTCTATGGATGTGTGAGTATATGGATGTGTGAGTGTGTGTGTGAGTGTGCGTGTGAGTGTGTGAGTATATGTACGTGTGTCAGTGTGTGACAGTGTGAGTGTGTATGTATATGTGAGTGTGTGTGTGTATCTTGGTAGGACAAACACAGTAGACTATCAGCCATTTCATAGGGTGCAACCTAATATTAAACTGAAGGAGAGGGCTCTTTTGTGTTCGACACACATCTTCAAGTGTTGCAGGTGAAGCGATGTAATATGTAGAATTTGTTGTAAAATGCTCTGGCATAAAAAAAGGGCAGGTCAGAAGGGTGTTGAGCTGGGCGCTAGATTCCTGGGGTTCATTATGCTGGTCTCTCTACTTCTGTGTGATCATTTGGAAATTTCTACAGTAAGGGGTGGAGGACAGGCAGGCAAACGTGGGCTGAGACCCACGAGGCTCAAGTCTGGCCCCCTCCCCACCTCTTGAGCCCAGCAGCCTGGTGGGTAGGAGATGGTAGCAGGTCCTTATGGAGTGGGCATGGGGCCAAGGAATCAGAAGCTGGGCGCTGGCCCCTGGGCTCCCGGCCACGCTCCGCCCCCAGCTGGCCTGTGGCTCCAGGCCGGCCACGCTGCCTTCTGCCAGCTTCCGCGGCTCCAATGTCATCACCTAGGTGACCGGGACGCTGCTACCACCCGCCAGCCTGCTGAGCTGCGGCCTCCACCAGCCACACCGACCCTCCCGGGGCCCAGCTTAACCAAGGTAGGCTAGGGCTCAGCCTCACCCCCTCTTCCGGGGAGGAGCACGGCCCCTCACTACCCCCTAAAAGTGGCTCTGTGGGGAAACCCTCTGCAGCCTAGGAGTAGGGTGCTTGGGGCAAGGGTGGTGGACAGACAAGCAGGCTGGTGGCCTGGCTAGTCTAAGAGTCCTGTCCCCATTCCTTGATGGTACATGGGTGAGGAGGGGCCACTGCTGTGGGCAGCACTTTGGGGAGTCATTTCCCCAGTGTGTTGGCGGGGCTTCTCCTGTGATGCTGGGCCAGGGATATACCAGGTCCGCCAGGCAGACGTACTCTTGTGTTACCACCTCAGCCCTTGGGTCCGCCAGGAACTCTCTCCACTCCCTGCCAAGGGGGTATTGAGCAGTGGCCCCGGCCCTGCCTAGGTGGGGCACATCTAAGGGCTGAACTGCTAGGGTCAGGCACTCGGCCTTCTGAGGCCCCATTTACAGTGTCCCTGCTCCCTTACCCACACATGGCATCAGAGCCCACGTCCCGCACCCCTGAGACGTGGCCCTCCTCCCTGTAGACACTGGGCTGGCTCCAAGTCCTGGCCCAACACTGGCCAGCCCACCGCCCTCTGCCCGTTCATATGCCACTGCCCTACTTTTGTGTCTAGATTCTGAGGTCCAGGAGGCATCCAGAGTCTGTTCAAACCCGAGGACGGTTAGGGACAGGTCTGGGATATTTGCTGGGTTGAGGGCGGAACGTGTATGTGTATGTGTGTGTATGTACTTGCATTCGTGTGTCTGTGCACATGTGTGTGTACTCATGTACATACTATGTGTAAGTGTGTGTGGTCTCAGCCTGGCTCAGACCTTAGAGGCAGTCACCAATGGGCCTGTCCCTCGGTGAGGGGGAAGGGACTGGGTCAGGGCGGGTCAGGAAGCGGTCCTCTCAGAACTGGAGATTGTGCAATGGAGGGGGAGGGTGATTCGACTGAGCGGTGGCCAAGTCACCAATGTGCAGACTGTCATGGCAGTCCAGCAGGCAGCCAGATCTTGCTAGTTGCTTGTGGACAGAGTAATCCTGCCTGGGAGATGTGACAACCCCACTTTACAGACCAGTAAACGGAGGCCCCAAATGTCCATGGATGGGAGACGGCTGGTGATGCGTGACTGTAGATAAAGTGTGGGCTGGCAGGCATAAGCCAGTCTGAAGGGCTCAGGGCGCGCACACTCCTGACACTTTCCTGCCCTGTTGTGCCCCATTGCCATCCCCTCAGCCGCGTCCTTCTGGCCCGCACCTGGACCTGCTGAGGCCGTGGCACTGACCACTAGCCGGGTCCATTTTGGTCCCATGACCCACCACCAATCCTACTGCATCCCTTCCAGGAGCTGAATCTCCCTCCTCATCCCCCAGGGCCCACAGACAAAGGCTCACAGCCCACCCAGTAGCCCCTCTCCAGCCCCACCTGGACATTCCAGCCTTCCCCTGACCTGAAGGCCTGGAGCAGGGCTCATCCCTCCGGCAGGCTCCTCTGCTTGTGGTGGCCATCCTCCGCCTGGTCCCCAGACCTCTCCAGCTCGGTGTGTGGGCCCTATAAAATCAACCTGCACGGGCTCTTAGTTGACCCTGGCGAGTGAAGGCTGGCTCACTTGTCTGTCCTTCAGTAGGTGGGGGTCTTCTGGAGGCAGGCGGTGGCCTCATGCCTTCAAGAGGAAAAGGAGCCTCTGGGTACAGTGGCTCCAGCATCAGGTCCAAACCCAGCCCAGCATGCAGTAATGTGGCCCTGGGCAGTCGCTTGCCCTCTCAGTGCTTCTGTAAGAAATGCCAGCTGCAACTCATGGTGGCCTCTTGTGCAACACAACAGAAACACTGCCTGGTCCTGCTCGGTCTTCATGATCGTTGGTATCCTCGAGTCTATTGTTGTGGCCACGATGTGTTTTGAGTGCCTTCCAACCTAGGGGATTCATCTTCTAGGACTAAATCAGACAACATTCTCTTCTGATCCATAGGGTTTTTATTGGCTAATTTTCAGAAGTAGATGGGGCAGGCCTTTCTTTCTAGCCTCTTGTAATCTGAAAGCTCCCCCTGAAACCTGTCCATCATGGGTGACCCTGCTGGTATTGGCATAGCTTCTAGCATGACAGCAACACCCAAGCCACCATAACTGACAGACGGACAGATAGGGTGGTCTGTAGGAAAGGACATCTCAGCAGTGGGGATTAGCAGAACTTTCTTTCTGCTTCACATTGACAGCTAAGCGAGTTAACAAGCACTGAGTACTCCTAGGAGGGCCCAGTAGAGGCTTTGCATCATTGTCAGGGGTGGAAACGTCTTGGCGGGAGTGGGGAGGGGTCAGCAGGTACAGGGGGTGCTCTCTGGAACTGCGGACATCTGCGCCCCGGAGGGCACTGATGGATGTTTCTGGAGTGAGTGAGGACAGACAGATGTGATGGCAACTTGTATGACATGTAGACGTGTTGGTGACTTCAGAGTCAGATTCAGCACTCAACAAGAAACATGGGCTGCAGCGACTCAGCTAGAATTGAACAGTCAGTGGAGAGTTCCAGAGTCCGTGGGGGGTGCACATGGTGAATGCACTTGGCTGCTAATTGAAATGTTGGAGCTTCAAGACCACCCAGAGGTACCTCGGAAGAAAATAGTGGCAATCTGCTTCTAAAAAATCAGCCACTGAAACCCTATACAGCACAGTTCTACTCTGACACACTCGAGGTCGCCATGAGTCAGAGTCGAGTTGATGGCAACTGGTTTGGCTAGGTAGAATGGAGAGTTCCAGGCATTAGCATGCATCCTGGAAGGGACCAAAGGGTGGTGAGTGGTCAGCATGTGAAGAGGCCATCAGCATGAGGAATGCGTCTTGAGAGCCCAGAGCAAGGAGCTGAGCGAGCCAGGCTGGGTGGGGACATGTCAGAGTGGGGCATTCCCGTCCAGAAAGTAGGGTGTACAGAGGTGATGGCCGGGCTGGGAAAGGTTTGGGACACAGTCTTGCAGGAGGCAGCTGGTGGGGTGGCAGTGCTTGTCTGGGCAGAGAAGATGCAGGGGACAGAGCAGGTGTCTCCAGGGAGATAGGCGCTCGTCCAGGGTGACCTCTTGGGCCAGAAAGGGGCCTGGAGAGGGCCTGGAGAAGACAGACCCAAAAGACGGGTGTCTGTGCAGCCTGGCTGGTGACAGGGTAGGTGTGGTCAGGATGAGGCTGGTGGTCTCAGTGTCCAGCCCAGGCTCCATAGCAATCCATTCCCTAACATCTTCAGAGCCTGCCGGGGATGCACCAGGCCTGGTGGTCCCTGAGATCGAAGCTCCTCTGGCCCAAGAGGCTGTTTGTTCTCGTCCCGGCAGGTACAGTCACCTGCCTGCTGTGCTTTTCCTGGTTACCTGACCCCACAGGTGTGTTCTGGCCACATACTGTGTGCCGGGCACCCTTCTCGCCCTGGGCATGCAGTAGTAAGCTCTGTCCTCAGGCAGCTGATGTCCTAGCGGAGGGAGACAGACAGGAAGCAGGGGAGCAAGATACAGTCTGATGGGGTGATAACAGCTGGAGGAAACAAACCAGGGGAGGGGGTAGGTTTAAATCAGGCAGCTTGGGAGAGTCCCTCACCGCTGCCTACAGGACTTAACCCTTATGATGTCTAGTGGAAGGATGGTTCTGTTGGTTCTGCGAGCCAAGGACCTGAGGTCCGTTGACATGCAAAGGTTCTGAGGTCTGTTGGCATGCATGTTTGGCAGAAAGACAGGTGTGGAGCGAGTGAGGGTCCCAGAAGCTGTTGGATGGCAGGAAGTGTGGTAAGGGAGGCAGTGGGGATGGATCCCAGGCCTGCACAGGTCAGGAAAACTCAGACCCTGGGAGGCACGATCCCACCGACATCCAACCTCTGTGCTGGGAACACCAAGTGAGGCAGAAGTAGGGGGGCTGACTGAGGGACTGCTGCTGTAATTCAGGGGAGACAGAGGGGGCAGTGATTGAGTGGCAGTGGGCTGGATCAGTGGCATTTTGGATTCGTGGGGTTGGAGGAGGCCTGTGAGACAAGCAAGCCGCGTCTAGGCTGAGCCCCTGAGAGAGTGGAGACGGCACGAAGGACAGTGCCCCCACCCTTGCCATCAGTGCCTGTGCAATGACTCCAGCCACCTCTCACCGTCCCAGTCCTTGTTTTCAGCCCAGTAGCCTGCAGCCCACTCAATACCCCAGCACCCCCATGCCACTCCTGGGCCATATGTGGAATGTCCACGGCAGAAATTATAAATTCAAACACCCACTCTGGTCACAGGCTTCTTTCCACCTTGTGCATCTGTTCTCCAGCTGCAGGGACTCCCAGCCTCTGGAGCCCTCCCCTTCCTCTCTGCTGTCTTCCTCTGCTGACCCAGCCCTCCTGGGTCCTATCCTCTTCACCCTCTCCCCAGGCTCAGATCCCAGGCTGGCCTGAACCTCCCTCACCCGTACTGCTCTTCCCACTGCCCCAGCCTCTGCAGAGCACTGCCGGGTCAGTGCCCATCCCTACCCCTGGCAGAGGTGGCCAGGCACTGCCAGGAAGGCCCCTCCGAGCTCAGGTGGGCAGCACCAGTCCTCCTTTCCTTGTCCCTGCTCTGCCACCTACTCATCTGGCCTTCTGCCCACCCTGCTCCTCCTGATGCGGTCTGGCACCACATGCCTCAACTTCCCACCTCTGCAGGAAGTGCCTGGACCCCCCTTCTGCCTGCTGTCCTTTCTTCCAGGTAGTGGGGGTGAGACTTCCCTCTGCCCATCCCTCCTCCTAGTGCCAGCCTTTGGCTCTGAGCGCATTCATTGTTTTGCCTTCAACTAGAAAGATTATCCATTAACTTCCGTGGCAAGTCCCTCACTTCAAGCCTGGGGCCCAGTGCAGCTTCAGGGCTGCCCCGTGGTTTTTCCACCCTACCAGCTGTGTGACTGTAGGCAGGCGCCCTGACTCTGCATTTATGTCTTCGGTGGTGAAATGAGAGAAATGGCCTAGTCCTCCTAGTTGGGGTGCAGCCCCTCTGGGTTGTTAGCTACAGGTCTCTGCTTCTCAGAGGTGTTTCCTTATTTTGTTTAGCGGCATCTGAGTTCTTTTCCCCAGGTAGCCCACTTGGGTACCTCACAGGCCTTCTGTGCTGAGAACCCCAAAAGAAGGGCTGCACTTGCCTGGTGGAGTGGGGCTGGGAGGAGATCTCGGTGAGACCATTGACCTGGCCCCACTGCTTGTAATCTGGGGCCATATGAATAGGACATGGGCCGGGCAGACCTCTGTCCTGGCTTGAGGAGGGGGTGTGGGTTGAGCCCCAGCCTCTGAGGCGTAAGGGCATTCCCTGGAGGGTCACAGTAACCACGGAGTGTGGCTCAGCTGAGGACAGCAGTGCTGTCCTTGGTAGGGGCTCCAGGGCAGACTGGGCACTTGATGGCCTTGCTGTTCCCCAGGCTTCAGGCCTCTCCCAACACTGGCCTGCGTGTGCCCGTGTCCCAAAGGTTGGAAGCGTCAGCGTGCTCTTCTTCCGGAAGAGAAGGTGGCCCACGTGGTCAGACCTGCTCCCCATCTCCTGCCTCACGCGAGTGCTAAGTCAACCGTTGGATTCAAACAGAAACTGCCGAGCAACCTCAGAGTCCCAGCTGGGACCCAGGCATTGGGGAAGGACACCTGGTCGGCTGTAGAAGGAGGCTGTTGGCCACGGAGAGAGGTAGCCGGGCTGGGGGAATTCCTCGGCAGTCCCCAGTGTCTGTCTCTCCTTCTGCCCCCTCCTGATGGGCCTCGGCCAGGAGGGAGCGGGCAGCTTAATCGGGCACCTCCAGCTGTTTCATATTTCACATACTGCACCCTGCCCAGGGTGGGGAGGCTAAATTTGTCTCTCATCGCCGGCCCCTGGTTTCCAGGGCCAGGCCCAGGGGTGGGGGCAAGGAAGGCCAGCTCAGGGCAGCGGTGGGGTCCTCACCATGTCCTGCCTACCAGTCCCCAGACCCCATCCTTCAACAGGAAGTCGGGGTGGCAGTGCCCCTTCCCTCACCTGGACTTGCCTGAGGAGGACCCCTGCCTGTCTCTGACCCCCACCCGCGCCTACTCCAAGAGCCAGCACGGAGGGCACCCGGCCTGTGTCCTGTTCACGTGGTCCCAGACCGCAGGCAGGAGGCCGGGCCAAGATGGCTGCTGCCTTGGCTGTCTGAGGGGACTGCGCACTCCAGCCTGTGATTCCAGGGGAGACCCCTCCACCCACCCCATGGAGCAAGAACTGCCCCTGTGTTAGGGGTCACTGAGGGGCAAGCAGGGGGCCCTCTGTGCAGAGGGTCTTCAAGGCCGCACTTGGGACAGCCTGCTGGAATCTGGCTGGGCCCAGGAGGGAGCTGCCATCTATGGAAAGGCTCTGCTACCTTGCATGGCTTCCTCGTGACGGCTGCCTGGCCCTGTGCCCAGGTAGGGGGATCTCCGGGGCGCTGGGATGTTTTGCACGTCCTTGTGAATACAAGACACGGGGTGGCTGAGTGGGCCCAGGAGGCCCCTAGGTGGACCTGAATGCTGCAGAGGTCTCGGATTCTCTGCCATTTCCCATCTCACCCTGTCCTAACTGCTTACTGGAAAAAAAAAAAAAAAAAACGAATGGTGGAGAGGGGAGCCACCAAAATGTCATTGTTGAAAGAAGTGTGGCCAAGGTGTGCTGTTCTGGGGCAGTGGGGGCAGGGAGTTCCTTGGGTCTTTTCTTACGAAATGAACTGGGAGCTCCTGCCCCACCCTCACCTTCAGAAGCAGTGGCTGGGCAGCTGGGGGTGAGGAAGTTTCTTGGGGTCCGTGGCTTGCTGGCCTGTCCCTGCTGTGCTCAGGGCACATGCCCATGGCTCTTCTCGGGAGCTCTACCTGGACCCCAGGTAGGAGGGCAGGCAGGTGAGAAGGAGGGAGCACCCATGGAGGGGTGTCTCCTTCCAGAGCTGGCTTCTCACGAGCAAGGATGTCACCATGTCCCCAGGCATCGCAGGTGCTTGCTGAGCAAGTCTGTCCCTGCCCTGGGTAGATGCGGTGTCAGGGCGAGCAGAAAGGCCCCACAGCCCATCCAGACCAGCTAGGGGAGTGTGTCTGCTAGCAGGTAATGAGCTGACATGGTGGGTGCAGATAATGAGAGCAGGGAGAAGAGCAGGGACAGGGGTCTGAGTCTTGGAGAATAGGTGGCTTCCTAGAGGAGCAGGGCTCTGGCCTGGAGGATGCAGACAGGGTGGGGATGTGGAGAAAGGCTGGGCAGGGAGAGGGGTAAGAGCAGATGGAGCAGTTAGGGGTGCATGGGGGGAGGGCAGGGGTGCTGTGAAGGGTGTGGGGGCAGGGCAGGGGTGAGGTGAGGTGATGTGGGGGCAGGGCCAGAGGTAACAGTGAGGTGATGTGGGGGCAGGGCAGGGAGGAAGTGGAGGCTGTGTGGTGGCCTTCCCTCTGGGAAACCCTGTAATATGAGGCCAGAGGGAACCCTGTGGGCTGTGGCTGGGACCGTAAGCAGAGCCTTTAGCAGAGCCTTTAGTAGGCCTGGGCTCATGTCCTGCCTGATACTCAGTGACATTGAGCATGTCCCTGGGGGCCTTATTGGGGTCATCCCTGAAAAAGGGATGCAGAGTTTGGCCGGGGGGTGCCACTGGGCTGGCTGAGTGGTTCTACCTGAGGCATCCATTTCAGCTCATTCTCTGCTGTGGGGTTGCACTGTGGGATGTTGAGCAGCATGCCTGGCCTCCGCCCTCTAAATGCCAGTGCCTCCCACCCCCCACACTGTCAGATGTCCCTTGGGTGCAGAGTTCTTGATAACTCTGAGTCAAACAGAAAGTCAGCTCGCACGGACTGCGAGCTCAGTGCCGGGCCCCAGGCCTCATGGTGCCACCAAGGGCGGAAGCTCCCTGAGCGCTGATGGGCCTGTTTCAAGACAGTTCAGCCCTCCTCAGATGCTACAGTTACCAAACTCGCACTGATCTTTGGCCCTCCCATGAGGTCACAGAATGCATTTCTTTCTAGAGCAACTCAGTCTTCATTAAAACCCCTGCGCTTTCCCTAATCCGTTTGCACTTTACAACTTGGTTATAAAAACCCAACCAAGCCCATTGCTGAGGCTTTGATTCCAACTCTGGCAACCCCATGTGTTGCAAAGTAAAACTGTGCTCCTCAGGGTTTTTTTTTTTTTGGCTGTAACCTTAGTGGAAGCAGAGAGCCAGGGCCTTCTTCTATGGCACCACGGGCTGGGTTTGAACCACCAACCTTTTGATTAGCAGACAAGTACAAACCACTTCACACCACCTAGGGACCTGAACTTTAGCAACCTCCAAAAAAGTGTTTTATCAGGTATCAGGTTTTTTTTTTTCCTTTTTGTCATTGTTACTTGCTGTCAAGTCGGCTCTGACTCAGGGTGATCCCACGTATGTAACGTTGCCTGGTCCTGTGTCATATTCACGAGCGTGGCTGTGTTTGAGTCCATTGTTGCAGCCACTACGTCAGTCCATCTCATGGGGGGCTTCACTTGCTTTTGCTGACCCTCCATCTTATCAGCCATGTTGTCCTTTTCTAGCGATTAGTCTTTCCTAAGTAAGCAAGACAAGATTTTACCATCCTCATTTCTCTTTTCCCTTTAGACATGAGGTCTTTAAACGACTTGCAACATCTGTAAAAGTAATTTCTATTTTGTCTGAGAGCCACATTTCCTTCAGGAACACAACTTCAGATTTAAAATGCAAGTTGTTGGGAAAATGGGATTTCATTGATAGAAAGTCATTTTGGCATTGACTCCTTTTTCTCACCTCCATGATCCTTGCCCAAAACACTGCCAGTGGGTGAAGGAAGCATTCGTTGTCCCTGCTGCAGAGGAGAGAGGAATGGGCACCCCAGCCTCCTGGGAGGTCTCCCACAGCCCCCATCTGAGGCCATGCGTTGGCACTTCCTCTCCCTTACCCAAGCTTCAGGCTTGTTTTCTCAGTGGTGCCTGCACAGACCCAGGTGGAGCTCAGGTTTGAGGGCAGGTGGGAAATCCTGCCTTGTGCTGCCTAGGCAGCCACCCCACAGCTCAGCCCCCACGTCCCCATGGGAACAAGGCCTGTGTCACCAGCTGTGTCTTCTTCCAGGGAGTTGGAAATCACGGGCGTTCTGGCTCCTGGGTCACGCTCCAGAGTGTCCCTGTAAGTGCAGCAGGGCAGGTTTCCTGACCTCAGCGTGCCAGTGACGCACCTGAGTGTGCCACTGCTGCAGGTGCGCCGGGAGGCTGGGCGGCATCTGCAGGTGGACAGCAAGAGGGCCTGCAGAGTGGATGAGGCCGGCCTGTGTGATGCTCTCCCCCTCGGAGGGCCTGTCTGGGATGCTTGCTAAAATGCAGATTCCTAGGCCCCTTCCCAGACCTCTGCAGGGGAGCCTCTTGGGATGAGGCCCTGGAATCTGCATTCTGGGCAGTGCTTCTGGGGAGTTGCACACACGTGACGCTGGAGGCCCTGTGTTTGGTGGCCTGTGGAGGTCCGGGGGGATGGGGCTGGGTGGGGCAGGCCACACAGCAGGCCTGTCTCCCTAGGTTCAGGGAGCCACTCCTGTGGGTGGCAGCAGAGGCCTGTGCACTTTCTATGCTTCCCCGGCTGCCCTTGCTGCTCTCTCGTGCAGACCTGTACTGACCTGCCGCTCCCTGTCCCTGTGCTTATACCGACGACAGGAGAACGGGTGCTCTGCAGCTCATATCCAGGGTGAAGGCACGAGCACAGAGTGGGATGCCTCCTAGGTGGGCAGGAACAAAGACAGGTGGCGTGCATGCAGACAGAGGGACTTTTCTTAGTTCTTGGTTCAATGGGAGGAAGGATGTGGTGTCAGAATGCAAAATGTGAGTTATCAAATCATTTCCAAGTTCAGGCACATGATCAAAGCCGTCTTTACACAGAGTTCTGCTTGGAGAGAGGCCCGTACGATGTCCCTTCACTGAACACCTGAGCCCTAGCACCTTCGCTGAGCAGGGCCCGGGCAGGGGGAGAGTAGGAAGGCTGCCGGGGTGTATACCCACCAGATAAGCGCTCTTGGTCTCACTCTCCAACTCTCTGTCTCTCTGTTTCACTCTTGGTTTCTCTGTATCTGTCCGTCTCTCTGTCTCTGTCTGACTCTCTGTCTCTCAGTTTCTTTCTATCTCTGTCCCCCTGCCTCTGTTTCTCTCTATCTCCTTCTGTCTGTCTCTCTGACCTTAGAATTTGGGGGGAGCAGTCCTTCTGTCAGTTTGTTGTACTGTGGTGGCTTGCATTTTGCTGCGATGCTGGATGCTATGTTCCTGTTACCAGCAGGGTCACCCATGGTAGACAGGTTTCAGTGGAGCTTCCAGACTCAGACAGACTGGGAAGAAGGATCTGGTGATCTACTTCTAAAAAAATTGGCAGTGAAACCTTATGAATAGCAGTGGAACATTGTCTGATACAGTGCTGGAAGATGGGCCCCTCTGGGTGGAAGGCACTCAAAAGACAACTGGAGAAGAGCTGCCTCCTCAAAGTAGAGTCGACCTTAATGACGTGGATGGAGTCAAGCTTTCAGGACCTTCATTTGCTGATGTGACATGATTCGAAATGAGAAAAAAACGCTGCAAACAAGATCTCTTAATAATCTGAACATGGAATGTACAACGTATGAATCTGAGAAAATTGAAAGTTGTCAAAAATGAAATGGAATGCTTGAAGATAGATATCCTAGGCATTTTTTTTTTTTAAGCGAGCTGAAATGGACTGGGATTGGCCATTTGGAATCAGACAATCAGCTGGTCTACTATGCCAGGAACAACAACTCGATGAGGAACAGTGTCACATTCGTTGTCAAAAAGAACGTTTCAAGATCTATCCTGAACTAAAACACTGTCAGTGGTAGGATAATATCCATATGCATAGAAGAGAAACCAGTTAACACGGGTATTATTCAAATTTATGCACCAACCACTAAGGCCAAAGATGAAATTGAAGATTTTTTACCAACTTCTGCAGTCTGGAATTGATTAAACATGCAATCAAGATGCATTGATAATTACTGGTGATTGGAATGCAAAAGTTGGAAACAAAGAAGAAAGATCAGTAGTTGGAAAATATGGCCCTGGTGATAGAAATGATGCCAGAGATCACATGATAGAATTTTGTAAGACTAACTACGTATGTATTGAAAATACCTTTTTTCAACAACATAAATGGCTACTATACATGTGGACCTTGCCAGAAGGAATACACAGGAAACAAATCGGCTACGTCTGTGGGAAGAGATGATGGAGAAGCTCAATATCATCAGTCAGAACAAGGCCAGGGACCGACTGCAGAACAGACCATCAATTGCTCATATGCAAGTTCAAGCTGAAGCTGAAGAAAATTAAAACAAGTCCATGAGAACCAAAGTAGGACCTTGAGTATACCCGGCCTGAATTTAGAAACCATCTCAAGAATAGTTTTGACATATTGAACACTAGTGACAAAAGACCAGATGAGTTGTGGGATGACATCAAGGACATCATACGTGAAAAAAGTAAAAGTTCATTAAAAAGACAGGGAAGAAAGAAAAGACCAAAATGGATGTCAGAAGAGAAACTTCATCTTGAACATAGAGTAGCTAAAGCAAACAGAAGAAATGAAATGCGAGAGCTGAACAGAAGATTTCAAAGGGCCATTGAAGAAGACAAAGTAAAGTATTATAGTGAAATGTGCAAAGACTTGGGGTTAGACAATTGAAAGGGAAGAACATGCTTGGCATTTCTCAAGATGAAAAAACTGAAGAAAAATTCAAGTCTAGAGTTTTGAAGGATTCTGTGGGCAAAATATTGACGACGCAGGAAGCATCAAAAGAAGATGGAAGGAACATACAGTCACTGTACCAAAAAGTATTGGCCAATGTTCAGCCATTTCAGGAGGTAGCATATGACCAAGAACTGATGATATCAAAGGAAGAAGTCCAAGTTGCACTGAAGGTATTGGCGAAAAACAAGGCTCCAAGAACTGACAGAATACCAATTGAGATGTTTCAACAAATGGATACAGCAGTGGAAGTGCTTACTCTTCTCTGTCAGGAAATTTGGAAGACAGCTACATGGACAACAAGAGACCCATATTTGTGCCCATTCCAAAGAAAGGTGATTCAACAGAATGCGGAAATTATCGAACAATATCATTAATATTACATGCAAGTAAAATTTTGGTGAAGATAATTAAAAAGCAGATGCAGCAGTGCATTGACAGGGAACACCAGAAATTCAAGATTCAGAAGAGGATGTAGAACAAGGGATATCATTGCCAGATGGATCCTGGCTGAAAGCAGAGCATACCGGAAAGATGTTTACCTGTGTTTTATTGACTCTGTAAAGGCATTCATCTGCTGATCATAACAAATTATGGATAACATTGTGAAGAATGGGAATTTCAAACATTTAACTGTGCTCACGAGGAGCCTGCTCACAGACCAAGATGTAGTCGTTCAAACAGAACAAGTGGATACTGAGTGATTTAAAATCAAATAGGTGTGCATCAGGGTTGTATCCTTTCACCATACCTATTCAATCTGTATATTGAGCAAGTAATCTGAGAAGCTGGACTCTGTGAAGAAGAACACAGCATCAGAATTGGAGGAAGACTCATTAACAACCTGCAACATGCAGATGCTGAAAGTGAAGAGGACTTGAAGCACTTACTGATGAAGACCAAAGGCTATAGCCTTCAGCATGGATTACACCTCAACATAAACAAAACAAAAATCCTCACAACTGGACCAATAAGCAACATCATGATAGACAGAGAAAATATTGATGTTGTCAAGGATTTCATTTTACGTGAATCCACAATCAACTCCCATGGAAGTAGAAGAAGCAGTCAAGGAATCAAATGACATATTGCGCTGGGTGAGTCTGCTGTAAAAGGCTTCTTTAAAAGCGTTCAAAAGCCATGATGTCTCTTTGAGGACTAAGGTGTGCGTGACCCAAGCTATGGTGTTTTCAGTCGCCTCATATGGATATGAGAGCTGGACAATGGATAAGGAAGACTGAAGAAGAATTGATGCCTTTGAATTATGTTGTTGGCAAAGAATATTGACTATACCACGGACTGCCAGAAAAATGAACAAATCTGTCTTGGACGAAGTACAGCCAGAATGCTCCTTAGAAGCAAGGATGTCGAGACCTTGTCTCACATACTTTGGACATGTCATCAGGAGGAACCAATCCCTGGAGAGGACATCATGCTTGGTAAAGTAGAGGGTCAGCGAAAAAGAGGAAGGCCCTCAACGAGATGGATTGACACAGAGGCTACAACATTGGGCTCAAACAGCCACGATTGTGAGGATGGCGCAGGTTCGGGCAGTGCTTCGTTCTGTTGTACATAGGGTCTCTACAAGTCGTAACCGACTCAAAGGCACCTAACAACGGCAACAAATTCACAGGCAGACAGATAAGGAAGCAGGACCATGTTGGGTAGGGACAGGTGTTATGAAGCAAACTGGCCAGGGGATGGTGGCATCAGGCTGGACCTGAGAACGGCCTTTCGGAGGCAGCAGAGTCCTCTGAGCTGAGACTTGGATGCTGAGACGGGGCTGAGGGAATCTGGGCCAGAGGCAGTGTCCCCGAGAGTGCAGTGCAAAGCCCCAGGGTTGGGGATCAGGCTTGGAGGGTAGGGCCCAGGCTGAGGGGCCTTAGGTCCAACATGAGGAATATGGGGCTACCCTAGCATGAGGGGCAGCCCGCTGGGGGTTTCAGAGGGAGAGCCTGGTCTAGGCACCAGGTGGGGGGCTCAGAAGGGTAGGGACAGGTGGGGCGGGGATTGAGTTCTGGATTCTGGTAGTTGTGTGGGCAGAAGCAGCAAGATTTGCTTGCCAAACAGAACAGTCACGTATCATCCCCTTGGAGACTGGTGACCCTGGACATGACATGCCCCTCGTTCCCCAGACCCCACCCTGCCATACCCCCCCCCATGCTCCTGAGGATTTGGGGCCACTGGCCTCCGTGTGCCTGGCCGCTGCAGCCTTGTTTGTGTGTGGAGCCACTTGGTCCATCCCAGCCTGCTTCGAGGTGTGGGGGTAGGGCCCTGCTTCCCTGTCTGTCTGTCTGACGCAAGGGCCAGGCACCTGTGGGTCTTGCCCTAGGAGCCAACCTGACTTTGTGGCTGTAGCAGGGGGAGCGATCTTGGGGAGAAGCAGGGCAGAGGGGGGAGTGTGGAAGGTCGAGGGACTGGCAGGACTCCCCCAGAGCGGGAAGGCCAGACTCCACCGCAATCAAAGGGTCTCACATTCCAGGCCATCCCAGCGCAGGGCAGGAGCATTGTAGCCTGGGGGAAGGGGCTCCTGGGGTTCCTTAGCCTGATGGGGGAGATCTGGGGAAACGGAAACACTTCCCCCAAATCCTGAGCAACCAGCAGGGGGCGATGAGGAGATCCTGGGCGGGGTGCTGGGAAAGGGGAGTGATTGATTGGTTGGTGACTGATTGGCAGCTGGCCAAGTGAATGCAGTCAGAGCGTGCTCTGAAGTGCCAGCTCTTCCCGTGAGCCACCCCAGGTTCTTTTTTTTTTTAATTAAAAAAGTTTTTTTTATTGCGGCGAAATTCACATAGCATCAAATCAACCATGTGAAAGTGTAGAATGTAGTGGCGTTAACACCTTCCCAGTGTTGTGCAACCACCACCTCTCTCCAGTTCCAGAACATTCCGTCTCCCCCACAGGAAACCCCCATGCTCATTAAGCAGTTACTTCCTATCCCCACCCCAAACCCAGTAACCCCCAGTCTACTTTCTGTCTCTGTGCATTTGCCTATTCTAGATATTTCGTCTAAGTGGAACCTGACTTATTTCACTAAGCATAATGTCTTGGTGATTCATCTATATTGTGGCATGTATCAGAACCTTATTTCTCTTCATGGCTGGGAACATGCCACTGTATGGATGTACCATTTTGCTTATCTGCTCACATGGTGGTGGACACTTGGGTTGATCCCCTTTCTGGCTATTGCGAATCACACTGTTCGGAGGAGAGATGGGATTTGCTGTATGACGTTAGCCAAGCTGTTTTCTAGCTCTGGGCTCAGAATGGACCTTCAACAAAATAAAGGGGCAGGGGGACTCCTGGCCCTGAGGAAGAGTGGCTTTGCCCCATCCTGCCTCACCCAGGTTCCCACCCCCTTCAGAACCAGGAGCCCCCTCTCCCATGCTGGCCAGCCCCCAAATCGGCACATTCTGCCTGCACCAGGGAGTTGCCTTGAGTCATTGCTGCTCATCCCAAAAGGCCAGCCCTGAGGGTGAGTGGAAATGGGTTTCTGCCCCACAGGGCCTCAGTGTCTGAGCGGCATCTTGGCCTCCTTAGAGCCTGTCTCATGCCCTGCACGCCCAGGCCACTGGGTAGTGGGTGGCTCTGTGGTCAGAGTGCAGGTCCGTGTCACCTGCTGAGGATCTGGGTTGTGTGGTGAGTGGAGGGCAGATTAGTGGACAAGCACGCTCACGTCCACCTCTGGAAACAACAGTTCAGCCTGCCCTGCACTTCTGGCCGTGCATCCTGGGGCCCCTCCCTTCACCTTTCTGGAAAGTGCGTGCTGTGATCACGCACAGGCTAATTCTACCTGTCCCTTCACAGTCATCTCTTGTTGACCCCGCCTTTCCCCTCAGGCACTTCGGTGGCCCTCCCTCTTGGCTCCAGTGCTTGTTCCATTCTGGCGGCCCAGCACATGGTGGCCCCGAGAGTGTGCGACAAGCCTTCAAGGGCAGACCAAAGTGACAGATCGTGGGTCATCCCTCCATCCTCGCCGCCCCCCACCCAGCCATGGACAGATCCAGGCCCTTATGCTTGGGCACTGCCAGGTGGTGACCATGCGACTTCTATACCCCCTCACTGAGGACCCTCAGGCCGGCCCCAGGGAGATCCTGCCTCAGCCCAGGTCGGGGGGCAGCAGTCAGGTCAGGCTCCTGTTCAGTCCCCCCACTGCAGGACAAGGGTCCCCGGCCACGCCTCCCCCTGGGTGGCCAGGGCTGCTTTGGGGGTGGGAGCTGGGCCCGAGGGTCTCAGGAGAAGCAGTGGATGGAGCGGAGGGTGATTGTGCATCTGAGCACCGGCAAAGAGCAACCCCAATCCCACTGCCCCATGAGCATCTCCCGTGAGAGGGAAACCGCCCCCCCACACCCTTTCCAAGAAGGGATGCCCCAAGGTCTGAGCTGTTCTAAGGTCTAGGACCTCAGGATGCCCCCAATCCTGGCACAAGCCCACAGGGGCAAACCTAGTAGTGCCACCAACACCTCCCAGTGTGTGTCACCTCCCAGACACAGTGAAGACTGGAGTTCTGCCCCCACAGAGGCCCCCCAGCCACCCCTAGGGAGGATAGTGTCACCCTCATAGGTGGTGGCACTGGAAGCTTCTGTTTG
Organism: Loxodonta africana; assembly: GCF_030014295.1. Classification (NCBI taxonomy): domain Eukaryota; kingdom Metazoa; phylum Chordata; class Mammalia; order Proboscidea; family Elephantidae; genus Loxodonta; species Loxodonta africana. The sequence goes on from NC_087344.1 coordinate 37,505,488, forward strand.
GTTTGAATTCCGGTCTGCCCCTCCCCAAGGCTGACCCCTCACCCCCGACCCTGCCTTGGTTTCCTCTCTGGGAACGGGCAGGATGGAGTAAGAGCCGGCGGGTGAGGTGCTGAGCACAGGGCCATAGTCAGTGCTGAGGCAGCATCATTACCCCGCCCCCTCCCTGCCAGGGTGCCAGAGGAGGGAGAGGAGGACAGCTCCTTGAAAGCCCATTGTCTTTCCTGACTTGTGTTCTCTCTCCCCTCACAGAGTCAGCAGCCGGCGGGGGCCGTGGCGTGGGGGAAGATGTCCCAGTCCACCTCACCCGACGGAACCACGTTCGAGAACCTCTGGAGCTCCCTGTGAGTATTACCTCCACCCGGGCCAGAGCGGATGGAGGGTCCGGGGCCGGGCTCTGGGCTAGCCTCAGTCATTACTACTGGGCTAACTGGGACAGAGCAGATGGGGGTCTTGAGCTGGACTTTGAGTTAGCTTCAGCCACCCCCTCTGGGCTAACCAGGACAGAGCAGATGGAAGGTCTTGAGCTAGACTACCGGCTAGCCTCAGCCACCCCTGCCAGGTTGCCCATGCCAGATCAGATACAGCAGCCTCTGGCCGGGCTAGCCTTGGCCACCTTCCCCTCGGCCACCCTTGTTGGACTAACTAGGCCAGAACAAATGGGGCAGGCCAGGTCTGAATTTCGGGCTAGCCTTGGTCACCCCTGCTGGGCTGCCTAGGCTAGAGCACAAAGGGTGGCCCTGGGCTGAGTGAGCTTCAGCTGCCCTCCCCAGGCTGACTTGGGGATGTAGCAAGAGGGACTGCTGCCTTGGACCTTCCTCTGGGGACACAAGGTCCAGAATATGGATCTTTTCGTTGGCTACCTCCTGAGAGGGCTCAGGGTGGGAGAGGTCTGGGGCCAGTGCCCATGTCTGGCCATGCCCTCCTGGGTTTTCACAGCCCTGGAGAGGTGGGCAGAGGGAGAGGTTGGAGGAGCGGGGGGCTGAGGGTTGGCAGGAAGGAGCAGAGACAAGGCCCGAAGGTCTCTTGGGGGCAGCAGATATGAGCCCCCAAAGGAGCCGTGGACTGGTCTTGTCCTAGGCCTGGAAGGTAGGGGTCATACCCCACCTAGGGCTGACAGCTTCTGTGCCCTCTCTCCCACCCAGGGAGCCAGACAGCACCTACTTTGACCTTCCTCAGTCGAGCCGGGAGAACAACGAGGTGGTGGGCAGTGCGGAGGCCAGCATGGACGTCTTCCACCTGCAGGGCATGGCCACTTCTGTCATGGTGAGTGGGGCTGCCCTCTGTGAAGGCTCAGGGTGAAGACTGTGAACATGGACTTTCCTGGTGTGGGAGCCCAGCAAAGCCAGAAAATGGGCTGTCAGATGTGCAGCTGCTCCCATGGGTCTGTCAGTACTTTTGAAATTGCCAATTAGAAAATATATTGGTTCATGTGCCTGTCAGTCCAGAGGTAGGAATGGCTTCAGACATGGTTGGATCCAGGAGTAGGAATGACTTCAGGCATGGCTGGATACAGGGGTCAGAAGGACTTCAGGCATGAATGGATCCAGGGGTAGGAATGGCTTCAGATGTGGCTGGATTTGTGGGTAGGGATGGCTTCAGAAATGGCTTCAGGCATGGCTGGATCTGGGGGTAGGAATGGTTTTTGGCATGGCTGGATCTGGGGATAATGATAGCTTCAGGCATGGCTGGATCTGGGTGCTCAAACAGTGCTTCTGTCCATCTCTCTGCTTTCCCCCATGCTGGCTTTGGTCTTAGGTAGCATCTCTACTCATGGTGAAGGGTATCAGACTCCACCTGCATCTCCATGTCTGTGGAAACAGGACCCCCTTTTCCCATAGTCCAGCAGACCTGCCTCTCATTGGTCTGAACACGGACATGTGCCCATCTCTGGGTCATCTCTGTGCCTCTTATTGCCCTGGTCACATGACCCCCACCACCCCACAGAACAGTAGGATAGAGCAGAGCTTGCCCCTCCATCCTAGGGGCTGAGAAATGGGGAAGGGGACTCTGAAAAAATATAGAGGTGCTGCTTCTAGAGGAAGGGGGGCTGGATGGGGGTAGGCAGAGCAGTTGAGTCCTTGGTACCCTGTCCTGACAGGCTCCCCTTCCTCCCTGAAAGGGATGGGAGAAGGCCCCAGCCCCACACTGTTCCAGGTCCTGCCCAGATGGGTTTTCCTGTGAATGAGGACTCAGGGCTGTGGGGAAGTGAGTGGGGGTCATATCCCTGCCCCTCCCTCTGGCCCCTGTTGCCAGGCCCTGGGTGTGCCAGGAGGTGGGTGGGCAGGTGGGCGGCACACATAAGAAGGGGGTGTGAGGACCCCTGTCATGGGGAGGCCCAGTGATGCCTGCTGCCCCCAGCGCCCTCACTTGTGGCCACCTCCCTGGGCCAGCCCAGCCCCAGCCCTGGCAGTTCCTGCCTATAGCCTCCACCAGACCACTGGGCTGCTCAGTTTTGCCAGCAAGTTATTTTGAGGGCTCAGGATCCCTCAGGTGGGGACTTGTCAAGGGGACTTGGCTGAGCACAGAAGCGAAAGCAAACCTCACACTGAGCAGAGACCTGTGGGAACAGAGGGCAGGGTGGAAAAGGCCCCTGGATGGCCTCCTCGCCTGAGCACGTTTCGGGGCAGGGCTGTGCTTCGCGCGTTCACACCAGCACTGGGCATGGGGCCAGGTGCACAGGAGGGAGGTGGAGCTGAGAACCCTCTAGAGGCCAGGGGATTGCCGAGGCCAGGCCCCTTCTCTTTCTGCCTGGGCCTGCTCCCCAAAGCCCTTATTCTAGAGCTTGGAGCCCCTCACTCACCTCAGCACACCCCTATCCTGGGTGTTCAGGCAGGTGACTCAGCCACCTTGGGCATCTGGTGGCTAGTGGGGGACACTCGAGCTCTGGTTACACGGTGAAACGGGTTGGGGGAACAGGAGGGAGGATCCCCATCATAGCTGCTAGGGTGGAGCGGAGATGACCCACCTGAGGTTAGATGAGGCACCTCATAGGGCAGTGACAGCTGGGGTGGGGAGGGGGACTGGCGGTCAGACCCCTCCCATGATGTCCATTCCCCTGAGGCACATCCTAGCTCAGATCCTGCCGGAGTTGGCTAGGTAGCCATGGTCTCTGGCCTCGGTTCAGGACAGTAGGCCCAGCAGAAAGAGTTCACACATCCCGGTGCGGCTGTGTTCCCACTCCCCAGGGGAGGACGCGGAGGCAGGTTCTGGGCCCGGGGTGGGGTCTGGTTTGTGTAATTCCAGGAGGAGGTGGAAGCTGTGTCCCTTCCAGAATGTTCTCTGTTCTTCCTTCTGCTTCTCAGGGGAAAAGGTTCTGACCCTTCACCTTCCAGACCCCCCTACTAGACATCAGTGTTCCCTCTGGGGAGCACTAGAGCTGGCCACCAGGATCTGAGAGGGCCAACTCCTGGGTGCAGACTGGTAAGGTGTCTGTCCCCAGGTTCTGGAAGCTGCCTCCCTAACCCCTGAGAGACTCCCCAGACCCAGCGTAGGCAGAGGGTCCTGGCTCAGGGAGATAGGAGCAGTAGTAGTCGCTTGTGGGGTACCTGGGCTGGCAGGCGGGCATGCTTGGGACAGGGTGCTCCGAGCCCTCACCTGCTGGGACTTGCTGCCTGCTCGCTGCTTGGTGACGAGGGTGGGGCCTCCCACCTCTGTGAACAACAAGGCAGCCGACCCAGTCAGGTAGCGACACGCCTTGTAGTAAAAGTCATTATGAAAATACCTGCTCTCAGAGCTCACCTCTCAGAGCTGGGAATTCCCTGGAATCACAGTCGGCCGGCAGGAAGAGAGCTGCCCACCTGCCAACCCCAGGCCAGTACTTCGTGAGAGCAGTGAGCTTGTCCAACCAAGGCTGGTCACCTTGTGAGGGGCTCACAGCACCCACCCCTGACCCCATGGTGGCCCTCCAAGTGGTCACTGTCCTCCGTTGCCCTAGTGTGGGGCAGAGGTTCAGGTGGCCCCACTGCCCTACAAAGTGGCCTCATGCCCACCGGGGTCCTGTTCACCCTGAGCCTCAGGGGCCTGGGAGCCTTGGCCAGATTGAACTGGGAGATGTTTTAAAGTGCAACCCAGGAACCAGGAGGGCAAGCCACTTTGGGGATGATGCCCAGGGAGGAAACTGTGCTACTGGAGGCAGACAGGGGCCTGGCCTGGCCTGGCCTGGGGCTGACCCTGGGAGGCTCCTGAGCAGCCCAAGCTCCCCTTCTTATGCCCCATCACTCCCCAGCCCACCCACAGTTCACACATGTCATGGAAACAGAGGCAGGGCCCAGGTTCCTGCACCACCTCCATGCCGGGAACCTCAGACAAGAGACGCTGCCCAGGCCAGGACTGGTCTCTCCTGTGAAAATTTAGCAGTGGGGTCAGAGGTTCTCATCAGCCCTACATCCATGATCAGGACAGGGCTGCCTCTACACACGCGGGACCTCACCTGTGCAGGGCCACTCCCAGGCTCCTGTGTGGGGCCTCCTCTTCCCTCTTCCACTAGCTGCCCCTTCCCCCCGCCCCACCAAGATTCGCTCTGTGCTCAGGAAGAGTCTGGCCCTACCCACTGCTCTGGGACCACCCTCACTCCCAGTCGGGACCTGCCCACAATTCAGGAGCTGTCCAGCCAAGGGGATGCTGCTCCAGTGGGCACGGTTCTTAGGGGTGGGGCAGCAGCCCTCTGTGGAAACCAGGCACCACATCATCTGCCCTGGCAAACAGGCAGGTCCTCCAAATATGCTCTCCAGGTTTCTGAGCAGTGTCCCTAGCACAGTCAGACACGACCCATCTCGAGGACCCATGACGCCCTCAGTGAGCGGCATGGGACAGGGCAGGGGGTGGGCATCCTCAGTTGAGAAGTTGGACCTCTGGGATCCAGGTCCCAGCTGTGGGGCCTCAGACAGGTCCCTGCACATCCTTGGGCCTCAGGGACCTGGCTGTGAATTTGGGGTGATGGAGGAGTGAGCCCAGAGCAGCCAGCACTGTGGGGCTCACAGAGGCATGTGGAGCTGGCCATCAGGCCCTGGACCCCTTCACCACCCTGGTGAGGAAGGAAGGAAGCTGCGATGGGCTGTTAAAGGGGAGGTGGGGGCAGTCGGGAGCCCGGGATGGACGTTGGTAGGCAGTGCGCTGTGGCAGCTACCAAAGGAAGAAAGACCTGTGGTCACCCCAGCCAGAGCTTCGCTCCACACTGTGGCTGAAGGGGCCTACAGGGAGCAGCGCTTCCTCTTCTTAGCTGACCACCCTCAGTGAGTTATTTAACCTTTCTGGCCTCAGTTGGAAACACTGGTGGTGCAGTGGTTAAGTGCTACGGCTGCTAAGCAAGAGGTTGGCAGTTCAAATCAGCCAGGCGCTCCTTGGAAACTCTATGGGGCAGTTCTACTCTGCCCTATAGGGTCGCTATGAGTCAGAATCGACTCGACGGCACTGGGTTTGGTTTTTTTGGTTGGCCTCAGTTGGCTCATATGTGGAATGGGGCTAGTGATTGGCTCTGTCATTAGGCTTGGAGGACTTCGGGTGATGGCTGCCACGTAGGGAGCACGTGGCAAACACTAAGCATGGTGGTGCAGACAGGTGGAGGCCCCCAGTGCAAGAAGGCTGTTCCCTACGCAGACCCAGAACAGCAGCCCCCAGGAGGTCTGTGGCATGGCCCCAAGCCAGGCCTGCACCACCCCTTCGTGTGGAGTACCTCCCCGTCAGTAGTGGCCTTCGGTTCTGGTGGTCCCAGCAGACCCCTGTGGCTCACCCAAGCACAAGAAACCACCCCCCCAAAAAAATCAAGCTTGTGGTGGTACAGTCAACTCTGACTTATGGCAACCCCACGTGAATCGGAACAGAACTGTGCTCCATATGTTTGTTTGTTTTAACTGTATAATTCCATTTATACAAAATATTCAGTACAGGTAAACCCACAGAGAAAGCGGACTGGTGGTTGCCAGGCACTGGGGGTAGGGGACAGGGAATGGGAAGGGACTGCTTAATGAGGATGTATAGGGTTTGGTTATGGGGTGATGAAGGTGTTTTGGAACTAGATAGAGGTGGTGTTTGGACAACATTGTCAGTGTTCCCTAGGGTTCTCAATGGCTGAGTTTTCAGAAGTAGATTGCCAGGCCTTTCTTCTGAGGCACCTCTGAGTGAATTCAAACCTCCAAACTACCAGTTAGCAGCAGAGTCTGTTCACTGTTTGCACCCCCAGGCACACAGTCTCCCTCTAAAACAGGCACCCCTGCTGTAGGAGGGGAGGGGAGAACAGCCTGCTGGGTCCTTGCCCCTGTGGGCTCGGGACGAGGGGTGAGTTTATTGCAAAGACCAAGAGGAAGGGCTGTGAGTAGGGCTGTGGGCAAGATAGACCTGACCCCTGCCCTCCTGGAGCTCTGACTTGGTGCTGTGATGAAGGGAGGAAGCTGGGGGCGGTGGATACCCTCAGGGCTTGGGGCATCCCCAGGCCCCAACTGGGAGGAGCATGGACGGGATGAAGCTCCCCCTCCCCTGCAACCCATGAGCACTAATGGTGGACTGAGGGGGCAGTGGCCGCAGGACTTTGGTGGCAGGAGTCCTGGTTCTAGTCCCAGCAGTCCTTCCCGTTCCCTCTTGAGTCTCCTGTTCCTTTGTCCCTTCCACAGAATGTGGGCTCAGCCACTCTGAGCGCCTGAAGCCCCTCCCAGCCCTGACTATGCGCAAGGGGGAGGGAGGGAGCTAGGGAGACAGATGGGAGAAGAGCGGTGCTGTGCTGGGATGTCCTCCCTGCCCCACCCCTGCCCTGCCCCATGGCCCTGTCCCCAGCTCCTGTCCCATCTCAAACAGGCTTTGAAGAGAGTCGGCAGGGACTCCTGCTGTGTCCCACCAACCCCTCCCTTCCGTCCCCTTCCCCTTCCCGCCTCTCCTCCCGCCTTCCCACCTTTGTCTGACAACAGCTGCTGTGGGCAGGGGTGGAAGGTGGAAGGCGAGGCTGATCAACCCCAGGGACCCCTGTCCTGCCTCTGGGACAGATGCCACAGATTAGAGCATGAAGGACTCTGCAGTCTGGGGAAAGGTGAAACCACCAGGTACGCTCAGGAGCAGTGTGGCTGCTCTGCAACCCCCCTTCCCCCCCTTCCCCGTACCAGCCCGAGCCCCCCACCAGCCCTTCCTCCAGCAGGTGACTCGGGCCAGCCTCCAGTCAGTGCCTGGCACTGAAATGACCCCATCACAGCTGCCTGGGAAACTCCGTAGCCTGCCCCTTCTGGCGAATATCCTCTCATGGTGCAAATAGTGCTTAGGGTCCCTCGGAAGTGGTCAGTGGCAGGGACTCCCCAGTGACTCAGAATCAGAAGAGCAGGTGCCGAGGGCCAAGGAGCTGCAGCCTCCACCAAACCGTCCTGACCTCAGCACCGCGCAGACCCCCTGCAGGGTGTTTCCCCAAAGATCCCTCTCTGACCGGTTGTCCTCCAAGCCGACCTCCGTTCTTCTCGAGCTTCACATGAGTGATGTGGACCTGACTGCACAGCCATGCGGGCTGGTGGGACTCAGGCTAGGTGGGGGTCCTGAGCCAGGAGCTGGGCTCTCCCACGCTGGCTCCTGAGGCGAGCAGCACCTGAGCCTTCTCCTCTGCCTTCACCCTGAGAAGGGCTGGGCGAGGTCCCCAGGCTCTGGAACAATCCCCAGGTGTCCCAGAGGCTGGAGCCTCTCCCACCAAGTTCCCAGCTGCTCCTGCTCCCCTGAGGAGGCCGAGGGCTGAAGGTGGCTGTGGGCCTTTGCTAGGGAAGGCAGAATGGGGGTCTCTGTGCTGTCTTTTCAGCACCTTCCAGGGGCTGGGCTCTTGTGGTGGAGCTGAGGCAACTGCTCTGGGGGCTTGTGTCACATGTGTGTCTGTTTACAATGGATGCTGGGCTGCCTCCATTGATCATCAGACCCCTATGCCAAGGGGAACCTTGTACCAAAGACAGTTGTCTTAGTGTCCTGGTGCTTGAAATACCACAAGTGGGTGGTCTTAAAGAACAGAAATTTATTTTCTCATAGTGCTGGAGACTCGAAGTTCGTTCGAATTCAGAGTGCTGGCATTAGGGGAGGGTTCTCTCTCTCTCTCTGTCGGTTCTGGGGGAAGATCTCTTTCAGTTTTTGTAGACCCGGCATTTCTTGATTCCTCGGCGATCTCCTGGTGGCAAGTGTCTTCCCCTCTGTGCTTGCTTCTCTGTGCCTAATGTGCTCTTTTTATATCTGAAAGGTGGTTAGGTATAAGACACACCCTAGACTGATATGGGCTTATTAACATAACAAAGAAAACTCTATTCCCAAGTAGGATTATACCCACAGGTTTTGGGGGGACATAATTCAATCCAGAACAATGATAAAATAGAATTTGAATTCAGACCCACACCCCAGAAAGGGAGTAATAACAATCAGCACAAACTCCAGCCAGCGGGCACCATCCCAGGGCCTCCTGGCTGTGCTGAGGACATTGGGGCACTAGGGTGGTCCTCTGTGTCCAGGAGGTTGGCAAGGTCAAGGGCAAGGCCAGTGGCAGCTGGAGCAGGGCTCGGAGCACCTGGGCACTGGCTTTCTGCTTTAGCATGCAGCTTTGGGCCGGCGAGGACAAGGGCCTCTCCCTGGCCACTCACTCTGCCACCAGCCCTCTAGGGAACCCATGTGCCTCTCCTCTACAATCACTCCTCGAGGGAGGCCCTGGGTGGCTGCAGTGACCACCAAGCTCCCTGAGCAGGAGGGCAACTGCCTCTGCCTGGGTGGCCATGGACTTTGAAAGGCAGCAGCACCATCCCTGCCCTTGGGGTAGCCCAGCCATGCCTACCAAGGTCTCAAGGGCTGAAATGGGCCCCGGGTGTGTGGGGTGGAGGCTGCTAGCAGGGCGGGTGGGGGGCCTGTGTTGGGGCCCCCAGAGCCTTCCTTGGGTGGGCGTTCCAAGGTGCTGGGATGGGGTTTGAGATGGAGCTGCCACTGACTGGGTGCACACCCCCCCCAACAGGCTCCATGGTGCGGTCCAGCACATCCTGGGCAAGCTGAGGCCTGCCCAGGCTTCGATGAATAGTCATGGGGAATAGGGGGTGGGCCATGGGTTTGTTGTTAGATGCAGCCAGTTGGCAGAACTGAGGGAGATGGAGAGGGTGAAAATGCCCACGAACGGCCCACATGGTCCAGAGCATCCCCAGCTCCTGCCTCCCTAGCCGCCAGGTCCAACCTGCTGGCGGCCTCAACCCTTGGCCCCTGCTCCAGCCCGGAGACCCATGCCACCCTCCACGGCACGCCAGCTCCCCGGTGTGTCCAGACCCCTGCGCACCTGACATGCTGTACGCGGGTGACCCGATGCAGCACTTCTCCGCAGTAAGTGCCACCACACTCTTTCGCTTTGTCTAGGGTGCTGTCTCTGTCCTTCTTGGGGGTCTTTTGGGGCTTTTTCTGTGAGGGACGCTCCAAGGGGTTTTCTGCCAATCTATGGTCAGCACCTGGTGCTGGCTGGGTGCCCACCAGGTGACTGGAGGCAGGGCAGGTATGGGGGATGCTCACTCATCCTGGGTGTCCTATGCTGCTTGGCTTTCGCACCGGTGGCTCTGCCCAGGTGCAGTGTGGCTAGGCTGTCCTTCCTGGCCCAGCCGCCAGGAGCTCAGGGTTTCCCCGGGCTCATGCTGGGAGGCTGCCATCGCCCTGCTCCAAGGTTTGGAGCATCCTCACTGAGGACGTTGCTCATTTGAGAGCAGAGGCAGGAGGTGGCTCTGGTCACCATGGCTCCGGCCCTGGTGTGGCTGGGCTTCAGGCTGCAGATTTGCAGCAAGCTGGCCTCCGGGCCTCCTGGTGCAACTCTGGGTGGGGCTGGACCAGCGAAGAGCAAGAGGGGATGGCAGGTGTACTTGGCACCTGTGGTCTGAGCCCTGGAGACCTGGGCTTCTCTCCAGGCTTGCTGGCCCCAGGGAACAGGCAGGCTCTAGGCTGCTAACTGAGCAGGTGAGGGTGCGGCAGCCAGCAGCTGCTCCACGCAGGGACATCTTCCTTCTCGGGAGGAGGAGATTCAGGGCCATAGGAGCCAGAGGACACCCTATAGACCCAGCACATGGGCTGAGGGGCAGGACGGACAGGTGGACAGAGTCTGGGTGTCCCCGAGCTCTGCTGGCCAAGGGCAGGAGCCCTGAGTGAAGATGCGAAATCTGGGGGCTCCGGAGCCTTTGAAGACCTGCAGTCTTGTGGCATTTGTCAGTGTGCATGTGTGTGTGAGAAGGAGAGGTGTGTTCCTGTATGTGTACACAGGTGTGTTTATGTGAGCGTGTGTTCCTGAGTGGGAAAGTGTGCATGTGCATGTGAGAGAGAAAGTGTGCGTATGTGTGTGGCAGTTGGGTGTTTGTGTGCAGGTGTGTTTGTGTGAGTGTGCATGCCTGGGTGTGGATGTGTGCACTCCCTTCGGGCTGGTTTGGGTGTGTCCTTGCAGGTGTGTTTATGTGGCATGGGTGGGGGTACATGTGTGTAGATGACTGTGTGTGTCTATGTGTGTGTTTTTCTATGCGTGTGTGCATGCGTGTATTGTTCTGGGTGTGCGCGCGTGTATTGTTTTGCATGCATGCGTGTGTGTAGTTCTGGGTGTGTGCATGTGTGTGTTATAGTGTGTGTGTCGGGTACACTTGTATATGTACATGTGGGTGTGTGTCCCCAGGCAAGGCTGTGGGAGGCATTGCAGTGTTCATGTGATCTGTATTGGGTTGAGGGGGTGGGTGAACCGTCCACGCTGCCTGACCAGGGTGCTGGCTCTGTGTGCTGACAATTGGGTCTGGACACGCCGTGGTCTCTCTCCATCCCTGGCTGTGCTTGGGAAAGGGTGCTGCCATGTGAGAAACTACTGCAGTAGGGAAGGGGCTTTCCTTCTCTTCCTCCCTGCTATCACTCACTCACTCACTCACTCACTCACTCACTCACTCACTCACTCACTCACTCACTCACTCACTCACTCACTCATCTACAAACATGGTTATTGGGTGTGCAGGGTCTGGGGCCCCTGGGGGAGCAGCCTTATCCCCAGACTTATGATACACTGCCAGGTGTGCTGGCAGGGACTTACCCTGCTGCTGGAGAGCCTGGTTGTCGTGCCTGGAGCCCCAGGCAGAGCCAGAAGCTCAGGGCCTAGAGCTGTGTCTCTGTTTGGATGTCAGGGGTTCTGGCGACCACCTTTCCTCTCCCTGCTGAGCTTGCTATTGTGAGGCAGCTTTCCCAAAGGGAGGGTGGGACGATGGGAGTGTTCCTTCCCAGCACGAGGGGCAGGGGCCATGAGGACCGCTGGCATCTGCCTGCTGCTGCTGCCCTGTGTGCTGGGAACCAGCAATGGCCAATATGCCATCACTCTTGCTCTTTTTTTTAGACCAAGGATAATCGTGATTTGTTTGTTCATTAGTTGATTCCGTCAGCGAGTACCAGCTGAGCACTTCCCCACTATGTGCTGGGAGCCATGTGCCTGGAGCTGCGTGCCAAGGACAGATAGATAGGAGACAATGCCCAGAGCCGGGGTGGCTCCCGAGGCACTTCCCTTGTGGGAGGGAGGTGGGCCAGGCTGGGCCATCCTGGTTTGGGCGAATGCCTCAGTTTCCCTTTCTCTGCCCCCTTTCCACTGTGCTAGAACACTGTGAGAGGGGGAGTGGCATTCACCCCAGAGGGTCTTTAGGGAAATGCAGCATGAACAGCGTCATATGTGGAGTTGGTGTCGGCCGGCCAGCCTGGCAGCTGCTTTTAGAGTAATCAGCTGTGCTGGGACCAAAGGCGGGAGGATCCAGTCACAGGACATTGTCCAACGCTATAGCCATGTCTTCTGCGAGCCTTGCACAGGGATGAGAGTATAGGCAGTGGGGCCGCTCCCCAAGTGACGTACCTTTTTGAGCCTCAGTTTCCTTATGTGTACACAGGGTCTCACTAGTCGGAATCCCATCTCCACCAGGACTGGGAGCTGCTGGCCGCTGGCGGTAGCTGCCCAACAGTTCTGTGAGTCCAGGTGTGAAAATCTGTTAGTGAGAGCTGGACCCCTTCCGTCAGTCACACTCTGCTCAGCCGACCTTCTTCCGAGTTGAGGGCTCAATGACTCTCGCAGTGGCTTTGGCCACAGGGACACAAATTCTGAGTCCATGCTCCCGTCCTTGAGGTCGTTCAGCACTTGGCCCCCATGGTGATGCCAATGGAGCCGTGCCTCCCTGCGTGGCAGCTTCTCCCGAGGTGTGACATGTGGTGGGCTGAGCCCGGCCCCAGCACACGGGGAGCTGACCAGGGCTCAGCTGAGGCCCTTCTTTGGGATGTGCACTTGGTGAACAAAGTCAGGTGTGAATGGCTCCTCTCATTTCCAGCACTGTCCCTGATGTCTGGGATTCGCTGACTTTTCCAGATTGGAAAGCTCTCTACCAATTTCAGATTCATCCCTGTTTTGGGTGGGTGCCCTGGGACCCCACCTGACCTCTCCCTGGGTTGTCGTTTTCCAAAGCTTTAGAGTCTCAAAGGATAAACAGTGCTATTGCAAACCCGCCACCTCTTTCTGCGTCCTTCTGTTGGAGGGCTCAGTGTGTACACTGACAAATGCACGTATACAGGTCTCCACAGCAGCAGTGGGGTCACCACAAGCTGCGCCGTGACTGCTCCTGTCCCGCTCCCCACTGTCCCCCCAGCCTGAGGGAGGCACTGGTCTGGCTGACCAGAGGGCCCGTGAACATAGGCTGAGGGAGCGTCATCATGCCAGCGAGCAAAGTGAAAGGGATGGTTAGGAAGAAAAAGTGAGAGTGTGGAGAAAGATCTGGGTGCCCTGTTGCGGTGTGACCGGGCAGCCCCCATCCCTGCAGAAAGTGCCCATGTGTGGTGTGACTGGGCGGCCCCCATCCCTGCAGAAGGTGCCCGTGTGTGGTGTTACTGGGTGGCCGCCATCCCTGCAGAAAGTGCAACCACAGGGCAAGGAAGGCACGGAGGGAGGGGCCCAGGGAAGCCAGTTGGAGTGCCAAGACACACTTGTTAAGTACCTGCCCAAGGGGTGGTGCGGAGGAGGGATGTAAACCCCAGGCTAGGGGTTGAGGCTACAGGGGGCGAGGCAGAGGAATCATGCAGATGAGGGGCACTGGGGCTCTGGGGAGGAGGGTTGACAGGGCTTGCTGATGGGCTGGATGGGAGTAGGGGGAAGGCGACCCGGTTTTGGACAGAGGGTGTTGTTATTTACTTGGTGGGGAGAAGCTGTGTGTGTGTGGCGGGGGTCAGTGGGACAGGATTGAGTTCAGTGTCTGCTTTGGCTGGGATATGTTTGAGATACCCACTGGACACCACACAGATGAGAGCTGGCAGGAGGAAGGAGGAGAGAGTGTGGAGACCGAGGAGCCCAGTGAGGGTGTAGGGGGTGCCCGGTGCTGCAGAGGGGAGGGGGCCCTGGCCTTGGATGCCCCTGCTTCACTCCATTCTGCCAGCCTGGGGATGGGGCACCTCCTGCTCTTTCCCATCTTGGAGCCCCTCCCCCTCCAACTCCCACATTGACTTCTTGGCTCTTCCCTCTCTTGATTTACTCAGTGGGGCTTCTGTTCTGGACCAGACCCCAGCATCCAGGCCCCAGGGGTGGCCAAGCCTGGCTTGGTCAAGGAACAGGAGGAGGCTGGGTGTTACAGAGAACATGAGGAGAAGTCAGGGTAAGACCGAGGGTGGCTGTGCCCTGGGTCTTTGTAGGCCATCACCAGAGGTCAGGATGTGGGACACTGGCTGCATGGGAGGGTGGCCCACAGGGGTGTGTCTGACCACACCCCAAAGAGTGGCTCACTCCAGTACAGGTGGAGTGGGGGATCAGGTGCAAGCGGACGAGGCTCGAGGCTCAGACCCGCGGAGTAGGAGGGATGGGTTGGGTTGAGGAAAATGCTCCGTCTTTCTTTGAGGATCTCAGACAGAGGCAGGAAAGACCAGGGAGGGTGGTGGTTGGGAGGAGCAGCGCAGGGTCCAGGGTTAGAGCCCCCAGCCAGAGCAACAGTGCAGACACTCAAGTGAAGGTGTCTGGGTGCGGGGAGTGTGGGCCTGGGTGGCATAGAGTCAGGGCTGGGCAAAGACTGAACGGACAGGCAGGGGGACCAACAGAAGTGGGCCCAGGGCCAGCACCCAGAGACCGGTGGAGGGGGGCACTGGTGGAGGGGGGATGCTAGTGGAGGAGGGTTGCTGGTGGAGGGGGACCCCAAAAGAAAGGGGGTGCCAGTGGAGGAGGGGGGCACTGGTAGACCGGGGACACTGATGGAAAGGGGATGCTGGTGGAGGAGCCCAGTGAGGGGATAAAGGCCATCCAGTGCTGCAGAGGGAAGGGGACCCTGGCCTTGGATGCCCCTCCCTCCCCTTCACTTCACTAGCCTGGGGGTGGGGACACGACACCTCCTGCTCTTTGCCATCTCTCCCTCCGCCTCCCCCATTGACTTCTTGGCTCCTCCCTTTCTTGGAGACACTGGAGGAGGGGGGATGCTGGTGAAGGAGAGACCCCAGCAGAAGGGTGTGCAGGCAGAGGAAGGGGCACCCATGGAGGGAAGATGCCAGCAGAGGGTGGACCTCTGCAAAGGGGGATGCTGGTGGAGAGAGGCCCACAGCAGAGAAGCACACCAACTGGGGGAGGGTGCTGGTAGAGGGGGTTCCCGGTAGAGGGGGTCTCCGGTGGAGGAGGCCTGTCAGCAGAGGGGTCTGGAAGGACAACCTCAGGACTGGGAGAGACAGGTATTGTGGAGATAGTGAGGGTGGTGGCTCTGAGGAGGCTATGAGGGACAGGATAGAGGAGGGCAGAAAAAGGGGCGGGGATCTCGGGCAACCTCTGATAGACAGTGGCTCCTGGAGTCAGTGAGGAGAGAGTCCAGGTGAGGAAGGGGGTTGAGAACAAGTGGGGCTGGGGCATGTGGGGTCAAGGAGCCGCCAGAGCCTGTCTGTGTGCTCAGGGGGGTGATCAGGGGACAGAGACCCGTGTCATCCCACTCACCCAGTCTCCTTGGACCTGACCCCACACCACCCCCCCAGGCATCCTGACACCCTTGTGCAGGCATTGTTACCGCCATCTCTGTCTTCTGCCAGCCTGGGTGCCCCCTGTTCATCTAATTGACCCAGACTGAGCTCCAATCCGCCCCAGTGGGTGACTTCTCATCTCAGCTGGTGGGAATGCCATCATCTGTGTGCTCAGCCAGACACCCCCTCCTGTGCCACCTGCACCCGGTTTATCAGGAACTCTTTTAGCAAACCCCTGAATGTGCCCGGGCATGGCCCTGTGCCCTCGCTCACGCCCGGCAGGTACCCCTCTTGCTTCCTGCACTGCTGTTGCTGCATTTGTCCCAGCTCCGGAGCCAAGGGTCTCTTCACCACACTGAGCCACCTGTCTCTGCCCAGAGCCCCTAGTGGCCCCCACCTCACTGACTCCCTTGGTGGCAGAGTGGCCAAGGGCTTTGCTCCCTGGGACTGCTCTCTCCCATCTCTCTGGCTGCTCTTGGGTTCCCAGCCCTTCCTCTGGCCCCAGGCTCTCTGCACTGCTGGTCCCCTGCCTGGGACCCCCCCAAGCCCCAGCCCATAAAGTCTGTGTCCAGATAGGCTGGTGGGGGCACAGCCTGGAGGATGCTCTTTGTCCCGCCCACCTAGGCTCCTCCCAACAGCAGCCTCTGCAGGTGGCAGCAGGGCCATTGCCCATCAAGGTCCTGCAGACACGTGCCTTAGCAGCTGAAGTGCAGGGCTTCTGGGGGCACGTCTCTCTGGAATGCAGCGTGGAAAGTTCTACCCGGCCCAGTTCAGATTGGGCAAGGCCTTAACTCAGTTAAGTGGAGGAGAGGGAACTGTGTGGGTGTCTGAAGGAGGGGAGGGCTCTGTGTGTGTGCAGGAGGAGAGAATGCTGTGTGTGTGTGTGTTTGCAGGAGGGGAGGGTGCCACGTGTCTATTTGTGGGAGGAGAGGGATTTGAGTGGGTGTCTGCAGGAGGGAAGGACTCAAATGTGTGTGTCTGCAGGAGGAGAGGGCACAGTGCGCATGTTTTTGGGAGGGTAGGGCACCTAGTGTGTGTCTGCAGGAGGAGGGTGATGCGTGCGTATCTGCGGGAGGAGAAGGCACAGTGTGCGTTTGCAGGAGGGGAGGGCACCAGTGTGTGTATGCAGGAGGAGGGCACCAAGTGTGTGTCTGCAGGGTGAGAGGGCACAGTGTGCGTTTTTGGGAGAGGAGGGCACCGGTGTGTGTCTGCAGGAGGAGGGCGCTGTGTACGTGTTCATGGGAGGGGAGAACACCTTCCCCCAGCACAAGTCGGAGCTTGTCGGCATTTCCATCCATTTAATCACAGACTCTGGGAGTGATTGTGGGAAGTACCGGCGGGATGGAGGTCCCACTCTGAGTGGGATGGGTTACCTCCAAGCTGGAGCCAGACTGCATGTCAGTCACCTACCCCGGGTGAGGCTGGAGCCCCAAGTCCAGACACGCCTGGGAGTGTAAACCAGGGAATGCTCTCATTCTGTAAGAGCAAAGGCCTGGCCCTTGGAGCCTCCTGGGAGCGCAGAACTCTGCCCCCGTCACCCCTCAAGTGGCTGAAGTCAGAGCACAAAGGACTTAGACCCCCACTTGCGTGCAGGGAGGAAGTGGGGGTTGGGAGGCCTGGCAGACCCCTGGGGGTCCGACCCCAGGTCCTCCAACATGCGTAAGCCCTGGGGAGATTTAGCAGGGCCCACTCAGCATCGCGTGGGAGCTGACAGCATGGGTGAAACACACACACCTCTGCCCTCTACCCAGAGCTGCCGTTCCAGGGTAGACAGAATACATAAGGAAATTCCGCAGGATACGGATGCCAGATGGGGATGTGGGTGGGTGTGTGGGGCTGGGGGCCTCGTGCTGAGGAGGGCACATCTGAGGGGGAGCAAGGGAGCAAGGTCAGCGAAGCCTGTACAGTGCAGGAGCTGCCTGTCCTGGGAACGCCGCCACACTGAGCTGTAGGCTTTTACTAGAGAAATGCAGCAGGAAGAAAGCGCGAGGGCCTACTGCAGGACTGCCAGTGAAGAGGAACTGTGCCACGGGGCTCGGGCTCCATGCCCCAGAGAAGTTCTCTCTCCTGACCCTCTGGATGCTTCTCTTTTCCCTGGACAGCTGGACTTCTAGAATTCCGTGTCTCCTCTTGGTCCGCTTTTCCCACCAGTTGCCAGGGAGATGGGGCTGAAGGTTGTTGCCTCTACAGTGTCCCCATCTGCTGCCACAGTGCCACCTCCTTGGTCCCCGTTTGAGTTGTTTCGGCATTTCTGTCCCCTCTGTGAGTGCCTTCAGATCCTTTCTGAAAGTGGAGGGAGGGCGCGCAAAGGACCAACTGGAACATTCTTTGCTGAACTGAAAGCACACTGGAGGAGGTGGGGGTGAGGCCAGCATCTTCCATGAGTTCCACTTCCAAGGGGATCTGCACCAGAAAACGGGCCCTAGACCTTGGATGACCTAGACCTTGGATGAAGGATGATTTTTCTCCTGACCAGACCTTTAAAAAACAAAAACAAAAATGGTAGAAACGTTAAACATATGAAGTCTTCTCCATTTCTGGCAGATATGCAGATGGGATGCACCAAGCCTGCTCCCTTGTATGGTGATGAAAGAAGGGACCCATGTGTGTCTAGTTGAGGGTACTGTGGGCTGTGGCCACATCACTGGGCTGTTACAGAGAGCCCAGCCTCAGCTCCCCAACTGCCACCACCCGGGCCCCCTGGAACTGCGGGATATTGTAGACACCCCCAAGGCACCATGCTCCACCTGGGGCAGATGGGGAGAGAGGGAGAGGGCCAGGTAGGATAACAGTGGACGCTTCTGTCACACTTGCATATGCTGAACTCTGTCCTAATTCTGTGTGTGGTAGCTCACTGGACCCCCACTAACAGAGGCCCCCAACAACAGGAGTTATTATATACCCCATGTTACCATGAGGAACTGAGGCAGAGAGGCTGAGCTAGCACCCACGGTTGAGCTGTTAGTAAGGGGTGCAGATGGGATATGAGCCCACGAGGGGGTGGGTTATGATGTTCATTACTCAACTCAGAAGCGTGGGAGAGGAAGCCCCAGGACACAGAAACAGCTGGAGAGAGCCAAGAATGCTTCTAGAAGGAAGGGAGACTTGAGAGCCTGTCCTGGCAGAGAGGAGATGGATGACGTTCCAGGCATGGGGTGGGGATTAGCACATGCAAAGGCCCTGTGGTAGGGACCCACATGTGCAAAAGCCCAGTGGCGAGGGGGACCAGCATGTGCAAAGGCCCTGTGGTAGGACCAGCAGAGTGTGTGGAGGAGGCTGAAAATGACCCTTGGGGAAGCTGTTATCACCACTCAAAGGGGCAGGAATTTCATCTTCCACATCTTGTGCCCTCATGGCAGGGGACACACAAAAGCTTCCTGTGGCCACTCCTGCTGAGGGCCCAGGGTGAGCAGACCCATGGGTCAAGGTGGGCAGGTGAGACCCCTGGCTGTCCTCCTGGGCTGGAGGGCCCAGGGCTGGCAGAGGAGCCGGGGGCCTACTTCCCACATAACTCTGCACCCTCTGGCCTCTGGTCTAGGGGCTAAGGTCACGTTATCCCAGGGTGTGAGGAGAATAAAAGCCACAAGGCCTGGAAAGGGAGTGTGACACCAGAGACACTGGCTCAAGACACTGGGCTTAAGCTGCTCCATTTATGAGCTGACCACCCCGGGCTGGTGCTAAGCACTTGGAAGGCTCCCAGTACACCTGCAAGGACCTGAGATGAGGACCCCAGGCCAGGGGACCCTGTAGGATTTGCCTGGGTCTCCTGTGGGGTGGACTAGGGTGGACTAGGATGGGGATGAGCACAGAGCTGGGACTTACCCAACCCCAGGGCTGCCCTCTTTGGCCTTTCCCGCCTCTGCCCAGCGCCTTTTCTGGGGGCTTCAGACACAGTCCAGGACATCCATGGGCCAGGAGCGCTCACAGGGTGGCCCAAAGCCTGAGTCCCTGCCGTCCCTGTCAACAGGTTCTCCGAGGCCTGTGTGTGAGCACATGCGTGCGTGTGGCCCCCAGGGAGACCTCTGTGTCGTGGTGGCCCGAGGCTGCCCAGGGTGTACCCACTGAGATAGCAAACGAAAAAGTGGAGCTTCTTGCACCCACAACCCATGCTTCCCCCAGCACACCCCCTCTTCCCCTTTCCCAGGTCAGCAGGAGAGATCAGGGGTCAAGGGCAAGCCTGGAGCCAGGACCACGGGCCCCAGTTCTTGCTGTGCTTCTTGCTCATAGGGGCCTTGGGTGAGTTATTTAGCCTCTCCGAGCTTCCATCCCCTTCCTGAAGGGTGGCTGTGAGACCCAGCAGATTTCACATCCCTGGTTAGCACTGGGCAGGTACTGGGAGACCCCACGCAGTGGTGAGGCCTGGTCTCCACATTCTCTGGACTCCCCCAGCAGCTGCTCACAGGGCCAGGGAGCCTCTGCTCCAGCCCACAGCGTCTCCCCCACGTGCTGGCCTACCAGAGCTCAGGGACTGTGCTGCACTCGGTCACTCTGGCTGTGGTGGACTAAGGCTGCATGGTGGCCTCCGATTGTGCCTCGGCTGGTCTTCTCTGCCCTGGCTGGAAACACAGGAGACTTGGAGCCGAGGGGAGAGGGCTCTGCTGCTGGGGAGCTGCGTCTGGGGACACTGGGAGGGGGAATAGGAGGTACTGGCCCAGGCAGGGGGCCGAGGGCCAGGAGGCTGTCTTTAAGGGCCTTGCTGCAGCAGCACAGATGTACCCAGCCCCATCTGCCACACACAGCTGTAGTGGCAAAGCTGCTGCCTTTCCTTGGTGTCTGTTTGGTGTTTCTGTGGGCAGTCGAGTTGATTCCAACTCCTAACAACCCTATAGGACAGAGTTGAATTGCCCCATAGGGTTTCCAAGGCTGTAATCTTTATGGAAGCAGACTGCCACATCTTTCTCCCGTGGAGTTGCAAGTGGGTTCAAACCACCCACCTTCTGGTTAGCAGCTGAGCACTTAACCACGGAGCCACCAGGGCTCCTTAGTGTCTACTTGGTGGGGGATAATTTATCATTTCCCATGTTTTGAGTCAGAATAACACTGATGCTGGTGGGCTGGGATCCCGGGTTCTGGTTTGCACCCCTCCGGGAGGGCCTCTTCAGGTGCCGTGTCCTCTGCCCCACCTCCAGGGGCTGGCTTAAGGATGGACCCCATGTTCCTTTATGACCCACCACCCCACCTCCAACCCCTGCCGGGGGCTAGAGAGCCCCCTTGGCCCTTCCTGAGCCCTGAGGAGACACCACCCTGTGCTTGCCCTCTGCCGGAATGGAGCAGCCGGTATAAGGAGATGCTGCGGCTAGCCAGAAATGGTCAGGCCACCCCGGGACCCCTACTCAAGGGGAGGGAGGGGAGTGACTGCTGGCCCCTGAGGGCAGGCTCTGACCCGTCGGCTCCCCCCCCCGCCCCAGCATTCTGCTCTGGGCTGGCCTTGTTGGGGAAATGGACAAGGACAGTGGGAGGAACAGATGATAACCAGCTGCTGTGTGGGCCAGGCCTGCTGGGCCAAGGAAAGTGCGAGGTGACCGTGTGCCCCTCTGGATGTCTTGAGTGGGGCTCACTCTCCTCCAGCCATGGTCCCTCCCCAGAGCTCCTGCCTCCCCCTATCCCCCTACACCCGAGGGATGGGGGCTCAGGGAAGGCCTGGCGTTCTGCTTGCCCGCGGCCTCCTAGGTCGGGCTGGGAGCCCTGTGTGCACATGCAGGTACATGCGGGCCGCAGCGGGCCGGGCGTGCCCTAATTAGCCCACTATCTGGGGAGTTCTTCTGGAAAACAAAACAAACCAAAAAAGCCCTGGTTTTGCCCTGGTTCCTTCCTGCTGCCAACTGGGTCTCTCCTGGCCCCTGGGAGTTCTCTGGTTCTGGGGGCCCTCCTCTCTGTTCCTTGCAGCCCCTGGGGGACTGGCCTCAGCTTTTGCAGTTTGGTCTGAGGTGGAGCAGGATCTGGGCCGTAAGGGAAATGGGAGTCCAACAGTCTGCACCCGGGGCAGAGGGTACACCTGGGGTGAGGGAAAGCTCTCGAGGGTGCCCTGGAGAGGCCCACTGAGGAGGCAGGAGCCACTCCTTCACTGATGAGTGGTCCTCCAGTTGCAGGCGTTGCTGCAGCCACACTGGAAGAACTGGGAAAGGGGCTGCTGGGGTCACACCAGGCACCTTGCTCATGGACCGGGAGCTTGGGAGGCAGCCCTGTGGAGCAGCTGGGGCAGCACCCACCAGGGCAGGAGGACAGCTGCCTCTGCTGGTCTAGCCAGCGCTGGTCCAGCCTCCAGGCCCCTGGGCGGGGGCTTCAGAGGCCCTCGCGCCTCCAGCAACATCACGAGCGTGACATCTATCTCAGGGGGTCCAGAGAGAGGGGACATGACTTTGGGTCTTACAGGGGAGGGTACCAAACCCTGGTCTGGGCAGCCCTCCTCGGGACCCCTGAGGGAGACCTCTCAGCCCGCTTGGATGATGCTGGGGATGGGGTCTCCGAGTTTGCCACTTGCGAAACGGAAGCTCCTTCACATCTCATTAAAACTGCTGCGAAGGGGGCTGCTGCCGGGGGCCGCCGCGCCCTCCTGCTTTGTTGCTGTTTGGCAAGGAGATCCTATCAGCCTCTCCACTCGGTACAGTGACTAATTCCCTGGCACCCACCTCAGATCATTAAAGAATGTGGACAAGTTAAAATATGAAAAACGGTGTCCTGGGTCTGCAGCTTGCCGCTTCTAAACAAGGGCAAGGGCAGACTGGCTGTTACCTTGCTGTTGGGTTGGCGCTCCGGAGGAGGTAGGTTAGGCCTGTGCAGCAAGCCTTCGGAGGGTCCACATGACCCAGAGTGGCCTCGAACCCAGGCTTGGCTGAAGCCAGGAGGGAGAAGTCTTCCTGGAGCCCTGTGGCCAGCCCAGAGCTCTGATGGCAACAGAGCAGAGCCTTCCGGAAGGGCCAGGCCTGTCATCTGCAAAAGAGATGAGGCTATTGAGACTGGGAGGTGTCAGTGTCTGGTACTAGTGTCCGGCGGTGTCTGGTGGGGCAGCAACATGGGAGTGGGAGCGGCCGGCTGATGTCTAGTCCTGACTCCTAGCCAGCCGCACAAAGGGGGTGCCATCCCTGTCACCCATCACAACCACCTTCGTCATTCATTCGTTCATTTGTCAGCAAATTTATTCAGCAAACCTCTTGAGCAGCCCCTTTGTAAGAAACAATGGTCTACACCCTCATTGTTGTTGTTGGCTGCCATCAAGTCAACCACCAACTCATGGTCACACCATGCACAATGGAATCAGACCATTGTGATAGGGTTTTCAATGGCTGATTTTTTGGAAGTAGATCACCCGGCCTTTCTTCGGCGGTACCACTGGGTGGACTCAAACCTCCAACATTTGTTAGCAGCTGAGCCATTTGCACCACACAGGGTCTCCCTACACCCCTGAAGGGGTGCTACTAATAACAATAATAATTATACTAGTTGACTCGGCAGACATTTTTGGTGATGTAGCCCACACCAAAGAACCCTGGTGGCACAACGGTTAAGCACTCAGCAGCTAATCGAAAGGTTGGTGGTTTGAACTCACCCAGCAGCTGTGCAGAAGAAAAGACCTAACAGTCTGTAACTGTGAAGATTACAGCCCAGAAAACCCCGTGGGGCAGTTCTACTCTGTCACATGGGGTTGCTATGAGTTGTAATTGACTCGATGGTGCCTAATAACAACAGCCAGTGCCATCCAGTAGAAACAGGATGCAAGAGGCAGGCATATGGAATGTCCAATGGTCCAGCAGCCAAATTTAAGAAGACCAAAAGAAACCAGTGATGTGTTAATAATGCATTTTATTTATCCTCAAACACGATCGTGTCAGCATGTGATCAATACAAACTGTCAGTGAGAAATTCTGCAGGCTTTTGGGTGCTGAGCCCTTGGAGTCTGGTGCATGTACCCTGACAGCACCCCTCAACAAGGATGGGGCCCAGGGGCCTGGCTACAGTGTTGGATGGCACCGAGCAGACTGTTCCACGGGGGCACACGTGGAGACCCATATAATGATGTCTCTCCTTATAGGGCTCGAGCCCTATGGGGAGACAGAAAACTCAGAAAACGCACACATGCAGTGTGCTTCTGGTGGACACTGTGCAGACGAGCGAGCTTCGGGGTTGAGGTTGAGCAGGGCTATATCAGCTCTTCCGAGGGAGACCTTTAAGCTGGACCTGAGAGCTGAGAAGGAGCCAGGGCAAGGCCTGGGGGAGCCATCCAGGAGAGGGGATGGTCAGTGGTGCAGGACTTGAGGCTGGGGTCAGGCAGGGAGCAGGTCACTGGACTTGGAGGCCGTGGAGGTGCCGGAACTGGGGTCCTGGGATGGGACAAGGCCTGTGCGCTGGCCAGGCTTCAGCACGTCTGGGTGTTACCCCTTATGCTCACCAGCTCCAAGGGAAGTGATGGTATTTTACCCCCACCTCGGCAAGAGAAAGAGCTGAACCAACAGGCAGACTCCATGTGGATAGGCGTCCAGCCCCCCAGGGTGCAGGGGTCAGTGAGGCCTGTTAGGCAGATGACCGTGCCCCTTCTGGCACCTTCCATGTAAGCAGGTGTCCTCCTGCTAGGGCTTTATTGGCAGCTCCCAGGGCTGCGTGGTTGGGGGTCTGTAGCCCTGTCCTGTGTGGAGTAAGAGGTTTGTTGCCCTAAATGCCTCTCAGAGTTGGGGGGACTGTCACTTCCCTGAACCCTCCTCAGAACAGCCAGGATCTGGGAGAGGCCAGGGCCACAGCCCAGGGGGAGAGTGACCAGTCCACAGCCTGCTAGGGACAGTGTGGGGGCCCAAGTAGAATGGGGGAGAGAGCCTCAGCGATGCTGGAGGTAGGAGGGTCTGTTCCTCAGGGAGAGACCTCTGGTCCAAAAGTAGATGGACACAGGCCTATGGCAGCTGTGGCTCTGGAGGTTCAGAAAGAAGTGACCAAAACAGACCCAAGTGTGGGGTCGGTCAGGGCCAGGCAAGCTGCCTGCTGCCACTCAGAGGCCTCCCCAGGGGTTCCGCCCATATCAGCATGCCGGGGCCTCGGGCTAAGGCCTCACCTCTGAGCCCAGCATGGATGTCCCCAAGGGGCTGAGGTCCACACTGAATCGGAGTTGGAGTCCCGTGGGCTGGAACATCCAAGGAAGTGGCCTGTCCACATCAGAAGATGTGTGTCCCTGGACCCTGCACTGGGCTCCTCTATACTGGGCAGCCTTCAGCAGATGCCCCTCACCCTGGACTTGCTGCCGTCTGTCTCCCTGTGGGACTCACTGCCCGGCCTTGGATCCTGCACAGCTGGGAGGTGCCTGAGGCTCTGAGGACCCTGATCAGGGACACATGTGGCCATGAGGTGTTTCTGGCAGGCTGGAGACATGCCAAGCCGGACAGGGCTTTGGGCTGTTCAGTTCAACCCTCCCTTGGTGGAGACAGAGGCAGAGGTCCTGGGAGCGAGTGGCTGATTCAGTCACTCACAGCATGGACCCCTGGGGCTCAGCCAGGGCTCTCTGTGCTCTTCTGGTCCAGCCCCAGCTGGAGAAACAGACTGCGCTTTTTGTTTTAATCTGCAGGGTTGGGGGCAGGCCGGTGAGGGGATGTGTGCCTACCGGGAGGGGAGGGGAGGGTTCTGAAGGAGAGCATGCAGGGTGCCTGGCTCTCACACTCAGCTCCTGCTTCCTCCTCCACATCAACCTCGCACCCTCTGCCCCCTTGCTGTGCAGCCTTCCCTCACCAGGCACACTCTCCAGTTTACCGTCTCAACCTGGGGCCTCAGGCTCATGGCCTTCCTGATGGCTGGTCTCCTGGTGTCATTGGCCAGGGTCCTGGGGAGCCAGGAAGCTGGGCTAGGGGAAGAAGGGAGAGCAGGGGTAAGGGAGAAGCCCAGACTCCCTGGGCTTCATCCCCAGTACATCACCCAAGGCGAGTCACTTCCCGTTCCTGGGCCTTGGTTTCCTCATCTGTAAAAGAGGAGAACAGCAGGGCCCAACTTGGGAGGCATAGAGATGAAAGGGGTCCTACACAGTGAACTGGGAGTGGTCCCTGACACAGAGCAAGGGCCATCTAATCTACGCATTGATGCTCAGAGGCCTTGTACCTGTCAGCTGTTCTGCATGACCCTCCAAAGCCCACCTCCTGCTGGAAGCTGCAGGTTTGGAATGAGGGTCTTCCTGGCCAGCCCTCCAGGTGGGATCTACCTGAGACCCCAGACACTGAGTGCAGCCAGCACCCCTCCCTTGGCTCCTGGTGGGAGCCGACCCATCCTGGCCCAGAAGCCCATGGAGGGTGACCTAGAGGACACACCTTCTCCAT
This sequence comes from Loxodonta africana, assembly GCF_030014295.1. Classification (NCBI taxonomy): domain Eukaryota; kingdom Metazoa; phylum Chordata; class Mammalia; order Proboscidea; family Elephantidae; genus Loxodonta; species Loxodonta africana. Next base: position 37,530,699 of record NC_087344.1, read on the forward strand.
GGTTGGCTCCCACTCCTGAGTTCTTGCTTCTGAGGTGCCTGACCTTGGTGGGCAGCTGGGCTGGCAGGATGCTGGGAAGAACCGAGGGGATGGAAGGAGCTAGAACACTGTCAGGGCAGGGAGACAAGGATGGGGATCCCTAAGTGTAGAGGGGCCGTTCCGATGGAGACTAAGGCCACCCGCCCTAAAGAGATGACTCTGGGGATCTATTGGAAAGTCAGGCTTCCTCCAGCCCCCCAATCTGGATCTGGGAGTCAGACTGGTGCCCCAGGGCCACACAGACAACCCCATGAAACACTGGATCTGCCTGGCCCCGTCTCTGCCCTGCCTGACTCCCTGGGCCTGGGGTCCCCACTCAGAGCTGTGGGGTATAGGGGCGACCATGCAGCAGGAGACCATGTAGGAGGCCAGAGCCAGGGCCTCCTCCTCCAGACAGTCCCCCTCCAGGCGTGCAAAACCCTGCTTCCTCCCCTCCCCAACTCTGTGGATCCCCAGAAACCCTGGCAGCACAGAATGGCTGGTGGAGGGAGGTGAGGTGACTGTCGGTTCATCTGGCACAAGTCGTGACCTGTTGGGGGGGCGCCCAAGGAAATGTTTGGGATGACTCGAGCAGGCTGGCCCTTTAAGGCTCCTGTAACCGGACACCTGGGGGGGCCCGGGCGGCTCCCCGCTCAGCCTGACTGTTTGTCTCTCCCCTCCCTCCCCCTCCCGCCAGTCCCAGTTTAATCTGCTCAGCAGCACCATGGACCAGATGAGCAGCCGCGCAGCCCCGGCCAGCCCCTACACCCCGGAGCACGCTGCCAGTGTGCCCACCCACTCACCCTACGCGCAGCCCAGCTCCACCTTCGACACCATGTCGCCTGCGCCTGTCATCCCCTCCAACACTGACTACCCCGGCCCCCACCACTTCGAGGTTACCTTCCAGCAGTCAAGCACAGCCAAGTCCGCCACCTGGACGGTAAGTGTGCTGCGCCTCCAGGGGTGCCTGGCTGGCGCGGGTGGGAGGGTGTTGGTGGGCCAGTGCTGTCCGCAGAGGGTGTCCACTCACCAGGCAGAGAGGGGCACCAGGCAGGGGGGCGGGTCTGGGCTGGACGGTCTGGGTGTACCACCCTCAAACACGTGGCCAGAGTTGGCCGGCCTCCCGCAGGGATTCCGGGAGATGGAAGTGGCTGGCCGTGAAGTCCCTAGGGCAGGGGACACCCCCTGCCAGCCCGCCTTTGCCAGACTCCTCTTAGCCTACCTGTGCTTGGTGGAGGCTCCAATGTGAAATCCTACATGGGTGGGCTGGGAGCCATTGGAGGATATCACCTGGGTCCAGGGGGCCACCTCCTCCAGACAGCAAGGCTAGGCTTTGCTCCTCCCACTGTCTGTAAGTGGTCATCACCAAGTGTTGGCATGAGACAGGGCACAGCAAAGGTGGAAACAGCAGCAGACTCAGGTCCTCCCTGTTGCCCATGGCGGGAGCCTGGCCTACAGCTGGGGTCTTGCCGATGTTAATGACATTCCATGTGCTTGTGGCGCTCACCGTGGGCTGGGCACTGCGCTAGGCACTTTAAGTACAGGCAGCACCCAGCTTAGGATGGGGTTCCGTTCCAATGACTGTCATAAGTTGATTCTGACATAAGATGAATACTTCATTTTTTTTTTTTTTAGCTTTCATCATTATTGCCTTTTATTACCAGCATTTTTATTTGTTTTTTGGGGTTGGAAACATTACATATAAACTTACAGATATGATGACATCAGCAAATTATGCGTGAAGCATTTTATGTAATACATATTACTAATGATAAGATGTGCAAAGAAAAAAACACAGACCGTCCAAAGTGCAGTCTGTTGTAACCTGAATACCTTGTAAGTAGGGTACTACCTGTGTATGTTAACAGGCAGTTTTCATTCCCATTTGCAGCGGAGGAAACTGAAGCTTGAGGGGGAGGGGAGAAGGTAATTTACTCGAAGTTATGCAAAGAGTAAGTAGGGGCTGGGATGGAAGCAGTGCCCGCTTCAACATCTGTGCTTAGGACCACTGTACCGCACTGTACCTACTGCTGCTGGGAGAGAAAGGGGCTGCCAGATCCCTAGGGTAACACCAAGACTCCCCACACTGCCACCCAGCCCCGGGCAACCTCTGGCTTGCCTCTCAGTGAGGGGCCAGGGGACGGGCAGGAAAGCAGCTCCAGGGGCTTCTGGTCCCCTGGCCCACTGACATGGGGGAGCATGAGCCTTGCCTTGGCCCGCACCCCACTGACTTTGGGAGGTGCAGCCCCCACCTCTCAGAAGTTCCAGATGTGGGGTCTCTTGGCAGTGCCCTGTCCTCCTTGACGCTCCACTGCCCGTTGGGTCCCTTGTCCCCCAGGTAACAGCTAGATGCTCACCCCAGCCCCACCTGGAGCACAGACAGGCTGGAGGTAAGTGGTCCGGAGTGGCCGTGTACACACCTTTATGAGCACTGACTGAGCAGGTGCCCCCTGCCCCTGCTCTGCCCCTTTAATTCCTGAGTCCCACCGTCTCTACTACCCTGCTGGCTGGAGCTCCTGGCTTTCCCACGCTCCTGGGTGGCTGGAGGTCTGGGTGGAGCCACAGGTAGCCAGTCCGGCGGTGGACAGACACCACCCGCCCAGATTGCTTCTGGGTTTTGCTCTGGCTGGGAGCTCCCTCCGGCCCCCTGCCCATCTTTACGCTAAGGCTCGATCAGGACTCGATGGATGGCCAGGTATTGCAGACCCATGGCCTCTCTCTCCTCTCCGTTAATTGTTATCCCAATGCTCCTTACCTCATGCTGCTGGTGGGATTAAAGGAGATCATGCTGTCAAGTACGTAGCACAGGACTTATCTATTGTCGCCGGCACGAGGTATGCCTTCACCATGTGGGTCTTTATTGTTATGGCAGCGGAGGTGGCTGCAGTAGGGTTGTTAAGGAGCCTGGCCCTCCTGACAAGGTTGCCCAGCAGTAAATACCAGCTGCTGGGAGGGTTCTCTTGGTAGTTCTGTTGACTTGGAGAGGGTCTTAGACAGTCTCTCCACCTCAGATTTGAGGCCCACCTGGGGGACCTGAGTCGGGTCAGGAAGCACAGAGAGTCCTCATGCCTGCACCCCTCTCCCCCAGCAGGGACACATGGCCCCCCGTCCCACATCCTGACTGTTCACTCATCCTGTCTAAGGGAAAGCCCCCCCAACACTGACATCTGTCAATTGGGGTCTGAGTCACCTGATCGTTTTGGGACCAGTTCTCCACGTGGAGGCCTGGCTGGCAACTCATGGTGCCCTGGCTTTGCTTCTTCCATGTTGTTTGGGAATGTGTTGGGGTCCCTGTCATGTTAGCGGGGCTTGAAGGGCCTCAGAGGTTCTGAGCTGATCCTCAGGCAGGGATGGGAGCTGCCTCTCTGCTGGTGCCCCCCAACTCAGGTGCCCCTTGGCTGCCTCTCTGCCCAGGTGCGTGGGCTTCAGGGCTGGGGCCAAGGCATTTGGTCCCGATGGCCCCGGCCCTGAGTGGCCCTTTGGGGTAGCCTGCCCAGGACCGAGACACCGGCTTGAAGCACCAAGGGTCAGCTCAGGCCCTAAGCTCTGACCCCCACCAGATGCCTGAGCCGCAGACACTGCCCAGCCTGGGTCCCGTTAGGGCTCTAGAGGAGCTGGTGCGGACAGAGGATGCTGTTGCTGAGCCCCTGCCCGGCCCCTCCCCAGCCTTTATCAATACGGGGGTAGAGGTGGGACAAACATTGATAATGAGATTTTTGGCACCTTGTCTGTCTGGGAGCAGACCCCCCGGTGTGCTTCTTCCCTTGCCCAGGGAGGGGGCAGGTGAGTGGCTGTCTCAAGTGCGGGACAGGGCACGCAGGCTGCCTGCTCACAGCTCTCAGGGTCCAACTGCGCAGCGCTGTCTAGGCTTGTCATTGGGCTCGCTGCCCTGGCCTCCGTGCACAGCCTCCACCACACCAGCCAGCTGGTAACTGATAGATAATGCATATTTTTCTCAAGTACAATTCCAAATTGACTGCTGCTTTCGTTCCTTTCCCCTCTGGAGAAAAACACCCCAACCCACTCCCAAGGGGCCACAGCGTTAATAGGGTCTTTGGCCTCTGCCTGGCTGAGGTCACCTGTGGGTCTCCCACCCTGGGCTGGGCATTCTGCCCTGGCCAGCTTCCTTTGGACTTCAGATCTCATGCCTGCGCTGCTTAAGCACTGGGTCTGGAGACCTCAGCTCACGGACATGCCTGTGTGTGCACACAGTACACATACCACATGTATACACGTGGACTGTGAACACACACATGTATGCACGTATACCACAAGGCATGCAGTGCGTCACACACACATGGGTGCATGCACACACCACATACACACATGTGCACACACACCACACAGGCATTCACATATGTACACACTACACACATGCCAGCACACACACCGTACAGAGGCACTCACGCACACCATATGTGCATGTGGCACACGACATACATGCATGCACACATACACGCACACACACTTCTTTCTGGTTGCAGCTCAGGGTTCTGACAAGTCCTCCCCACAGAAGGCCTAGAAAGAGCTGAGTGTGAAGGTAAATGGGTAGCCAGAGAAGGGATTTCTGCTCAGTCAAGAGCTTGTAAGCCAGGGCCCTGGTGGTGGCTTGAGTTTGGATTTGGCAGACAGGAACTGCATAGCTGGTGGGATGGACCAGAGACGACTGCGGGGTCTGAACCCTGGGTCTCGCTGGCCTGTGGCTGCTGCATCACCTCCTGCTTTCTGGTGTCCTGTCTGTAAAGGGTTACTGTGGGGTTCAGGAGCCTGGTTCTGTGACTCCTTAGGGCAGGGACTGGGCTGAGGGTGCACTCCACAGACACTGCTGTCTGCCCGCCATCTTGGGCAAGGTCGTCCCATCCTGGAGCCCTTTGGGGCTTTGGGGGGAGACAGACAACGTGAACCATCAGAGCTGCACATGAGGGCCTGGCACCCAATGGGCACCTGATGCTCCTGAGCAGATGGACAGATGGATACATGGACAGATGGAGCTGGGCCAAGGATGGTGGCACCAGCGCCTTTTCTCTGTTTCGTGCCCTCCCCAGGAAGGCTGGCCCCGGGCCTATGGGTGACCTTGCTAAGGCTCCCTGAGCAGCCTGGGGGCTCAGCATGTGCCCTCTGCCAGGTCCCAGCCTGGCCTGTGGGGCCTGATGGCCACTCCATCCTGGGGGCTGCCCGAGGTTGGCAATAAAGTGGCAGATGGTCCTCAGGACCCCACGGAACAGAGAGAAAGAGTATAGCATTTTCCTGTACCAATCCTGTATGGGTTTTGGACTCTGTTCAGTCCAGACCAGCCTCTTCCTGCCCCCAGGCCAGGGCTGCCAGGAAAAGCACTGTCTTCAGTCTTCACAGGGTTCGGGAGGGTTCTGAGTTCAGGCATGAGGCCATGGTGTGGTTGGGAGCCCTGGCCCAGCATGACTTCGCAGGCTCCCCAGGCAGGCTGAGTGGCTCTGCCAATAGCCGCTGAGGATGCTGTCCTCCCAGGGACGGGGTGTGATGGTGGGAGGCGAGTGGAGCAACAACCCAGCTGGTAACCAGGGGCTCTGGACAGACAGGAGCCCCGACACAGCCCCTGACTACCTCCAGCTGTGCTGGGTCCCAGCTGATGAGCATGTGTGTATGTGTGTGTGTGTGTGTGTGTGTGCGAGTGTGTGTGTGAGAGTGGGTGTGTGTGTGATGAATGACTGTATCTGAGTGTGTATGAGTCTGTGTGTGCATGTGTTGTGAATGAGTGTATGAGTGTGCATGCACCTGCATGTCTGAGTGTGCGTGAGTATGAGTCTGTGTGTATTGAGTGAGTGTGTGTCTGTGTGTGTGTGTTGTAAATGAGTGTGCCTGTGGGTGCATGTGTATGCATACAGGCATACACTCACAAGCCTGTGAGTGGATGTGAGTCTGTGTGCATTGAATGAGTGTGTGTGTCTGTGTGTGTGCGTGTGTATGTGTGAGCCTGTGAATCTGTGTGTGTGTGTGTTGTGAATGCGTGTGTGTGTGCATGTGTCTGTGTGCAGGTGTGCGTGGGGGCGTGAGCTTGTGAGTGTGTGTGTATGAGATTGTGTGGGTGTGTGAGTCTGCGCATGCATGCATGTGAGTATGAGTGAGTGTGTGCGTCTGCGTATATGAGTGTGAAGTTGAGTGTGTGTGTGCCTGGGAGATCCCCCCCAGGAGGAACACAGGGAAGGCGGGTCAGGGAAGCATGGGATTCCTGAGTAGAATGAGGCTGAGTCAATGCTGATGGATCTGGGAGAAAACTTTCCAGCCCCTCGGAGCTCTGTAAGCAGGAGAATAATAGCGGAGGTGTCCCAACACGACTGTGGTATCAATTGCGTTATCCTAAAAGTTTATGGAATGCATAAGTGGAATTAATACCTTTTACTGGCACCAAAGGCAATTATCTGTATTTAAAGCCGAGGGAAGCGTTCTAACAATGTTTATTGTGGAGATGAAACGTGGATTATTAAGGGGAAACAAGAACACTTAGGGAGAAATTGCAGCAATTGCTCGTGTTGTGCCTGTCCTGCACCCCGGGAGCCTTGGGCCGGACCGAGCTTCCTGCAGGCTGGCACGGTGGGGGTCGGCGCTCCTGGCTCATGGCCCCAGAATAGGGTGGGGTAGGGTCACCTCATCTCTCTGTACTCCCCGAGGAGCTGTGACCCCTGAAGGAACCCTGCCCCTGGAGGTCATGAAACTAGCCTTGGGGGCACTGAGTGAAGGCGGGGAGGTCCCACAGCCCTGTGTCCCTGGGTGCCTGGGCTCCCAGCTCCAGCGCAGATGCCAACAGAGCTGGGTCCCAGGAGCCAAGGGGTACTTCCCATCCTGGGGGACACTGGAGGAGACAACACCAAGGCCTCTGCCCCACACCATCTGAGTTCTTTTAGGGGACACGAGAGAGAATCCCTTGAAGGATAGGGCCTTGTTCCATAGGTTTGAGTTTGAAGCAGAATGGTCTGTTTTCTAGGACTCATTTCCCAAATGAAGACCACTTTCCTAGCATTCGAATTTTGGGTTAGAAACATTGATAGCTGTAGGCGGTTAAGGCAGGCATCTGCTAACACAAAAGTTGGAGGTTTAAGTCCACCCGGAGGTGCCTCGGAGGAAACTCCTGGTCATCTACGTCCCAAAGGTCACAGCCATTGGAAGCCCTGTGGGGCACAGTCTCCTCAGACACATGGGGCCTCCATGAGTCAGGGTTGACTCAACGGCAACTGGTTTTTGGTTTTAATACTGACAGCAAACGCTGCTCAGCCGATGCTCTGGGTGGCCGGGCTCAGCACCCAGGACCGTTACCATGGGTCACCCTGCTGCAGCCCCACTGTAGGTGCTTTTACTCTTCCCAGTGTATGATGGGGAAACTGAGGCTAAAAGAGGCACCCACCGGTGCAAGGTGGGCGGGCTCTGGGCCGGCAACCTGACCCCTGGCTCCCATTGTGCAGCTGTGTGCGCTGCTGTGGGTGCCTTCCCAAAAGGCCTGGTGCTCCCAGCTCCGTGGGGGACCTCAGGACCCCAGGTGAACCGACGGTGAGGAGGGGCTTGCCCCTTGAGGACTCTCTGCCTGCCCTGTCCTAAGCTGGTGGGCTCCGCCAGGCTGCCTAGTGGGAAGACACTCTAGCACTGACCCCCAAGTAGAATGTTGTCTGCCCATGAACACCTGGGGGCCGTGGCTGCCACACTCACTGCTTGAGTTTTGTTGACAAGTGAAAATCCCTCGAGAACACTCCAGGGATGACCAGCCTCCGAGGTAAACATGGAAACAGGCCAAGTGGCAGGAGCTGGGAGCGGTGGGCTCTCTCTTGGCCTCCCGGGGCCAGGCCCTGTCCCCGCCCCCACCCCCCCACCCCCACCCCTACTCCCACTCCCACCCCCACCCCCAATTTCATTACTGAGAAAGAAACCCGAACTATCCAGTTGATTCCAGCTCATGGCGACCTCACGTGTGTCAGAGTAGAACTGTGCTCCATAGGATTTTCGATAGCTGATTTTTTTTGGAAGCAGATCATCAGCCCTTTCTTCCAAGGTGCCTCTGGGTAGAATTGAACCATCAACCTTTCAGTTAGCAGCCAGATGTGTTAACAATTTGTATTACCGAGGGCACCCCCTTTAAAGAGAGGGCCACAGGTGAGGTCCTGCCTGGCTCCTGCTGGGACCAGATCTATGTCAAGATGGGGCCTAGGGGTGTCTGGGACTCTGGCACCATGTGGGAACTCAGAGGTGAGGTTGGGGTCACAGTGGAACAGAGGGTGAGGTTTTGGTTCCAAGCCTGGCGGGTCCCTGCCACCTCTGGGCCAGTGGTCAGTCACTGGGGGACCATTTTGGGGTTTCCTCAAGCTCAGGGTTGATGGATGGGCCCTGTAACCCCAGCTAGTCATACGTCCAGGCCTACCCCAGATTGGCTGGTCCAGAGCCCTGCCACTAGTGGAGAAGCCCTTAGCTGCCTCTAGGCATCCCATTGATTGTTTTAGGAGTCTCAGAAAGGGGAGAGGATGGAAAATTCCAGGGTGTTAGAGCTGGAAAGAAAAGCCCACCCTCCCCATTTTATAAATGGAGAGTGTGAGGCTCAGATGGGGGGTGGTGTCGAGGGTGAAGTTCCCAAGCATGGGGTTTATGATGGGGCCATGGAGGCTGTAGGAGGTTTGTCTTGTTTTAAGGCAGAAGAGTCCTTTTTGTAAAGTTAATAGCACTCGAAGCTCAGTGAAGTCCAAGTTCAGAGGTTCCTGGGGAAACCACCAGTTGCTGGGGAGTCGATTCCGACTCACGGTGACCCCATGTGTGTCACTGTATAAGTCTGCTCCACAGGGTTTTCAGTGGCTGATTTTTCAGAAGTAGATCTCCAGGCTTTTCTTCTGAGGCACTTCTGGGTGGACTTGAACCTCCAACCTTTTGGTCAGCAGTCGAGTGCATTAATTGTTTGCACCATCTGGGGACTCCTGGGGAAACCACACAGTAGCCTCAAGCCCAGGGTCACCCTAGGATTCCGGGCCCACCTCCTCTACTGCAGCCGTGACCCAGACAAGGCACTCATCTCCTCCCGCCTTGGGATCCCACATGCAGAAGGGACCCAGCAATATGGCCCCCCAGGGCTTTGGGGAGAATAAAGAGAGACAGGCCGGACGCCAAAGCCCTACTGAGGGCCACCGCGGTCTGCAGTAGGTGAATCAAGTGCTTAGATACGACAACTCTCCTGGCCCCAGGTGCTTTGCTGATTATTTATTTACGAGGTTCAGTGAAAACATTGATTTTAGCCAATTATTTCCTCAAAAGCTGAAACTGCCCACCCCCATGTGTCCACTAGCTGACTGGGTGGGAGCAGCCGTGCCCCTTCGAGAAAATGTAGGCTCTCTTCCTTCTAACTGGGATGGAGTTTACTTAGAGAAGACATCCCAAAGTCACCAATCCTCAGCCAGTAGGGCCATCTCAAACTGGCCTCGTTCCAGGGACCTGCCTACAGCCCCATGGAACAAGGCCAAGGTCAGACACCATAGGACCCATCTCCCAGGGCTACCTGCTAGAGACAACCTGACCCAAACAAGCACCTGCCCTCCAGAGAGGCCCACCTGGGCTCACCTCCCCATCTGCCCAGCCAGTGCCAATTCTGGCCCATCTGTGGGAAGCTGCTGGGCCGGAGGGAAGGAGCTGGCCCATCTGGCCCCTGGACTGACGTCAGCATCCAAAGTGGGGTGCCTATGGTCAGTCGGAGGCTGCAGGGCTATCCTGTGAGCAGAAGGTGCCTCTGAGACTCCTGGGTCCTGCCCATCCCCATGGCTGACCACAGACCTCTCAGTTAGTTCTGGCTTCTCGTCAAGGCCCCAGAGTAGGGTGGGGGCGAGGGCAGTGGGGAGCTGTCTTCCCCAGCAGTCAAAGGGCCCTCCCCACAGTGAGCAGAGCTACTGGTCTCCTGCCTCCCCACTTGACCCTGTGCCCGCAGGTCTTGGCGGCCGGCTGCCCACAGTCCTGACCTCTGGGGCCTGTGCCAGAGCTTTCCCTCCAAGGGCCAGAGTCCCGAGGAAAGATTGGCAGGGATGCCTGGTCCCAGCCGCCTTCTGCTGCTGGCAGAGTCGGACCCAGGCCCACTGGCGGAGGAAGCCCAGCCTGGAGCCGCAGGGGTAGGCGGAGGCTGAGGGGGATGCTTCAGACAGGGCCCTGGTTGGTGCCTCCAAGTGGGAGGAGGGGACTGTTGCTGGTTCCAGCTCCCAGGCTCCCTGCCAACCCTGCCCTGCCCCCAAGGACTGCAAGGATGCCCCTGCTTACCCCTCCACCCCCACAGCCCCCCTCAGCGTCTAGAGAAAGCCAGAGGGGGTGGCTGGGCCACAGAATAAAGCTCAGTGGAGGTGTCACCTGCCTGGGTGTGTCTCTGAGGACAAGGACAGTGCCCACCTCTGCAGCCAGGGAAGTCCTGGCTTGGGTGAGAGTGATGACGCTGGCTGTGTGCCAGCTCCTCCCAGGCACTTCGCACGATAGTGTCATTGAAACAGACACAGCCCTCTGAGATGGGTCTCAGGACAACACTCAAGACTTGGGGCTGTCATGCAATGTTTCAGTAGGAAGTCTTGCCCCCTGCCCCTTGGGTCTCCTGCCCCTGGGGGACCTGAGCCCCGCCCCAAGGGAAGGAGCTGGTGTGGCAATGAAGGGGTGCACAGTAAGAGGACCTTGTGCTGGGGGAGAATGAAGTAGAGTGTCCCCAAGGATGTGTCCCCCAAAGGGCCCCCCTCCCCTGGAGGGAAAAAAGAACCCAGCGGTGGGGGTTGGGGGCTTTAAACCAGGGGTTGTTGGCCTGGGTCCCTGTGTGAGTTTTTGGGGAGTTGGTGTGTGAGTCCACAGAACTCCATGCCAACTGTTGTATGGGTTGCCGTGGGAACTTTTCTAGGGAGAGAGGGCCTGTGACCTTGAGGAAGTCCTCAAATGGGGCTGTGACCCAAAGCAGGCAGACTGTGGCTCTAAACATACACACGTGCTTGCACACACACATACGCTCAGGGAAAGTGGATAAAAGTGGGGTATAAAAAAAATCATTAAAAAAAAAAATGAAAGCCCCCACTGCAGGCCACGTCTTCCAGAATCTGTTACAACAGATTCCCCCAAGCTGGTTAACGGTATTTGCGGTTTGCAAGATGCTACACGTCCCGGGAAATTGACAGACAAGTTATTATCACCTCTCCACTGTCCTCCTGCCCAGACCTGCCTGCGCCCGGGCACCCCAGCTGTTGGGAGCGGGCAAGGAAATTAACAGCCCCCACGCTCCGGCACCCACCCGCCTGCCGCCCTCTCGCCACCCTCCAAGCTACCGGCCTCGAGGCTCCCAGCCAGGTCAGGCCCATCTTGGACCGGGTGGGGTGGAGGAGAGGCTGGGGGAAGTGAGAAGGGGAGGGTGTCCCAGGAGAGAAAATGGGGGGAGGGGGAGGGATGGGCACACATGAGTGTTTCGGCAAATCATTTCCTGCAAGTACCAAGAAGCACACACATCCTGGAGCAGACAAGTCTAGACGGTTCTGTGTCAACAGCTGAAGATAAATAAGATTTTATCAGCTCAGAATTTGTTGAAACACATCCATCTAGCGGTTCTAGGAAAGGACGGGGGCGGGAGGGAGGCAGCATCTGCACGTGACCTCTTCCACAGAATGGAAAGGGACCCAGGAGCCCTGTCCCTTCGTTTTCTTCCAGCTCCAGGCCCCGGGTGGCCAGAGGAGGGCGAGGGGCTCATACCCCTGGGTTGAGGTCCGGCTCTCCAGGGCTCCGTCCAGGGTGGGACCCCTCACCAGAGACGGGGGCTGACCACTCAGGTGTGTGCCCCAAAGGCCACTTGAGCAAACCACCTGGGCAGCACTGGGCTGGGACACCTGTGGGGGGTGGGGCCGCCGAGGACCCATGGTGGCCTTGTTTATGTTGCTGGGAGGCTCCGTGGCCTGAGGCCAGGGCCCCCCATCCATGGTAAGCCTCTGCAGCCGGGGGAGCCCTGGTTTGGGTGAGAGTAGTGACGCAGGCTTGTGCCAGCCCCTCATGTTCTGCGCCTGGAATCTGCCCCTTTCCCACCCACACTGCACTCTGGCTAGGAGACGTGTCGCCGCCCCGAGGTACCAGGGACAGCTCCCGGCGCCGCCGGAGCCAGAGGGTGGGCGGGGCGCTAGGCGGTTCCTCCTGGAGAGGGGGGTGCGCACGCCCGTGGAGCGTCCCGGCCCCGCCCAGGCGCTCTTCGGTCTTTCTATCTGGACGCTGGTCTCCCCAGTGACCACAGCCCGAAAGTCCAGACACATGAGCCTCTGCTATGCCCCCATCTGGGACCACGCAGTGAGGGGGTGGGAGGACACATCTGCACCCTGCACCCGGGCTGGAGCGCTCCTCCTCCCTGTTTTGAGGGGCTGCTGTTCCTCCCGCGGTGATGGAACCAGGGGACAGCAGGGACCCGGACGTGCTCGTCTGTGAAATGAGGCAGAGCCGCCTGGCTGCCAGGGGAAGCGGGAGCCAGGCTTCCCTAGACAAGGGCACTGCACTCCCCGGGGCGGCCGGCCGGTGGAAGCAGAGCCCTGGGCTTGGGATGGGAACGGGGCTGCTCCAAGGGAAAGGGCTTGGGCTGGGCAAGGGCTTTGAAGCCACTGCGCATTCAGACTGCACGGGTCACCAGGGAGCCAGGGAGGCTGCGGACGCCTCCCAGCGGGCACACCTAGAACCCAGCTGCATCCTGTCGGAAGGTGGCTGTGAGCTACGCGGCCCCTTTTTTTCTTAGGAATGCAGTCCGCTCTGAGCCCTTTGACTTTGGCCAGCCATGATGACCCCTCATCTACCGCCTCAGCCACCACTAGTACAGAGGCAGATGGGTCCTGTGGGGGTCAGCCTGGACAGCGGCCTGGAGCCCCCCACCTCAGTTCAGCGCCAACCCTCCCCATACCTTCCACTTCATTTTTGGACAGCTGCTGGGGTAACAATCTGGACCAATTACCGTCTTTTACCATCTAGCTAATAATGAGAATGGTTATTATGTGTGCACCAGCTGACACCAGCCCCTGAGTAGTCTGGGGTTTTGGGGAGTTGAGGAGATTCCCACCCAGGGCCTGGAAAACAATAGGCGCTCAACAGATGCTGTGGGGATGGATTGCTCCCCGAATCCTTGCTCAGTAAATACCGTGCCACTAGTGTGTTCAGGACCCTGCAGTCCAGATGAGGTCCAGCATTCCCCCGGGCCTCCTCCTCCAGGAAGTCTTCTTGGTTGGCCCCTCCCACTGAAGTCTCTGAGCATCTCCCTGGTATTACTAGACAAATTGCATAACTGCATCAGAGTCAGGGACTCGTTCTTAGTCCTGGCTTGTGGATGGATATGAGGGCTGTGCATTAAATCTGCCCCTAGGCCTCTGGTCTGGGCTACTGCTGCCCTGGGCATAGCTGGCCTCCCTTAGTGCTGGAGAATCCTTTGTGCTCTGTGCACATCCCCCAGGGAAGGATGAAGGCAATATGCATGTATCGAGTACCAGCTGCATGCCTCCGTTTGCTGGGTATTACTAATGACAGACAAGGGGGATAGAGCTGGCTTCTTGCCCTCCAGGCACCAGAATTCCAGGGATGTGTTCACCCTGCACACAGGAGGAACTCCACAAATGCTCGCCATCTAGGCTGCCCCCAGGCCTCAGAGGAGCCTGGTAACATCCTCTCTGTCCAACGGCCTTGTGTCACTCTCACCTGCCCCGGGCACTGGCACAGGAGGAGCTGCCACCACCTGCCCACTAGCTGTAAGAGGAACAGCCCCCTGATTGCTGTCACCCAGGGGCCCCAAGTATGGTCACTCCTGTTTTCTGGGGTGGGGGTGACTGCTGACCTCCTTTGTCCATATCATTGTTAATGTTGCCCCCTCCCTCCCAAAGGATAAGTCAGTCACCCATCTCTGAGGTGGGACGGGACTGTTCACAGCCCCAACGCTCTGGGACACAGAGCCCCGGGGACTCACGTCCTCACCCTGACCGCCGAGCAGCCTGTGTCCAGGTTCTGGTTTCCTTGAACAAAAGGCTGCCTCCATCTTTGCCAGTTGGGGTTGGAAGGAGGCAGGCCTGCTGGTGGCTGGTGTAGCTGGCACAGCAGCCACTGCTATCTCAGAGCTCGGGCTGGCCAACAGGGTGCTGAGCAGGTGCCTGGATGGGCGCCTAGGAATAGGGTGTTGGAGGGGTCCACAGAGGGGAGGAGGAGCCCAAGGAAGGGGCTCCTGACTACATCCTGGTGGCCTGGCCAGCATCCCAGGGTCACCACCTGGGCAGGGTATGGGCTCAAGGTCACCAGCCTCAGCCATCTCTCCCCCCACAGTACTCCCCCCTGTTGAAGAAGCTCTACTGCCAGATTGCCAAGACGTGCCCCATCCAGATGAAGGTGGCCACGCCCCCACCCCCCGGCACTGCAGTCCGTGCCATGCCGGTCTACAAGAAGGCGGAGCATGTGACTGAGGTCGTGAAGCGCTGCCCCAACCATGAGCTGGGGAGGGACTTCAATGAAGGTGAGGTCCCGTCCATCCCAGGGGCCCCAGTGGTACAACACCCAAGCCAGGGAGGGGTGCTGGCCTGGGCCCCTGACGGAGAGGCAGCAGGTGCCTGCAAAAGGGGCTTCTAGTCCAGGCTGAGCCATTACCGTGAGGGGACTTTGGGCAACCCTCAGGCCCCCTGCCTTTCCTTGTGTTATGGCAGGCTGACCACATCTGTGGCCTGGCCCTTCCGCTCTGACAGGCCTCAGTGCCGTGCCCACAGGAGTGCCTCCCTCCAGAGCAGGGCCAGTAGTCTGAGAGAGGTATGGTGCGGGAAGACCTTCTTGGACTGTGATACTGCGTGGGGCAGCCCCGCCGGTCAGCAGAAAAGCTGGAAAACAGGGCTCTGAGCCCAGATCCCAAGGTGCCACCTGGGGAGGCCGATGGACAGGGCTGTGGCTCCCCCAGTCTGCTGTAGTGCGCCCCAGCAGAGGGTGATGGGTGGCTAGGCTTTTCCCTGAAGCAGCATCCTCCCTGCAGGACAGTCTGCCCCAGCCAGCCACCTCATCCGCGTGGAGGGCAACAACCTCTCGCAGTATGTGGACGACCCCGTCACGGGCAGGCAAAGCGTCATGGTGCCCTACGAGCCCCCACAGGTAGGAGCTCCCCAGGGCTGGGGGGAGGGATCCTGTGAGACAGGTGAGAACCACAGCCGGGAGGCACAGCACATGCAAAGGTCTTGAGGTGAAGGCTGCAGGGGAAGGGGCTGTGAGATGTGGGGGGGGGCACAGAGAAGGCAGAAGTTTCTAGGGCTTGGGGGACACCATTCTGGAGCTGGTGCAGGGTCCAGTGGGATGAGAGACTGGGGGTGGAGAGAAGCAGAGGTTCTGAGACCCTGCAGAGGAGATGGTGGAGTGGGGGTGCCAGGATGGAGGTGGGATCAGCCATCCCAGTGGGCCAGGCTTCCCAGGGAGGATGAGACATTGAGCCTCCAACTTTCCTGTACCTAGTTCCCCAAGGCCCCCTTGGCTCCCACCCCATGCCTGATTTCCCAGGCCCTCTCGGCTCCCACCCCACGAGTCCGAGAGCAGACCTTTCTGTCTATGGGACTAAGTTCTGAACACACCATCCCCTCTGGCCCAAGGCTGCACTGTCTCCCCCTTCACCTGTGCCCTGCCTTCACCTGTGCCTAGTCGGCCTCCAGGAAAGCAGGACTCTCTCGCCCCCTAGTGGCAGTTCTGTGAACTGGTTTCCACACCCAGACTGAGGGAGACAGTGAAAACCCCAGTTCAGTGGTTCCGGGACAACCAGTGGTTCCCGGACAACCAGTGGTCAAGAGTTCCAGGTCCACGTCCCAGCTTTGTCACAATGCTATCCCTCGCCCTCGCCAAGCCCCACTTCATCCTGGGAGTGGGTGCTGGGGTGAGGGGGTGTTCCGCCCCTGACAGCTCTGGTCCCACATTCCACCAGAGCAGTGCTGGCACCTTGGAAGAGCTCATGGCATGCAACACATATGCACCCAGAGAGGCCTGTGCACATGGCCGCCAAACGCAGCCTCAAGAACTTTTCCTCTGACCTGTGTCAGGGAGAGGGTCGGGGCAACGTGGTTATAGGACCGAACGAGATCACAGGACTGTGGCTACCTGAAGCAAAGGCCAGGACTAAACCTTCTCAGTACCCAGAACCAGCACAGTGCTTGGCATTCAGTGTACTGCGTGGATGGAGGGGTGGATGGATTAGTGGACTGATTAGATGGATGGATGGGTGGGTGGATCCATGATCCATGAATGGATTGGATGGATGGTTGGAAGAATGGATTAATGGATTGATTGGTTGGAAGGATGGCTGGCTGGATGGATGGATGGCTGGCTGGCTGGATGGATGGATGGATTATGATGGATGGGTGGGATGGATGGATGATGATGGATGGGTGGGATGGATGAATGGATGGATGGATGGATGGATGGATGGGTGATGATGGATGGATGGATGGATGGATGGATGGATGGATGGATGGATGATGATGGATGGATGGGTGGGATGGATGGATGGATGATGATGGATGGGTGGGATGGATGGATGAATGGGATGGATGGATAGATGGATGGATGGGATGAATGTGATGGATGGATGGTGATGAATGGATGGATGATGATGGATGGGTGGGATGGATGGATGGATGATGATGGATGGGTGGGATGGATGGGTGAATGGGATGGATGGATGATGATGGATGGGTGGGATGGATGGATGAATGTGATGGATGGATGATGATGGGTGGGATGGATGGATGGATGATGATGGATGGGTGGGATGGATGGATGGATGATGATGGATGGGTGGGATGGATGGTGAATGGGATGGATGGATAGATGGATGAATGGGATGGATGGATGGATGACAGAGGGCCACAGAGAAGGGCCTTGGTCCCACCTCCCCCATGTCTATCCACAGCCAGGACTAAATGTGGGGGCTGGGGCTTCCCAGCCTAGGAGACTCCACTTCGATGTGTCGGGGCCTATGCGCTGACACTACAGCCTTTTTCCTGCCCCCCCGTGCAGGTGGGAACGGAATTCACCACCATCCTGTACAACTTCATGTGCAACAGCAGCTGTGTGGGGGGCATGAACCGGCGGCCCATCCTCATCATCATCACCCTAGAGACCCGGGAGTGAGTCTACTGGCACGTGGGGGTAGGGCAAGGACTTGGGCCAGTGTTACTGGGGGGCTTGACATGGGGACATAGAAGCCAAGGCCAGAGGCTAGTGCCAAGCCCTGGAGGCGAGTTTGGGAAAGGGACCCTGTATGTAATTTTGCAGGGCCACCAGGCCTTGCTGCTTCGAGGGAGGGGTATTCCCCCAGCCTGCAGGGGCTGCTTGGGTGGGAGCTGGGGCTGGGAAGGAGGCAGGGCCTGGAGTCCAGGCTTATGTCTCAGAACAGCCCTTTTGGCCTTCTTAGCATTGGCTCCCTCTGTCCTTAAGCTCCTGCTCCCCTCACTGGGCACTCAGCCCTAGCTCCCCCACCATCAAGCCCACCCTGTGGGGCCTGCAAGGCTGGGGAGTGGGCAGGGTTGACAGTGGGCCCAGAAGTTCACTGTTCCGACTGTGCCTGCGCCACAGTGGACAGGTGCTGGGCCGCCGGTCCTTCGAGGGCCGCATCTGTGCTTGTCCAGGCCGTGACCGAAAGGCTGATGAGGACCATTTCCGTGAGCAGCAGGCCCTGAACGAGAGCGCCGCGAAAAGCGGGGCAGCCAGCAAACGCAGTGAGTGGGGCTTGGGGCTAGGGCACCAGAACCGGGTGGGCCCTGCCATGGGGGGCTGTGAAAGGCCTGCTGGGGTGGCTTCGGCCTGAGTCCAGGGGACTGAGTGAGCACAGCCCCAGGCAGGACCACTGTGATGACAGACCTGCTCATCCCTGGGTCTCAGACTCTGAGGCCATCACCTGTGGCCGCCTCTGGCCCAGCTCCACCTGGCAGTCGCCATCAGGGCTGGGTGTCCAGCGTGGGCAGCCCCAGGGTTTGCCCATGGTGGGGTTAACTATCTCTGGACTTGGGGGTCTGTGAGCTGTGCCTGCCTACCTAGCCCCTTGCATACGGCCCCTCTCAGCACTCACCCAGCCTCTCCTTCCTCCATCTAGCATTCAAGCAGAGCCCCCCGGCCATCCCCTCTCTGGGGGCCAACGTGAAGAAGAGACGGCATGGGGACGAGGATATGTACTACATGCCCGTGAGTGCGCACAGATGGGGAAGAAGGGTTCAAGATGCCTGGTCCTGCCTAAGGGCACCAGGGGCAGCCCCACACTTCTGAGAGCTGAGGCCCAGGGCTCCAAAGGCAGGCATGGAAGGAAGTGCCAGCTCAAAGTCAGGCCTGGCAGACCCGGTAGGGGCGGGGCCCTAAGAGTCAGCAGTTGTGAGTCACACAAACCTTAGACAGGGAACGTGCAGATCCCCCAGGGTCCATCAGGAATGCCATCATGCTCACCTAGCCTGGGCCATCCAGTGCCCTGTGTGTGGCCCCTCCCCTAGAGACTGACACCGGCTGCTCAGGCCCATCGTCAGTCAGGAGCTGTTCATTGCTTCAGTCATTTGAGAATCGGTCTCATTTTAAACCTCTGTATTTGCTGAGCGCCTCTTTTTTTTTTTTTTCTGTCCCCTCAGCACCCATTGTTCTCAGTGCTGGGGGAGGGGTGGCAAGGGCAGTGGGCAAAGGCAGGAACAGGAGGCCCGTGGTCTGCTCCGGGAGACTGACAGGACAGGGGCTCTGGCCAGGCCTGCTCCCAGGGAACAGGGGAGGGGCCCTCGGTGCTGGGGAGCCCCAGGTAAGGAGCCGCCCTGTGTTGCCAGCTAGCATCCTCCAGAGCCTGTGGCTGCCTACAGCCACAGAGGGTCTCGGGCAGGGGGTAGGCGGCATCTGTGTGCACCTGGCAACGGTTTGGCTCTCTCTCAGGTGCGGGGCCGGGAGAACTTTGAGATCTTGATGAGGATCAAGGAGGGCCTGGAGCTGACGGAGCTGGTGCCGCAGCAGCTGGTGGACTCCTACCGGCAACAGCAGCAACAGCTCCTGCAGAGGCCGTGAGTATAGCCCAGCCCTCGCCACTGCATCCACGTCAGCCAACATGGCATCTGGCCCAGCATCCACCAGGGGCAGGGGAGGTCCCACGCAGCAGGGAAAAGGCCAGGAGTGCCAGAGACACCTGGGACAGCGGTGTGTGTAGAAGGACTCAGAGGGCCACATGGGGTCACAGGGCTCCCCCCCAGGAAGCCTTCATGGGCTGCCCTAGGTCCTGCTGTACACCTGTCACCTCGCCTTCTTCTAGGTCCTGAGCCTCAGGAGCAGCTTGAGGCAGGAACCCCTGGGCTGGCACAGGGGTGACGCCAAGGGGGAAGGAGTGGCCAGATGACTTCACCCACAGACCAGGGGCCTGAGCCCCTCTTGGCCTCCACCCGACCCCGTTGGGCTCCCGCTTGAGAGTAGGCAGGAGAGAAGGCGCAGGCTTACATGGGGCCGGCGGGATGAGAAGGAAGCCCCACCCCAATGTCTTGGCTGGAGGCTGGGGTCACCATCTACCACCACACAGGGCAGTGTGGGTATCACAGAGGGAGCCTAGGAGAGGCTGCAGCTCTGACATTTGACCAATGTGCTGTCACTTACCCAGCAGGAGCCACCTGCAGCCCCCGGCTTACGGGCCCGTCCTGTCGCCCATGGGCAAAGGGCATGGCAGTACCAGCAAACTGCCCTCCGTCAACCAGCTGGTGGGCCAGCCTCCCCCGCACGGTTCAGCAAGTGGGCCCAGCCTGGGGCCTGTGGGTGAGTATCTCCAGGGGGTGCCTGGGGCCATGGGGAGACCCCACTTCTGCCAAGTTCAGGCCTGGCACTCAGGCCTCAACCTCCCTCCACCTGCTCTGGCCTGAAGACAGGGAGCTCAGCTCAGGATGTCAGCCCTGTTCACTGCCCCCTAGGGAGGATGGTATCTGTGGGAGCAGAGGATGGCACGGGGAAGGTCACATATGTCACACCCTGGCCCCACCTCTTGGAGGCCGAGGGACCCTGGGATGGTTTCTGAACCCCCCAGAGGTTCGGCTTCCCCATTAGCAAAATGGCAACAAAAGTGCCAGACGCCCTCTGGTGGGGATGAGATGATGAGGGTGGGAAGTGCCTATCTCAGTGTTGGGGTGGGGATAGAGCAGGGGCTCCCTGGGAAGGGTTCCCGTGGGCACAGCCTGCCATGTTACCAGTGCTGTGAGCAGTGTTTTCACGGTGTGACAGAGCTTGAATCCAGCCCTGACTCCAGCCCCAGAGCTCTCTACCGCTGCCCCCTTGCTTCCATCCTTCAAGCCTGGGCGGGGCCTGCACTGGATGCACAGGCTGGCTCACTCTGACAGTCTGCCTTTCAAACAGGCCCTGGGGTGCTCAACAGCCACAGCCACCCGATGCCATCCAATGGCGAGATGAACGGTGTCCACAGCTCGCAGCCCATGGTCTCGGGGTCCCACTGCACCCCGCCACCTCCCTACCATGCAGACCCCAGCCTCGTCAGGTAAGTAGGCTGCTGCTGGGCCCAGGCTGGGCCTGTGCTGTTGCTGTGTCCACTAACCTTGGTCTGCCTGTGGCTCCCGGTCAGCTGGCCTTCAGCCCCCCACCCCCCAGCCATCCCTGCATGCCCCCGTCCTCTGGTGTTTAATCACTCTGCCAGCTCAAGGACAGAAGCAGACAGCGACACGCCAAGAGTGGGTATGGGGGAGACAGTTTGCTAGTTGTTAGGTGCCATGGAGTCGGTTTTGACTCAAAGCGACCCTACATGACAGAGTAGAACTGTCCCACAGGGTTTTCTAGGCTGTAATCTTTATGGGAACGGATCTCCAGGCCTTTCTCCTTTGGAGCCACTTGGTGGGTTTGAACCACCTACCTTTCAGTTAGCAGCTGAGGGCTTAACCATTGTGCCATCAGGGCTCTTTACAGTTGGCTTAGAAAAAAGAAAAGCACAGAGCCAGGGGTTGCTTGGCAGATGTGTCATGGGTTATTATGCACACATCTGTCCGGGAGTGCACAGCTGTGCCGGAGTCACCATGTGTGAGGAAGTCTCCGCCTGGCTAGGCCGCTTGGAAGAGGAACACACCCACACTGAGTGTGGAAGTGGACACTAACACTGCTTTATCTTTCAAACTCTCTCTGCAGTTTTCTAACAGGCTTGGGGTGTCCCAACTGCATCGAGTATTTCACCTCGCAGGGGTTACAGAACATTTATCACCTGCAGAACCTCACGATCGAGGTAAATGCCCGCAGCTCCCCCACCACTGGGCAGGCGCCGCCCGAGCCCGCACCCCAAAAGGTGGCAAAGAGCGTCTCCTCCTTCCTGGCCAGCTGCTCCCAGTCCCTGTTGTTCCTAGTGGGAGGGGAAGCTGGGACACTTGGGAAGTCCTCCCCATAAGCAGTCAGAGTCCACAGCCTCACCAGCGCCTTCCGCTCTGAGGTCACCCTGGCAAGTCACTGGGCAGCAGGCGGGGTGGGGCACACTCAGGCCTCCCGTGGAGAGACCTGCCCCTGGACTTGAGGCTTCCCTCCTGTGCTAGCATCTTGGCCCCAGCGGTCACTGTGCCTTTGACTTTTATGGGACTGCTGTCCCCAAGGCTGAGAATTGCAGACTATAAGAGCCAGAGGGAGCTTGGCGCCAGTCCAGGTCAGTGCCCCTTTAACCGAGGGGACACTGAGGCCCAGAAAAGGCCAAGGATCCTATAGCCTATCACGCACCTGAGAACTGGATGCCCCCTGGTTCCTCTTTAGGTTGATTAAACCCGTTCCCCTTGGGTCAACCCTGACGTGTGACCACCCCCTGTGTGTAGAGTAGGACTGTGCTCCATGGGGTTTTCAATGGCTGGTTTTTCAGGCCTTTCTTCCGAGGAGACTCTGAGTGGGCTTGAACCTCCAACCTATTGGTTAGGAGCCCAGCACATTAACCATTTGCACCCCCTGCCCCCAAAAAATACTTGTTGCCGTTGAGTTGGTTCCAATTCATAGTGACCCTATAGGACAGAGTAGAACTGCTCCATAGGGTTTCCAAGGAGCAGCTGGTGGATTTGAACCGCCAGCCTTTTGGTTAGCATCCATCTCTTAACCACTGTACCACTTGAGGGTACTGGCCTGCTAATGCCAACATGGGAAGGACTTGTTGTGCTTGTAGCCTGGGCTCACCTTGAACCAGGACTCACTGTCAGGCCAGCTTTGAGAAATCGGGACACCCGGCTGTTAGGCTAGTGACTCTCAGGGATTGCAGCTCAGTCCCTTGGACCCCCTCCAGGCCCTCTCCTTGCCCCGGCTGAGGCCAGGCCAGAGGCTTCTCCTGCTCATTCTAGCCCAGGGCCTCAGGTCTCAGAGACTCAGGTTGTCAGAGGGGCTGGAGCTAGCTGCTCAGCCTGACTCTCCCCAAGGTGGAGCAGCTAACTCAGGGTGACCATTGTGTATGTGCTACTAACACTGTCCCCGTACCCCGTCCCCAGTGACCCACGGCCAGGGGCTCAGCACTGCCGGCCAACCCGAGTGCAATGTGAACCTTGTCTCCCCCAGCGCAATGCGTTGTGCTTCTGGCGTCTGTGTTGGGTGACTGGGGAGTGAGGTCGAAGTGTGCTTCCAAAGGCAAGGCCGTAGGGCTGCCAAGCTCCAGGGCAGGGGGCAGGTGGCCTCTGGCCTGCTGTGGGGTGCTCAGTGAGCCTGCCCACTGTTCCCACTGGGACAACTCCACCCCACACAGCCTCTAGTGACCCTCTGTTCTCTCCCCTCTACTTCTCCACCCCTGTAAATGTCCCTACTCTGCTCTCAACCACCTAGTTAGGTGGCCCAGACCGGCCCTCCACCCAGGTTCCTCCTAGCCCCTCTGCTTCCCACTTCCTCCAGACTGACTCCCCTCCACCAAGTTCCAGGGCAACAGTGGGTTCTAAGCCCAGGGTGCTGGCCAGCCCCAAGGGGCTCTTGGCTGCCTCATGCCTAGGGCACAAGGGTGGCCCATCCCACTCCAGCGCCCTCACGGTACCACTGCCCTTGCAGGACCTCGGGGCCCTGAAGATCCCAGACCAGTACCGGATGACCATCTGGCGGGGCCTCCAGGACCTGAAGCAGGGCCACGACTACGGTGGCTCGCAGCAGCTGATCCGTGCCAGCAGCAACGCGGCGGCCACCCTTGCAGTGGGTGGCACGGGTGAGCTGCAGCGGCAGCGGGTCATGGAGGCCGTGCACTTCCGTGTGCGCCACACCATCACCATCCCTGGGCGCACCGGGCCCACTGGCCCCGATGACTGGGCTGACTTTGGCTTCGACCTTCCAGACTGCAAGGCCCGCAGACAGGCCATCAAGGAGGAGCTCACAGAGGGTGAGATTCACTGAAGGCCACCAGACCAAGGGACATGCCAGACATGCAGGAGCGGGTGCTTACAGCCAAGCCCCAGAGAGCCTGGATCTCGCTCCTCCTTTTTGTCAGATACTGCCCCCTCGAGGCAGGGCCTCTGGGCTGTGCCTGGGGAGGCAGGCAGCGAGACCTGCCCCACAGCCAGGCCATGCTTCAAAAGGACGTCGCAGACCTTCAGTCACCTCAGGAGACGCTATTGGGTCACCAAGGCACCCAGGGACAGTCTGAATCTCCTGGTGGTAACTTCTGGAACTGCTCTACATGTGGGCTTCCGGGCAGACATGGCCAAGGCTACCCAGATTGGACCGGAACCCAAGCCTGGCCTCCTGTTCTCAGCCTGCTCTTCACCTCCAGCACGGAGCAGAGGCATGGAGAGACGTGAATCTCATCCCTGGCCTGCAGTGGTGGCGTGGGGGGACCTGGGTCACTGGGCCAGCCTCTCAACTTCTCCACTTGTCTTCCTGAGGACTCCCACCTTCTGGGAGAGGCCCTTTGCGATAAAAGGGTCTGCCTTGCTGATGGACTGCCAATGAGTATTTCCTGAGATCCTCTGCTTCTGGATAGCCATGAGCAGCTAGGTGTTGGTGTTGAAGACTTGAGCTGAGAGTTTGTGTGCAGGCCTCTGGGAACACACACACGTGTGTGCACATGCAACAGTGTTGTGCAAAGAAAACACTCATTTTCAGGTGAACGTCCCCAAACTGTGTCTTCACCTCAAGCTGGGCCAGGCACTGCCCCTGCTGGGCTGAGGGCCTATCTGGATCCCCAGCACAATTGAACTCTAGTTCCAGCCCCGCTCCGCACTGACCACCCACTTTCTGCTCACAATGAAAATGAGCGTCTGGCAGGAACTGGAGAGAAGACTGGGGGGAAAGGGATTAGGAGATGCTTGGCCCTGCTGGGGTGTGCAGAAGATTCTGGTGAATCCACAACTGACCAGGTCCCATGCAAAGGCTGCTGGTCATGGTCACCCCTCTTCAGGTGACCCCCCTCAGCTGACAGCATGTCCCCTAGTCTATTGGAAATTGTCGATATTTGATAAAATGGTACCCTTTTCTACATGGCAGGTCAGCTTTTTCTTTAAACCTTCCTTTGCCATCATTCCCCAAGAGCTCAACTAATGCAGTCCCAGCTTCCCCACCCATCAGTGCCAAATGCGCCTGCTCCAGCTGCTGGTCCCCAATGGCTGGTGGGACATGACAGTGTGAGGGCTGTGCATGGGGAGGGATAACCCTGGGTAGGCACTTTTGTTGCCTTGGGGTGTTCTCCACTTGAAGCTCCTCTTCCTATGGCTGCTTTGGTGAGTTGGCAGTGGGTGGCCTTTGTGGGGATGGGGGAGCCCAGCCCCTGGAAATGGCAGGCAGCAGGAAGGCCAACCTGGGGCTCAGAGGCTGGGTCCTGGGGCTCTGCTGGTGTGGCTCCGTGCCCCGCTGGGCCAGCACTGAGGCCTCCTCACTGAAGGCTGTTGTGTTTGGCTGAAGAGTGGCAGGCCTCCTGCGAGGCGCATCCAGAGGTCAAACTCCACACCTTTCCTCATGAAACAGAATGTGCGTATCAGAACGCCAGTTTCTTTGTTAGATTTCCAGTCTCCTTAGGAAGCCAGACATCTGAACGGGAGGAGGTGTCAGTTGTGTTAAAATGTGTTGAAATGTGGCTCACAGGGCAAGCACGCTCTCCATGCCTCAGCTGCCAGCTCCCATGGCAGAGAGCAAAGCCACAAAGCCTCGTCCACCCTCAAACACCCCGATCAGGGTTCAGTTTCCAGGTTAGGACCATGGCATCTTGGAAAATCGCAAGTGTAAGATCACCTGTCTGTACTTATTTAAAAGCAGCAGTTTGTACTGACACAGGTCCATGTGTCCCTCTCTCCTGTCCCTAGTGTGGGCACATCTTTAGAGGAGAGACGGGTTGTCCCGAGATTCGGAGCCACCCAGGTGATTCCAGTTTGCAGGTGAGGCTGAGACACCCTGGGACAACAGAGCCAGTTCATTCCAACTGTGGGGCATGCTCTGACTGACGAGCTCAGGGGAGGTCAGCTTCTCAGGGAGTCACAGATTCCTTGGAGAATTCAGTCTCCCAGGATAACCCACCTGTGTCCAGATAGCCATAGTCTTGGCCACCACAGCAGCTGCAGCCCTAAGGGTTTATAATGAGCTGGGTCTGGCAGTCCTTTGCGTGTACGTCCCCTCACTGCCCACAGCACTGGGGGGTGAGTGTTATTTTCTTGCATCTCACACATGAGGAAACTGAGGCACAGGGAGGCTGTGGTTGCTCTGGGCTTCCAGCCCCATTTGCAGTAGAACTGGATTAAAGCCTGGCGGCTGGCTCAAGGCTGCACACATCGAGACCCATTGGTGCTGCCTCCTACCATTTCAGGAGGCCCCCAAGCCCACTCCTGGGCCCTCTGAAAACCAGTTTGCATCAGGTCAACTCTAACTCGTGATGACCCCATGTTGTGTCAGAGTAGAACTGGGCTCCTTAGGGTTGGTTTTCAGTGGCTGATTTTTCAGAAGTAGATTCCCAGGCCTTCTTCCAAGGCACCTCTGAATGGATTCACACTTCCAACATTTCGGTTAGCAGCCGAGCTCGCTAGCCACTTGCACCACCCAGGGACCCGCAGACCCAGGCTGAGACGCATCTGAATTCCTGGGCCTCCTGTGGATTTGTTTCTTAGCCACGCTCACCCCCGCCACCCCGAGTCTGTCCATTCAGGGGATTTTTACAAGGGCCCTCTTGCGCTCCTGGGAAGAGCTAATAGGGCTGGCAGGCACAGAGCAGGGTGGCCAGGTCTGAAGGGCCTCACCAGATCCCCCAGCCACCCAGCTGAGGAAGGACGCTCAAGAAGGTCCTGCCCAGCAGTCTCTAGAAGGCTCATAGGCTGTGCGCGAGCCTCACGCACTCGTCCGACGAGTTCACACATCCGCTGGCCTTTTCCTATCCTGCTGATGGAGGACCACCTTTGGAGAGAAAAAAAACTACTAGAAGAAACAGTATAAATTTCAACATGGGCAAGAGAAAATGCACGTTGCCAGGACAGTCATCCTTATGAGTTTGAACCCTTGTTCTTTGAAACTCAGGAATCAGGGAAAAGTATGCAAACCTCGATGGCTTGATGCGTTCCCAGTGGTGATGAGGCAGCCCGGAAGTTGCCTGCTGCCCTGTGGCTGGGATGATAAGCCATGTCAAGGACCTCGTGAAGTCTGTAGTGTCAGCCGAGTACAGATGAGGACACGTGGAAAGAGCCACCCACAACTGATTCCAACTCAAAGTCAGTCCGAGGTGCTTTTGGTAAGCAGCCGTGTATCTAACCAGTCTCTCGCCCGTTTCGCCCGTCCCCGTTTCATATCTGCTTTGGCCGCAAAAAAAAAAAAAAATTTTTTTTTTTTTGGCCACCGGGGCCGGTGTGTTGGGGGAGGTTATTTTGCACCAGGTTGCACACCCCCAATGGGAATCGGGCACCCACTGTAATCTGTTGCTTTTACTTCAGGCACACAAACCTACGTTTCTATGTCATTGTCGATAAAGCACTTTAATGCTTTCAGGTTTTTAAAAAGTACCGCCCATGTTTTTCATGTAATCTAATGCTTCTTCAGGCAGTATTAATGGATCTATTCCAACATGGTGAAATTTTTTGGTAATGTAACCTTGGGAAAATGTGTTATTTTTTTAGCTGTGTTTCGGTGGGCCTTTTTGTTTGTGTAACGTAATAAAGCACATATTCTGACGATGGTCTCTGCTGAGTAAAACACTTCCCACAGGCTGGGCACGACCAAATTGCACCCATCCAGGGACTCAGATAACATCACCACCACCAACACTCTAGAAAGGGTGACTCCTCGTGGGCAAGGGCCGCGTGGCAGCCCCACAGGCTCCCACCACCTTACCTAAACTCCTGTTCTAAGAGTCTGCAGGAACCGGCTGCCCTCCCCCTGTGCTGGAGAGGCACCTGCCCAGCCACCCTCCCCCTGCACCTGAGTGCCGTGTTCCTGGCCACAGCTTACATTCCAAAGCAACCAGTGGGCAGACAGGCATTTCTCTGGGCAGAGTGAACTCACCTAACCCCTCTAGAGCCACCTCAAGCCTCTGAGGTAGAGACCCACCATTGATGCTAGATCCAAACCCGGTGAGGCCTGGACAGTCTCAGAATCAGGGCCTTGAAGTGCTTCCACCCTTGGTTTGCATCAAGGACAATGCCACCCAGGAGTCAGGGACCAGGAGGAACGGGACAGGTGATGACTGCCATTTGTGAGTCAGTGCTCACACAGGCTCATTCTGAGCTGGATGGCTCACAGCTCCTCCATCTTGACCTTAGAGGCCTTGGCTTTTACTTCATCCTGCAGGTCCACAGCTGACACTGAGCTCTGGGACGGCCACATGGATGGCACTGAGGGGGAGCTGCCCTCTGGTGACGGCACGTGGCTCTTGCCCTGTGAGCAGCGGGCACGGATGCACAGTTTTAGGGCAAAAGTCAACACTCATCAAGGCCAAAGACACTTGCCTTTTACTGGGGACACTGAGGGGCATGGAGCTCTGGGGTGGGTTAGAAGAACCCATTTTAGGGAGGGAGCTCCCCACCCACCCACCCCTGCGTCTATTTAATGCCCCTGACTCCCCATCCTGGACCATCTCATCTCACCTTCCCATCCCTTTCCCAGAACCTAGATTACATTAAAAGATACTCTTTCTTTCAGGCAGAAGGAATTCACAACATGCCAGTAATTTGGAAGTAGTTATTGCTGTTAGGTGCCATCAAGTCAGTTCCAACTCGCAACGACCCTATGTACAACAGAACAAAACACTGCCACATCCTGTGCCACCTTCACAGTTACTGTTACGCTTGAGCCCATTGTTGCAACCACTGTGGCAATCCATCTCATTGAGGGCCTTCTTTCTTTTCACGGACCCTCTACTTTGCCAAGCATAATGTCCTTCTCCAGGGACTCGTCCCTCCTGAAAACATTTCCAAAGTACATCCAACCTGAGGATCCATGGCACTGGCCGTAATGGGGAAGGACACACTTGGTGGGGGGTCAGTCTATCTGATGTTCTCGCAGAGAGCCCCGCTCACCTTTCAGGGTTCTGAGGAGCTGGCAGGAGAAATCCCAGTAGGGCGCGTCCTGGGTCTCGGAGCACAAGGACAGGGAGATGCCATGGAGCCCCGAGAGGCATGACCACTGTGCAGAGGAGACCTGAGGAGAGGCCATCTGGAGAGGGAGGCTCTGAGACCACACGGAAAGAACCCAGCCTGGTGGAACTGATCCAGACCAGCCACTGGCCAGCTGGCTGCAGCCCAGGAAGGTCCCAGCCTGGCCCAGGCCACAGAACCACAAGGAACACCAGGTGGTGGCTGTCTGAGGCCGTGACGTGTGAGGAGTTTGTCGTGCAGCGGGTGATAGTGATTCCCTTTCCACTTCCTTGGCCTTACAACTCAACCCTCGGTGAGAGTTTGGAACTCGGCTCACTCGCCACCTCTACCTGCTCGCGTGCACGTTCCCCCCACCCCACCGGACTTGACTCTCCTTCTGGAAGGCACCGTGCCTCATGCCCCTCAGTAACCTCAGAAACCGCCCAAGGGCTGCCAGACAGTATGTGCTACAGAGACGTTTATTCAAATAATGAATGGAATCTCAAAGTCACCAAGTACAAAATACTTCGTGTGAGACAACTTTTAACCTTAGGGGAATGCCTGGCTTATTCAGAGACACTGCCTGGCTTGACTGTGACCACTGACAAATCTTTCTGATACACTTCCATGTTCTTTGGCTTGTTCCTCAAATTCAGGGGTGGGGAAGATCGCTGGATGGGGTAACCGGCCTGTGCTTTGTTTCCAGGCAACCCCCTGAGCAGTAGGAAAGCCTTTAAACAGAAAGCAAGCCTCCCACCTGAGCAGAGTGCATGTCCCGGGGAGAACACCGAGTCTGGGGCCCATTCTTACAACAGCATGCTGGCGACGTCCATGTCCTGTATGCCGGCGTTGTAGAAAGGTGGGCCCTGGCACCTTGGTCTAAGGCATGTGGTCAGTGAGAATCACGGCAAAGCTCTGGTCATAGGAAGCCACATACTAGTCACATAGACTTAGACACCATACTGCATGTCGGTAACAATGAACATTCGCATCTGACTTCTTCAGGAAACCCAGAGAAGCCTCCAGATACAGACTGCTGATGGCAGCAAGGCAGAGGACCCACCCCAGGGCCTGGCTCTCAAGGACCTTCTTGTATAAGAACTGCACCACTGGATGGAAATGCCTAGAAGACAGGAAGTAAAAGAGGGAAGCCTTGTCCCCCACAGCCCTATTACTGTGAGAAGAGGGAACACAGAACCAAATATCCTCCCGGCCAGCTGAGCTCTGGAGGCCAAATTTGACTCCAGAATTTCTTCTGGGCCGTGGCCCTCAAAACCCTTTTTCAAACATGTAAGTTCTGATGCTACTAACAGCTACCATTTGTTGGGCATGAACAAGGTAGCAGACACCAAATTAGATTGTTGTTTTTAGGTGCCATCCATTTAGATTCATGGTGACCCCACATGACAGGATAGCACTGCCCATAGGGTTGTTTTTTTTTTCATAATTTTTATTGTGCTTTAAGTGAAAGTTTACAAATCAAGTCAGTCTTTCACACAAAAACCAATAAACACCTTGCTACACGCTCCCAATTAATCTCCCGCTAATGAGACAGCCCGCTCCCTCCCTCCACTCTCTCTTTTCATGTCCATTTCGCCAGCTTCTAACCCCCTCCACCCTCTCATCTCCCTTCCAGGCAGGAGATGCCAGCATAGTCTCAAATGTCCACCTGATCGGAGAAGCTCACTCTCCAACATCCAGCATCCCTCTCCAACCCATTGTCCAGTCCAATCCATGTCTGAAGAGTTGGCTTCGGGAATGGTTCCTGTCCTGGGCCAACAGAAGGTCTGGGAGCCATGACCGCTGGGGTCCTTCTAGTCTCAGCAGACCATTAAGTCTGGTCTCATGAGAATTTGGGGTCTGCATCCCACTGCTCTCCTGCTCCCTCAGGGGTTCTCTGTTGTGTTCCCTGTCAGGGCAGTCATCGGTTGTAGCCGGGCACCATCTAATTCTTCTGGTCTCAGGATAATGTCGTCTCTGGTTCATGTGGCCCTTTCTGTCTCTTGGGTTTGTTATCGCCTTGTGTCCTTGGTGTTCTTCATTCTCCTTTGCTCCAGGTGGGTTGAGACCAATTGATGCATCTTAGATGGCTGCTTGCTAGCGTTTAAGACCCCAGACGCCACTCTTCAAAGTGGGATGCAGAATGTATTCTTAATAGATTTTACTATGCCAATTGACTTAGCTGTCCCCTGAAACCATGGTCCCCAGACCCCTGCCCCTGCTATGCTGGCCTTCGAAGCATTCAGTTTATTCAGGAAACTTCTTTGCTTTTGGTTTAGTCCAATTGTGCTGACCTCCCCTGTATTGTGTGCTGTCTTTCCCTTCACCTAAAGTAGTTCTTATCTACTGTCTGATTAGTGAGTGCCCCTCTCCCACCCTCCCTCCCTCCCCCCTCTCGTAACCACAAAAGAATGTTTTCTTCTCAGTTTAAACTGTTTCTCAAGTTCTTATAATAGTGGTCTTATACAATATTTGTCCTTTTGCAACTGACTAATTTCACTTAGCATAAGGCCTTCCAGGTTCCTCCATGTTATGAAATGTTTCCCAGTTTCCTCACTGTTCTTTATCGATGTGTACTATTCCAGTGTGTAAATATAACATAATTTATTTATCCATTCATCCGTTGATGGGCACCTTGGTTGCTTCCATGTTTTTGCTATTGTAAACAGTGCTGCAGTAAACATGGGTGTGCATATATCTGTTCGTGTAAAGGCTCATTTCTCTAGGATATATTCCAAGCAGTGGGATTGCTGGATCGTATGGTAGTTCTAGTTCTAGCTTTTTAAGGAAGCACCAAATCGATTTCCAAAGTGGTTGTACCATTTGACATTCCCACCAGCAGTGTATAAGTGTTCCAGTCTCTCCACAGCCTCTCTAACATTTATTGTTTTGTGTTTTTTGGATTAATGCCAGCCTTGTTGGAGTGAGATGGAATCTCATTGTAGTTTTGATCTGCATTTCTCTAATGGCTAATGATCATGAACATTTCCTCATATATCTGTCAGCTACCTGAATGTCTTCTTTAGTGAGGTGTCTATTCATATCTTTTGCCCATTTTTTAATTAGGTTATTTGTCCTTTTGCAGATAAGTTTTTGCAGTATCATATAGATTTTAGAGATCAGGCGCTGATCACAAATGTTGTAGCTAAAAACTTTTTCCCAGTCTGTAGGTAGTCTTTTTACTCTTTTGGTGAAGTCTTTGGATGAGCATAGGTGTCTGATTTTTAGGAGCTCCCAGTTATCTAGTTTTTCTTCTACATTCTTTATAATGTTTTGTATACTATTTATGCCATGTATTAGGGCTCCTAACATTGTCCCTATTTTCTCTTCCATGATCTTTATTGTTTTAGATTTTATATTTAGGTCTTTGATCCATTTTGAGTTGGTTTTTGTGCATGGAGTGAGGTATGGGTCTTGTTCATTCTTCTGCAGATGGATATCCAGTTATGCCAGCACCATTTGTTAAAAAGACTGTCTTTTCCCCCATGTAACTGTTTTGGGGCCTTTGTCAAATATCAACTGCTCCTATGTGGATGGATTTATGTCTGGATTCTCAATTCTGTTCCATTGGTCCATGTATCTGTTGTTGTACCACTACCAGGCTGTTTTGACTACTATGGCAGTATAATAGGTTCTAAAATCAGGTAAAGTATGGGCTCCCACTTTGTTCTTCTTTGTCAGTAATGTCTTATTTATCCGGGGCCTCTTCCCTTCCATATGAAGTTGGTGATTTGTGTCTCCATCTCATTATCTCATTAAAGAATGTCCTTGGGATTTGGATCAGAACTGCATTAAATGTATAGATCGCTTTTGGTAGAATAGACATTTTTATAATGTTAAGTCTTCCTATCCACGAGCAAGGTATGTTTTTCTACTTATGTAAGTCTCTTTTGGTTTCTTGCAGAAGTGTACTGTAGTTTTCTTTGTGTAAGTCTTTTACATCTCTGGTAAGATTTATTCCTAAGTAACTTATCTTCTTGGGGGCTACTGTAAATGGCACTGATTTGGTGATTTCCTCTTCGATGTTCTTTTTGTTGGTGTAGAGGAATCCAACTGATTTTTATATGTTTATCTTGTATCCCGATACTCTGCTGAACTCTTCTATTAGTTTCAGTAGTTTTCTGGAGGATTCCTTGGGGTTTTCTGTGTATAAGATCATGTCATCTGCAAATAGAGATACTTTGACTTCTTCCTTGCCAATCTGGATGAGGTTTATTTCTCTATCTAGCCTAATTGCTCTGGCTAGGACTTCCAGCACAATGTTGAATAAGAGTGGTGATAAAGGGCATCCTTGTCTGGTTCCCGATCTCAAGGGGGAAAGTTTTCAGGCTCTCTCCGTTTAGGGTGATGTTGGCTGTTGGCTTTGTAAAAATGCCCTTTATTATGTTGAGAAATTTTCCTTGTATTCCTATTTTGCTGAGAGTTTTCATCATGAATGAGTGTTGAACTTTTTCAAATGCCTTTTCTGCATCAATTGATAAAATCATGTGATTCTTGTCTTTTGTTTTATTTATGTGGTGGATTACATTAATTGTTTTTCTATTGTTGAACCATCCCTGCATAAAAACCTGGTATGAATCCCACTTGGTCATGGTGGATTATTTTTTTGATATGTTGTTGAATTCTATTGGTTAGAATTTTGAGAATTTTTGCATCTACATTCATGAGGGATATAGGTCTATAATTTTCTTTTCTTGTGGTGTCTTTACCTGGTTTTGGTATCAGGGATATGGTGGCTTCATAGAATGAGTTTGGTAGTATTCCATCCTTTTCTATGCTCTGAAATACCTTTAGTAGTAGTGGTGTTAACCCTTCTCTGAACGGTTGATAGAACTCTGCAGTGAAGCTGTCTGGACCTGGGCTTTTTTTTGTTGGGAGTTTTTTGATTACCTTTTCTATCTCTTCTTTTGTTATGGGTCCATTTTGTTGTTCTACCTCTGTTTGTATTAGTTTAGGTAGGTAGTGCGTTTCTAGGAATTCATCCATTTCTTCTAGGTTTTCAAATTTGAGTATAGTTTTTCATAGTTATTTGATATGATTCTTTTAATTTCAGTTGGGTCTGTTGTAATATCACCCATCTCATTTCTTATTTGGGTTATTTGCTTCCTCTCCTGTTTTTCTTTTGTCAGTTTGGCCAGTGGTTTATCAATTTTGTTGACTTTTTCAAAAAACCAGCTTCCGGTCTTGTTAATTCTTTCAATTGTTTTTCTGTTTTCTATTTCATTTAGTTCAGCTCTAATTTTTATTATTTGTTTTCTTCTGGTGCCTGTGGGTTTCTTTTGTTGCTCTCTTCCTATTTGTTCAAGTTGTAGGGATAATTCTTTGATTTGGGCCCTTTCTTCTTTTTGGATGTGTGCATTTATTGATATAAATTGGCCTCTGAGCACCGCTTTTGCTGTGTCCCAAAGGTTCTGATAGGAAGTGTTTTCATTCTCATTGGATTCTCTGAATTTCTTTATTCCATCCTTAATGTCTTCTATAATCCAGTCTTTTTTGAGCAGGGTATTGTTCAGTTTCCAAGTGTTTGATTTCTTTTCCCTGATTTCCCTGTTATTGATTTCCATTTTTATGGCCTTATGGTCAGAGAAGATGCTATGTAATATTTTAATGTTTGGATTTTGCTAAGGTTTGCTTTATGACCTAATATGTGGTCTATTCTAGAGAATGTTCCATGTGCACTAGCAAAGAAAGTATACTTGGTTGCTGTTGGGTGGAGTGTTCTGTATATGTCTACGAGGTCAAGTTGGTTGATTGTGGCATTTAGATTTTCCTTGTCTTTTTTCAGCTTCTTTCTGGATATCCTGTCCTTCACCGAAAGTGGTGTGTTGAAGTCTCCTACTATTATTGTGGAGCTATCTCACTTTTCAATGCTGATAGAATTTGTTTTATGTATCTTGCAGCCCTGTCATTGGGTGCATAAATATTTAATATGGTTATATCTTCTTGGTGTATTGTCCCTTTAATCCTTATATAGTGTCCTTCTTTATCCTTTCTGATGGATTTAACTTTAAAGTCTATTTTATCAGAAATTAATATTACCGCACCTGCTCTTTTTTGATTGTTGTTTGCTTGATACATTTTTTTCTATCCTTTGAGTTTTAGTTTGTTTGTGTCCCTAAGTGTAAGGTGTGTCTCTTGTAGACAGCATATAGATGGGTCTATTTTTTTAATCCATTCTGCCACTCTCTGTCTCTTTATTGGTGCATTTAGTCCATTTACATTCAGGGTAATTATGGATAGGTATGAATTTAGTGCTATCATTTCGATGTCTTTTTTTGTGTGTTGACAGTTTCTTTTTCCCACTTGATTTTATGTGCTGAGTAGATTTTCTTTATATATTGTCCTTTCCTCATTTTTGTTGTTGTTGATTTTGTTTCTGCTGAGTCTGTGTTTTTCCCTTGTATTTTATCTTGATGAGTAGGATAGTTTGTCTCCTTTGTGGTTACCTTATTATTTACCCCTATTTTTCTAAATTTAAAACTAACTTTTATTTCTTTGTATTGCTGTATCTTCCTCTCCATATGGAAGGTGTATGATTACATTTCTTAGTCCCTCTTTATTATTTTAATGTTGTCTCCTTTTATATAATAACATCGCAGTTACCCTGTGCTGGGCTTTTTTTTTTTTTTTAATCTTGCTTTGTTTTTTTGGATTTCCCTGTCTGGGTTGACTTCTGGTTGCTCTGCCCAGTGTTCTAGTCTTGGGTTGATACCTGGTATTATTGATTTTCTAACCAAAGAACTCCCTTTAGTATTTCTTGTAGTTTTGGTTTGGTTTTTACAAGTTCCCTAAACTTCTGTTTATCTGGAAATGTCTTAATTTCACCTTCATATTTAAGAGATAGTTTTGATGGATATATAATTCTTGGCAGGCAATTTTTTTCCTTCAATTTTTTAAATATGTCATCCCATTGCCTTCTTGCCTGCATGGTTTCTGCCGAGTAGTCCAAGCTTATTCTTATTGGCTCTCCTTTGTAGGTGACTTTTCGTTTATCCCTCGCTGCTCTTATAATTCTCTCTTTATCTTTGGTTTTGGCAAGCGTGATTTTAATATGTCTTGGTGACTTTCTTTTAAGATCTACCTTATGTGGAATTTGATGAGCATCTTGGATAGATATCTTCTCATCTTTCACAATATCAGGGAAGTTTTCTGCCAACAAATTCTTCAACAATTTTCTCTGTATTTTCTGTTATCCCTCCCTGTTCTGGTACTCCAATCACTCATAGGTTATTTCTCTTGATAGAGTCCCACATGATTCTTAAGGTTTCTTCATTTTTCTAAATTCTTTTATCTGATTTTTCTTCAAATATATCAGTGCCAAGTGATTTATCTTTGAGTTCAGAAATTCTAGCTTCTACTTGCTCAATTCTGCTCCTCTGACTTTCTATTGAGTTATCTAATTCTGTAATTTTATTGTTAATCTTCTGAATTTCTGATTGCTGTCTGTCTATGGATTTTTCCAGCTTATTCAACTTTTCATTATGTTCCTGAATAATCTTTCTAATTTCTTCAGTTGCTTTATCTGTGTGTTCCTTGGCTTGTTCTGCTTATTGCCTCATTTCCTTCCTGATGTCTTGAAGGGTTCTGTATATTAAACTTTTGTATTCTACATCTGGTAATTCCAGGAATGCACTTTCATCTAGAAGATCCCTGGATTCTTTGTTTTGAGAGGCTATTGAGGTGATCATGGCCTGTTTCTTTATGTGACTTGATATTGACTGTTGTCTCCAAGCCATCTAGAAGTTATTGCATTAGTTTATGCTTGCTTACTGTGTCTTAGCTGCTTGCTTTGTTTTGTTTTGGTATACCCCTATGGGTTGCTTGAGTGAGCTAGCTTGATTATTTTGCCTTTGGAGCTCTGGTGTCCTGTCCCCAGCTGGCTAGAGCTGTTATCAGGTATATCAGTCTAGGAGTCCATTCAGTTTTCTTGTACGAATTCAGCTCAGGTTTCCAGGTAGCTGTTATCAAGTGTGTGGTACAGGCTCTGTCCTACGGTCTTAGAGGGGCAGGGGTGATTGGTGTATATACCAGTATCTGATTGCAGCAGGGGCTCACGCTCTGAACAAGGCAGGGGGCTGAGAACCAACCCCCAAGTGTCTCTGAGGAAAACACGTCTCTGTTCCCTAGAGTGTGCTGGTGGGTGGGCTCTGCAGAGGGACCACGGGCACCCAAAGTTTTTGTTGTAAGGACTGGGAGGTACCAGTTATCCCTGGGCCCCTGTCGCGGGTGGCTGGGCAACCCAAGTGGAGCCACCAGTCCTTAGGTCCCTGTTGTGGGTAGGTGAGGACCTTGTTTAATAGGCAAAGCAATGTCAAACGTCAAGCACCCACACAGGACCCGCGTGGGCCTATTTCAGGTCTTTGTTGTAAAGAGGGCTCGCTGGAAGCATCTGTCTATTCCGCCATCTTGGCTCTGCCTCTCGCCCGTAGGGTTTTATACACTGTAGTCTTTATGGAAGCAAATTAACAGGTCTTTCTCCTGAGGAGCCACTGGGTGTGTTCGAACCACCAACTTTTCAATTAGCAGCCGAGCACTTAACCCTTCTGCCACCATGGCCCTTCACTTAATCTCAGTCCTACTCGTTTGTTTCCATAGTAACACTTTAGTTTGTAATTATTTTAATTAAATATTTGTCTGTTTACTTGTTCACTGTCTGTCCCTCTGTCTAGATTATAAGACAAATGAGGCAAAGGCCATTCTGTTTTATTCACTAGTATGTTGTGAGGGCCGTTGAGTCTGCTCTGACTCATAGTGATCCTGTGTATACACCTAACTAAAGCCCAGCACAGGTCCACACTACCTCCATTTACAGATGACAAAGTCAGCTCAGAAAGGTGGTATCACATGACCAAAGTCAGCAAAGCTGATGACTGGTAGAGCCGTGAGTGAGAATTCAGTTCTCAGAGCTGAAATTGAGACGTTGACATTGGGTCTATACTCATTCCACGCCACACCCTTCTGCTACCAGGTCTTTTTAGAACAGATGATAACCAAATGAAAAAAGTTAATAATAGTATCTACTTCTCACCTCCTGAAAATGAGAATTTAATTTACAGATCGTCAACTTAGTTTTTTTAAAAAGCACCCTGTACAAGTATTGGTCTTTACTCGGCTGGAACAAATGAGAAAAAAGGAAATGCAAGAATCAGAGAAGGAACTAAATTGCAGGACTAATTCTTTCCATAAATCACTGCCTTCTCTACCTTGAACCAGAAGAACTAGATGGTGCCCAGCTACCACTACTGAATGGTCTGCTCAGGGACACAATAGATGAATCCTGATAAAACGGCAGAAAAATATGGAGCAGAACTTCAAATTCTTAAAGAACCCAGACTTACTGAACCTATTGAGGCTGGAGGAGTTCCTGAGATATGGACCAGAGTTGTTCTTCAAACCTTGAATTGAAACTACCCCTCGAAGTCACCTTTAAACTAAGTAACAGGTTAGCCCAAAGAGTAAAGACTGTCACCCTTGAGGACTGCATTTGCTGTTGGTGCTGTTTTTATTTTTATTTTTTAATTATCCATTTTTGGGGGTATAAAACCAAAGGGCCCAACAGTTATTTTAAAGTGAGGATGAGAAAGTTAAGGGGTAGGGAGATTAAGTAAATGGACGTGAAACAACTAGAACAGAAATAATGAGAATGTTGACACAACGTGAAAAATGTAACCAATAATTCTGTCTTAGTCACCTAGTGCTGCCATAACAGAAATACCACAAGTGCATGGCTTTAACAAAGAGAAATTTGTTTTCTCAAAGTCCAGTAGGTTACAAGTCCAAATTCAGGGCGTCAGCTCCAGGGGAAGGCTTTCTCTCTCTGTCGGCTCTGGAGGAAAGTCCTTGTCCTCAATCTTCCCCTGGTCAAGGAGCTTCTCAGGTGCAGGGACCCCATGTCCAAAGGTGCTGCTTTCTGGGTGGTATGAGGTTCCCTTTCCTTTTATCTCTTGAGAGATAAAAGGTGGTACAGGCCACACCCCAGGGAAACTCCCTTTACCTTGGATCAGGGAGGTGACCTGAGTAAGGGTGGTGTTGCAATCCCACTCTAATCCTCTGAACATAAAACTACAATCACAAAATGGAGGACAACCACAGAATACTGGGAATCATGGCCTAACCAAGTTAATACACACATTTTTTGGGGGGGCATAATTCAATCCATGACAGTCACTGATCATTATATCTAGAAACTATGGAAGGGGTGTGGGTTTTGCTGTGTATATTTTCACCAAAAATAAATATTAAATAGAAAGAAAAAGGGAGCGATTTGAACTAAACTCTGCCAAATGGCAAAATGGTATCCTTGACGATATATTTTAATTGATAATATACAAATGATAAAGCTGAAAAATAAATCTTGTCCAGAAACAAACACAAAAAATCACCCTGAGTATTTTTCACAGTGTGATGAAAGAACACTCCAAGACAATTCCGGGAGGCCGCTCTTACTTACAGTATCCGCAGACTAGCAGCTGTCCGTACCAGCCAGCCTTCTGGAAGCAGGACTCGGCATCTGCCTGCTCACATGAGGCACCCTCTCACAGATCTCGCCCTTCCCTGGGAGTTGTGAGAAGGAAGCCAGGAGGTAATGGCACAGAGCAGAGACAGTCACAGACCACATGCCACAGCTTCGCTCTTCTCTAAGACTGTTACCAATCGCCAGTCTGACACAAAGCGTCCTTGTCTTTTCCCGAGTAAGAATACTCGTGAAAGACAAACTATCTTCAGCAAGCTTTATTTTGCTTGAGTCAAGCAAAAGGGGTCAGCGGGGATCTGAGCCTCTCCAAAAGACTGACTTGAAAAGGGAAGCAAGGCTAGGGCTTATATGGGTTCAGTGGAGACAAAAGAGTAATGCATATTTAGCAGGCTTCTTTCAAGGAGCGGGTACTTCTCAGAATGGCGCCGTATGTTAATTAGGTTGCGCACGCACCTGGAATCTAAGATGGAACCCGCTGATATTCAACATGGAGCCTTCTCGGCAGCCCTTGGCATCACTTATTATGGGATATAGTGCATGTGCACTTGATCTTCGGCACTATATCACCATCTTTTGAGGGCTACCAAAAACCAAACCAAACCCGTTGCCGTCGAGTCAATTCTGACTCACAGCAACCCTAAAGAACAGAGTAGAACTGCCCCACAGGGTTTCCAAGGAGCGCCCGGTGGATTAGAACTGCCGACCTTTTGGTTAGCAGTCATAACCCTTAACCATTATGCCAGCAGGGTTTCCTCGGAGGGCTAAGGAAGGTCAAACAGCAGTCAACTCTGCTCCTCTGCGCAATAGGAGCCTGCAAAAGGGGAGGAGACTAGAAAGACACTAAGAAGGAGACAGTAATTCACAGGCTGCCTCAATCC
Organism: Loxodonta africana; assembly: GCF_030014295.1. Lineage (NCBI taxonomy): Eukaryota > Metazoa > Chordata > Mammalia > Proboscidea > Elephantidae > Loxodonta > Loxodonta africana. The sequence goes on from NC_087344.1 coordinate 37,570,517, forward strand.
TATCTCATGTTGACAGGGTGGGTTCCTGTTTACCCAGCTTCTAGATGGGAATCTTTTTAAAAGCTCTTTTGTTCAGCCACCAGAACGGTTAACCCTATTTGTCTCAAGACCACAGACTGCCCCATCTTAGTTTGCCAGAGCTTCTGTAACAGAAATACCACAACTGGATGGCTTTAACAAACAGAAATTTATTTTCTCACCATATATGAGGCTATAAGTCCGAGCCCTGGTGGCTCAGTGGTTAAGAGCTCAGCTGCTAACCAAAAGGTAAGCAGTTCAAATCCACCAGCTGGTCCTAGGAAACCCTATAAGGCTGTTCTACTCTGTCCTGTAGGGTTGCTGTGAGCTGGAGCCGACTCAATGGCACCAGGTTTGGTTTTAGTTTTTAGGGGAAGGCTTTCTCTCTCTGTTGGCTCTGGGGGAAGTTCCTTGTCTCTTTTCAGCTTCTGTTCCTCAATTCCTTGGTTATCTCCAAATGGCGTCTGTGCTTCTTTCTCTGTGTCCAATCTGCTCTTTATAGCTTAAAGGTGATTAGCTTAAGATACACACTACACTGATGTGACCTCATTAACATAACGAAGTCCTATTCCTAAATGAGATTACATCCGCAGGTGTAGGGGTTTAGGATTTAATTTACAGCACATATTTTTGGGGGACACAATTCAGTCCCTAATAGCCCCAAACCTGGCAGCTCTCACTGCATCCTTATTCCAGGTAACAGAAGGAATGGAGTACAAAGCTTGAAAAAGATAGCACAAGTTGACTATGGGCACACGCGCTGGCCCCACTATGGGCAGGCAGGAAAAATAGATCCATCTCAACACTGATAAACAGATGTCATTTCAATCCATCTTTCTCAAACTTGAATAATGTACAGATGACTTTTAAAGGAAAAAAAAAATTATCCTGGACCCCCTGCACTGTCTTATTTTGACTATGTTGTTGTTTTTTGGTGCCGTTAAGTCAATTTTGACTCATGTGGACCCCACGTGACAGAGTAGAACTGCCCCCATAGGGTTTTCTAGGCTGTAATCTTTATGGGAGTAGACCACCAGGCCTTTTGTCCTGTAGAGCTGCTGGTGGGTTCGAACCACCGACTTTTCAGTTAGCAGCCAAGCATTTAACCATTGCTCCACTGGGGCTCCTCATTTTAAATATGTTCCTTAAGTGCATAGAAACATAAAAATGGGTATTAATTCCTCTTAAAAAGCCAGTTGCCATGGAGTTAATCCTTATGTGTGTCCGAGTAGAACTGTGATTGCCAGGCCTTTCTTCCAAGGCACCTGTGGGTGGACTTGAGCCCACCACCTTTTGGTTAGCAGCTGAGTGTGGTAACTGTTTGAACCAGCCAGGGACTCCATTAATTGCTCTTATATAACTATTAGACCAAAACTAAATCAGAAATTAAATATAAAATCACAAAACCGACTAAATCTAAATAAACACTTATTTGATGTGCAGATTTAGTTGGTTTTGTGGTATTATATTTAATTTCTGAGGTGGCCCTAGGTGGGCTCAAATCACCAACTTTTGGTTGCTAGTAGAGTGCTTAAACGTTTGCGCCTCCCAGGGGCTCCATATGTCCCTCTGTACTAGGGGTTATAATTTAATTCAGTTCAGTTTACTATTCAGAAGGGTACCTGGCACATGGTTGTAGCCCAAATAATATTTATTCAATGGAAAACAGAACAGATGGGCTCAAGGGACATTTATAGGTATTAGCAGATGTACATAAGAATAAAGAGTAAGCTTGCTCCCAGACTTCTTCTACGCTATATGGGAGAGGCAGGTATGTAAAAAAAACTAAAGAAGTCAGACAAGGACAAAAGCAATTATCAAATACAAACTGCTCTAGGTGATACCTACAGGAACTAATAACTAAGTCTCAGTGGGATGAAGATAATTGAAAAAAGCCTTACAAAGGAGGTAACATTTCAGTTAGACCTTGAATGAAGGATATTTCTGGAGTCTTGCTGGACTAGAGACAGCTGATAGATCCTGACAGTCTGGTTACATGCAAGGTCCCGGACAGGAAGCCAGTGAAGATTCAGGAGTCTACATTAGGACCAGATAGATGTCCAGGGACAGCAGCAGAGCTCACAAGATTAGCAGTGTGAATATGATTTGATAATTTCCGCGTCCAGTTTGATCACTGTTCTTTGGAACGGGCACAAATGTGGATGTCTTCCAGTTGGTTGGCCAGTTAATGGTCTTCAAAATTTCTTGGCAGAGGAGTGAGCTCCTCCGGCGCTGCATCCATTTGTTGAAACATCTCAATTAGTATTCTGTCAGTTCCTGAAGCCTTGTTTATCACCAACGCCTTCAATGCAACTTGGACTTCTTCCAGTATCAGAGGTTCCTGATCATATGCTACCTCCTGAAATGGTTAAACGTCAACCAATTCTCTTTGGTAGAGTGACTTTGTATTCTTTCCATCTTCTTTTGATGCTTCCTGAGTTGTTCAATATTTTGCCCATAGAATCCTTCAAAATTGCAACCACTGGCTTGAATTTTTTCTCAGTTCTTTCAGCTTGAGAAATGCCGAGTGTGTTCTTCCCTTTTGGTTTTCTATTTCTATGTCTTTGCACATTTCATTATAATAGTTTATTTTGTCTTCTTGAGCTACCCTTTGAAAAATTTCAGTCAGCTTTTTTACTTCATCGTTTCTTCCATTCACTTTAGCTACTTGAGGTTCAAGAGCAAGTTTCAGAGTCTTTTCTAACATACATTTTGGTCTTTTTTTTCTTTCCTATCTTTAATGATCTTTTGCTTTCTTCATGTGTGATGTCCTTGATGTCATCCCACAACTTATCTGGCCTTCAGTCACTAGGGTTCAGTGGATCAAATCTATTCTTGAGGTGGGCTCCAAATTCAGGTGGGATATACTGAAGGTCATATTTTGGTTCTTATGAACTTGTTTTAATTTTCTTCAGCTTTAACTTGAACTTGCATATGAGCAATTGATGGTCTGTTCCCCAGTCAGCCCCTGGCCTTTTTCTGATTGATATATTAAGCTTTTCCATCATCTGTTTCCACAGTTGTAGTCGATTAGATTCCTGTGTATTCCATACCAGGTGGTCCAATTACAGACCCAACACTGTGACTTTTTGGAAGTAGATTGCCAAGACTTTCTTCTGAGGAGCCTCCGGGTGGACTTGAACAGCTAGCCTTTCAGCTGGGGATGACCAAACATGTTGGTTCATGTTTTTTTTTTTTTTTAGACTACCAAAACATAAATACAGAATTAGGAAATATTTGTTGAGAACTCACAGATCTCAAAGAAAATCACCCAGGTTCCGGAGGCTATCAACACCAGTTTGAAAGACGCAGTGTCCTGTCTTGTACTGGAGCCTACCTGCTCCTAAATGACCAAGAGGTCAGTCCCCAGGCGTGGCAGCACTTGAGGAAAATTGATTTCAAGTAATTTCCACACTCATGCAACGTACACCTATCTGTGGCTGTAAGGAAGAGTCCTGGAGGCATTTCCAAAACTTCTTCTCCATGAGTAACTGTCAGCCCACACCTCCTGAATAAACAGCTAAGCCCCTTTTGTGGAAGACTGAAATATTTTGCTTAAGGTAAAAATAAATTACAGTGACCTAAGCTTCTGTCTTAGGAAACTAGCTCAGGAGTCAGCAAGCTATGGCTGGCTCTGTTTTTGTACAAAAACACAGAAAGGATAGGTTTTATATCTTTTAAGTATTGTAAAAAAAAAAAAAAGATGGGAGAAAGAAGAATGAAAAAAGAAAGAAGAGGAAGATGCACCACAGACTGTATGTGACCTCACATCACCTAAAATCTGGCCCTTTACAGAAAACTCTGAACTAGTTTGCCAACCTCTAAACTAGACAAACAAGAGCAAATTAAACCCAAAGAAAGCTAAAGAAGTAATACAGACAATAGCAAAAAACAATGAAACAGAAAACATAAAAACAGCAGAGAAAAATCAATGAAACCAAAAGCTAGCTCCATGAGAAGATCAGTAAAATTAATAAACCTCTAGCAAGCTACTCAGGACCAAAGAAGAGCAGATACGAGTTAGCACTATCAGGAGGGAGAGGAGAGCTATCACTACTGATCCTACACACACTAAAAGGATAACAACAAAATATTATACTGATGAATTAGACAAATTTCTTGCAAGATACACACTATAGAAACTCACTCAAGAAGAAACAGACAATATGACTAGCCCTATATCTATTAACAAATTGAATTTATAGTTTTAAAAAACTTCCCACAAAACACAAAACAAACACTCACTCAGGTGCAGATGGTTTCACTGGTGAAATCTAGCAAACATTCAAGAAAGAATACCTATTCTACACAAAACGCTCCAGAAAATTGAAATGGGAGAACACTTCACAACTCATTCTATCAGACAAGCAATGCCTTTTATCCCAGATAAAGAGGATACAAGAGAACTACAGACCAATACCCTTTATGAACACAGACACAACAATTTAGCAAATCAAATCCAACAATATATAAAAAGGATAATACATCATGACCAAAACAAACAAAAAAACCAGTGGCTGTCAAGTCTATTCCAACTCATGGTGACCCCATGTGTGTCAGGGTAAAGCTGTGTTCATAGGATTTTCAATGGCTGATTATTTGGGAGTAGATTTCGAGGCCAAGGGAACTCTGGGTGGACTCAAACTATCAACCCTTTGTTGAGTAGCCAAGTGGATTAACTGCTGTGTCGTCCAGGGATTCCACATTATGACCAAATGAGTTTTATCTCAGGAATGCAAGGCTAGCTCAACATTAGAAGATCAACCATTCACCGTATCAAGAGACTAAGGAAGCAAAACCATATAATCACCTCAATAGACAGAAAAAATACATTTGACTAAATTCAACATCCATACATGATAAAAACACTCAGCAAATTAGGAGTAGAAGCTAAGTTTCTCGACGCTATAAAACCCACATCTAACATCATCCTTAAGACTGGCAACAAGACAAGGCTCTTACCACTCCTATTCAACACCATAAAGGAGGTCCTAGACAGAGCAATCGGGCAAGCAAAAAAGGCATGCTAATTAGAAAGGAAGAAATGAAGCTGTCTCTATTTGCAGACAACATGATTGGCAACATAGAAAATCACGAACAATCTACAACAAAGCTACTAGTCAGATTAGCAAGGTCAGAGAATATAAATTCCGAGCCCTGGTGGCACAATGGTTAAGAGCTTGGTTGCTAACTGAAAGGTGGGCTTCACAGGAGAAAAGACCTAGCAATCTGCTTCTGTAAAGATCACAGCCTAGAAAACTCTATGGGGCAGTTCTACTCGGTCCTATAAGGTCATACTATATGGTTGCTGTGAGTCAGAATCAACTTGATGGCACACAATAACAACACAAAAAATCAATTGTATTTCTACACATCAGCAATGAACAATTGAAAATACAAAAAACAATTTTAAGTGCCTTTTATTTTTTTTTTATAATAGCACCGAAAACATCTAACAAAACAAGTATACGATCTGTACACTAAAAACTACTAAACACTGGTGAAAGAAATAAAAGGCCTAAAATAAACGGAGTGATATGTTGTGTCCATGGACTGGAAGACAGTACTGTTAACATGTCAGTTCTCCCCAAATGGACCTATGTATTCAACACAGTTTCAATCAAAATCCTGGCAGGCTGATTATTATAGAAATAGACAAGTTGATTCTAAAATTTACACGTGAAAGAAAAGGGCCTATACTAGCAAAATAATTTTGAAAAAGAACAAGTTAGAGCACTCACATTACATCACTCCAAGACTTACTATACAGCTACAGTGATTGAAACATTGTAGAATAGGTAAAGGAACAGACATATTAATCAAGGGAAGAGAAGAGAGTCCAGAAATAGACCCACACACGTATGGCCAATTAATGTTTGACAAAAGCATCAAGGTAATTCCACGGAGAAAGGATAATCTTTTCAATAAATGGTGCTGGGACAATTGGACATCCATATTTAAAAACAAAAAAAGAAACTCAATCCATTCCTCATACCATATAGAAAAGTTAACTCAAAATAGACCACAGACCTAAATGTAAAACCTAAAACTACAAAACTTTTCCAAGAAAACATAGAACCCTCAGGCAAGGATTTCTTACATCTGACATCAAAAGCACAATGCATGAAAGAACAAATTGATAAATCAGACTTCACCAAATTAAGAACTTCTGCTCTTTGAAAGACACTGTTAAGAGAATGAAGAGACAAGCCACAGACTGGGAGAAAATATCTGCAAATCACTTATCTGATAAAGGACTTGTATCCAGAATATATAAAGAACCCTTAAGACTCAATAATAAGAAAACAAACAACCGCATCTTAAAAATGAGCCAAAGAGTCTGGGGTCTTAAACGCTAACAAGCAGCCATCTAAGATGCATCAATTGGTCTCAACCCACCTGGGTCAAATGAAGAACACCAAGGTCACAAGGTAATTATGAGCCCAAGAGACAGAAAAGGCGACATGAACTAGAGACTACATCATCCTGAGACCAGAAGAACTAGATGGTGCCCGGCTACAACCGATGACTGCCCTGACAGGGAACACAACAGAGAACCCTTGAGGGAGCAGGAAACAGTGGGATGCTGACCCCAAATTCTCATAAAAAGACCAGACTTAATGGTCTGACTAAGACTAGAAGAATCCCGATGGTCATGGTCCCCAGACCTTCTGTTGGCCCAGGACAGGAACCATTCCCGAAGCCAACTCAGCAGACATGGATTGGACTGGACATTGGGTTGGAGAGAGACGCTGATGAGGAGTGAGCTACTTTCATCACATGAACACTTGAGGCTATGTTGGCATCTCCTGTCTGGAGGGGAGATGGGAGGGTAGAGGGGGTTGGAAGCTGGCAAAAACGGTCACGAAAGGAGAGACTGGAAGGAGGGAGCAGGCTGACTCATTGGGGGAGAGTAAGTGGGAGTATGTAGTGAGGTGTATGTAAGTTTATATGGGAGAGACTGACTTGATTTATAAACTTTCACTTAAAGCACAATAAAAATTATTTTAAAAAAACATAAAATAATACTTGTGAAGAGTGTGCTTCATAGTTCAAGTAGATACACAGGACTAAATGGGCAGCTCCTGTCCAGAGGCAGGATAAGAAGGCAGAAAGGGATGGGAGCTGGTTGAATGGACACGAGAAGCCCCGGGTGGAAAGGGGGAGTGTGCTGTCACATTATAGAGATTGCAACTAGGGTCACATAATAATGTATGTGTGAATTATTTGTATGAGAAATTAACTTGAGCTGTGAACTTTCACCTAAAGCACAATAAATAAATTAAAAAATTTTTTTCTCAAAAAAAAAAAAAAAAATGGGCCAAAGATATAAACACACTTCACCAGAAAAGATGTATGGATGGCATATAAGAACAAGAAAAGATGTTTATCTTCATTAGTTATTAGGGAAATACACATTACAACCACAACGAGATACCAGTGCACACCTATTGGAATGACTAGCATAAAAACAAAACTCTGATGATATCAACTGCTGGCAAGGATGCTGAGCGACTGGCATTCTCATCATTGCTGGTGGGAAAGCAAAAGGGCACAGTCACTCTGGAAAAATAGTTTTGCAGTTTCTTGTAAACATGTGACCCGGCAATCTCACTCCTACTTACTTAAATAAATGAAAACTTTGATTCACACGGAAGCTTGTAGGTGAATGTTGAGAGCAGCTTTTATCGTCATCATGCCAAACTGGAAACCACCCAAATGCTCTTAATTGGTGAACAGATAAACAAACTGTGGTACATTGGTGCAATGGAACACTACTTATTCAGCAATAAAAAGGAATGAACTATTTATGCATGCAACAACTTGGATGAATCTCAAATGTGTTATGCTAAGTGAAAGAAGCCAGACTAACTATGTTAAAGGAAAGGAGCTACATACCATACGATTCTATCATATAACGTTTTGGAAAAGGCAAAACTATAGGAATGGAAAACAGATCAATTGTTGTCAGGGGCTGTGGATGGAGGGAGGAGTGACTACAGAGGGTTATGGGGGATTTGGGGGGGATGATGGAAGTGTTTGATGACTTAATTGTGGTAGTAGTTGCACAACAGTATGTATTCGTCAAAACCCACTGCCGTCAAGTCGATTCCGACTCACGGTAACCCTATACGACAGGGTAGAACTGTCCCATCGAGTTTTCTAGCCTGTAATCTTTATGGAAGCAGACTGCCACATCTTTCTCCCAAGGAGAGGCTGGTAGATTCAAACACCTGACCTTTCAGTTAGCAGCTGGGTGTTTTAACCACTGCGCCACCAAAAGGGGTGAAGTTTAATGGATGTAAGTTATCCCTTAATAAAAAGAGGAAAAAGAGGTGCTATCATTTTTGTTAAACAAATGTGATGATAAAAGTACTTTATTAGGAGAAATAAACATCACTCCTTTCATGTGACTGCAACGCCAGTAAACAATGAAAACCACTTGGGGTCCAAAGATGGCGTGTCCTCCAACTGGCTGCCAGGGAGCGCTTCCTAGGTTAGTACAGGTCAGGAGACTGACGAGAAAGTTTTAGTTTTAAATATAATCATTTCAGATGAGTGGTCGACGTTTTCCTTGCTATAGAAGAGGTGGTAGTGTGACTTCTAACCAACCACCTCACCTTGCTCTGTGACAACCCATAAGGGGTGCTCAGCCACGGAGTGGGTTCTAGAAAACCTGACTACCTAAAGGCAAGCTTCACAAGGGAGTAACAAGAGGCAGATGATAAACCACAGAAACCAATATACCTGGCTAAGCCCGTCATCGAGAAAACATAGTGCTGCTCGCAAGCTCACTGTTCCCCAACACCAGTAAGAGGAACATGAAGGTGCAAAGCTATCAAAAGCAGGGCACAAACAGATGGAAGACGCTTCCTGTGCCTGATTCCTGGGCCCCAGCTGCAACCCCGGTCCAGACTGCTGTGAGATTCCATCCACTTTCTGAGAAACAAGGTGGACCTGAGGACGTAGTCTGTATGCCAGTTTACCAGCATTGCTCGGACATGTCAATGATTTGTAGAGATGGCAGAGCCAAACGTTTGTACAAGGACTCTCCCAGAAAATCGAATACTGAGGGCTGATATAAATCCTGCTTTTCACAAAGCCTGCCTCCACCCCTGTAACTGGCAACCCCCAAACAGTGCTCAAATCTGCGTCTACAACTGCATCTTGGTCATATCACCTTAAAAAAAAAAACTCAGCTAGTTTCCTGAAGGCATGTTCACTGGAACACTTGTATTCTACAAAATGAGGCCCTGAAAAATGGGTTTCAAGGATTTCATTGGGTATGGTTGGTTGGTGCCCACAGCAACTCCCAGCTCCTTCTGGAATACCTTCCTGCATTGAAAAGGTGGGGAAGGAAGCCAAAGCTACACTTTCCAAACTCCACTGCCCTTAGATTCTGGGTGCTATACAGGTGTGCCAATTAGATGCAGTTTGCCAATTAGGGCGAGTGATGGTTCAGTGGTAGAATTTTTCCCTTTCTTGTGGGAGATCCAGTTAGAGATTCAAGTTCAATTTCCCAGCAATGCACTTCACGTGCAACCACCACCCGCCTGTCAGTGGAGGTTTGTGTGTTGTTATAATGCTGAACAGTTTTCAGCGGAGCTTCCAGACCAAGACAGGCTGGGGAGAAAGGTCTGGTGGTCTACTTCCAAAAATCAGCCAATTAAAACCCCATGGGTAGCAACAGTCCTATCCACAATTGATCGTGAAGACAGCACAGGACCAGTAACCTTGCTTTCTGTTATACTTAACATCGCCGTGAATTGGCACCAGTTGGCAGTTTACAACATAACAATACAAGATCTGGAAAGCCAACGTGGGGCGGGTTGTCTTCTTGCTGCTTTGGGCTGTTTCTTCCCTGCTGGTTTCCTACAGCAGAGCCCTGGCAAGTGGCCCCCATTTCCGGGGTGCAGCAGGGCCTGCATCCCGGTGCTCTGTCACTAGTTTGCTACTGAGGTGGTAGTGGCGAAAGAGACTCCTGAGCCTGGCGTCCAGACCTCCGGACTGTGGCTCTCAAAGGCAGCAGACCCAGTGGGTAACCTCCTGGCCCCCGCCTTCTGTATGAGACACAGATGAATGCTGGGGTTACCCAGCCCAGAGCACAGGGCTCCAGCCCTTTCAATGACCATTCTCTTGAGTGAGCCTCTTTCTGCTTGAAACACCTCAGTGTCTCTGCTTCCTACACTAACCTGACTGACACAAAGATCAAAAGCGACTGGGAAAACTCACATTCATACCCCCTTCTTTTTTTTTTTTTTAAAGTAATTGTCATGCATTGAATTATGTCCCCCCCCCAAAATGTGTGTATCAATTGGGGTAGGCCATGATTCCCGGTAGTGTGTGATTTTCGTATATGTTGTAAATCCTGCCTCTATGATGTTCTGAGGGAGGATGGGTGGCAGTTGTGTTAGTGATGCAGGACTCAACGTACAAGACTGGATTGTGTCCTGAGTCAATCTCTTGAGATACAAAAGAAAGAAGCAAGCAGAGAGATGAGGGGACCTCATACCACCAAGAAAGAAGCACCGGGAGCAGAGTGTGTCTTTTAGACCTGGAGAAGATTGATGAGAAAGACCTTCCTCCAGAGCCAACAGAGAAAGAAAACCTTCCTCAGGAGCTGACGCCCTGAATTTGGACTTTTAACCTACTTTAGTATGAGAAAATAAAATCCTCTTTGTTAAAGCCATCTGCTTGTGGTATTTCTGTTTTAGCAGCACTAGATGACTAAAACAATATTTTATTATGTTTTTGGTGAAGGTTTTACAGAACAGTTTAGGTTCCCATTCAACAACTTCTACCCAAGTTATTCGGTGACATTGGTTATGTTCTTCACAGTGTGTGAACACTCTCAATATTTCCATTCTCGTTGTTCCATTTATTCATATCCCTTTCCTGGAGAGTCTAAGGAGGCCTGGTGGTGCTCTATAAAGTTTGTTGAAAGTTTGCTCCGTAAACTTACCTAAAGTACACACACACACACACACACACAAAATCAGTTGCCATGGAATCAAATCTGACAAAAAAAAAAAAGATTTCAGCCTTGGAGCCCCTATAGGGCAGTTGTACTCTGTTCTATAGGGTCACTATGAATCAGAATATATTCGAGGACAAAGGATGTTCGTGGAGAGTCTACAAGGAAACCAGCATGATGAAGCTGGAGAGTTTATGTAGCTAATCATCTTGTTCATTTAATTATCTTTTTTTTTCCCCGAATGACTGAGCGCCGATGGTGCAAGAGTTGAGTGCTCAGCTGCTCACTGAAAGCTTAGCAGTTGGAACACACCCAATCCCTCTGCAGGAGAAAGACCTGGTGATCTGCTCCCATAAAGATTACAGCCTAGGAAACCCTGTGGGGCAGCTCTACTCTGTCACACGGGGTCCCTATGAGTTGGAATTGATACGATGGCACCTAACAACAACAACAACACTGAACCACAACTCCCACCCTCCCAACAGAACATCAATTAATATTCCAAGAACAAGTGTCTTAAAGAATACATTTGGGAAATGATCATCTAGATACCTGGGAGTTGTCCAGGTTTTCAAGTGGGTTTTTGTTTTCCTGCAAGCCCAGCCTGATGCCATCTGCCCACATTAGAGAACAGGGGCAGCCTCACTGGGTATGTGGCATGTCATCCCAGCCCCTTCCCTGGTTGGATCGCATCTAACACTGCTTCAGGAGCTGCCTTCAGTGGGGAACAGACAACAGCTCCAGAGATGCTGCAAGAATTTAATGTTGTATTAGGAGGGTATTTTAATACAAGAGCTAGAAAGTGCTACAATCCATGCTGTTAACTCTCACTGTATACAGCGTTTCAGACACATGAAAAAAACTGAAGGAAAAGGAAAGCTTTGACAAAGTATACTGCAAAAATGGTCAAAATTCAAAGGAAACAAATGCTACCTGAGTAAATAAATCCAAGTAACAAAAAAGAGGCACTTAAAATATGAGAGAATACTTAGAGATAGGCAGAGCAAATGTTTCCTTTTAAAGAAAAGAAAGCCAGAAGTAGAAAATACTACATACGGGAACTAGCATCTGTCTCTAAATGGAAATGTTTTCACCACTTAGCTTTTAATGAGTTCTGCTTTGTCTTACTGGAGTCCCTGGGGGGTGCAAACAGTAATACACTCAAGTGGAAGTTGGAGTCCACCCAGAGGTGCCTTGGAAGAAAGACCTGGTGATCTACTTTGAAAAATCAGCCATTATGAACCCTACAGAGCACAGTTCTAATCTGACACACATGGGGTCACCAAGATTTGACTTGACTCCATGGCAACTGGTTCTGGTTATTTTGTCTTACTGAAGAAAAGGATGTCTTGAGAGGACTGGGGAAGGCAGTCCTTCAGGGTCCTGGACATGACTTGGCTAGGCTTATCCTGCCCTTGTCATCACCATGTTTACAAGGGGTGCTACTCTAAGCCCTTCATGTATGTTGGCCCATTTGATCCCTGCCACAGCCCTCTGAGATTCACAATTTGCCCAAGGTCACAGACAGTGCCAGAACCCAGGCTCTTCACCATCATGCTATACAGTATCTCAGACATATGAAAATAACTGAAGAAGAAAAAAAAATTAAAGACTTGAGAAAGTCAACGGCAAATAGATTTCCAGTAAGCACGACTTGTTTCTCAATTTAACTTAAGTAATTTTTAAAATTTAAAAGGATAAAAAAAGCTTTGAGGAAGTGTAGAGATCCTGGTGGAAGTCAGAGTATCACAGAATTCCACAAATCAAATACTATGTAAGACTCTCAGGATGATCATCTACCATCACTTGAAACATTTCCTTAGCCAACAGTGGTGATTCTTGGGTAGGGAGCGTGGGCAGAAGAGGAGTCCGAGGGAGCTTCAGGGGGACAAATAATGTTCTGGGGGCTGGTTACACAGGTTGGAACAGTTTGCAAAAATTCACTGAGCCCCCGAATTTTCCATATAAATATTATACTAGGTACATTGTGTATATAGTTTATGCGTGTTACACTTCAATAAAAAGTATAAACACTTTCCTAAATCAAGATCCGAGGCATAAGGGAGATAATATCATATATGATTTAAACTAAAATTTGTCAGCTTTCCAAAAACATTTATCTTTTGAAACTTTCTTGCATATACTGAAGTGATGACAATGAGGTTTTATTACTATACTATACTGTTCATCTATTTCCAGAGCACATTGAGTTTAAGCTTTCTTCTTAACATATTAGAAAGAATTGGGACCCCCATGCATCTGTCAGTTTGTGGGGGCTTGGGTGTTGCTGTGATGCTGGAAGCTAGATCACCAGCATTCAAATACCAGCAGGATCACCCATGGAAGACAGGTTTCAGGTGAGCTTACAGACTAGGAAGAAGGACCCAGTGGTCTACTTCTAAAAAGAATTAGCCAGTGAAAACCTTATGAATAGCAGTGGAACATTGACTGATATAGTGCTGGAAGATGTGCCCCTCAAGTTGGAAGGCACCCAAAAAACAGTAGGAGAAGAACTGTCTCCTCTGAGTCGAGTCAACCTTAATGACGTGGATGGAGTCAAGTTTTTAGGACCTTCATCTGCTGATGTGGCACAACTCAAAAAGAAAAGAAACAGCTGCAAATATCCATTAATAATAGGAATGTGGAATATACAAAGCATGAATCTAGGAAAATTGGAAACCATCAGAAATGAAATGGAATGCATAAACATCGATATCCTAGGCATTAGTGAGCTGAAATGGACTGATATTGGCCATTCTGAATCAGAAAATCATATGGCCTACTATACTGGGAATGACAACTTGAAGAGGAACAGTGTTGCACTCATCATCAAAAAGAACATTTAAAGATCTATCCTGAAGTACAACGCTGTCAGTGATAGGATAATATCCATACACCAACAAGGAAGACTAGTTAATATGACTATTATTCAAATTTGCAAACCAACCACTAAGGCCAAAGATGAAGAAATTGAAGTTCTTACCAACTTCTGCAGTTTGAAATTGATCGAACATGCAACCAGGATGCATTGATAATTACTGGTAGTTGGAATTCGAAAGTTGGGTACAAAGAAGAAGGATTGGTAAATATGGCCTTGGTGATAGAAATGATGCTGGAGATCTCATGACAGAATTTTGCAAGACTGATGACTTCATTGCAAATACCTTTTTTCACCAACATAAATAGCGACCATTCACATGGGCCTTGCCAGATGAAATACACAGGAATCAAATCGATTACATCTGTGGCAAGAAAGGGTGGAAAAGCTCAATATCATAAGTCAGAACAAGGCCAGGGACTGACTGCAGAGCAGACTATCAACTGCTCATATGCAAGTTCATGTTGAAGCTGAAGAAAATTAGAACAAGTCCATGACAGCCAAAGTACAACCTTGAGTATATCCCACCTGAATTTAGAGACCACCTTAGGAATAAATTTTGAAGCGTTGAACAATAACGATCAAAGTCCAGGTGAGTTGTGCAAGGATCTCATCCATGAAGAAAGCAAGAGGTCCTTAAAAAAACAGGAAAGAAAGAAAAGAACAAAATGGATGTCAAAAGACACTCTGAAAGTTGCTCTTGAACATGAAGTAGTTAAAGTGAAAGGAAGAAACGATGAAGTAAAAGAGCTGAACAGAAGATTTCAAAGGGTAGCTCAAGAAGACAAAGTATTACAATGACATGTACAAAGACTTGGAGATAGAAAAGCGAAAGGGAAGAACACACTTGGCGTTTCTCAACCTGAAAGAACTGAAGAAATATTCAAGCCTTGAGTTGCAATACTGAAGGATTTAAACATTAAATGATGCAGGAAGAATCAAAAGATGGAAAGAATACAGAGAGTCACTATACTAAAAAGAATTGGTCAATGTTCAACCATTTCAGGAGGTAGCGTATGATCAGGAACCAATAGCAAGAAAGGAGGAAGTCCAAGCTGTACTGAAGGCATTGGCGAAAAACAAGGCTCCAGGAATTGACGGAATACCAATTGAGAAGTTTCAACAAACAGATGTAGCACTACAAGTGTTTACTTGTCTATGCCAAGAAAGACAGCTACCTGGCCAATCAAGTAGAAGAGATTCATATTTATGCCTAGTCCCAAGAAAGTTGATTCAACTGAATGTGGAAGTTACTGACCAATATCATTACTATCACAGGCAAGTAAAATTTTGCTGAAGATCATTCAAAAGTGGCTGCAGCAGTATATCGACAAGAAACTACCAGAAATTCAAGCTGGATTCAGAAGAATGCATGACATGAGGGATATCATAGCTAATGTCAGATGGATCCTGGTTGAAAGCAGAGAATACCAGAAAGACGTTTACCTGTGTTTTATTGACTATGCAAAGGCATTCAACTGTGTGGATCATAACAAATTATAGATAACTTGCAAAGAATGGGAATTCCAGAATATTTCATTTTGCTCATGAGGAAACTGTACATAGGTCAAGAGACAGTTGTTCGAATAGAACAAAGGGATACTGTATGATTTAAAGTTAGGAAAGTTGTGTATCAGGGTTGTATCCTTTCACCATACCTATTCAATCTATATGCTGAGCAAATAATTCGAGAAGCTGGACTACATGAAGAAGAACGGGGCATCAGGATTGGAGGAAAACTCGTTAACAACCTGCAATATGCAGATGACACAACCTTGCTTGCTAAAAGTGAAGGGGACTTGAAGCACTTACTGATGAAGATCAAAGATCACAGCCTTGGGTACAGATTACATCTCAACATAAAGAAAACAAAAATCCTCACAACTGGACCAATAAGCAACATTATGATAAGTGGAAAAAAAGACTGAAGTTGTCAAGGATTTCATTTTACTTGAATTCACAATCAACACCTATGGAAGCAGCAGTCAAGAAACCAAACAACACATTGCCGTGGGCAAATCTGCTGCAAAAGACCTCTTTCAAATGTTAAAAGACAAAGATGTCACTTTGAAGAAGCACCTGACTCAAGCCATGGTATTTTCAATTGCCTCATATGCATGCAAAAGCAGGACAATGAATAAGGAAGACCAAAGAAGAATTTATGCTTTTGAATTACGGTGTTGGCGAAGAATATTGAATATACCATAGATTGCCAGAAGGACGGACAAATCTGTCTTGGAATAAGTACACCCAGAATGCTCCTTAGAAGGGAGGATAGTGAGACTTCATCTCACGTACTTTGGACATGTTATCAGGAGGGACTAGTCTCTGGAAAAGGATATCACGCTTGGTAAAGTAGAGGGAGACTCTCAATGAGATGGATTGACACAGTGGCTGCAACAATGGGTTCAAGCATAGCGACGATTGTGAGAATGGCACAGGACCATGCAATGTTTGGTTCTGCTGTCTGTAGGGTCGCTGTGAGTTGGAACTAACTCAACGGCACCTGACAACAGTGGTAAATGATGTTACCATGAAGTCAAGTGTTAGGTGTTCTTGTTTGTTTTGGTTTTTTATTGTACTTTAGATGAAGGTTTACAGAACAAACTCGTTTCTCTTTAAACAGTTAGTACACATGTTGTTTTGTGACATTGGTTACCAACTCCACGGCATGTCAACACTCTCCCGTTTTCAACCTTGGGTTCCCTATTACCATCTTTCCTGTCCCCTCCTGCCTTCTAGTCCTTGTCCCTGCACTGGGGTGCCCCTTTAGTCTCATTTTGTTTTATAAGCCCGTCCAATTCTCCTCTGAAGGGTGAACCCCAGGAGGAGTGTTTGGTGCTTTTAAGAGTCCTGGCCCAGGTCTCTGCTCAGTCAGGCAGCCTGGTTCTTCCCCAGAGTCCTTTTTGGGCAGGAACCATCTTGTATTGTTCATGGCCCTCACACTTCAGAAAGCTTCACATACTACATCCAATCCTATTTTTAAAACAGAATTACATCTTCAGGTACTAAGAAAAGCTTCTAATTTGTGAATATTAAGCAAAGATGTTTAAATTTTCATTGCAGAGCCACTGACACAGTACCAGGATTTCTTTTTTGTTTGTTTTTTTGTAACTATCACTGCATTCTATTTCCATGACTATTTTATCACACCTAATAAATTTTTGTCTCTATATGTTATGGGTTGAATTGCGTCCCCCAGTCTTGGTCATTTAGTGCTGCTATAACAGAAATCCCCCACCTGTCTGTCAGTTTGTCGTACTGTGGGGGCTTGTGTGTTGTTGTGATGCTGGAAGCTATGCCACCGGTATTCAGATACCAGCAGGGTCACCCATGGAGGACAGATTTCAGCTGAGCTTCCAGACTAATACAGACTAGGAAGAAGGACCCGGCAGCCTACTTCTGAAAAGCATTAGCCAGGGAAAACCTTATGAATAGCAGTGGAACATTGTCTGATATAGTGCTGGAAGATGAGCCCCCCAGGTTGGAAGGCACTCAAAACATGACTGGGGAAGAGCTGCCTCCTCAATGTAGAGTTGACCTTAATGACGTGGATGGAGTAAAGTTTTCGGGACCTTCATTTGCTGATGTGTTATGACTCAAAATGAGAAGAAACAGCTGCAAATATCCGTTAATACTCGGAACCTGGAATGTACGAAGTATGAATCCAGGAAAATTGGAAATCGTCAAAAATGAAATGGAACACATAAACATCAATATCCTAGGCATTAGTAAGCTGAAATGGACGGGTATTGGCCATTTTGAATCAGACAATCATATAGTCTACTATGCTGGGAATGACAGCTCGAACAGGAATGGTGTTGCATTCATCGTCAGAAAGAACGTTTCAAGATCTATCCTTAAGTACAACACTGTCAGTGATAGGATAATATCCATACGCCTGCAAGGAAGACCAGTTAATACAACTATTATTCAAATTTGCGCACCAACCACTAGGGCCAAAGATGAAGAAATAGAAGATTTTTATCAGCTGCTGCAGTCTGAAATTGATCGAACATGCAATCAAGAAGCATTGATAATTACTGGTGATTGGAATGCAAAAGACGAAAACAAAGAAGAAGGATCAGTATTGGAAAATATGGTCTTGGTGATAGAAACAATGCCGGAGATCGAATGACAGAATTTTGCAAGACCAATGACTTCTTCGTTGCAAATACCTTCTTTCACCAACGTAAATGGCGACTATACACATGGACTTCGCCAGATGGAACACACAGAAATCAAATTGACTACATCTGTGGAAAGAGACAATGGAAAAACTCAATATCATCAGTCAGAACAAGGCCAGGGGCCCACTGTGGAACAGAGCATCAATTGCTCATATGCAAGTTCAAGCTGAAACTGAAGAAAATCAGAGCAAGTCCACGAGAGCCAAAATATGAGCTTGAGTATATCCCACCTGAATTTAGAGACCATCTCAAGAATAGATTTGCAGGATTGAACACTAGTGACTGAAGACCAGACAAGTTGTGGAATGACATCAAGGACACCATCCATGAAGAAAGCAAGAGGTCACTGAAAAGACAGGAAAGGAAGAAAAGACCAAGGTGGATGTCAGAGGAGACTCTGAAACTTGCTCTTGAGCATCGAGCAGCTAAAGCAAGAGAAAGAATTCATGAAGTAAAAGAAGATTTCAAAGGGCGTCTCGAGAAGACAAAATAAAGTATTATAATGACATGCGCAAGGAGCTGGAGCTGGAAAACCAAAAGGGAAGAACATGTTTGGTGTTTCTCAAGCTGAAAGGACTGAAGAAAAAATTCAAGCTTCGAGTTGCAATAGTGAAGGATTCCATGGGGAAAATATTAAATGATGCAGGAAGCATCAAAAGAAGATGGAAAGAATACACAGAGTCATTATACCAAAAAGAATTAGTTGATATTCAACCATTTCAAGAGGTGGCATATGATCAGGAACCGATGGTGCTGAAGGAAGAAGTCCAAGCTGCTCTGAAGGCATTGGCGAAAAACAAGGCTCCAGGAATTGATGGACTATCAATTGAGATGTTTCAACAAACAGATGCAGCGCTGGAGGTGCTCACTTGTCTATGCCAAGAAATATGGAAGACAGCTTCCTGGACAACTGATTGTAAGAGATCCATATTTATGCCTATTCCCAAGAAAGGTGATCCAACCGAATGGGGAAATTATAGAACAATATCATTAATAACACACGCAAGCAAAATTCTGCTGAAGATCATTCAAAAACGGCTACAGCAGTATATCGACAGGGAACTGTCAGAAATTCAGGCCGGTTTCAGAAGAGGACGTGGAACCAGAGATATCATTGCTGATGTCAGATGGATCCTGGCTGAAAGCAGAGAATACCAGAAGGCTGTTTCCCTGTGTTTTATTGATTATGCAAAGGCATTTGACTGTGTGGATCATAACAAACTACGGATAACACTGCGAAGAATGGGAATTCCAGAACACTTAATTGTGCTCATGAGGAACCTTTACATGGATAAAGAGGCAGTTGTTCAGACAGAGCAAGGGCATACTGATTGGTTTAAAGTCAGGAAAGGTGTGCGTCAGGGTTGTATTCTTTCACCATACCTATTTAATCTGTATGCTGAACAAATAATCCAAGAAGCTGGACTATATGAAGAAGAACGGGGCATCAGGATTGGAGGAAGACTCTTTAACAACCTGCGTTATGCAGATGACACAACTTTGCTTGCTGAAAGTGAAGAGGACTTGAAGCACTTACTAATGAAGATCAAAGACCACAGCCTTCAGTATGGATTACACCTCAACCTAAAGAAAACAAAAATCCTTACAAATGGACCAATGAGCAACATCATGACAAATGGAGAAAAGATTGAAGTTGTCAAGGATTTCATTTTACTTGGATCCACAATCAACAGCCATGGAAGCAGCAGTCAAGGAATCAAAAGACACGTTGCATTCAGCAAATCTGCTGCAAAAGACTTCTTCAAAGTGTTGAAGAGCAAAGATGTCACCCTGAAGACTAAGGTGTGCCTGACCCCAGCCATGGTATTTTCAATCGCATCATATGCATGTGAAAGCTGGACAATGAATAAGGAAGACTGAAGAAGACTTGACGCCTTTGAATTGTGGTGTTGGTGAAGAATATTGAATATACCATGGACTGCCAAAAGAACGAACAAATCTGTCTTGGAAGAAGTACAACCAGAATGCTCCTTAGAAGCAAGGATGGCAAGATCACATCTTACATACTGTGGACATGTTGTCAGGAGGGATGAGTCCCTGGAGAAGGACATCATGCTTGGCAGAGCACAGGGTCAGCGGAAAAGAGGAAGACCCTCAACGAGGTGGATTGACACAGTGGCTGCAACAATGAGATCAACCATAACAACGATTGTTTAAGGATGGCGCAGGACCAGGCAGTGTTTTGTTCTGTTGTGCATAGGCTTGCTATGAGTCGGAACCAACTTGATGGCACCTAACAACAACAACATAACAGAAATACCACAGGTGGATGGCTTTAACAAGAAGAAGTTTATTCTGTCATAGTCCAGTAGTCTAGAAATCCAAATTCAGGGTGCTGGCCCCAGGAGAAGGCTTTCTCTCTCTGTCAACTCTAGAGGAAGGTCCTTGTGATGCATCAGTCTTCCTTTGGTCTGGGAGCATCTCAGCACAGGAACTTCAGGTCGAAAGGATATGCTCTGCTCCCGGCACTGCTTTCTTAATTGTATAAGGTCCCCATGTCTCTCTGCCTGCTTCTATCTTTTATATCTCAAAAGAGATTGGCTTAAGACACTATCTAATCTTGTAGATCTCATCAGTATAACTACCACTAATCCATCTCATTATATCATTGTGATAGCATTTCCAACACATAGGGAAATCACACCAGATGACATAATGGTAGACAATCATACAATACTGGGAATCATGACCTAGCCAAGTTGACAGGTATTTTGGGGGGGCACGATTCAATCCATGATACCCCCCAAAGTAGGAGTTGAAATTTTAACTCCTGTACTTGTAAATATGACTGTGTTTGGAAGAAGGGATTTTCTGTGTTACGTTAATTAGGTCATATCTGAGTAGCATGGGTCCTAAGCCTAATCTCTTTCGAGTTATAAAAGAGCAGGATAACTTCTGGAAGGGAAAGAGGCCCCAGATAAGTAAAGCATTACTGAAAAAGAAGAACAGAGTGGGAGGCCTCACTCTACTTGATTTTAGAACCGATTATACCGCCACAGTAGTCAAAACAGCCTGGTACAACAACAGATACATAGACCAATGGAACAGAATTGAGAATCCAGACATAAATTCAACTACTTATGAGCAGCTGATATTTGACAAAGGCCCAAAGTCCATTAAATGGGGAAAAGACAGTCCGTTTAACAAATGGTGCTGGCATAACTGGATATCCATCTGCAAAAAAATGAAACAAGACCCATACCTCACACCATGCACAAAAACTAACTCAAAATGGATCAAAGACCTAAATATAAAATCTAAAATGATAAAGATCGTGGAAGAAAAAATAGGGACAACGCTAAGAGCCCTAATACATGGCATAAACAGTATACAAAACATTACTAATAATGCAGAAGAGAAACTAGATAACTGGGAGCTCCTAAAAATCAAACACCTGTTCTCATCCAAAGACTTCACCAAAAGAGTAAAAAGATTACCTACAGACTAGGAAAAAGTTTTTAGCTATGACATTTCCGATCAGCATCTGATGTCTAAAATCGACATGATACTGCAAAAACTCAACTACGAAAAGACGAATAACCCAATTAAAAAATGGGCAAAGGACATGAACAAGCACTTCACTAAAGAAGACATTCAGATAGCTAACAGATACATGCGGAAATGCTCACAATCGTTAGCCATTAGAGAAATGCAGATCAAAACTAGAATAAGATTCCATCTCACTCCAACAAGGCTGACATTAATCCAAAAAACACAACATAAATAAATGTTGGAGAGGTTGTGAAGAGACTGGAACAGTTATACACAGCTGGTGGGAATGTAAAATGGTACAACCACTTTGGAAATTGATTTGGCACTTCCTTAAAAAACTAGAAATAGGGCTACCATATGATCCAGCAATCCCACTCCTTGGAATATATCCCAGAGAAATAAGAGCCTTTATACAAACAGATACACGCACACCCATGCTCATTGCAGCACTGTTTACAAGAGCAAAAAGATGGAAGCAACCAAGGTGCCCATCAGCGGATGAATGGATAAATTATGGTATATTCACACAATGGAATACTATGCATCGATAAAGAGCCATGATAAATCTGTGAAACATTTCATAACATGGAGGAATCTGGAAGGTATTACGCTGAGTGAAATTAGTTGCAAAAGGACAAATATTGTAATAGCCCACTATTATAAGAACTTGAAAAATAGTTTAAACAGAGAAGAAAATATCCTTTGATGGTTATGAGAGTGGGGAGGGAGAGAGGAACAGGGATTTTCACTAATTAGACTGTAGATAACTGTTTTAGGTGAAGGGAAAGACAACACACAATACAGAAGAGGTCAGCACAACTGGGCTAAACCAAAAGCAAAGAAGTTTCCTGAATAAACTGAACTCTTCAAAGGCCAGCATAGCAGGGGTGGCGGTTTGGGGACCAAGGTTTCAGGGAGCATCTAAGTCAATTGGCATAATAAAATCTATTAAGAAACCATTCTGCATCTCGCTTTGGAGAGTGGCATCTGGGCACTTAAACGCTAGCAAGTGGCCATCTAAGATGCGTCAGTTGGTCTCAACACACCTGGAGCAAAGCAGAATGAAGAACACAAAAGACACAAGGTAATTATGAGGTCAAGAGACAGAAAGGGCCACATAAACCAGAGACTACATCAGCCTGAGACCAGAAGAGCTAGATGGTGCCTGGCTACAACTGATGACTGCACTGACAGGGAACACAACAGAGAACCCCTGAGGGAGCAGAAGAGCAGTGGGATGTAGACCTCAAATTCTCATAAAAAGACCAGACTTAATGGTCTGACTGAGACTAGAAAGACCCTGGGGATCATGGTCCCCAGACCTTCTGTTAGCCCAAGACGGGAACCATTCCCAAAGCCAACTCTTCAGACAGGGATTGGACTGGACTATGGGATAGAAAATGATACTGGTGAAGAGTGAACTTCTTGGATCAAGTGGACACATGAGACTATGTCGGCATCTCCTGTCTGGAGGGGAGATGAGAAGGCAGAGGGGGTCAGGAATGGACCGAATGGACATGAAAATAGAGAGTGGAGGGAAGGAGTGTGCTGTCTCATTAGGGTTAGAGCAACTAGGAGTATATATAGCAAAGTGTATATAGATTTTTGTATGAGAAACTAATTTGATTTGTAAACTTTCACTTAAAGCACAATAAAAATTAAAAAAAAAAAAAAAGAGCAGAATAGACTTAGAGACACACACAGGGGAGGGGGGTAAGACTCATCAAGGAACACCAAGGGCTGCCAACAGATACCAGAAATAAGAAGAGAGGCTCACAGAAGGAATTGACATGGCCGAGAACTTGATTTGGACTTTTAGCCTCTAGAACTGTGAGACAATAAATTTGTTTTCTAAAGCCACCCACTTGTGGTATCTTTTGTTATGGCAGCACTAGGTAACTAAGACACTATGCACTTGCCTATTCTAGATATTTCGTATAAGTGGTACCATATAATATTTGTCCTTTGTGTCTGACCTATTTCCCTCAGCATGTTTTCAAGGTTCACACATGTTATGGCATACATCAGAACTTCCTTTCTCAATGACTGAATAATATTTCATTCTGTATACATGCCATATTTTGTTTATCCACTCATCTGCTGATGAGCACTTGAGTTAACACGTTTTGGCTCTTCTGAATAATGAATGTTGGTGTACACCTACCTGTTTGAGTCTCTGCTTTCAATTCTCTTGGGTGTACCTAGAAGTGAATTGATGGGTCATGTTTGTTTTTTATGGTAATTCTAAGGATCCCAGGTGGTGCAGTTGTTAAGCACCAGGCTGTTAACAGAAAGATCAGCAGTTAGGACCCACCAGCCACTCGGTGGGAGAAAGATGTGGCAGTCTGCTTCCGCAAAGATTAAACCCATTGCTGTCACGTAAATTCCAACTACTAGCCACCCTACAGGACAGAGTAGAACTGCCCCATAGGGTTTCCAAGGCTGTAAATCCTTATGGAAGCAGACTACCACATCTTTCTCCCTTGGAGTGGCTGGTGGGTTCTAACCGCTGACCTTTCTGTTAGCAGCCAAGTGCTTAACAACTGTGCAATGAGGGCTCCTTCTGTAAAGATTATACCCTTGGGAACCCTATGGGGCTGTTGTACTCTGGGCCACCATACTCTGTCCTATAAGGCCCCTATGAGTTGTGATCAACTCAGTGACAATGGGTTTGGTTTGGTTTATGGTAATTCTATATTTCACTCTTTCAGGAACCTCCACAATGTCTTCCACAGCAGCTGCCCCGTTTTACATTCCCACCAGCAATGCATGAGGGTTCCAATTTCTCCACATCCTCACCAACACTTGTTATTTTCCATTATTATTATTATTTTTTATAATAGCCATCCTAGTGGGTGTGAAGTGCTATCCCATTGTGGCTTCAATATTTTAAATAAGGTAAAATATTGATGATTAAAGTAAATAAAAAATTAAATAAACCACAAAAGGAAGATGGCTGTTAAAGCCTCTGGTCCCTTCTAGTGTGTCTGTAACATGCTGAGACTTGGTGAGAGGTACTTCCAGGTCCCCTTCCCAGCTTCTTCTCCTAATTGCAGAACATTGAGATGAATGACATGCCAGTTTCTATGGAGACATCTGTGATGCCATACTCTGTTCCCAGAATCCAATAGGATGTGGGCTTGTAGAGTGTGGAATCTGGCCTTCCTGCCCATACTAGTCGACAGGCTCCAGCTTGAGCCCACATTGACCTTGTACACTGACCTTGACACCTTGCCTCAGACCGAGAGAGGTCCAGAGGAGCAGCCAGGGTCTTGTCATCCACGTGACAGCCTTAGTCTTTCCGTCTCACCTTCCTGATGCTACTCAAAAAGGAAAACAACACATCCGAGAGGCGTGGCAAGGCACCCAACACGATGGTGAAGGGTCTGACTGCGTTGAAGAGTGTCGCCAGCCGGGAGTGGAAGCTGGACAGCAACCGGCCCTCCCTCAGCAAGTCAACTCGGGTCACCAGCCACTACTACCAGAAGATGGTACGGGGCCAGAGAGGATGGCCCAGTGAGCCCAGCATCCAGGAGATGACACGTCTCCTACCTTAACAAAAGACCTCATTGAGTCTCAGCCCATATTGTTATTGTTATTGTTGTTGTGTGCTGCCAAGTCGATTCTGACTCATAGTAACCCCATGGGACAGGGTAGAACTGCCCCATAGCATTTCCTAGGCTGTAATCTTTATGGGAGCAGATCACCAGGTCTTTCATCCATGGAGTTGCTGGGTGGATTCCAACAACCAACCTTTCAGTTAGCAGCTGAGCGCTTAACCATTGTGCTACCGGGGCTCCTCGGTCAGTCCATTAAAATAATCCCATTGCCACTGAGTCAGTTCCGACTCATAGTGACCCTGTAGGACTGCCCCACAGGGTTTCCGAGGCTGTAAAACTTTATGGAAGCAGACTGCCACATCTTTCTCCCGTGGAGGAGCTGGTGGATTCCAACAGCCAACCTTTTGGTTAGCAGCCAAGCACTTTAACCACTGCACCACCAGGGCTCCTTTCAGAGCATTCCAAATAAGTCTTGGCGATCAATAGATAAACGGTGGGCAGTTCCAGGAATGGAGTGGCACCAGTGGAGCAAACCCCTCTCATTCTCATCCAGGCTTGTTTCTCTGGGGGAATTGGTGCCTCAGTTCCCCATCTTTATGGGTTTCTCCTGGGGAATTAGCTGCTCTGGGCCACTTCTCCCTTGGCAGACCTATACAGGCTTTCTCTGGCCAGCCCAGCACAGAGGGGGTCTCAGAAAGCCAGCCCAGGGTCCCTCAGGGCCTTCTGAATAGTCGTGTTGTCCTGGACTTAGCATACAACGCACTATTTTTACTAAGTGCCCTGGTGTGCCAGGAGAGGGGACAGACCCACATAACTGAGCTTTTTATACTTCTCAGTGGAAGAGGGGCTCCCAAGCCATTTCTCTGTGTGATGTCTTCTTTACTCCCTGCCAGAGTGAAATCAAGGATGTCCCCAGCCCTAGTGACGCTGGCTTTGCATCCCAAGTGGAAGAATTGCGAAAGGCATTTTTCATGCGTCCTGGCTGTCCCCAGTTTAGCACCAGAGCCACATCCACGTCTCAGTACGGTAAGAGCTACCACTGAGGGTCTGCTGCTGTATGACAACCGCCTCCTTCCAGTGCCTCCTGGCACATGGCCCCTCAGCCTTTACGCAGTGGCCTGAGTCCAGCGTGCATGGCAGATGCAGCTGAAGACTCACTCTCTGCGGGAGAAGCAGGAGTCGGAAGAAGCAGCTGAGGCTGAGAGGAGAGGAGGGAGGGAAAAAGAGGGAGGAAGACAGGTTTCCTCTGCTCACTATCAGCAGTATTATTTGTCTCCCAGCCTTCTTGCTTTTTCTGTTGTCCCACTCACCAAAGATTCGGTAGAGTTAGGGCAGGGGGAGAGGGAGATGGCTGAAGGTTCTGGAAACTTCAGGAAAGACAGATATAAGGCCAAACCAGCTGCTGTCATGTCAGCTCTGACTCAAGGCGACTCCATGCGTATCAGAGCAGAATGGTGCTCCATAGGGTTTGTAATGGCTGATTTTTCAGAAGGAGATTGCCAGCCCTTTCTTCTAAGGCACCTCTGGGTGGACTTGAACCACCAATACTTCAGTTAGCAGCTGAGTGCTTTCACTGTGTGCACCACCTAGGGACTCTAATCACCTGTCTCTTCTAGACACTCGTTGTTTTGATGGAGAATACGAGGCTCAGGGAAGGGCTGACGAGCCAGAGGCCACGGCATGCACCCCTGGCTCCCAGACTCGAGTTGTTCCTTTTCCCCACACACCGTATCATCCTTGTTGTTGTTATTGTTAGGTGCGTGGAGTCGATTTAGGTTTACAGCAACCCCATGTGACAGAGTAGAACTGCCCCCTAGGGTTTCCTTGGCTGTAATCTTTACGGAAGTAGATCGCCAGGCCTTTCTCCCACAGAGCTTCTGGGTGAGTTCGAATTGCCAATTTTGCAGTTAGCAGCAGAGTGCTTAGCCATTTGCACCATCATGGCTCCTTATATCATCCTTACCTGTAGCCATTGAGTCGATTGCGGCTCATAGTGACCCTGTAGGACAGAGTGGAACTGCCCCCTAGAGTTTCCTTGGCTGTAATCTTTACAGGAGCAGACTGCCACATCTTTCTTCTGCAGGGCTGCTGTTGGGTTTGAACCACTGACCTTTTAGTTAGCAGCCAAGCACTTAACCACTGCACACCAGGGCTCCTAGGCCTGCCTGTGACCCACGACTGGCTGGGTCCTGTCCAGAAAGGCCAGCGGGCAGTCAGTGAGAAGCATGGGGCCCCACCCACCATCCAGGCTTGAAGCGCTTCCACTGCTTTCCTGGAGGAGGAGGGGTCTGTTGTGGGCAGGTCTCCAGGAGCGGCCACAGGACCACCCAGGCCTTGGGTGTGGGGTCTGTCTACACGGTGCATGGGCACTGTTGGGCGTAAACTGGGTCTGCCTTTGAGTGAGCCCAGTCCCGAGGCAGAAGGGCGTTGGCAAGACTTTCAGGAGGAGCCATTATTACAGACAGGAAAGGGGGGTCCACTCTTCCTGGGGAGGAGGCCCAGGGCGCAAAGATTAAACCTCCCTGGGCCTATTTCAGGGGGACACACCGTGGTGGGCGGGAGGGCATAACTGGAGTTTGATTCTACCCTGCTACTCTTGTCCCATGTACCCACTGAAAAATGCCATCTTTACCTAATGTGAAGGAGTCCCTGGGTGCTGCAGACAGTAAGCACTCGACTACCAGCTGAAAGATTGGTGGTTCGAACCCACTCAGAGGCACCTTGGAAGAAAGGCCTGGCAATCTGCTTCTGAAAGATCACAGCCTTGAAAACACTGGGGAGCAGTTCTACTCTGCAGACATCTGGTCACCATGAGTTGGAATCAACTCAGTGGCAACTAACAACAAGCCAATAATAACCCCCGTCCTGAGATAATGAGGAGATAAGGGCGCAGTGGGTTACCAGCTGGCATTTCTAATGCTCCGCAGGGTCGACTGTGGCAGCTGCTGTGCCCAGAGAGCTGAGTGTCAGCACAGAGACCTGGAAGATGACCGAAGGCAAGCTCTCTGGCCGACAGTGCTCGGATACTAATGTGGATGGTGAGGCGGGGCTTGCCCGGCACTGGCATGAACCACCCCACAGAGTCACCTCTGCTGTCACCAAGTTACTGCAGGAATCCCCCCAGGATGGTGGTGCCTGACTTTGGCAAAATTGGGGTTGATGACCTCGTCCCCACTGGGCCCTGCGTCCCTTCTGCAGGGGCCCATGCATGCATCCCTCCTTGAGTAGGTGACCCACAGAACATTGTCTTATGGACAATTGCATTTGCTTTCTTCCAAAAGAAAAAATCCACACGGGGATAGTTCCTTCTTGGCCTCGATGCCAGGGAACCGAGAGCCTTGGTGACCAGCTCCCCTCAGGCTTGGGGACCCGGGCAGGCCCCCTCCCTCGGTTTAATGATGGGAAGCTAAAGCCCAAAGAGAGGGCACAGGGCAGCCTCGGGATGGTCCTCCTCTCCTGGCTCCCAGGGTTGGCTTCCTTAGGCTGAGGGTCTGGAAGATGCTCTGATTCACTCCTGCATTTACTCAACACGCACCTGAGGCTCACCTGGGGGATGCAGTGGTGTTCACAGCAGTCACTATCGCCGTGCTTGGGAAATAGGTGTCTGACGGGAGGGAGGGACACTCAGCAAATAAGGATGCAAGTATCTGAATTTTATGAGGGTTATTGTCTTAGGATTCCCCAGAGAAAAAGAACAGTGAGTTGTATATATAGAGAGAGACGGACAGACAGACAGAGACAGAGAACAGAGGGAGATTCACTTCAAGGACTTGGCTCATGTGATTCAGGGGGGCCCATAGGGCCAAAATGTCTATAGTCTGGCAGCAGAACACACCTTAGGGAAACTCTCTTTTTGTTCTCAAGGCCTTCAACTGGTTGGTTACATTACATTAGATTACATTATGGAAGAGGGTTACATTGCATTACATGATGGAAGGTGATTACATTACATTAGGTGAAAGGTGATTACATTAGATTACGTTATGGAAAATGATTGCATTGCATTACATTACACTAAAGATGCTTACATTGCATTGCACTACATTAGAGCACATTATGGAAAGTACCCTGCTTTACTTGAGGGTAACTGATTTAATAACATGTAACAATTCCATAACAGCAACCAGACTAGTGTTTGGCCAAACACCTGAGCTCCACAGTCTAGCCAAGTTGATACATGAAATTAACCATCCCAGTGATAGAGGAGACAGATAGGAGCACAGCTGGACAAAGAAGAGTGACTGTGACCATGGCAGAGGTCAGGAGACCTCAGCCCAGGAAGCTCCCGCCTCCTGGGTGCGAGCTGGGTACTGCATCTGCTCTATTTTCTCAACAGGGCACCTCCTGCCCTTCAGTAAGAGTGCCTGTGAGTTCAATTACTTGCAAAGAAAGAGCAAATCCCAGATAATGAGCCCAGTCCCCAGCAGTCCAGTCGCAGCCCAGACCTACCCAAGAAAGAAGATGCCCTGGTACATCTCGGTCATCCACGAGAAGGTAGGCCCCAGGGACTAGGGCAAAATCTGGGCCACCCTCACTTGGTCTGCACCCTCCCAGTACAGGCACCACACCCATCCCAAAGCAGGTATTGAGCACCTAGCTTCTGTTCAGCTGCATCAAGCAGGTCCCCAGAGGTGGCCTGAAATGCTCTCTAGACTCACAACACTGGCTTTTGTGAATCAGATATGTTACAAATGTCTGGCCCCCAAGCATCCTCACCTGGCTGGGTGGAGTGACATCCTCCAGGGCAGCTTGTCACCACCTACCCTGAACTTTCAACAGTCAATCACCATTTAACCCAGTGAGTCCACTTTGGAGAGTGTAGTCTTAAAAAAAAGAAAAAAAAAAAAGTTTTTATATGCAAAGATTTATGTACCTCAACGCATTGTGCTATTATTATTTTATTTTCATCTATGTTTACGAAAGGAGCCCTGGAGGTGCAGTGGCTAAAGCAATCAACTGGTAACTGAAAGGGTAACTGATTTAATACATGTAACAACTCCATAACAGCAACCAGACTAGTGTTTAGCCAAACACCTGAGCTCCACAGTCTAGCTAAGTTGATACGTGAAATTAACCATGGCAGTGATAGAGGAGACAGATAGAAGCACTGCTGGACAAAGAAGAGTGACTGTGACCATGGCAGAGGTCCAGGGACCTCAGCCCAGGAAGCTCTCACCTCCTGGGAGTTCAAAAACCGTCCAGTTTGAGGGTTTTTGTTTTCTTTATGTTGAGATGTAATCTACACTGAAGGCTGTAGTCTTTGATCTCCATCAGTAAGTGCTTCAAGCCCTCTTCACTTACAGCAAGCAAGGTTGTGTCACCTGCATATTTGAAGGTTGTTAATGAGTCTTCCACCAATCCTGATGCCATGTTTTTCTTCATATAGTCCAGCTTCTCTGATTATTTGTTTAGCATACAGGTTGAATAAGTATGGTGGAAGGATACAACCAGGACACATACCTTTCTTGATTTTAAACCAGGCAGAGGCCCTTGTTCTGTTTGAATGACTGCCTCTTCTGATACTTCCAATATCTGTGGATTCTGTGAGGAAAATTCTTTTTCATTCCTGATATTGGTAATCTGTGCAATCTCTCTTTTTTCCTTTATCAGTCTTGCTAGGTGTTTATCAATTTTAAAAGTCTTTTCATAGAATCAACCTCCAGTTTTGTCAGTTCCCTCTAGTGTGTGTTTTCTATATCATCCTTTTTTTTTTTAAGCTGGTGATTTTAGTTAAAATTATGAAAATCAATAACACAAAATTTTGGATAGTTGGGAGTCATGAAGGAGGAAACAATTGCGCAGATGGTGTGAGCTCATGAGTATTTATTTTATTTTATTCTTACACACTGCCTCTACATTTTATAATAGAGTCACCATTTAAAGCATTTTTATACCCTTTGACCAAGCAATTCCACTTCTGGGAAACAGCCTGAGGATATAATTAAATAAATCCACCTAGATAGATGCCGAAGGATGTTCATTGCAGGATTGTTATTAACTCAAACAGCAGACAGAAGATGTCGTGGATTGAATTGTGTTCCCCAAAATATGTGTCAGCTTGGTTAGGACAAGTATTCCCAGTGTTGTGTGGTTGCCCTCCATTTTGTGATTTTAATTTTCTTATGTGTGGTAAATCCTAATCTCTGTACCTGGTTACTGAGGCAAGATTAGATTATGTTAAAGAGGATTGGGGTGGGATGTAATACCCTTACTCAGTTCACATCACTGGTCCGATGTAAAGGGAGTTTTCCTGGGATGTGGCCTGCATCACCTTTTATCTTACAAGAGATGAAAGGAAAGGAAGGCAAGCAGAAAGTTGGGGACCTCATACTACCAAGAAAGCAGAGCGAGTCCTTTGGACCTGGGGTTCCTGCTTGGAGAAGCTCCTAGACCAAGGGAAAATTGATGACGAGGACCTTCTTTCAGAGCTGACAGAGAGAAAGCCTTCCCCTGGAAATGAGGCCCTGAATTCGGGCTTCTAGCCTACTAGACTGTGAGAGAATAAACTTCTGTTTGTTAAAGCCATCCACTTGTGGCATTTCTGTTACAGCAGCACTAGATGACTAAGAGGGGATTTCCCAGCTCCTGTACTCAGGCTGTTCAGGGGAAGAGCTGCAGGTATGGTTGTCTCCAGGAGCTCAGAAGGTCTCAATAGGGTTCTGTTTCTCTCACCTCTGCTTTCCTCTGAGCTGGCCTCCGTCATAGGTAAGCTCTTCTTATTTGGTTGCAAGGGAGACACCAGCTGTAACAAAGCTTGCATCATGCCAGCCCAGCTACCTGGAGGGAAGCGAGATGAGCTGCTTTCCCCCAATAATTATTGGACTAGTTTGGAACATATACATATCTCTAAAATCACCATGGTCCGGGGAATAAAATGTGATTGTTGTTGTTGGGTGTGATCGAGTCAATTCCGACTTATTACAACCCCATGAGACCAAGTAGAATGGCCCCATAGGGTTTTCTTGACTAATCTTTCTGGGAGCAGACCACCAGGCCTTTCTCCTACGGTGCTGCTGGGTGGGTTAGAACCTCCAAACTTTTGGTTAGCAGCCAAACATTTAAGCACTGCATCACCAGGGCTCCTTAAAATGTGATCTGTTGCATTATTTTTTTTCCTTCAACTTTGTATTTTGATAATTCAGATGTAAAGAAAATTGTTAGAATAATACAAATAATTCCCATATACGCTTCAATCAGATTTCCCAAAGGTTAAAATGTTGCCATATTTGATTTATCATTCTTTCATTTTCCTCCCCCTTCCTCTTCTCCCTCCCTACATCATTAATTCTAGCACTTTGCCTTATTATTTCCTTCCTACTTTCTTTAGATTTAACCTGCAGTTTCTTTTCTGAATTCTTGAGATGGATACTTAGATCACTGATCTCAACTTTTTTTTTCCTAATATATGCATTTTAAGGCTATAAATTTGTGTTTAATCACAGCATTAGCTGCACGCCAAATTTTTATATATATGTTTGTGTTTGTTTTCATCCATTTCAAAATATTTTCTAACTTCCTTTGCAATTTCTTCTTTGACCTATGGATTATGTAGAAGCACATCACTTAATTTCTAAACATTTGGGGATTTTCTAGTTATCTTCCTATCCTGAATTCTATCTGGGTTCATTTTCCACCTGCGTGAAGAATCCTCTTTCGTATTTCCTGAAGTTCAGATCTGCTGGTGACAAATTCTTTCAGTTTTTGTTTGTCTGAAAGCATCTTTACTTTCGCCTTCACTTTTGAAGAATTGGGGGACTTGAAGGTTGAGGGACAGAGGGACAGCTCCCTGGCAAGCCCTTGGGTGAGAGGTGGCTCTTGGAAAGCATTGCTGTTTATATATGGAGCCACAGAGAGGACTGATGTCCTTCAGCTACAGTGGAGGAGGCAGGCTGGGAACCAGACCTGAAAGGAAGGCTGCCCGTGCATCTTCTGGAGCTGATTTAGGACCTGCTTTTAGGAGCCATAGTGGTACAACTGTTAAGCACTAGGCTGCTAAGCACAAGGTCGGGGGTTAGAATCCACCCAGTGGCTCCATGGGAGAAAGACCTGTGATCTACTCCCATGAAGATTATAGCCTAGAAAACCCTGTGGAGCAGTTCTACTCTATTATATGGGATGACTATGAGTCAAAATTACTCAACAGTATCTAACAACAACAACTTAGAAACAGACGCAGAGGGGACAAGGCCACAGGGCACGGCTGCTTTAAATGGCTAGAAGTGCGCACCGTGATTCCAGGACTTTGGGGTCCCAGATCAGCAGGTCTGCTGTTCCTGGCCCGGAGCCACTATCCAGGGGTAGCCTGGAGGAGGTGGGTGGGAAGAAAGCCGGTGAGGCTGTGCAGGTCCACACAGGCTGCCATTTTCTTCCGCAGGACAACTGCCTGTTCATGCTGGGTAAGGAAGTCCAGCGCCTGTCAGAGCTGGAGGTGCAGAGCCGGAAGAAAGACGAGGAGATCCTGGTGCTTCGGGAGGAGAAGGAGGCCTTAAAGAAGGAGCTGAAATGCCTTCTCAAAGGCAAAGGCTGGGAGATGTCCATGTTACCTGGCCTGCAGGTGAGCCAGCAACTGGCAGGCAGTGAAGGCACTGCTGCAACGCACCCATGTCGTTGGTGGCTCGGCAAGTCCCCAGGCACCCTCAATGCCAACCAGTCCTCGCTCGAGCTAGGCATGGCTCCCAGAATTTTGACAAGAGGCCAGAATCCAGAGGCGAGTTAGAGAAAAAGAGCTTTGAGCTGATGCCTAGATGTCGAGGGTTGTTCCAGCTCTGCTTTCTATTTGCTTTCGAGCTGTTTTCTAAAATGGCCTGGGCTCAGTTCCCTTACCTGTAAAACAAGGGCCTGAGTTCACCGCTGGGGTTGCCTGCAGCTCCGAAATCCTGGGCGGAGAGGGTCTCCCTGCAGGAGGATGGCCCAGGCTTGCTGTGGCTGGTTTGTAGGCTGTATCTTGGTCACTGGGGCAGCTGGACAATTAACGCAGCAGGCTTGGATTCCTGTCCTGGCTGCTGTCCCTTCCCTCCACTCTCTGGCTCTGGGACGCTTCTGACCTGGCCTTAGTGCCCTCGTCTGAAGTGGGGTGGGTGGTGCTGCCTGCCCAGCACTGGGTGGAGGGAGGGTCTGGGGAGCAGGCCTGTGGAGGTGTACTGTGGGCCTCGTGTGAGCAGATGCTGGGCCTAAGGCCTGATTTCTTCTTGCTGAGGATGCAGCCTGAGCTGAGGTTTGGGCGGGCATGAAGGGGTGCGAGGTTTCAGCCTGCAGCAGAGTCCCCAAAACAAGAGAGCTGCCCAGACATTGATGGCAGTGGCGGGGAGGGGGTGGTGGGCAGGAGTCTGGGGAGGCTGAGAGGGCCACCCTGCATTCCCCATTCCCTGGCCTCCTAGGACCTGTTAGATAGGTGTGATAGGCACAGTGCCTGGCAACATTCAGGCGGCATGTCTGGGACCCGCCCCCTCAGCCCTCTGCATGAGAGTGCCAGTTATTGCAAAGCTGCCGCCTGGCCCACCCTCCCCCTCACCCAGCTGTTCCTTGACCCCTTGGCAGGAGGACTTCGGGTCCCCCTGCCTCAACACAGAGCAGCTGCTGCCCCCGTGCCAGGAGGACAGATCACCACAGCATATAGCCCTGGAGGAGCTGCCGGAGCAGTTTGAAGCCCTGGGGGACCACATGGGCTCCCTGCAGGAGTGGCTGCCCGAGGCGCAGGCCAAGCTCGGGCAGGTGAGCATCCTGCAGGGCGTCTGCAGGGACGATGAGGAGTAGCTGCTGCTGCCGCGCTGGAAGCAGGTGTGCGGTGCCCGGTAGGCAGGCGCACAGGTGTGTCCAGGGCAGGAGCCAGCCCTTCTCCTCCAGGGCTTCCCACGTGATGCTGGCTCTGGCCAGGCTGTCGCCACCTGCAGCCCTGACCTCAGGTGGCCCCTGGTGTAGGCCCCCAGTCCCCTCAAGGGGAACACCTGAGGTGCACCCACCTGAGAATACAGGCCAGGTGCGGCTTCTTGCCAGCAGAGGTATGAGTCACAGGTGTGCCTGACTGGCGTGGGGCACAGTGCCCAGTGGGTGCCCCCCTTCTCTCTGGATCCCTGCAGCAGCCTGGAGTGAAGCTCCTTCTTGAGCCCCACACATGAATGCGCCCCCACTGTCTGAGCCCCCCTCCCTGGGGGAGCCCCCAGCCCTGCCCAACATGTCCCCCCTCTCGCAGATGCAGGAGGACTATATGGCAGCAGAGAAGGACAAGGATCTGGAAGGAGGAGGAGGAGGAGGCGAGGAGGAAGAGGACTTGGCGGGGGCTGCTGAGCGGGTGGAGGGGAGGCATGCGAAGGGGGGTGCAGGTGAGAAGGGGGCTGAGCAGGAGGAATCGTACGAGGAAAAGGAGGGGGGTGAGGAAGAGGAAGAGGACGAGGATGAGGAGAGGGTAGTGGAAGAGGAGCTGGCTGAGGAGGGAGAAGAGGCGATCCAGAGGAGGAGGACATACTCGCTGGACGAGGCCTTTGAAGATGAGCTGTTGGCCAGGCTGGAGGAGTATGGGCAGGTGGTCCAGGAGATCCAGTGCGACCTGGAGATCACCAGGAGCAGATACTTGCTGGCGACAGGTGGGACCCATCACCACTGCTGGGCTGAGCTGGGGAAGGGGCCGGAGCGGACATGGGTGGGAGTGCCCAGGCGCAGCCAGCTTTCCTCTGAGGGCAAGGGGAGCAGGGTCTGCCCTGTACTGTTAGCTTCCAGCAATTTGAGGGAGGGAGCCCGGCCTGGGCCCCAGGGGGGCATGGAGCACCTCCAGGCTGACCCAGGGATGCCGGCCCCTTACTTCACATTCTTCATCATCCAATCTTGCTCTCCCCCACCCCCTCTGCTGTCCCCTGTCCTTTGCTCATTCAGGAGCTATTACATCTTTGCAAAGACAAGTGGATTTCCAAGAGTCCCAGCTGCAGAAGATCAACACGGAGAACGAGATGCTGCGGAAGGAGCTGCGAGAGCGGAAGAATCAGCTACAGGCCATGTCCAACAAGGTGGCCGAAACTAGTAACTCCCTCTGAGTGCTAGGCCACGTCCAACAAGGTGGACGAACCCAGTAACACCCACTGAGCACTAGGCCATGCCCAACAAGGTAGCCAACCCTAGTAACACCCACTGAGTGCTAGGCCATGTCCAACAAGGTGGCCAACCCTAGTAATGGCCACTGAGCACTAGGCCATGTCCAATAAGGTGACTGAACCCTAGTAACGCCCACTGAGCACTAGGCCATGTCCAACAAGGTGGCCAACCCTAGTGACACCCACTGAGGGCTTGGCACACATGCGTTCACTCTCCCTCCCAGCA
This sequence comes from Loxodonta africana, assembly GCF_030014295.1. Classification (NCBI taxonomy): domain Eukaryota; kingdom Metazoa; phylum Chordata; class Mammalia; order Proboscidea; family Elephantidae; genus Loxodonta; species Loxodonta africana. Next base: position 37,606,958 of record NC_087344.1, read on the forward strand.
GGCTCAGGGTGAGCACCCTTCATCCCATCCTACAGATTGAGAAAGTGAACTTGGGGAGCTTAACCTGTCCAGGATCATGTGGCTAATGGAGAGGGGGCAGAGCTGGGACTCACTCCAGCTCTGTGGGGAGCCCACCCGCAGCTCTGCTCTGCCCTCTAGCTCAGAGCAGTGTCCCTGGCTCCTGGGCCAGTTTGCTGTCAGGCACTTTCCAAGCATCGCCTGGCCCCTGAGTCCCAGGGGTGATAAGCCATCCATGTGTAGAGAGCTTGGTACTCTGCTGAGCCTGCCCCTTGTTGCTGCTGCTGTTAGGTGTGTTTAATTTTCATTTTTATCAAAGTTATTCGTGCGCACAGCTCTAAGAGTCAGAGTTCCACGAGGCTTGTTATGAAAAACAGGAGCCTCCGACTGCTCCTGCCCATTTTCCCTTCTCCCAAGGCAACTGCTTTCAACTCTTCTAGCTGATTCTTTAGGAATCTCCTTCCGTATCTCTACCACCAGTTGCCACAGAGCCAACACTGACTCATGGTGACCCCATGTGTTGTGGAGTAGAACTGTGCTCCATAAGGTTTTCATTCACTGATCTTTCAGAAATTGATCACAGGACTTTCTTCTGAGCGCCTCTGGGTGGCCTCCAACCGCCACTCTTTGAGTTAGCAGCCCATCGTTTTAACCGTTAGTACCACCCAGGGATTCCTCAGTTGAATGCTGACATTTCCCATTCTTGATTTTTCTTGGTGTTAAGCATTACCTAATGCTTTCCTCCTTCATTCTGCGCTTCCCCAACATAGGGGCATCCTTTCCATCCATCTCCCTCCCAATGTTATTCATCATAATGTCAGTGAGATTGATACTGTCTTTATATTATTAGGACAGCTATGGAAGCGTGGAAACCCTGGTGGCGTAGTGGTTAAGAGCTACGGCTGCTAACCAAAAGGTCGGCAGTTCAAGTCCACCAGGAACTCTTTGGAAACCATATGGGGCAGTTCTACTCTGTCCCATAGGGTCGCATTGAGTTAGAATTGACTCAACAGTGGTGGGTTTTTATGGAAGCATGGAGTCCCTGAGTGGTGCAAATGGTTAAGTCCTGGGCTACTAACTGTCAGGTTGGCAGTTCAAACCCACCCAAATGGCACTAGAAGAAAGGCCTGGTGATCTGCTTCTGAAAGGTCACAGCCATGAAAACCATGTGGGGTTGAGATCTGTTGGAATCGACTTGGCTAGATCTGTTTTTGTTTATTAAAAGCAAAAATTTTGTGAAATGATATTTAAGACTCAGAAACCATAATTTCTTAGAAACTGCTGCATCCATCTTCTTTTTCTTGATTTACTTCTGCATTTTTGGTGGAGCACATCCTCCAGTAGTTTTTGGAGAAAGGATGAATAGAGGGTAAATTTTGGGGGAAACTATGTGTCTGAAAATGTCCTTACTCTACCCATTCATAAAATTTGGTTGAATACAGAATTCCGGCTTGGAAAACACTTTCCTTTAGAATTGGGAAGGCATTGCTTCATTATCTTTTGGCTTCTAGGGTTGCTGGTAGGAAGTCCAAACTCATACTGATTCTTTTGTGCATGACATGTTCTTGGGCGTTGTTTGTTTCTCTCTGGGAAGTTGTAAGATCCTATCTTTGTCCCAAGTGTTCTGAAACTTCACAAGGGTATGCCTTTTTGAGGGTCTATTTTCGTCCATTGTGCTGGGCACTCAGTGGCCCTTTGAATCTGTGTCTTTTACTGTTGCAAATTTTCCTTTGTTATCAGTGAAACCTGTGAAAGCTGGAACACAAAGGGACTACCTTGTTTTTCCTGGTCTCGCCCATTTTCCCCCTTTGACAGGGTGCAGTCTCACTGCTTTTCTATCACTCTATTAACCAAAAAACCCAAACTCATAGAGTTGATTCTGACTCAAAGTGACCCTATTGGACAGACTAGAACTGCCCCATAGGATTTCCAAGGCTGTAAACCTTTATGGAAGCCAAGCAGCCACATTGTTCTCCCTCACTGTGGCTGGTGGGTTGGAACTGCTGACCCTTTGGATAGCAGATGAGCACTTTAATGACTGCACAACCAGGGCTCCCTTCCCTCTCTATTCGTGGAAAATATTTGACTTTTCCTTCTCTGACAGGTTTCCACCTTACTTGGGTACCGGCTTGTGCAGGTTTTACTATATTATTTTTATTTCCTTCACTCTGTTTTCTATGAACTCTCCTCTGCAATAATTGTTTGGCTGCTGGACTTCCTGTTCTGGCCCTCTGCTCCCTTTTTTTTCTTCATATCTGTTCCTTCCTATTCATCTCATCTCTTTTGCTCTACTTTCTAGGGGGTTTCCCTAACTTTATCAGCAGACATGCTATTGACTGTTAATTTTGTTATAATGTTTTAAATTTCTAAGTCTGTCTTGTTCTCTTGCAGTATCTTCTCTTACATTGATGAGAACACTCCTTATAGCTGTCTTTTTTTTTTTTTGCTAATTTCTTGCATGTTCCTACTTGTTCCTACAGATTCCTTCTTTAAGTTTGTTTTTGGTTTCTATCACTCATCCTAGAACTTTGCTTCAGCGTCAGAGCTGACTGGAGGCTCTGAGCACGTGCGAGGGAAGGGGTGACAACTTTGTGCTCACCGCAGAGTAGGTGCTTGGCCATTGCAATTGGAGCATCCAGGGGCAGATTATCCCACAGGCAAGGTAAGCACTGTGCTTACTGTGCTTACCAGATTATCCATAGTGAACAATTTTACATTTTTCACCACATCAAAGGTTCTGCTTCTAGGTATGGCTGGCATCTGTCTCACTCCCAGTCCCACAGCACCTTCCAACAGAATCAAAGCCTCTTTTCAAATTTACAGTCCCTGACAAGGACGGGTTACCCAGTGAGCAAGGTAAACACAGACTTCCTTGTGCTTACTTACTAACTTTAGACCTGGTGAAACCCACATGAAATTGTTCCCTACAGATTGGGAAATAAGCGCAAGTAAACCCTGCTTATCTTGCTTATTGGGTAGTCTGCCCCTGGGAGCCTCTAATGGCAGCATCTCTAAGCCTTTCCTCTTGGTTTGGTCAGATTCCCCTGAAATCCAGAATATATTGTCTGGAAAGTAAAGGCCCAGCTGCTGACTTGCTGGGGAGCAGCTGGGAGTCCACCTTCAGCCCCAGTATGCACACACCTGGACTGGAGTGTCTCCACCAGAGACCCTCTGCTGTGCCCCAGACCTCCAGGGAAGGGCCAGGTGCCCAGTGGCTTGAAGTGAGAGGCCAATCTGGGGCTTTTACTGTTTTTGAAACAAGAGTCTACTAATCTCCCTCATCTTAGCCTCCATGTCTAGGAAAAATTGATGTCACTGATTTCTGAGACTTTATTGCTGTTAGTTTCCATTGAGTCAGTTCCAACTCATGGCGACCCCATGCACAACAGAATGAAATGTAGCCTCGTCTTGTGCCATTTTCATGATCATTGGTATGCTCGACTCCCTTGTTTCAGCCACTGTCTATTTTGAGTGTCTTCCAACCTAGGGACCCATCTTCCAGCACTATATCAGACAGTACCCTGTTGTGATCCATAGGCATTTTATTGGCTAATTTTTAGAAATAAATTGCCAGGCCTTTCTTTCTAGTCTGTCTTAGTCCGAAAGCTCAAAATCTGTCCACCATGGGTGGCCCTGCTGGTATTTGAAATACCAGGGGCAAATCATCCAGCATCACAGAATCACACAAGCCACCACAGTGTGACAAAATGACAGAAGAGTGATGGCTGAGACTTTCAGGGACCCTGTAGTGTGAACTAGGCTGGCTGTCAGCTTTCCCTGATGCCAGCTCAGGACCCCTGTCTCTTGGATCTGCTATGTCTGATACCACTTATCCATTTGCTTTCCATCTTCCAGTGGTTTTGAATACTGAGTTCTCTTTTCTTCTCTGCATCCTCTACAGAAACCCCACTGTAGAAGAAAGATGTGGCAGTCTGCTTCCGTAAAGATTACGGCCTTGGAAACCCTATGGGGCAGCTCTACTCTGTCCTGTATGGTCACTATGGATCGGAATCGACTCGACAGCAGTGGGTTTGGGCTTTTTGTTTTGTTTTAGGGAGACAGGGGGGCAGTGGTGGTACAGTGGTTGAATTCGCACCTCCTGTGGGGAGACCCAGGTTGGATTCCATTCCTGGCCAATGCGCCTCATTAGCAGCCACCACCCTCTGTCAGGAGAGCTTTGTATATCCTACAATGTTGAGCAGGTTTCAGCAGAGCTTCCAGACTAAGACAGACTAGGAAGAAAGGCCTGGTGATCTACGTCTGAAAATCAGCCAGTGAATACCTGTGGATCACAGTGGTCCGATCCTACTGTGCAGGGGGTCACCATGATTTGGGAGCTGACTCCGTGGCAGCTAGCAATGACAACAACAACAAAGGGAGGGAGAAGTTAGCTGCCAGTGTTCAATCTGTCTGCACTACCTGGGAGTCCCCTAAGCCAACCTCTCTGCCTGCCTTCCAGTTCTCCAACCTCCGAGAAGGCAGAAAACATGACGAAATGATGGGGCTCATCGAGAAGGACAACCTTCTCCTCCGACAGGTGAGCACTGGGTGTTGTTAAATGGTCAGCCAGGTCCCTGAAGTGACTGTATTCGTTGGTATATGGCAACGGGGCAAGATGAAGCTGGGAGAACCAGCTGAGCCATTTTTAGGCAGTACCCCTTATTTCTGGAAACCCTGGTGGCAAAGTGGTTAAGTCCTATGGCTGCTAACCAAAGTCTGCAGCTCGAATCCACCAGGTGCTCCTTGGAAACCCCATGGGGCAGTTCTACTCTGTCCTATAGGGTCGCTATGCATTGGAATCAACTCGATGGCAACGGGTTTGGGTTTTGGTTTCACCTCTTGTTTCGGAGCCCTGGTGGCACGGTGGTTAAGAGCTCAGGCTGCTAACCAAAAGGTCAGCAATTCGAATCTACCAGCCACTCCTTGGAAACCCTATGGGGCAGTTCTACTCTGTCCTATAGGGTCTCTATGAGTCAGGATTGACTCAACAGCAGCAGGTTTTACCACTTATTTCAGGCAGTTTCCCACTTGACAAGTCTCAGGACAGCCTACCCACACAGTGGGTCCTTGCAGTCATTGGCTCAAGATTTGATTTGGACCCCAGGGAGAGTGGCCCACCATTTCTTGGGGGCTAGGAGGATGGGGACGGGGAACACGCACAATGTCCCCACTCCTCTCTCCTCCCCGGCTCTCCCCCCAGGAAGTGTTGGAGCTGGAGAATGAGCTCACGAAACGTGACCACATCATCTCAGAGTACGCCGCCAAGGTGCAGCAGCTGCAGGCCCAGGTGACCCTGCACCAGAACCACCTGCAGAGGCAGAAGCAGCTGCAGGAGGAGCTGCAGAGCAAGAACGAGCTGATCCAGCAGGCGGAGCAGCAGGCGCGTGTGGCCCTGGAGAGCGCCCAGGCCAGGGTATGCCCAGCTCCCTCCTCCTGAGGGTCTCGGCCCAGCAGCTGGCGGCGCAGACACCGGGCCCTTGCCCACTGCCAACCGAGGTAGAGCGCGCACACTGAGAGGGCAGGGCTCTGGATATTCCCCTTGTCCCCCGGCTCCCATCTCGGAGTTGACGCTCGAGAAATGTTGGCAGGGCGGGAGTGAGGGCATGGAGGGGAACAGGAACTTAGTAGTAGCGGCAGGGGGGAGCTCCGTAGGCAGGGACCACCCTGTTTATGAGGGACATGGGACTGGGGCTGGGCTGTGAAGAGGCAAGAGGATTTGGACAGCTGGCCAGGAAGAAGAAAGGTGCCGAGGTACAGCAGATATAATAATAATGCCTATTTGTAATTTATGGAGTCCCTGGGTGGTGCAGGGAATGCGTTTAGCTGCTAACCGAAAGGTTAGAGGTTTGAGTCTACCCAGAGGCACCTTGGAAGAAAAGCCTGGCAATCTACTTCCAAAAAATCAGCCATTGAAAACCCCATGGAGTGCAGTTCTACTCTGACGCGAGTCAGAACCTGGCATTTGTGATGTATAGAGCATATACGATGGACTAAGGGCTGTTCTGAGCCCTTCATTGATATTACACTCATTTAACCCTTTCAAGTAGGTGCTGTTGTTATATTCACTTTACAGATAGGGCAACGGACACAAGGGATGATCAATAACGCGCCTAAGGCCCCAGGCCTGCTAAGAGGAGGTGCTGGGATTTGAACCTAACCAGCCTTAACTGCAGGGCCCACTCTTGGCCGCCATGTTTCATGTGAGCAAAGGCACGAGGGGGGTGGAGTGGATGCATGCTGCTTACTCAAGAGACCAGGTGGCCGAAAGGAACATCAGCAGAGAGCCGACCTTGACTGAGAGTCCAAAATCAAGCAAATGTAAAGACTGCGCTCATGCAGACTTAAAATTTTTTTTTTAATTGTGGTAAAATATACATAACTTAAAATTTACCATTTAAAAAAAATTTTATTGTACTCTAAGTGAAAGTTTACAAATCAAGTCAGTCTCTCGTACAAAAATTTATATACACCTTGCTATATACTCCTAGTTGCTTTCCCCGTAACGAGACAGCACTCTCCTTCCCTCCACGCTCCATTTTCATGTCCATTCGGTCCATTCCTGACCCCCTCTGCCTTCTCATCTCCCCTTCAGACAGGACATGCCAACATAGTCTCATGTGTCCACTTGATCCAAGAAGTTCACTCTTCACCAGTATCATTTTCTATTCCATAGTCCAGTCCAATCCCTGTCTGAAGAATTGGCTTTGGGAATGGTTCCCGTCTTGGGCTAACAGAAGGTCTGGGGACCATGATCCCCGGGGTCTTTCTAGTCTCAGTCAGACGATTAAGTTTGGTCTTTTTAGGAGAATTTGAGGTCTGCTTCCCACTGCTCTTCTGCTCCCTCAGGGGTTCTCTGTTGTGTTCCCTGTCAGGGCAGTCATCAGTTGTAGCCAGGCACCATCTAATTCTTCTGCACTCAGGCTGATTTGGTCTCTGGTTTATGTGGCCCTTTCTGTCTCTTGGCCTCATAATTACCTTGTATCTTTGGTGGTCTTCATTCTCCTTTACTCCAGGTGGGTTGAGACCAATTGACGCATCTTAGATGGCCACTTGCTAGCGTTTAAGTGCCCAGACGCCACTCTCCAAAGTGGGATGCAGAATGTTTTCTTAATAGGTTTTATTATGCCAATTAACCTAGATGTCCCATGAAACCATGGTCCCCAAACCCCCACCCCTGCTATGCTGGCCTTCGAAGTGTTCAGTTTATTCAGGAAACTTTTTTGCTTTTGGTTTAGTCCAGTTGTGCTGACCTCTCCTGTATTGTGTGTTGTCTTTCCCTTCACCTAAAATAGTTCTTGTCTACTATCTAATTGGTGAATTCCTCTCTCCCTCCCTCCCTCCCCACTCTCATAACCATCAAAGAATATAAAATCTACCATTTTAACCATTTATTCAGTGCACAACCCTGTGGCATTAATTATACGCGGCATATCATGCAACCATCGCCACTATTTCCAAAATTATGTCATGACCCCACCCAGAAACTCGGTGCCCCTCAAGCAACAACTCCCCCCAGCCCCTGGGTAACCTCTAATCTACTTTCTGTCTCATGTATTTGCCTATTCTGGATGTGTCATGTAAGCGGGATCATACAGTATTCGTCCTTTTGTGTCTGGCTTATTTCACTCGGCATGATGTTTTTGAGGTTCACCCATGCGGTAGCATGTATCGGATCTTCACTTCCATTGTACGAATCGACCATATTTTGTTTCTCCATCTGCTGTTGGGCATTTGGGTTGTTTCTACCATTTGGCTGCGGAGAATAGTGCTGCAATGAACATGGGTGTACACATATCTGTTTGAGTCCCTGCTTTGAGGCTTTTTGGGTACATACCCAGGAGTGGAATTGCTGGTCATATGGTAATTCTATTTTAACTATTTGTGGAACCACCAACTATTTTCCATGGTGGCTTTACCATATTCCATTCCCACCAGCAATGCACAAGGGTCCATGTAAGCTTTTGAAATCACCTTTCCCCTCCTGCCCCACCCACCTACCCACCCACCAAGAATGCCAACCGTAACTCAGTTTTGCTGTCTTTCCTGTTTGGGTGACCTCCTTCCGGCTGACTCTGACAGCATCATGGAGGACCGCACACGTATTAACTTTTAGAAAACTATGTTTCCAACCTGTAAGCATTCCCACCTAGAGCGTTATACCACAAGGGTGTGTACTATAATTTCATTTTGTGTGCCTACTCACCTTGACGCCTTTGAATTTTGGTATTGGCAAAGAATATTGAGTACACCATGGACTGCCAGAAGAACGAACAAATTTGTCTTGGAAGAAGTATAGCCAGAGTGCTCCTCAGAAGCAAGGATGGTGAGACATCGTCTCTCGTACTTTGGACCTGGGGGATCAGTTCCTGGAGAAGGATATCATGCTTGCTAAAGCTGAGGGTAATCAAAAAAGATGGAGACCCTCAACAAGATGGATTGACACAGTGGCTGCAACAATGGGTTCATGTGTAACAATGATTGTGAGGATGGCACAGGACTGGGCAGTGTTTCGTTCTGTGGTACATAGGGTTGCTATGAATTGGAACTGACTCAATAGCACCGAACAGCAACAGCTCACTTTGACTCAGAAGAGCCTGGGACTCTGTTGTTGAGAAAGACTGTAAGGCTAAGTCTGAGGTCAGCAGACTTATGAGTCATGAGTGCGGAATGAGGCCCCGGTGGCCATCCTCCCCCTTACCCGGCTGTAGACATTTCTGGCGCAGGGACCAAGAAAGATCCTGGTTCCCTCAGCTGCTCTAGCACCTAGCATAGGGCCTGGCCCAGAGTGGGCACTCAGTAATAGTGAAACGAAGGCGAGGAATCCCCACTCTCACTGGAGGCCCAGGGGCTTGTAATGTTGGTGCTGCCACTCAAACCCTGTCCGAGATGTCAAATGGACTTGCCTGCAGCTCTCTTAGGCAGAGCCGAGTCTCCAGCTGGGTGCTGCCCAGGTGATTTCCACATGGTCTGGGCTCCTGAACACTGAGGGCTCATGCAGGGGACCCAGGTTTGATTCCACCTGTCAGTGTAGGCTTGTGTGTTGCTATGATACCGAACAGATTTCAGCAGAGCTTCTAGACTAAAATGGACTAGGAAGAAAGGCCTGGTTATCTCTTTCCAAAAATCAACCAATGAAAGCCCTATGGATCACAACAATCTGATGATGGGAATGGCGCAGGGTCGTGCAACATTTTTTTCCATTGTGGATGGAGTCGCCCAGAGTCAGGGGTCAGCTCCACAACTAACAATCTCAAGTTTCTGGGGGCACGACTGGCTCACCTTTGGGGAGGTAGATGGGGCCATCCACATGCACCAGGATGTTTGTAGCAGCAAAAGACCAGGAACCACTTAGGGTGTGTCTGCAGGGGCCTGGTTCAATCCTTATGTATGTCCACTCCACAGAGAATCTCATAATCAATGTGAAAAGGAGGGGTGCCACGTGTACCAACAGGGAGGGACCACTGAACCGAATGCCTCCCACGTCCTTGCAAGAAGGGTGTCTCTAGGTGGCTGCAACAGACTGCTCTTCGAGCTTCCTGTAGAGAGGCCGTGCAGGAGAGAGAGGCCTGGGAGTCGATGCGGACCTTTTGTACTCTTCGTTTTTGTGTTTTGAACCATGCGCAGGTTTTACTTTTTCAATTAAAACAAAACCAAAAGGTGGTGTCGTAGACAGCCTTTGGGCTTTGGTGTTAGGCAACCCGGGTCTGGATTTTGAGCTGGCACCTTCTAGATCTCAGGCTGGCCACACTGGCCTCTTTGACCCTCAGTTTTTACTTTCTAAAGCCTTGAAAAACTAGTTGCTGCGGAGTTAACTCCAACTCCTGGCGACCCCGTGTGTGTCAGAGCAGAGAAAAACTGCGCTCCACTGGGTTGTCAGTGGCTGATTTTTCCAACCTCTGGGTGGACTTGAACCTTCAACCTTTTGGTTATCAGCCAAGTGCATTAACTGTTTGCACCACCCAGGGACTCCTAAACCCATGAATAGTGAGGGTGAGGCCTATGATTAGATAAGGTTATGGGTGCCTTTCTCTGGCAAAGGCATGTGATCGCTATTTTTCTTTGCTTATAGCTTGAAAGACTAAGAAATAAGATCATCCAGGCCACCTTCAACATCACAGGGGTCAAGTCCTTGGTCACCGAGATCTCTGACAATGACATCCTGGAGGCTCTACAGGTATATCCCAGCCCTCGGCTGTGTCCTCATTCTGGGCCATGCTTTCAGGATCTGCAGGCAGGTGGCAGAGGGGAGAGGCCTGAGTTGAACTCTGGGGACCCCATTCTTGTCCTCTGCTCATCCACCTTTTCTTACTATGAGGTTCTCCTTGAGATGGACTTACATACCCCAGGGCCGTCCCTCTGCTCACGCAGACTCACCTGACGGTCTAGCTCTAACCACCAGCAAGGATAGCTGCTTGGGGGCCTGAGGGCCAAGCTGCCCCCTAGGCAGGCTGCATTTCTGCCCTAGAGGGTCATCTCAGAGAGAACCGACTACTACAACCAGCTGAAGCAGAAAGGTGTGAAAGTGCCCCCCATGAGCCAATCGGATGTCTTACTCTCCTTGCCCAGCAAACCCAAGAAGGCAACTTCCAAGTAGGTCCTGCCCAGCACGCCCAGCGTGGTCAGTCCAGCAGAGGCCAGAAACCAGCTCAGGAGAGCAGCTTAGCCTCCGCCCTCTAGTTCAGAATTAAACTCTATTGTTGGCAGTGGTCTCCAGCTTTTCTTCTTCTCAGTGCCACATGCAGGCTTCTGGGTCTCTGCAACCTTGGAGCCATGCCCCCTGCCCCATTCCACAGCGGCTCACTGGGAGTCTACACTTCCAGCCTATGCCATTGGGTCCTCCCTGGGGAGCCTCACACTGGGCAAGTATCCCTCCAGCTGTCCCGGGCTGCAGGGCACAAGGTGCTGGGTGGCAGCACTCAGCTAGCCCCCACACACTCCTCTCGGTGACCGCAGCACACACGCCCTGGAGCTGGCAGGGCGCTGTGCCACGCCTCCGCCATGGGGCTCGCCTGGCTGGGGCGCTGATGGGCTGGTGGAATCCCTTGGGCAGAGAGATGGTGAGTGGGGTGGGACACACCTGATTCAGTCCATCCACCTCCCTGGAAGGAAAGCTCCATGAAGATAAGGACTGTGCTGTTCACAGGTCTCTCCCCTGCCCCAGAGTTTGGGACGCAGTGGGTGCTCAGTGACCACGTGAATGTAGGGATCCGTCCATGGCTTGTACCGTCTCTTTGCTGTCAGCTCACACTGTCCACTCATCCATGCATGCATTCTGCATCTGTTTACTGATGTGCACCCTGCGCCGGGCACCGCGCCCGCGCCAAACCAGACAGACCGGCGCTGCCCACGTGGGACTGGCCAGTGCCGGGCGGGAGCAGCACCTCCCACTCCAAGCCCGAGGAAACGTGGCGTCTAGTGCTCCCTCGGGGACGCCCGGGTGTCCGTCCGTCCCCCTCCCCCTGGCCCCGCCGCTGACCATCCTCCCGCCCGGACCGGCTCCCAGAGGCTCCAGCAGAAGCTTCCTAGCACCTCTCCGGATTCAGCGCGGAAGGCCAGGCGGCTCCGGGAACCTCGTTTCTGCCCTTAAGCCCCGGTTCCCCCGGCGGAGGCCAAGGCAAGGCAGCAGGAGCAAGGCAGCGCTGAGCTGCAGTGAGGGGAGGTCCCCTGGGAATTCCGGGGTTCAGGGCCCGCTCCCGCCGGTCGTGAGTCCCTGGGAGCGGGGTCCTCTTGCAGCCCCTCCCCGCAGAGGCTGACTTCCCCGCGGTCCGGGAGGGCTCGCGCACCCGAGCTTGCACTGTCAGCCCGCCCATCTCAGACCCCGCCCCTCCGGCCCCTTAGGCCCTTTAGGCCCCACCTATCCCGGCCCCGTCCACAAGCCGGTTTGGCCCTGTCCCCAGCTGGCCTCGCCCCTCCTAGGCACCTCCCTTTCCAGGCCCGGACCCCTGTCCTAGGCCGCCCTGCCCCTGTTCCTCCCAGGCCCCGCCCCCGCTCTGCCTAGGCCCCGCCCCCGCCCCGGAGCCCCCTCCACGGCCGCCCTCCCCAACCGGAGACACATCGGGCCTAGCACGAGGAGCTGCGGGGGGCGGAGGGTGAGAGGGGTGCAGGGCGGGCCGGGGCGCGGGTGGCGGGGTGAGCCGGCCGCGGTGCAGCTTCCTCCTGCAGCAGAGGGGGAGGGTGGCCTGGCTGGCTCCGAGTGGCTCCCGCCCCCCAGGAGAGTCGCGCTGTTGAGGAGGGACGGTTAAGAGTGCGGGGGTGGTGGCTAAGGAGCGCTGGGGGAGTGGGCGCCCCCTGACTGTTCCCGGGCATAACCTGCGGAGGGGCTGCCAGATCCCCAAACACTCGCTCGGGAAGCCCGCGGGGCCACTGTCCGGTTCTTGGCCTCCAAGACCCGCTTCTCTAGCCACCTTTTAAATTTTTATTTGTTGAGGCTTGAGGCCTCGCAGGAGCTGAGCCGCTGGCCGGGCTCTGACGGTCTCCCTGGGCTCCAGAGGCTTCAGCACCGACCTCGGTTTGTAAGTTGTGGCATCCTGGGAGTTGTTTGGTGGGAAGAAGGAGTCTGGAGGGAATGCTGGTCACACCCTCCCAGGAGGTTTTGAGAGCACCTGGAGAGAAGTGTCCCTGCCCCAACTCACTCAGCTGAACAGGGCCAGCCAGGTTCCCAGCCCCAGGCTTCTTCTGTTTGCCGAATGACTTGTCAGATGGATGCTGGACCTGTGTCTACAGAGGGAATGAGTGAGTTGAGAGCGAAGGCATGAAGCTCTCAGGGCCCACCACTAGGCACCACCAGAGTGACTTGAGAGCCACTGGAGGCTCTACACCAGCAAGGAATACCTTCAACAGGAAATAACAGAAAACCCCACTTCCCAAGCCTGAACCAAGAGGGTAGATTTTCCTCATACCCAGAAGTCCATAGGTGGGGGTGGTTGGTGTAAATTTGGTGACTCAGGGCTAGTGTCATGTGACTATTCATGTTACAAGCTGGCTGCTGCAGTGCCAGCCATCACGTCCACATCTAGGGGAAGAAAAGATGGCTGCTGTTTCTTTAAGAAAACAAACTTCCCCTAGCCCCTTCTCCAACTGACTTTGCCCATGGCTGGGTGACATGGGAAGGCAGGGACCAAGGCTATTATGCTTATCTCTCCCTTGTTGTTGTTAGGTGCCATCGAGTTGGTTCCGACTCATAGTGACCCTATGCACAACAGAACGAAACACTGCCCGGTTCTGAGCCATCCTTACAATCGTTGTTATGCTTGAGCTCATTGTTGCAGCCACTGTGTCAATCCACCTCGTTGAGGGTCTTCCTCTTTTCCAATGACCCTGTACTCTGCCAAGCATGATGCCTTTTCCAGGGATTGATCCCTCCTGACAAGTGTCTCTCCTTAGTTGTGACTATTACCTGGAACAAGATAGATTCTGCCTACAGGAAGGAGCTTTGTGGCTCTGACACAGCTCCCTTCTGTCCTCCCTGCTGGCCTGGGTTTGGGAAAGGGCCAACCCAGAAGCACGTCAGGGATTTAAGACCTGCCTGGTTTTATGGGTTTCTTGGTTAGTTTCTTGCAGATAAGTAGCTGCTGTGCCTTTAAGCTGCTGTGTCCAGGATTAGAACCTGAGGGAGAAAGGTCAGCATTGCTGAGGCTGGTGCCCCCTCCCCCCCAGCAGTCTCAGCTCCTCATAGCGTTCGACCTGCCCCTGCCTATCTGGGGCTGGGTGTGGAGAGTGGATGGCAGACCCCATCTCTCACCCCCATCCTGCTTGGGCTGGTTACTCACCTCCTGATGCTCTGGCCCCCCTTGGAAAACAGGGACCGTGACAGAGTCTGCTAAGTTAATGCCATGTTGAGACAGGTGCCCAGCAAGGCCTGTCCACAGTGAGTGTGCACTGAATGGCAGCAGTTATTGCTGTCACTTACTACTCTCCAACTCAGCCCCAGCTCAAACTCTGCCTCTGCTTTTCCAATGCTCAGGGGGGCCAGGCACCATGGAGTGCAGGGAGGGACTACCAGGCCACAAGGTTGTGTGTGTCCCCTCCTGCTCCGGGCACCACCTAGTCCCATTCCTCCTTTCCAGTCTCTACTTGGCTCCCTCAGCGCCAGGACCCCCAGCAGGCCCCTCCTCAGCATCTCTCAAGGCTACAGGAGGGGGAGGGGCTGCCGTGCAGACAAGCCCGGGGACACAGCTGCCACCACTGCCCAGGGCCAACCAGGCCTCCTCCCCACAGGGCTGGCGGTACCAGCCGCTACCCCCAGGCCTGCCCGCCCAGCCTCCCCAGAGATAGGCACCAGGGCCTCATCTAGCAGGAATGGGGGTGGCCGTTATCAGGGGATGCAGACACCCTGGCACCAGCCCAAGGACCCACAGTGACCTCTGAGGATGGCCCCAGGGGCCCATACTCCCTTGATGGATGTCCAGACCTCAAGGCGACGTGAGAGCCCCAGGGAATAGTTCCTGATGAACCTGGCCTCGCTCATTCCTGAGGTCAGGGCCTGGCCGCTTGCCAGCCCTTGGGTTGGAATTCAAACTTTGCCTCTTCCTCCCAGTGGCCCCGGGCAAGTCACTTAAACCCTCTGTGGAATGGGCCCAGAGTTGCCCCTGAGCATCTTGAAACAGTTGGGTGAGGGGTTGGCGCCTGCACCATTAGTGCTTCTCTGCCTTCACCCCAGGGAAGCCCTGATCCCCTGCCTCGGTCTCCCCTCAGGGGAAGGCTTCAGCTGCCCCTCTGACCCTCCCCTATAGCATGGAGCCCCAGGAGAGCGGTGTCCAGTACAGCCGGTGGAAGGAAAGTGGCCAGGATGAAGTCAGCATGGTGACCGTGACTAACAGTGAGGAGGCCTCTTGGTGCCAGAGGTAAGGAGGCCCCTACCCTATCCCCCACCCCCAGCCCTGACTGGCGGTTGTCCCCTCCCTGCATACTGGCTTTTCCCCTACTGTGGGCCTTATCGAGTTCAGTCTCCCCCACCCAGGGGCCCAGCCCTCTGCTCCAGCTCTAGCCTGAGGGCAGGATAAGGCCGCATTCAGGATAAGCCTCCCAACTCCTGACCCTAACAGCCTCCTCCTGACCCTGCCGGCTGCCCTCAGGGCCTGGCCTACCCATTGCCTACCCTGCCCTGAGCCCACTCCTCCTCACCCGTCATCCCCTTGGGGGTTCCACTCCTCCCCAGCAGACCCTTTAGCTTCCCTCCTGCAGCCTTGCCCTGAGGCTCACATGAGGCTTTTCTCATCCCAGGGTCTGCCGGAAGCTGTGCGCGGGCAAGCTGGGCATCACCATGAAGGTGGTCGGAGGAGTAGCCCTCTTCTGGGCCGTCTTCATCCTGGGCTACATCACTGGCTACTATGTGCACAAGTGCAAATAGATGTTCTTGGGGCTGAGTGCACATGCGATGGACACAAGCTGGGAGGGCACCCCCAAGCTGGGAGGGTCACTCCTGTATACACAGACCCCCCGCCAATGTACACAGCCTTTGCAAATACATGGACTCCCCTCCCCCATACACACAGACCCCAGGGTACGAGCCTACGGATGAACACAGCACACGGGCACACACATTGGCACTAGGCACACAGGACACTCCACAGACATCACGGGCCCTGCAGAAAGGCACACAGGTAAACAGGGACACAGGTATTCATGGGATAGACCCCCCACAGAGACACACATACTTAGCACACCTTAAATGAACTCAAAATGGACTCATGTGGTTGACAAAATGGTGCCAGCAGTTGAGTGGACAAAGCCCTTAAAACTTGTTTCCTCCCACCCCAAAATTTAAGCCTAATAAAATCGCTTGTAACGGCCGAGCTTTCCTGTAAATCAGGCCACTCTTGTCGACCAATGAGCTCCTTGAGTTGTAATGAGCCAATCAGAAATAAGCTTTCGCTTCCTCATTCTGTCAATAAAAACCAATCACAGCTGATACTCAGCGGTATTCCTTTCCACCTGTGGATTGGTTCTACCTGATTGTCGGATCTTCTGACCAAATAAACCTCATCCAATAGATTAATTTTATTATTGACTCAGTGTGTTTTGACAATTTTTGACATCAGAAGTGGGATTCTGCAGAAGACCCTGAAGACTCTGCTGCAGAAGCAGGCTTGGTACCTACAAAGCCCTTTGGGCTTTCTGTCTTCGTGTTGTTTGTGGAGTTATCTGGTAAGTTTCCTCTCTGATCCAGACTTTGCTCTTTTTTGCATTTTGAGTTCTCTGAACTTTATTTGGTACCAGGGCAGACTGGGTCTGATCCTCTTGATGAACTAGGTTTGTTTGGGTTTTGCTGTTACTTGCAGGTAAGACATGGGGTCCTGAGGACCCAAGGAACGCTTGTGAACTTTATGATTAAAAAGGGAGGAAACTGACTTAAGAACAATATAGAACTGCAGTGGCCATTATGGGGAAGTTTTACAATAAGTTAAAGCATTTCAAAGGATCCCTCAAGAAGTGCACTATTCTTTGATTGGTATTTAGAAGCCTCCAAACACCAGAATGACTCCAAATTACCTTCTGTAAAAGATACTGTTGACAGGTTTTCAAAAACTAATCAAGAACTAATTTCTAAAGTCAAGAATTTCACTCAGGGGACTGTTTAGTTGCCTCTCCAAGAATGCCAGTCAACCTGACAGACAAGACACAGACTACCCATTTGCCTCCTTAGCCTACCTTACCCACTTACTCTTTGTTCTGCTCTCCTGATTCCAAGTCTCTTCTGGCTGAACTTTTCCCTCTGTCTCTGAAGCCCCTCTCCACAGATGCCCTTCAAGGTGAAACCAGCTAAAGATACCACTCCTGATGGGAGCCAGCAACCTGACCGGATTTCTTATACCCCTTGGTCAAAAGCAAAATTACAAGCTATTTTAAAGGAATTTCCCAAACCCAGGGAGGATCCTCAAAAATTCTTTGAGGAATTTAGTATCCTAATTGGAACATAGGACTGTGGCCTCTCTGACTTATATCAATTAATTCACATGCTTATGAGACCAGGGGATGCCCAACATTTGGGTGCAAACAGTAGAATGGAAAAATCCAGAAAAGGATGTAGGGGACCCTAAAAATTTAAACAGGTCATAAAAGGAAACTGAAGGCTTTCTCTAGGAAAATAAATTGGTCAAAGGTAAAAAATTGTAAACAGCAACAAAAAAAGAAGATACCCACTGCCGTTGAGTGGATTCCAACTCAGAGCGACCCTATAGGACCGACTAGAACCGTCCCATAGAGTTTCCAAGGAGTGAATGGCGGATTCGAACCACAGACCTCTTGGTTAGCAGCCATAGCACTTAACCACTATGCCACCAGGGCTTCTAAAAAAAAAAAAAAGATAGGGTTATGAAAATGTAATATTTTCCTGCCTCTGGATGGCATTTTCAAATTAGGTTATAATGTTCCCTGAAAGAGGTTTATTCTGATTGGGTTAGTGATAAATAAATTGAATAGTCCTAATATTCCTGGGAATTAATGAAAGTGAATTCATTCTAACAGAAGTTTTTATGTTTTGTAGTATGTCAACTTAAAAGCAATTTCTGAGATCTTTTTAGTAGCTTAGGACATCATGTTTGGTTAAAGTAGAGGGTCATTGAAAGAGGGGAAGATCTTCAATGAGGTGGATTGACACAGCGGCTGCAACGATGGGCTCAAACACAGCAGTGATTGTGAGAACGGCTCAGGACCAGGCAGTGTTCCATTCTGTTGTACACAGGGTCCCTATGAGTCAGAACTGATTTCACAGGGCACCTAACAACAACAGGCTGGACTGAGTATATGGGATGTTTTGTTAAGAGAAAAGAGAGTAATTTTGCCCTGAGGTAAAAAGACTGGTTGTTCCAGAATGAGAAATGGGGCAGCATAAGATCAAACTTAGACTGGGGGGCAGGGGGAGGCTAGCCAAGATTTGATGGGTTTATTTATTACCAAATTGCTTAAAGAGCTTTGGGTTGCTCTTAGTAAAGGGTAATAAAAGATTATGATACAGAAGGAAGGCTAAACTGATTACGAAGAGAATAGTAAGAGTCAAGAGACTCCTCTCGGGGTGGAAATCCTTTAAAGATATTTAAAAATAGAATAAATAAGATGGACACCAAAGGGTTTAAACCAAACAGTCTTAATACAGTCATCAGAAATTGGTTGGATCCCCCACATTAAAGAACTGTAAACAAGCCCTTTCTATTGTAATTTTAAAAAGCTAGAAGATAAAGATCACAAGGAAAAAGACGAAGATCACAAAAAAAAATTGGAAAATGTTTAACCAAGATACAGATGAAAAAAGGATTTGCTGTCCCACTCTAGCCAGAGATCTAAGGGTGTATCCATATCAAAGAATAAAATGGGCAGATCCACCACTCTGTGATTTCCAAAACAAGCTGATAAAATCTTTAAAGAGCTAAAGTTGGATTAAAAAAACAAAAAAGATTGATTTAAAAAATGGTAGAAGTTTGTATGAAAATTCAGAATATTTAAATGAACTTCATTTCAACAATAATATGTTTTGTGGTGTCTAGGCTTGGAAACCCGGGTGGCATAGTGGCTAAGTGCTGCAGCTGCTAACCAAAGGTTTGGCAGGTGGAATCCACCAGGCACTCCTTGGAAACTTCTATGGGCAGTTCTACTCTGTCCTATAGGGTCACTATAAGTCAGAATCGACTGGATGACAACAGGTTGTTCGTTTTTGTCTTTAAGCTTGAAGATAATTTCTAAGATTTTTAGATCTTGAGTTAATAATTTTGAGTTAATATCTATTAAACTCAATTTAATGATATTAAATTGAGTTATACATATTATAATTTAAAGTTATGTACTTTTGTTTTTTATTTATACGCCACAGAGAGGATATGTATTTGGGTTTGCTAATAAATGTGTTCATTTTTGCCACTTAAAAAAAGTTGTACCCTAAGAGATGCGTGATAAAGACAGAATGCTTAAGAGGTTTATAAAAGGGAATTTTATTTGCTGTGATCAAAGATTTTATCTGTCTTGGCTAAAGTTTAATGGGTTAATTTATGAAATTTCTAAGAGCTTTAGAAACAAATAGCATGTAAAGCAAAATTTGGATTTCTCTGTTAAAACGACAAAATTTTCTTTAAGGTTGTAAGAGTTAAAAAAAAAACTAAAAAGGTTGTAAGAGTTAACTTCTGAGTAATCTCTCTAGAAGGCAAAAGTTACTATGGCTCATTAGAATAAGCTCCTGAGTTCCTTTTGAAAACTAAGTGTCTCAGTTCTCTGTTGCTGCTTTCACAGAAACACAAGTGGGTAGCTTTATCCAACAGGAACGTATTTTCTTGCTTTAGGAGGCTAGAAGTCCAAATTCAGGACAAGGCTCTAGGGGAAGGTTTTCTCTCTCTCTGTTGGCTCTGGGGGAAGGTCCTTGTCTCTGTTCAGCTTCTGTTTCTTGGTTACCTGGGTCTCATGTGGCATATGTCTTCCCCATCTGTGCTTCCTTCCTTGTGTTTAATCTACTCTTTTATATCCCAAAAGAGGTTGAAGTAAAAAACTGCCTACGCTAATACTTCCTTATTAATATACGAAGGAAACTCATTCCCACATGGAATTATAACCACAGGTTATAAGGGTTAGGATTTACAACACATATTTTTGGGGGGACATAATTCTTGACACCAAGCCTCATGGCTTTTGAAAAAGCCAAGGTTTTTAGTTTTTAATCTTTTTTTGTCACTTTGATTAAATAGCTATCAAAGTATTGTGACCAATGATAAACTCCTGACAATTTTGAGAAAAGTGCTAGAAATAATGAGGTTGATTTATTTAATGTGTTGTGAATTACATGAAACGTATTGCCAAATCGAAAGTTGTCTAATTTTCTTTGGGTTTGAAATTTGTGTTAGTGTCTCTTAGGTTTTGACTGATATTAGACAACAAGATTTTTAAATTGCTAACTTGGTTGCAGCTTTATTTATTTAATTGAAACCTAGCATCATTGAAGCCAATGGTTTTAACTGAGGAATTCATATCCTTTACCTATGGAGTTTTATTAATATTCAGATATTTGATAATCTTGGTATATTTTATATCTCAGGATTATTACATGTTGTAGCTGAAGTTCTTTGAAAATAGGGTTAATCATTATGGCTAGAGATATTTTGTCTAAAGGTTTTTTTTTTTAATTGGTTTTATTTTGCTTTCCATTACTTTTGTAATGAATTATCAGATTATTATCAGTAGTAATAAGTTAAACATGTCAATTTTTAACTTTTGTTGTCTGCAGAGTTTTTACTTTGCTAACACCCTGAAAGTGCTTGACCAGAGCATTTCAACCAAAAACAGACAACATCAGAGACTTATGGAAAGGACTCTACCAAGTATTGTTGACCACCCACTGTGCAGCTAAGTTTGAAGGGTTGAATCTGAGGTCCACATCTCTCGACTCAAGCAAGCTCCTCCATCCACCTGGACTGCAACACCAACGGATGACCTCAAGATAAAACTTCCTCGAGGTAACCCAGAAGAGACAGTTTTTGGATGTAGACAGCTTTCCCAAGACCAACGGAACAAGTAACCCAGTAGACTTTTTAAACATTCTTTTGATAATGAACAAGTTGATTGTATTTGTTTTCTTATTCCTGCTTGTATTTAAAGCCCAAGCGTGGAAAGACAATGCTTTTGTTAGATTAGCCCAGGCAGTAGCTTCAGCAGGAAATTTGAAAGATTTTTGGATTTGCCACCCTTCTCCCCACTCGGTACATTCTTTTTCAGACCCTTTAGCTTTACCCATCCTCAATTACACTGGAATCCCAGATGCCACTCTCAATTCATCTATCCGAGTAATTCGCGGAATTCAAGTTAGACTCTGGCATCCTCCAAATTCCCAGTACGATTTCACTGCTCCTTGCTTTAATCTCACTGCAATGAGAAACATAACCATTGACTGTTCAGAATACTTAGAGTCAGATGGAACAGTTGGTGTAACATGGGCCAGTCATAAAGATTGGGCCCCACCAGAATGTAAGCATTCTAATGGATCCCTCAATCAGTCAGTCACTGGCAACTTTGGGTTCTATCCCTACAGAACCAGGAGCTTTAATTTCCTACTTGAAAACTGTCGTCATTCAGTGGGAGAGTATGAAAGAGATTCTTTTGTCTGTCGGGAGTTCCTCTATCCCCATGATTGGGGAAGACTCTCTATTTGTGATCATTCTCTTTCTGAAAATTGGTTAATTCGGGCAAATAATACCATTCCCTATAGTGCATCTGTTAAAGTCACTGGAGCTGGTGCCCTCTGTGCACCCAAAGGCTATGTTTTTCTTTGTGGAGGGTCTGACTGGTATAAAGACAATGAAATTCCTCAGAATTCAGATATGGTCTGGGCACTCCAATGCCTCGACGGCTGGAGAATGTCCGGAGCCTGCACTCTTGGAACCCTTGGGGTCCCCTTAGATCTCTACCCATACAATGAAAGTATACGTTGGGCTAGCACCCTAAACATTTTTGAAAGAATTAGAAACAAACGAGATTACTCCTCAGTCCACGTTTCCTTCATTAGGAACATATTTTCCCGACTCGGAGTTCATACAAATGAAGTCATGATTCGTAACCTGTCTCACATTATGACAGAAATAGCTGACTCCACAGCTCAGACTATACAAGATCAGCAGAAGTCTCTCAACTCTTTATCTAGGGTGGTGCTAAATAATAGAATTGCTTTAGATTTCCTTCTGGCCCAACAAGGAGGCATCTGTGTGACAGCTACCACTTCTTGTTGTGTGTGGATAAATTCCACTGGACAAGTAGAACAAGCTGTAACTAAAATCCAACAACATGCACGCTTGTTACGCCAAGTACAATTTCATCTCAGTGGGGAATCTGGTATGTTTAGCATGTTGTTTACTGATGTACGGTCTTGGACTTTTGCTTTCATCCTAGCAGGAATTATAATTTTAATCATGATTATTGTTTTATGTGGAATAATCGCATGTGCTTCCCGATCTAGAAACATTTCTTCTCACACAGTTTTTCTCCCTTTCAGTGACAATAAAAAGAAAGAAGATATGGAGTCTTGACCCACTTGGCTCGGCTGACGACATTTCTCAAACACACTGTTACTCCATTAGTCAATCAACTCCCCCCTCTGTCTCTGGTTAACACTGCCTGGAGCCTTAACTATGACCTGGTGAAGAAGACCTGTAAATGAAAGGCCATTGTTGGACATTAGTCAGCAAAAGCCAATGCTGAAGGCCCATGAGAAGGCAAAATGAGATGCCAGTAACTATATCAAAGACCTTCTTTGACAGTTTTGATCAAAAGGGGGGAATTGTTAAATGGAATAAAAATGGAGTCATGTGGTTGACAGAATGGCGTCGGCGATCGAGTGGACAATGCCCCCAAGACTTCCCCCCCAAAAACCTAAGCCTAATAAAAGCTCTTGTAATCACCTAGCTTTTCCTGTAAATCAGGCCACCCTTGTTGACCAATGAGATCCTGACAGCACTTAAATTGTATCAGCCAATCTTTTGCTTCTGCATTCTGTCAATAAAAGCCAGTATCTTTCCATTTTTAGTTTGGTGCTATCCGATTTTTTAATCTTCTGCCTAAATAAACCTCATCCAATAATTTTATTATTGACTCAGTTTCTTTCAACACACACCACACAGGCACCTCCAAGTACCAAGACACAAGCACTGCATACACAATAGTCACATGCACAGCACACGCAGTTCCTGGGTGCACACAGGGCTGGGAGACCTAGGCAGTGTTCACAGAATACATCCCAGCCCCACCTGGCCCAGCCCCACAGAGCCCCTGCCACACCAGGATGAGGGGCTTATGCTTGGTTACCCTGGCAACTCTCTGCAGATGACCTGCACCCACCCTCCCTCAGCACCCTGGGGTGGGCAGGCAGGGGTCTCTGCCCCTGCTGCCTCCCTCCCTGGTGTGGGCAGAGCCAGGCAGGGGTAGGCCAAGTGCCTGCACTGTACCCTCTCTGGGCATTCCTGACTCCCAGTTGTGAAAGGAAGGCTCAGAAGGGCTCTGTCCCCTCTCTGGGGACTGACACCCGGCCTGGACACTGGTTCCTGGGCAGAGCAAGAGAGGGGCCTTGGCCATGCCCCAGGCCCACTCCCTTGTCCTCCCTTCAGTAAATGGCCATGGGGTCTGGTCTACCCTAGGGTGGCCACCACCGGGAAGGACCCCTGGTAAACCCACTCTCCCCTACAGCAAGGCCTGGGTCCAGGGGCCACCGAGACATGCAAATTTGTTGAATGAACAATGCTGGCTGCCTTTCCACTGGCCTGAGGATAGTTGGCCCTCATAGCTGAGCCTTGTGCACCTGAGGCCAGCTGAGGGGGCAAGACAGCACCTGGGAGGCTCTCAGCCTTGGCCCCTTCTCACTTGACTCTCTGACTGGAAGCAATTACCTAGGGGCAGGACTGAGGGCTCGGGTGTTGCTGACCTGCTCCCATTTCACCTGACCATAAACAGGCTTCAGCCCTGCTCTGGGCCTGGGCAACCCCACCTGCCTGTCTGCCTTCCTGTTCTCAGAAATGCCTTCCTGGGCTGTACACAGGGCTCGCCTACTTCAAAGTTGTGTCTCAGGCCCCCAGGCACTTTCTGAAAACATCCTCTTTGGGATGAGGGCCTCACCCCAGGCCTGAGGGCAAGAAACCCAGAGGCAGTTATTGTCCTTGTAGGCTGGTGGCTGTTAGAGAGGAGACATTGGTCCAGGCATTCGGGTGTCAGGGTGCACCTCCCCACTTCACCCAGCCTGAGCCTCTGAGCACAGCTCACTGGCTGGGAATCCAGGACGAACGTGAGCAGTGTCGATGGAGAGGCTGGACCAAGGGGGGGTGGGGGCGGGCAGGCCCTCTGCAGGTCTGTCGGGCCAGGCAGGACCATGACCCCTGCAACCAGAGGCCCCTTGCTCTGCCCCCAAGGAGGGAGGCCAGTTAGGGCTCTGGAAAGCAGGGCACCTGTTGGACCTCACCCATTCCGGGAGGGTCTCCAAGCAATTGTCTCACAGGCCTACGGCAGGGTTGGGGCTAATGCCATGGGTCTGGTGCAGCCAAAGCTTGGTCTCTTCTTGTGAAAGGCCTCAGTGCCCGTCTCCAAAAAGAGACCATCCCCACCCAACCCTCCGTGCAGTCTGGCCACGCATGTAGGGAGGCAGGGGAGCTCTGGCTTCAACCCGGCGCTTTAGCTGGCACAGGTCTCCCCTTCCACCTCTGACATCACAGGAGATAGTGTGGGGTTTGGCAGAGGTGACCAGAGACCAGCAACTGGATGGCATGGCCTCTGTGGGCCCTAAAGGTCCAGCAGTTGGCTATGCAGATCTAGGGGCCAGGCCTTCCCAAGCCTGACTGGGCTCTAGCCAGGAGCTGGGTGCAGGCGCAGGATGGGAGAGGACGGGGCTCCTCTTTCTATAAGCAGCTCCAGCTCCATGGTACAGAACCTCTGCTGGCTCCAGGGCTGCAGAGGGGGCATGGGGCAAGGGTGGAAGCCCTCAGGTGGGTGCAGGGCGGCAGTTCCAGGCCGGTTGCCAGGGTCATGGGCTGGATGGACAGGGCAATGCTGTGGGCCCTGGGGGGTGAGGCCTGGACAGAGCGAGGCAGGGGCACAGAGGTAGGACATGGCCTGGCCCTCCCTGGGACAAGGAGGGACAGGAATGGGTGTGACCCACCAGAGGAACAGTGAACGTGGGGTCAGGAGGTGGTCACCACTACAGAAACTCCAGCCGCTCCAGCTCAGCCAACAGTACAGTGCTCAGTGCAGCATCACTACCACCTGTGCTTCAGCTCAGACACTGTGGTGCTCAGTGCAGCGTCACTACTACCTATGCCCCAGCTCAGCCAACCCGGTGCGCTCAGCATCCTCATGCACACCTTCCCTGCAGGGTGGCCAAACCAGAAGCCTGAGGCAGAAAGGCCAAGGGCTTTGCTGCTTCCATGTGAGCCACGTGGGAGCTAACTCCCTGGCCCTGGCACTGGCAGGCTGCCAGCGAGTGGATGGGGCTGGAGGTGGTGCTGCAGCCCCACACCTTCCTGGGCCAGGCAGCACCCCTGGCAGCTCTGAGAGGATGGGGCATCTGGTTGCCACCTGGCCTCCCCTCCCAGGGAGGATTCAGGAAAAAGACAAAGACTATCTGCTGGGTGTGGCATGGGGGACTCGACTTCTCTGAGGGTGTTAGGGTGAGTGCCCAGAAGAGTCCTGGCAGGGAGCAGTGGCCCCTGCTGGATTCCAGAACCCAGGGGTCGAGGGCACAGGCACCTGTGGGCGGTGCCTGTGCCACAGCAGGTTAGCCAGTGCCTTGCTGGCAGTAACTGGTTTGGGAAGGCAGGAGCATCAGGCAGGTAGTCATTCACGAGTCCTCTGTTTCCCCACCTAGAATGAAATTCATGCACCTACCGTGGGCACTCCACAGGAAAGGACTCACTGGACAAAGGGATGAAATGTTTTTATTAAAGGTTTTTTAGAGGCCTTTCAGGATCAGGTGGACAGAGAATGCCCAAGAGGCATCCTGCTTTAAGTTAAACACATCTCCAAAATCTCACACTTAATCAAGCTGCATCAGAAAGGAGGGGATCAAGAGCTGGCAGGTTCTTTGGAACAAGGGCAGATACAATCAGTACAAGGGAACCCACGGTCCTGGGCATGCGGCAGGAGGGGCAGCCTACCCGCACCGCACTGGGCCCTGCAGAGAAAGGATCCCCCTCTCCCACGATAACCCAAAGTTACCTCAGGGAGTGACCTGCCCATGACCCCAGGCCAGCTGCCAGGGCAGAGTCCCAGCCTATAGCAGCAGCCATGCCATCTGGGCTCCACTGGGCTCTGAATGAACATGTAGACCCCATGAACGCTATTGCCACCAGCAGCCTGGACTGCCCCGCAGTGCCATGAAATGACAAGCCAGAGCCATCAACACACACCAATGTCTGGTAGGCTAAGAGGGAAAAAAGGGAGGACTGTCACTTCCAGTGGACAGATAGAGAAGCTTGGAGGTGACCTGTGTCACCAGTCCAGGCCCGCCAAGGCGGCCCAGCCCATGTCTCACCAAGCTGGCTGGCTGGATTCTATTACAGAATACAAAAATCACCCTTTGTAGGTTAGAAACCATGGAACGACAAACAAATGTCATTAAAACACAAGTTTGTCATATTCAAGCCAGATCTTAAGGCAGCAAGGTCAGGAAAGTCACCAGTGGGTGTCACTGGCTGGGTCTCCCGTGACCCCAGAACACCCTGGCTCCAGGGAGGGGTGTGTGTGCGTGTGCCCCACGTGCAGATATACATGGACACAGACGTCCTGTGACCTGGGAGAGCCGGAAACAAGACATCTCTACAACAAAATATAGCAGTACCACGTGACTGGCACATGTACTCTATGGTTTTGGGCTTAAAAAACTTAAAAAAAACCTGTGGGGTGAGAGTTACACTTGGAACTGTCCTTGTCACCATCTCCTAGTCCAGTGACCGCAGTGGGGAGCAAGCCCACATTACACTTGCCACTGCATTCAGACTGGCGGAGCTGCATACCCACAGGGTCCCACACATCTCCACCCCCAGGGCATTCGAACAGCAACAGCAGGGAAACTGACTTCGCCAATGCTAAAGTCACAGTTTCCTTCTTGTTCCTTTTTTTTTTTTTTTAAATAAAAACATAACAGTTTACCCCAAGCTGGAAAACGTAAATGTCATTCATCGTTTCAGAGCTATATTTCCGGCACAGTAAAATCTAGACGGGTGTGTATCATAGAAAAAGAGTTCAGAGCCTCAGTAAGACGACGTCGCTTAGCTTCCCAGTCCAGAACTGAGTAAGACAAACCAGTCAGAGTCTATTTTCCTGTGAGGAGGGTTCTCTGCCATGTGTCTACATGATTTCATAGCATCCTGAACAGGTAATCCCTACATTAAAATAATTTCATGAGAAACATCAGTACAATTAGCTTGGCGTTTCAGCACTGGAAAGACGGTTTAGGCACACAACAACACAGAAACAACGGACCGTCCGAAGGACTGAGCGAAGGGTACAAGCACACGGGGCTTACAAAAATGCAGAAGTGAAAAGGTCATGAATAATTTAACATCACCACACAGAAACCTCTGTAAAACAGGCCACACGAGCAGCGAAATCTCCAACAAGCAGCTGCTGGCACTGAAAGCTGGGGCCTGGCTGGTTAGCGGATCACAGTTACGTGCGAGGCAGCGATGTCCAGGTCTGTCTTAGAAGGGTACACCACCTTCAGGCTCCCTTCCATGTCCACCACCCGGACCTGTTCTACGACCAGGGGGGAATTCCCACCTTTGTCAGCACTTTGGTTAGTTTTGAGATCCGGAGATTGTCCAGAAACTGTATCTGCTTCAGTATCTGAGAGTGATTCTTCCTCTTTATTTTCTAAAGTGTATTTGTTGATTTCTGCCATTTTCTGCAAATGAAAGATACGTTTTGAATCTCCAGATTACAGGTAACCTGGGGAGGAAATGCTATAGTAACAGCGGTGGGAAAACAAAGCACGAACCATTCTCTATGGCTCAGAAGTCCGGCTCTGGTGACAGGAGGCTGCTGTGTGGGCCTACTCACCAGAATGAGGGCGTCCATGATATCTTTACACATCTGCAGACTCGTAGCGCTCGTGACTTCCAAAAACAAGTCAGTAGTTGTTTTTTTAATCTTTAACAAACAAAAAATCGGGAAGGTTTCAGGAAAGAAGAAAGTTATCAGAAAGTGGACATCAGCAACTGTAACATTTAGTCTGAAAACAAATTCATACAGCGGTATTATACAAACCAGGACTGCCATTGTCCTGAAGAAAAACATGAATGGGAATCCTGTACACGTGGTAATTCTTGGCGCACCACCAACTGGACGTGGTGACCTGTGGCCCGGAAGACCTGCGTGGCCCGGTCCTGAGTGCACCCCTTTCTCGTCTGCATGTTCTATCATGCACACCTGTGTGAATGCACAGTGGAGCCCCCGTACGTACCTTCGTCTTGTCACTGTTGGTGATGGGCGGGAAGGAGATCACGTCGCCGTCTGCGTCCACGAGACAGGGGTAGTTGTCTTTTCCATCTAGTAAGTGAAGGTATCTGTGTGGAGAGAATGCAGATCACAGGCACCATATTAACAAGCACACCCAAAGGCTACACCACACACATGGGACTTCTGTAGACAAGCAGGTGTGAGGTCAAGGGCGAGTGTGTAACACGCTTCAGAGAACAGCCTTCCAACACCTGCGTTCACATGCAAACGACAGCGGGGCTAGTCCTGCACAATCTCAGGGGTTAGTGGGAGCAGGCCCTGGCATCTCTGCTTGGTGGTGCGTCGTAGCAACATGTGTCTGCGCAAAATGCAGCAGGCTCTCCGGCATTCTGGCAGTTGGGATGAATTGGAATCTCACGTCCTGGCCAGGCTTTGATTTTCCTGATGCTAGTGGGTGACGGCATCTCACAGGTACCGGCAATGTGGTGGGGATGCGTCACCCCACTTGGTAACTCTGAGCGCCAGCCTTCTCCCCTACACCACTCCTAACACCTCCTGGTTTCCTCTGAGGAAGCGCCCCACCTCACCGTGTGTCAGACAGGACCTGTGGGAGCCCATCGAGCTACGAGACCGTTACCATCAATTCCCTTTGCCCCATGCACGGCTCCCCACCAACACTAAACTTCAGGGAGATTTCTCTCTCTCTCTCTCTCTTTTTTTTTTATAACCACAGGGAATAGCTTTCAACTTCTGGTCACTTTAGGAGTTTGCTCAGTAGCCTAAGTGGGTTAAACTGAAGATGGCAGGCTGTGGCTGTCCCCTCTCCTGAGACTGGTGTGCATGGCGAGGCTGGCATACCCCCAGGTCACCAGGGGCCACGCGCACTCCGATTACACCACCGCCACTGGTCCCTCTCCACAGGGCCTGCCACGGGGAGAGGCTGACTAACCTATGCAGGCCCGAGACGTTCTGCCTCTTCTTCTGCTTCCTCTGCTCCTCAGCCTCCAGCTGGAGCTGCCGCACCAGGTCCTTGGCCTTGATCTCTCGCCGGCCCAAGGGGACGATCTGTGGAGGCAGAAAACTGCAGTCAACCTTTATGAAGACATGCTTGCGTGAAGATGACAGCCGCAAACTTGCCTGTCCTGTGGATTCTGGTTTTAAACATGAACAATGGCTCTCATTGCTTTCCTTCATTATCTCTAGGGCAGCGAGAGGCACTCGGCAGAGCTGGTGATTCCAAGTGGGACTCAAGCTGGCCTTGTCACCACGTGGTCACCTGACAAGAAGCTGGCTAGGGTGCCTCCAGGGGTCACGTTTGGGGATGCAGATGCCCAAACGCTCAAGTACCTTTAAAACAAAGCTTAACCTTAAACCAGCTAATGTACACCTTAGTTTCTGCATACCTGCAGGAGGCTAAGGCAGGTGTAAGCTCTACATCAGAGGCCACACGGGGATGCCCAGGAACCCCCACCACCCCAGGGACCCAGCACCCTGCACGGGTCCAGCAGACACGAACAGGACTGCAGAGGAACTGGTCACACGAAAGTAAATCCCACGCCAGGGGTTCTGCAATTGGGCCAAAGTCTTTGGTTAAAAATGAGTGAGCAAGTAAAGGAAACTATTTTGAAATTACCGCCTCCTTTGATGAGCATTCAAATAGTTAAGCAACTGCTTTCCAAAGTAACCTTAAACCTGGTCCATGTTTATTTACATGAATGTATCTTATGTGGTGGCAAGTTCTACCTTAACATGCTTTGACTCAACCATTATCTGAAAATATCTAGTGACATATGCTGCTTCCGGAAAAATCTCAAAAGGCAGAGCCTCAACTCCCAGCGGAGGAGGCAGCAGTTCGGAGCACCTTGAGGTCCTGTGGCGGCCGGGCCCCGTACAGCAGGGGACCCCGGATGGCCTTGAGGTCGTGAGTGGCGATGGTCGCTGCTGTTCTCTTCTCGCAAAGGTCCTCGTGGAGCTTGGTCTACAACACAAGGTCAGAGCATCGGTAAATCTTAGCACGCCCAGGAGTGGAGAAGTGTCCATACAGGCCCTGGGCCTGACCTACGTGTGCTGGGGACCTCCTCCTTGCTTGCTCCTCATGGCCTGGAGCCTCATCACTCCCCTCCACCAATAGCTCCTCCTGGGGTTCTCTCCTTTGCCTCGCTAACCAAGTACTTATTCGGTGGACTCATTCAGGAAAACTATTTATCTGTTCATCAGCACAATTTCACCTTTTTCTAATGCTTGAACACAATATTTGAAATTCCAAAGAACTGATCATGAACTAAAATTTATGACTGAATAAACAAAAGTATGACTTAAAAATGAAAAATAATCCCAGCATGTTTTCCTTCAAAAGCACTGCCCTTGAAGCTCTAACAGCTGGTCCTGTGAGCCTGCTTGCCTCACCCCTAACCTAAAGCAGAAGGGGCTCCAAAGGTGACCAGCTGCCACCTTCCACGAAGCTTGCTGGCTACTCGAGGGCCACACCCTGGCTTCCCCTTGTGCAAAGATGGGCATGTCTTTAGAAGCTGGGTGAAGGCACACTGCACAGAAAAACCAATCAGGAAATTAGGTTAGCCAGAACCCTATAAACTAGTCACGTAACAAGCTAGCAAGAGAGCTGATGAGTATTAAAAAAAGAAATGCCAACGAATCGACCCTGACTCATGGTGACCCCATGTGTGTCAGAGTAGAGCTGTGCTCCACAGCGTTTTCAAGGGCTGTTTTGGAAGTTTTTCAAGGCCTTTCTTCCAAGGTGTCTCTGGATGGACTTAACCCATCAACCTTTCAGTCAGCAGCAGAGTGCTTGTACTACCCAGGGACTCTGATGGTTTTAATGCTATTTTAT
This sequence comes from Loxodonta africana, assembly GCF_030014295.1. Classification (NCBI taxonomy): domain Eukaryota; kingdom Metazoa; phylum Chordata; class Mammalia; order Proboscidea; family Elephantidae; genus Loxodonta; species Loxodonta africana. The sequence goes on from NC_087344.1 coordinate 37,637,727, forward strand.
ATAAAAATAAATGTGTGGTTTATTACAGAAACCAGAAAATCTATAAAAGTATTGGAAAACTCAAAGAACACGGACTTGCAACTTCAATAAATTGGTAAGAGGTAAGTGGCCGCTCTCCTGTCACCGGCAAGATTCAACACGAAACGTGGTCTGGATGTCTGTTAAAAATGGAGCATTCCTTCCTAGAGCCATGGAGGCTGGAGGAACCCTTCAAACTATTGCCCTGAGATTACCTTTAAACCTTAAACCAAAAATATTGCCTGAAGACTTCTTAAAACCAAGCAACAGTTTAGTGTAACTAGTAAAAATGTCTACCTTGAGCACTATGCTCTTTTAAGAACTACGTACATGAGATCACAAAGATAACAGCAACTTGAAAGTTCAGATAGAAACCTTAGGGGGCAGTGAATTTATGTTAATGGTAGAGGAACAACCCAGAAAAGGAGGCTGAGAATGGCTGCACAACTTGAAGAATGTAATCAATGTCACTAAATGCTACATGCAGAAACTGTTAAATTGGTGTATGTTTTGCTGTGTATATTCTCAACGATAACAAAACAAACAAATTTTAAAAAAAGGGGAGGGGGCATTCTTGATTTTGAGGAACACAACGCTTCTGACAGCTCCTGTTCCCAGGTCCAGGGTGAGGGACAATCACTCAAACACAAGAGCGTGGTATGGGCGTACATCAGCTCACGTCATGCCCTCCAACACCTGACGAGCTGCTCCCTGCTACCGTCCCATTCTAGCAGTGAGGAAACTGAGGCACAAGGAAGCTGGGGGCCTGCATTACACTGCCTCTTTGTTAACACAACCCCCTCGTTCCCGCCCACCACGGCCCCCACCCCAGCTGCAGGCACAAGCTAGCATAGGCCCTACCTGGGCAGTGAGGAAGCGCTTGAGTGCATTTCCGGATTTCAGGTACATGCCCCTCACAATGGTGCCCACGATGAAGGGCCGTACGTCCCTGACCTCAGGGTGCACGTTCACCACCAGGGGCGCAGGGTTCTCGGAGATGTGCAGGACCCTGAGCAGCAGCCTGTGTGCAGCCTCCAGCTCCTTCTCCTCCCCCTCACCACCCTCCTTCCTCTGCTTCTTCTCCCTCTTCTTCTTCCGGCTCTCCTCCTTCTCGGTGCCCTCGGCCTTGGCCCGGCCCTTCCCGCCACCCCGGCCGCCGACGCGCAGGTATTCCAGGATGGACTTGGTCTGGCAGCCGTGCACCATCTTCTCCAGGCGCTTATCCCGCAGCTTGTTCCCCTCGAAGTGGATTTCCTTGAGCTTCGGGCAGTCGGCCAGTGCAGCTGGGATCTCACTTAGCTGGTTGTTGGAGAGGTCCAGCGTCTGGGAAGACACAGAAGGGATGACTCAGACTACAGGGCTTTGGAAGAAGATGCCAGAGGTCCTGTTTCTGGAGAAGTGTCAAAGAACAAGGATACTCAGTGGGAGCCCCCATGTTCTCGTCTTGTAAAACGCCCCTCAGGAGCCGCAGCTACAATGGGAGACCTGGTTTTTTGCTGGTTATACACCCCACACACCCAGGCAGCTCTGCATGGCACCTCATCACCAACTATCTACCCATCGATGATGCCACAGCCCTAGAGATTTGCTAACAGGAAGGGGCCAGCAATGATTGTTGTTGTCAGGACCTGTCAAGTTAAATTTTGATGCATAGTGTCCCCACGTGACAGAGAAGAACTGCCCCATAGGGATTTCTAAGCTGTAATCTTTATGAGAAGGAGCTCTGGTGGCTTAATGGTTAGGTGTTTGGCTGCTAACCGAAAGGCCAGCAGTTTGAACCCGCCAGCCACTCCTCAGGAGCAAAGACCTGGCAATCTGCTCCCATAAACATTACAGCCTAGGAAATCCTATAGGGCAGTGCTGCTTGGTCCTATAGGGTCGCTACTGAGTTGGAATTTACTTGATGGCACACAACAACAATCTTTACGGCAGTGGATCTCCAGGTCTTTTCTCCTGCAGAAGCGCTGGGAGGGTTTGAACCTCCAACCTTTCGGTTAGCAACCAGGCACTTAACTGTTGTACCACCAGGGCTCCTTTAGCAATGATTTGTTATCAAGAATTGCTACTGAAATTTTTTTCATACTCAAACATCTTACTCATTTGCTCAACTACAAGTTCCCTGAGGGCAACGACGATAGCAAAAATTCCAATCAATCCTTGGGTTAGGAGGGAAAAGATAACAGGGGACAGGTTTTGGTTATGAAACGTGGACTTGCTTCAGAAACAAGTACTTCTTTAGGTGGAGAAATAAGATCCCTCTAAAATGGTGCTATTTTTTAAAAAATTAACTGATCTAAAAATAAAACAATACAGCAAAATCAGCAAACAACATTACCATTCTTGACACTAGGTTCAAGGTCACCAGTAAGAAAACATGCTGTTTTCATGTTTCTTGTGTAAAGAAAAACGACAACAGCGCTGGGTTCTCAGGCCTTCCTATGACCCAAGAGAAGGTTTGGGGGCCCCTGCTGTGCCCCAAAGACACTCAGGACATGCTCGGCCTCTGTTACAGAACCTCTGGCTGTCACAGATCAGACTTTTTGACACGATGGGCACTGGCATGCCTGAGACGATGGCAAGATCAAAGCAGCCACCTTCTGTGCTTAGAGGGCTGCTTCTGGGAGCCCAGGCAGGGGTAGGGGTGGGGGACTAATCTGACTGGTCAGACTCCGGGACGCTGAGGGGTCACCATACTAGCAGGTGGGGGTCAGTAAGTTACTGCAACACTGCTGGGTGCAGCGTCTTCGGCCTCCTTCCTTACACGTGGTTGGAAGGAGCAGATCAATGATTAATTGCCAATAATCACTATTCAAATTTTTTTCTTACTGAAACATCTTACTCTTCTTGCTCGATTACAAGTTCCCTGGTAGTAAAAATGACAGCAGAATTTCAATCATTATGGAGAAGGGAGATGACAACAAGGGGCGAGGGCAGTGTTTGGGGCAGGCCCTGGCCTTTTCCAGACCCCTCCCCCTGCTTTCTTCCCAGCAACTGTGTCAGGAGCAGCAGCAGCAGCAGCAGCAGCAGCAGCAGGCGGGGACGAGGCACTGAGAGTCAATGGCTCCTTTCTCGAGGCACTGAGAGTCAATGGCTCCTTTCTCGTCTCCTCCAGGGCCAGCAGGGAAGCTCTGGATTGACTGTGCCCGCATAACGAGGTTTCCTCTGGCCCCTCACGCTGAGCCTGGAGGAGACAAGGAGCCACTATCTGGTCTGGGTGCGGCGAGCTTGTGCCCAGGGAGCTGGCGTTTAGAAGGCAAGGTCAGGGGAGGGAGAGGGCTCTGAGGGGGATCTGTGCTGGGAGAGGTTTAGGGCGAGGAGCCGTGCTGGCTGGCAGCTGTAGGGGCTGTGACTCTGGCTCAATCCCCAGCCTGTTTGGCTGCACCCTGAGTCACAGATGTCACCATAGTGGGCCCACATGGGTCCTGCACTTATTCAGAGCTCCCACGTGGCCAGGCCCCTTGCTGGCTGCCCATGTTGTCTGCTTGGCCAACAAAGGGGCCCTGACCACAAGTGGATGGGTGAGACCACAGTGGGAAGCGGATTCTATTCATGAGCAGGGCTCTTAACGACTCAGGAGTCAGATCCTCTGCCTGGTTGGTGTGAAGGATGATGTCAATGGAATTTCACAAACCCCAAGTTATGAAGGACACAAAAAAGGAAATGTCTGGAATCCTCTGGTTCAAGCAATGGGTCTGCCCAGAGCACGACATAAGAGGGTGCCGCAGTCTGGTGAGTCGTAGGGAGTTGGGGGCGGGGGGGCAGAGCCTCAAGGACTGGGGGCTGCTCTGATCAAACAAGACCAGTGTCACAGGGGGCAGGGACAGGCACTCCTCTAGGATGGGTGGGGGTGGGGGAGGGGCTAGTCTAAGACACAGACCCAGAGTTCACACCTGAAAGGAGCCTGCTGGGGATACTGTAGCTCTGGAGGCAAGGGGAACAGGGGCAGCCTCCAGGGGCTGGAAGGAAGCCAGACGCAACTTGGTCTTCAGTTACAGCTGGAGACAAAAAGCAAACCCCCCAGAGGCACCTCTGAGGAATAGGGTAGGAACCTGAGCTGTGGGTTAATACAACTTAATTATTTTGCACCTCTCCAGGCCTTTTCCCACTCTGGATGCAGGACTGGATGGGGGGTGGCGTAGGGCAGATTGAGGTCATTGGTGCCACCAATGAATACCTTCCCTGTATCCCTGTCCCCAGCACCGAGACCTGCAGCTCCTGCTGACAAGCGGTAGGGTCTTGCTTCCCCATTCCTGGAGTCTGGGCTGGCCTGTTGACACATATTACTAACTCAAAGCAAACCTGTCAGGAGCCAGTTCTGTGCCCAGGCTTCAAAAGCACTTAGGCTTCTGCTCTCTGGCAGAACAAGCCTGGGCTGGCCCAGCTGGCCAGCAGGAGCGAGCCTCGCCCAGAACTGAATGTCCTGCCTGCCAGCAGGCCGGGAGCAAGAGGAAAGGGCTGGCCTGAGCCATTCTGCTCGTAGTTTGCAGGCAGCACTAGCTGCATTCACCCACTAAGTTTGCAGTCCGCTCTGCCGAAAAGGCTTTGGTCAGACAGTGTGAGAACTCCACTCGGGTCATCTCGCTGCTGCAGGAAAACACGGCAGAATGGGATGCTTCTTCTCCCGCGAAAGGGCAAGTTACTCAAGACCTGAAAACGGCAACAGCGGAAGAAAAGCAAAGCTTTGGGGAGGGCTACATGCCAGGGCTGTGCCTCCTGGGGTTCCCGAGAGCCCAGTTACTCCAAGCATCAACCAGAACTGGACAGTGCAGGGCCTGCTATCTGCTGAGGAGTCTCTGCAAAGGACAAATGTGCATGGGGACTGGGTGGGGGAGGGGGTCTTCTTTCAGCAGCTAGTCACTGAATGAAGAGCATTTTGGAAAGCAAGCGGTGGCTGTGCCCATGGTGGCACACATGGCAGCTCAGGACCTGCCTTGGGGTCCTGTGGGAGCACGCAGAGAAGAGCAGCAGTGGGACAGGCGTGTGGTCGGGGGGGCCCTGTTAGAAACATGGAGATCCCTGCCAACAAGAGTGGACACTGTCCCTACACTGACACTGCCCTCACCCCAGCACCGGGCACCGGCATTGGCAGGTCTAATGAAGAAACGGAAACGAGTCGGTTTCCCACAAAGTATGAACACTAAGGGGAGGAAGGGAGCCTCGGGGAATCCTCGGAGGTGGGAGGCAGCCTGGGTGCACATTCTAGATGTGCAACACAGCAGCAGTGTTGAGCCCCAACTTTCTGACAGGCAGCTGTGTGTGCGTTATGCACTCTGACCCCCAGGACACGAGGAGCCCGTTCTCTTAGTGGGAGAATTCTTCGCTAAGCGTGGAGTGGCCTCCCGGCACCAGGCCTAGCATGGACACAGACATACCCTCTCGCTTTGGTGTTTCCATTTATTCTCTTCCCACAGGTAGCACAGATGCTTGTCGTGGCCCTAGGCTGACACAGTGATGAGGCGCCCGTCTACAACTCTAGGTCGAAACCCAGATTGCATTCTCAAAATATCACTCTTGCCTGGGAAACGTGATGTTTTTTGCTATCGGGCAAGGGACCCCAATTTTGTGGTTCTGGCAAACTTGAGAAGAACCGATCCATCTTTGGAGCAGCTGTCTTGGCTCTAGTGAAAGACGGCCCAGGCATCAGCTGTGGAGGGAACCAGCCTGACCCACGCGCCTGAGTGAGCCCCACGGCCTCTGACACCAGCCGAACAAAAGAACAAAATTGGGGAGGGATTTTTTTTTTTAACTTCACTTTCTCTTGTCATGGGACAAGAGGCTTCACAAAGTTTCTCTGTGAACCCTTACTGTGGAAGGAGGGTGTACTGGCCACATTTTAAGAGTCCCATATGCTGGGGCCATGCCAACACCTGAGAGTCATCCTGTAACCCTATCCCATGGGCCAGGATGGACAAGATAAGTGGGCATGACTTGGCGGGAACAAGAGGAATCTTGGACGGTGTAGCCTTTCCACTAACCATTGTACTGTCCTGGCCTATGGCAGAAGTTACAGGGACACATGTCCTGTCCATCTGTGGGACAAGGAACTTGGTTTGGCCCTTTGACTCTGGCTTCTGAAAATAACCCAAGCCATCAAAATGTCTTGTTTTCCAAAATAGCCTAGCAAGTAGGAGCTACACAGTCCCCACACCTGGAGAACTCACTTCAGGAAGGGAGGTGGCCTGATGCAGTCATACATATTCATTGAGGCCCCAGTTACTAGAGCACCCTAAACCTTGGGGTACTCTTTGGGGTCTCCTGGATTGGTGAGAACATCCATACAGGGGAGAGGGAGTGGCATGTCCCTGGGGACAGTGGAGCCCCATGCCACTCTCCCGAACCCTGCCTGATACATATCTATGCTTGTACCCTTTCTGGTTATAAGTGGGTAACTCTAAGTAGGAAACCCTGGTGGCGTAGTGGTTAAGAATTACGGCTGCTAATCAAAAGGTCGCCAGTTCGAATCCACCAAGAGTTCCTTGGAAACTCTATGGGGCAGTTCTACTCTGTCCTATAGGGTTGCTATGAGCCAGAATTGACTCAACGGCAACAGGTTTGGTTTTTTTTGAAATGTAAGTGTAGGTAACCAGTCTACATGAATTCTGTGATCTGTCCTAGAGAACATACCCACAGGGGCAATGAGCACCAGGGGTGGGCAGTAGAGTTGATTTGGGTAGACCCAGCTCTCGGTGGCTGAGGGATAGGGAAAGGCTGCACAGCAGTTGATGACCTGGCCTCAGATGGCCAGGGATGTTTTGACCTGGCTCAGAAGAACCAAGGATGAGGTCGGATCTAACTCTCGGTGGTTAGGGTTAGAGAACAGAATTGCCATGTAAGTAGCTGGTGATGAGGAGTGGAAATGTGGACTGGTGGGGCCTGGATCCATTTCCAGCTGGGAACTGGATTCATGCTGATCCTTGCTACGAAGTTAGTGATAAAGGTGGGGTTTGCCCACCTTCCCCTTTTACAGTGCAGTTGGTGGCAACAGCGTCTTCTTTGCACCATCCCTCCTTCAGCCCCAGAGGGACAGTGGCACAGGTCTGGGAAACAGCAACATAAAAACGCAGGCGGGAGTGATGTGAAGGTGCCACCTTATCCTTGGCTTGCTACCACCCTGGCAGTTCAGCCCAGTGGGTAATAGATCATAGCGAAAGGACGCGTGCAAATGAGGAAAAGTGCTACCTGGGTTCTCATTTCTCCACCAAAGTGGAAAGCCAAGGTGAATGAGCCAGAGGCCAGGACAATGAAGCCATGTTCACTGGTGGGCAGTTGCCTGGGGAGCTAAAAGGATGGCAAAGGGAGTAGCTGAGCTACCTCTTCAGCTTCCTGTTGCAAGTGGCTGCAGTGGGAAAGAGGGTCAGGGCTGTCACAGCACCAAAGTCTGAGGAGGCAGCAGTAGGTGCTGGGCCCAAGGAGCTTCTCTTTGCAATCTCCCCCACTCTGGGGAGGCGGTAGAGCAGAGGCCTTTGCTACTATTACTTTAAACAAATAAAAACTTAACTGGCTCCTAAAGAACCACACCTCCTGGTATTCACATTGTCGAATCTGGACTGGGCATGAAATTATTTAACCAACAGAACAGGGTGGAAGTGACATGGGAGTAACTCCAGGTCTAAGCCTTAAGAAGGGCTGGCCGCTTTGGCTTCTGTGCTCTTGGGAGCTCTGAGCATCGATGGAGAAGTCAGACCACCCTGTTGGAGACACCTGAGTGGAGATACAGAACATGAGACATGCATCCCTGTTCAAGCCCTTCTAACAATTACAGAACTGCACGTTATGTGTTTGTGTTCAAGTCCGGCTGTGAATCAACGTGGTGGGAGTTCAGACAACAACCTGAACACCTTGGTCTGCTACTGGCGGGGGGGGGGGGGGGGGGGGCAGGGAAGGGGGTGGGGCTAGGACAGCAGGGTCGTGGAAGGCTTCCAGAGGTGATGACACAGGAACTGGCTCTTCCCAGCGGAGGAGGTATTTCCAGGATCAACGCCCTGTGGGGCGTCACCAGGAATGACTCAGCTCCGTGGCTACCCCAAGGCCCCAACCCACCCCGCTCGCGCAGCCCCGCTGACCTTGAGCGAGGCCAGGTGGGCGATGTCGGGGCTGAGCTCTCGGAGGCAATTGTCAGCAGCCGCCAGTTCGCTGAGCAGGGGCAGAGCGCCGGGTTGGAAAAGCGCGGCGGGGAAGGAGTCCAGGCAGTTCCCGGTGAGGTTGAGGGTCTGCAGGCGCGGGGCGCAGCGCGCCAGGTCGGCAGGCAGCTCGCGCAGCCGGTTGCCGCTGAGGTTGAGACTCTGCAGCTGCGGCAGGCCCGGCGGCTCCGCGGGGCCGAGGCCCTGGCCTGGCGGCAGCGCCTCCAACGCATTGCCCGATAAGTCCAGCACCCGCAGGGCGGGCAGCGGCCCGAGCTCGGGGCTCAGGCCGGGACCCAGCGCGTTGCGCCGGAGCACGAGGCTGTGCAGCTGCGGGAGGCCCTGCGCCAGACCCGGACCCGGTTCGCGCAGGCTCCCGCAGCCGCTCACCTCCAGGTAATGCAGGAGCGACAGCGTAAAGAGCCGCGGAGGCAGCCTCCCGCCCGCCGCCCGCACCCGCTCCTCCAGTCCCGGCCCGGTCAGCAGCAGCTCCCGCCGCCTCTCCCGCTCCGCCAACTCCAGTTCAGGCCAGGCCTCGGACACTGCAACCGCCGCCATCGCGCCGCTGCTCGCCGCAGCCACTCGCCAGGTGCTTCCGGGGCAGCGTGGCATCACTTCCGCCCCGGACCGGAAGAAACCATGGAGAAAAGGCTCGGATGTTAGAGAGCCGCAGCTTGTACCACAGAGACGAGGACTCTCTTAAATGGAGCTGTGGGGAGAGGCTATGAAGTTCCTCGCCTCCAGTTGTCTTCTCAGTACGGGGAAGGTTGACGCCCAGGGTCCGAGACCTACGTGGGCCACTGCCACCACGTCGGCTGTCTTCTGGACCTAGTGTCAAACCCTTAGAGCAGTGGCGCTTATTTGGAATCACCTGTAGATCACAAACTGCTGATCTAGTTGGTCTGGGCTGTGGCGTGGGCATCGAATTTTTAAAAAAAGTTTCCCTGAAACTGCTTCGAGGAGAATTACTCATCCTATCTTGTGATCCACTAGCCTGAGGCGTTTGGAGTAGGAGAAACGGAGGAGTAAATACCCTCAATGGCTATTTTGTCTGCGCCTGTTTTCATTAACTCTTCACCGCAGCAGGGTTTTCAGTTGTTTTGTTTGGAAATTTCTGAATTTTTATTTAAGTGTAATATACATACAGGAAACGCACGCATTGTAATTGTATGGCTCCCTGAGTTTTGCAGAAACTGAACACATCCGTTTAAGCAGCACCCAGAGCAAGAGACAGGTTATTACCAGTTCCCCCAAAGCCCCTCGTGACCCAAGAGGAACCGCTGTCTTGACTTCTAACAGCACAGATACAGTTTGTCTGTTTTTAATGTGCAGTTTGTGCTCTTTGGCGCCTAACTTCTTTGGTTCGACATCGTGCCTCTGGGATTCATCTGTGTGGGGGTTGTGGTTGAATATCTTTTGTGTTGCTATTTACTATTATAAGTCAATTGTGAATATACCATATTTATCCCCAACAGGGCTTTTCTTTTGTGCAGGCCTGAATCCCCCTAACCCCCAGTTCAATACACCCAGAAAAGAAGGATTTTTGTTTTGATTGCCTCTGCCGCTGATTCCATCTGTGCAGGGCAAGCAATGGCTGTCCGAGGCATTGTGAGACATGAGAGGACTTTGAACCTTCTTCCAGTCTGCCCTTTCAGAACCAGCCCCAGTTGCCCTCTGTCTGGCTGGAGCCACACATAACACCAGTTCAAAAGAATCTTCAGACACACACACCAACACACACACAGAGTTAGTGACTTTTAGTTCCTGGAATCTATTTTTCTTCTTGCTTCCTGTGTAGATTTTTATGTAAGGATCCAGCAGCTCTTGCTATTATAGGCCACTTTGACAAGCTACAAGAATGTTAACAAGGTTACAGTAGCCAAAGCTGGAAAAAATTGTGACACATTCTTGAAATGAATTAACACACTGAAAATCAGCACTAAGCTACACCCAACAGTATGAATGATGACCACGATCACAATATATAGAGAGAAAAGGTCACAGAAGAATGCATATAATATTATCCCATTTATATAGCTTAAAAAGATGTAAAACTGAAGAATGTATTATTTAAAATACTGACGTATGTGGTAAATCTATGAAGAAAACCGTATGTTGATATGTTATTTCTGAAAAAGCAAAGCTGAATTATCATCTTGCCAAGCAAGAGAGACCTACAGTCTCTCATAATGTTTAAGTGGGCTTAAGAACATTAAGTGATCAGTAGTTAGTTAGCAGGTAGGTAGTTCTAGTAGAAGCAGAAATTATTTTGATTAGTTTTAACAGAAGCAAGGAAAACGCTGATCAGCATCTAGATCGAAGCAGGCACATTTCAACATGGGCCCAGCTTAAAGTTGGTTTATTTTGGTTTTGTAAACTCTGAGATTGGAGGAGCCCTGGTGGTGCAGTGATTAAGTGCTCAGCTGCTAACCAAAAGATCGGTGGTTTGAACCCACCGGTGCCTCCATGAAAGAAAGATGTAGCAGCCTGCTTCCATAAAGATTTTTACAGTCTTGCAAACCCTCTGGGGCAGTTCTACTCTGTCCTATAGGGTCGCTATAAGTTGAAATTGACTCAACAGCTGTGAGTTTTTGTTGGGTAGGTAATCTCTGTTATGATTTAAACAGCAGGGTTTCTCAAGGCCTATGGCTGGTTCCGACTCATAGTGACCTCATATACAACAACGAAACACTGCCCAGTCCTGTGCCACCCTTAAAATTGTTGCTATGTTTGAGCCCATTGTTGCAGCCCCTGTGTCAATCCATCTCATTGGGTGGTCTTCCTCTTTTTCACTGACCTTCTACTTTACCAGGCATGATGCCTTTCTCCAGGAACTCGTCACTCCTGATCACATGTCCAAAGTATGTAAGATGGAGTTTCACCATGCTCACTTCTAAGGAGCTTTCTGGGTGTACTATTTCCAAGACAGATTTGTTTCTTCTTCTGGTAGTCCATGGTATATTCAATATTCTTCGCCAGCACCACAATTCAAAGGCATCAGTTCTTCTTCAGTCTTCCTTACCATTGTGCAGCTTTCACATGCATATGACTCGACTGCAAATACCATGGCTTGGGTCAGGTGTACCTTAGACCTCAAAGTGACATCTTTGCTTTATAACAGTTGAAAGAACTCTTGCAGCAGATTTGCCCAATGCGATACATCATTTGATTTCTATAAATTCTCTGGATGTACTTTTTGGTTGATAAAAGCAATGTGAAGATGCACTTACCCGGTGGCAACAGCGATGGGACACCACAAGGCTATGGATGTTGGGAGCCTTGTGCTGGAGCATCCAGTTGATGGGTGTCACAGAGCCAGTCTATGTGCAGAGAAACTCACTTTAAAAAAAAAAATGCTTAATGTTAAAAAAAAAAAAGGCTCTAGAGTGCACTTAATGCCTCCAAGGAGAATTTGTGATGCTGTGTGGGTCAGCTTTTACTGTGGTTGTTGTTGACAGTTGCTGTCCTGTTGATTCTGACTCATGGCAACCCCACATGTGCAGAGTAGAACTGCTCCTTAGGGTTTTGAAGGCAGACCTTCCGGATGCAGATTGCCAAGCCCATCTTTCATGGCACTCTGGGTGGATTCGAACTGCTAACCTTTTGGCTAGTAGTTGAGCGCTTAACTGTCTGTACCACCCAGGGACTACTAATGTGTAAGAAACAACTGCAAAAGCCCGTTGGCTACACAACAATGTAAAAATGATCTATCATCCTTCGTATTATACGTCAGCTGCCGGTCAGCAGTGGTGCCGGCTCCTGGCTCAGGTGGTTCATGAGTTGGCTCCCTGTGCCTTCTCATGCTGGGACCCTGCCTGGAGGAACAACATTCCGTCCGGTACGAGCTGTGCTCTCACAGCAGAAGGAAGCGACAAGATGGACAAAAGCTTTCATAGCTGTCGAGGCTGCTCACCCAAAGGTTGGAAGTTCAGGTCTACCCAGAGGCACCTTGGAAGAAAAGACTGGGGATCTACTTCCAAAAAATCAACCATTGAAAATCCTGTGAAGCACAGTTCTACTCTGACACACATGGGGTTGCTGTCAGTCAAAATTGACTTGATGGCTACTGTTTTTTGGTTTATTCGTTTCTTTGTTTTTATATGGCCGAGTGACATCTGCTACTGTCCCATTGGCCAAGAAAGTCATATGGCCAAGCACATGCCCAGTGGAATGGGGAAGGGTCTTTTTCCTACTGGAGCACATGGCAAGGGTGAAGAGGGATCCATTCATGGTGAACCTGTAATAAATGCTTCCACAGATACTAAGGGAAAATTCTTTAGAATCACAGAATCTCTGGGCTGGAAGGAACCTCACACTTGAATCCTGAACACCTCTTACCCCAATCAGGGGCTCCTCCACTTCACCCCAGACACAACTTTTCCCACCGTGCCTTGTACTCTGCCAGTGCCAGACAGTCACTATGTCCTGGGGAAGCTCGGTTGGAACAGCCATCCCTAGTGATAAGCCCGAGTCTGCCTGTCTTCCACTTACCCCATTATTTCTGCATCTGCCCTCAGCACACCTGTCATTTCCCCCTCCCCCTGGACAGTCTGGGACAGACATTGCTAGTGTCTGACCTTCTCCTTGTTACCAGAAGGGTTCGTTTAGGTGGCATTTGCCCAGCCCCAAGGGAAGAATTAGGGTTGGTCTAAGCCATTCATGGTGATCTTCTTTGCCAATGATTGTTCTAAGGATGTACTACGACCCCCATCTGGTCAACAAGATAAAAGGGGAATCTACCCAGGTCTCTTGGGGACATTTTCCTCCCTGAAAAGAGAGGTGGATTTGAGGAGAAGCCCCTTTACCTTTCCCTCCCTTTGTTTTGGCTCAGCTCAGTGTCATTAGGTGCCATCAAGTCAATTCCAACTCATAGCGACCCTGTATGACAGAGAGTAAAATTGCCCTATACGGTTTCCTAGGCTGTAATCTTTACAGAAACAGATCGACAGGTCTTTCTCCCATGGCCACTGGGGGGATTTGAACCTCCAACCTTTCAGTTAGTAGCCAAGCACTTAACTTAGGGCTCCTTATAAAAGTCTTTCATCATCCTTTGTTTTTAATAATTTGTCTAAATAAAAGTTTTGAGTTTTCTAGTCATTCCAATCATTCTACAATTAACAACAGTTTTACTTCACCTTTCCAGACTTGCTCTGGGGGAAGCCAGCCACAATGTCGTGAAGACACTAGAGTGGCCAGAAACAGGACTCCTGACCACAGCCAGCATTGCTTTGTCAGCTGTGTGAGGGTACTATCTTGGACGTGGGTCTTCCAGCTCGTTCGCTTTCCCATGGTGCAGCTGAGGGGAAAAATGGTCTCCAGGGATGCCCCTTGGAAGACTTTGTACCAGAAGCAGGCAGACACAGGCTGGGCAGCACTGGTCAGCCCCTCCAGTCTGGACTGGGGTCCAAGTCTGGTCCAGCCTGAGCTTGTGGGGCTCCCAGCATCCTATGATAAGAGTGAGGATTGGGTTGTGGCTTGTCCACCCCTGAAGACGCAGGCCCATCACAGGGGCTCCCTCTGTACTAGATGAAAAGCTGTGCCAGGCCCTTGGGGTGCAGAGCCTGCAGAAACCCTGCCACAGCCCTCAGGGCCCTGGAGGCACAGAGTCACTTCTGGGAATGCAGAGGCCTTAGCCTAAGGGTTGGCAAACTTTTTTTGTAGCAAAATTTTTGCAAAGGCAATCTTAAGTAGAGTTCAATATGTAAATATACCAAAACAAACAAACAAACAACAAAAAAAAACTAACTTTTTGCTAGAGCCAATTCCAACTCACAGCTGCCCTATAGAACAGGGTAGAACTGTTCCACAGAGTTTCCAAGAAGCACCTGGTGGATTTGAACTGCCAACATTTTGGTTAGCAGCCTTAGCACTTAACCACTACACCACTAGGGTTTCTATGTAAATATAAAAATATAAGCAGATGGAAATGAGCTGTTCTGGTGGGGATGGGTAACCTCTCAATGCATGTCCAGGGAACTCAAGGCCCTCTAGGGAGTCCACGGGCCCCCCCTAATCCACACCCAGCACAGTTGCTGGGCCCACTCTGAGGGCTTGGGATTTAGAAAGGTGTGTAGGGGAGAAGGGAGCGTGCGTTCTCCATCTGACTCTCACTTGTCTGCAACTCTTGACTTGGGAACGCGTGACACCACGAGGCGATGTGTCTAAGCCACCCCATGTGCCCCAGCCCTACAGGTGCGGCCTCACGCTCCACACGCCCGGGCTGCGGGCGGATGGCGCCCCAGGCCAGGTGGCCATCCCTCTGAGCCCCGGGCCTGTGGGGCCCGCGTGGCGGCTACCCTTCCCGAGGCTAATCCTCGAGCTCCCCGGTCTGGCAGCAAGGAGTGCAGCGGTCCCGGGCAGGCGCGGCTGGGGCTCTCCACGGCGTCTTTGCGCACCGCTCCACCACTCGAACCCCACCCCGGGGCGCCGGCTCCTGCTGCATGTCCCCGCGAGCGTGCGCCCCACGGACCGCCAGCTCCGGGTCCTCCCGCAGCCCTGCCACCAGGCCTGGCGGCGCCGGACCCCGAGGGGGCCCCGGTGGCCGCCGTGCGTGAAGTCGGCGTGGAGCAGCCGCGTGGGCCGACGCCGCCGGGAGAGACAGCGTGGCCCGGCCGGCTACCCTCTCCTTACAGGTGAGGACCGAGGCCTGCGGGGGTAAGGAGGCCCCCAGGGACCTACGACTCCGGCCCTGCCCACGGTTCCCGGACCTCGCGGGATGGGACGCCGAGGCATGAAGGGGGCGGGTGGGTATGGGAGGCCGGAGCAGGACTTCCAGGCGCGGGGAGATGGAGGGGGACGTAGGAGGCGGGCACAGCCCCAAGCTATCCCCAACCTCCAACCCTGAGGTCGGTGAACAGCGACCTCTGGGGGTGGGGTGACATGGTGTGGTGGAGGAAGGAGTGGGAGAAGATGCTCCAAGGCGACAGAAAGGCAGGAAGTAAGGAGGCTTCTAGAAGAAACGCTGCTGGCACTGATAGTATATTTAAGAGCTTGGCACCTTACAGGGTGAGGCTCCTACTTTTAGGATTGATTTAATTTTTAAGAGTACCAAGCAATTGCATACATGAAAAGCTATTCAAAATGTTGTGTGCCGTGGAGTTGATTCCGACTCATAAAGTTTCCGAGACAGTCATCTTTACGGGAGCAGATCGTTAGGTCTTTTTTTCCTCTCCCTGCGGTGAGCTGAGTGGGTTCCAACCGCTGACCTTTCCGTTAGCAGGCAGTCCCTTAATCATAGCATCACCAGGGCTCCTCTCTTCAAAATACCAAAAAAACCTTTGCTGGAGAGTCCGACTCATTGTGACCTTTCAGGACAGAGTAGAACTGTCCTGTAGGGTTTCCAAGGAGCGGCTGGATTTGAACTGTCGACCTTTTGGTTAGCAGCCAAGCACTTAACCATGGTGTCACCAGGGCCCTCTATTCAAAATAGCATACTTTAAAGAACTTTCTTGGTGAGTATTACCTTTTTTTTTTTTTTGTCAACCCTGAAAGAGCCAACAGCAGATGAAACTTAAGAGCTTATGTTGTGCTTTTCTGAAATTCTTTTCTGTTGAAAGTATTCTCTTTCACTCTCTAGTGCATACACACTAGCCTTCTCGCTCTCTCCCTCCTCCCTCTCCCGTGTACATACACACAGTCCCCATGTATGCACACACATACTCTCCCTCATGTACAGTCTCCCCATGTACACTCTCCCCCACGTACACAGTCCCCCATATACACATACTGTCCTCCATGTACACACTCTCCCTCATGTAGTCTCCTCATGTACACACACACATTTCCCTCATGTACATGCTCTCCCCCATGTACACATGCTCTCCCCCATGTACACATACTCTCCCTCATGCACACTCCCCATGTGCACACTCACTCTTCCCATGTACACACGCACTCTCCCCATGTGCACACTCTGATGTACACAACACTCCCCCATGTCCACATACTCTCCCCCACGTATATACACACACTCTCCATGAACAATCTCCCCCATGTATACACACACACTCCCCCATGTACAAACCCTCTCTCACCCACGTACACACACACTCTCCCTTCTATACGCATACTCTCCTATGTATACACACACATACAATGGAAGGGTTCTATTCAGTAAGATAAAACTTTTAAAGTAATTTTTGCTGTTGAAGCTAGTACTTTAAATTTTAAGCTAATAAATATTCGTGTAAAGGAAAAAAAATACAATAAAATCTCAACATAGAAACAATTATAAAATCATTCTCCAAGGTGAGGTAACTGTAACAAAACTGTTACTACAAATGAGCACAGAAAATGCTGCATTCTTACTTATTAAAAAAAAAAAAAACAGACTTGTTGGCTAGTTGAAGATGCCCTCTTTCCAAGGGTAGAAAAAAACACAAAGTATAATCCTCAACTGTGCAAACTTAAAGAGAATTTATAGACCATTTTGAATTTATTCCAGAGGATAAAATTGGTCAGTAATTTTCCCTAATTCATACTTAGCTTAAAATCTTTTAGCTTCTGAATTCTCATGAAATTCAGATTTTCCAGAGCCACGGAGGCTGGGTGAACCCCTGAAACTATTGCCCTGAGATGATCTTTAAAATGTAAACCAATATTATTCCCTGAAGTCTTCTTAAAAACAAGCAACAGTTTGGCTTAACTAGCAAAGAACGTCTGCCTGGAGCATTGTGCTCTTTTAAGATCTATCTATATGGGATCACACTGACAACAGCAATTCAAAAGATTAGACAGGAACCTTAGGGGTAGTGAGTTTACGGTAATGGGGGAGGAACAACTCAGAAAACCAGGCTGAGAATAGTTGTAGGGTAATGTCACCGAATTGTACCTGTAGAAATTGTTGAATTGGTGTTATGTTCTGCTGTGTGTATTCCCACAACAAAAATAAATTATAAAAAAGAGAGGAAATGATACCTATAAAAAGTAACAAAATTGTCAGAAGTCATTGCATTGTAAATGGATGTTATCTAGGCAGGCACTGCCGCTGACAGAATCAGTAATATGTCCCAAGAAAAGGAATGCAGAGACAATTCTTTTCTTCTTTCAATGTACACCACAGTATATTCAGAGACATATAACCATAACTGGTAACCATGAAATGAAACTGCTTTTAACATTACAAAAAAAGAAAACCTTTTAGCTTTTTTAACAGGAAGCCCATTTTGACGAATAACCTATTTTAGGAAACAAACTCTCTCATGCCAACTTACTTATTGACTGCCTCTTTTTTCAGTCATTTTCAGTTTACTTTCTAAGGTTTCAGGGCTGACCTACAGTTGCCTGTTTACTAAAGGAAATGTAATTACAATTTTGAAATAAAAATGACAAAACATTTAGTGATTGCTTTATTACATTAATATATTCAGTGTGAATGAACCCCGAAACCCTAAAACAACAACAAAAATAAATTACTCAGATATTTATCATTCTGGTACCTGAAATAAAGACAAATAGAAAACTATGTTAAAACATTAAAAAGTTGAAAATTTTCATTAAAATTATTTACATTTGTCTTTTAATGCCAAATTTACAGATACAGTTCTTTTAAATTATTATTTTGAAATATGAAAATAATTGAAATAAATATTATTAAATATCCACAACCTATGAATGAATGAAAACTCAGTTCTTAATTAATGTTCTGAATGTAGATATTTATTTATGAATGGCCAAGGGATCTTACAAGTTGTCTTTTAATTTTTTTACTCTTTATTCTTGGTCCCTTAATAGTGAGTAACTCTGTAAGGCTTTTAATAGCCGCTAATCACTGCCAGTAATCAGCTCAGCACAATTGATTCTTCTATAACCACCAAAAGACTGACCTGTTTTAAGTGCACCTAATTTTGCTTTTTAGTCATTAAAAATCAAATACCTTTACAAATATCTTTCTAAAGTTACAATATATGGAAAACATTGTATATCTCTTAAAAGTTTTGATTGGGGAGGAAAGAGTAATTCCTTGGTTAATTTTTCTCATGTTGGTCTGTTTAAAGAAGCATTTCATTTATACTTTAAAAATGGGTTTGAAACTAACGACTAATATCTCCTTGAAGCCAGAAAAGATCATTTTAGAAATACCGTGGTAAAGTTTTAAGCTTTGTAAAATTTTCAGTTATTTCTCCCTCCCTCATTTTAATTTGTAATGCAGTATTTTTTAAAGGTCACTATTTTGGTAGGTCTTATTCTTGCTCAGTATTTTGAGTCAACCACATTTTAGTTAGCCAAAAACAGAGATTATCCACGGAGCACATTGCTCAACGAGCCATGAGTTTTGGTATTTTGTTGTTTCACAGGGTTGGGAATTAAACAATATTTATACACTCATTGTGTAAAACAAATTTCATCAATCCCGAGCATTTCTCACTGTCATTCTGAAAGCCTGCCCATAGGACATTCAGGAAGAAAGCATAATCCTTATGGTTGGATGGGGCGGGCGAGGAATATTTTGGTGCTGAAAGGACAACTAATTTTCTGTCCCCAGTAGACTCGGCACAGGCACATCTACATTAGTGCTGGCCTTACTCCATCTAGGGGGCGCTCGGCTGGGACAGGCCGGGGCTCTGCAGGGAAGTGAAGGCTGCGCAGATGGCATGACTCAACAGCCAGCCAGCAAGGGGAGTGCCCAGGGGGACCGGCCCTCAGTAACTTCTGTCCTTTTTATACTTCCTTTTCACCTTTATTTCTGTGAGAGTGGCAAACACATGCTCTGCAGATACGGAACCCTCTTCTACCCCGTGGCTAAGTGCCTTGGGCAGAAGACCTAGGGGACAGTTAGTGTTCCTGAAGCCCTGGCTGTCCTCTGTCTGCATCTGTCACCACTGCCCGGTGGGGCCACAGCCCTGGAGAACACCCTGCCCCACGTGGAGAGGCTACGATGCACATGGTCAGAGAACGTCTTACGACGGTCACTCCCAGGAGCTGAGAAGAGCGGCTGCTGTGCCTGTGCAGTTTTCCGACATGCTGTTCCTGCCTGTCAGCTGCCATGCATGTGCTTCCTGTGCCAACAGACCAGTGCTCTGCTGTGTCACAAAGGCTTGAGAAGCCAGAAACCTGAAAGCTGACAAATAAGTGAAGTTCGGTGCTTGAGGGTCCAGACTCTTTGGTCGGTCCCACAGCCATCATTTAATGGGAGCTGACAGTGCCAGTAAGCAGAGGATGTGCTCAGCCAAGAGCTGTGTGGTGGCAGGAGTGGGCCCGGGTGCCAATCCAAAAGGCTGACATGAGGAGAAATGGTTTCGAATCAGAGTGCTTGCCCAGTCAGGTATGACAACAAGGGCATCAGGACATGTTGCATCATCGCTTTGTGTATGTCCTGCTGGAGCTTTTACTCAGGCCCCCCTTTGGGGTGGGGATCTTGCTTCCAGCCTTTAATCCCGAGATGCCTGCTCTCGTCATTGTTGAGCCTTTCCCTGCAGTAGAAACACAGACACACAAAACACAGGCCCCACGTTAGAAGGGAGACACCTAGGGTCGCAGTGCAGAAGGGGCAGTGATTAGACCCTGGTGGGGGCGGGGAGTGCAGGGACAGTTCCCGTCGCTGTCCACAGGAGTCTGGACTAAATCTGGTGGCTGGGATCAGCACCAAGGACAGCAGCTGCTCCTTCCCAGTCAGCTGAGAGGGATGTATGTGAGGGGGCCACAGGCCATGGGTGAAGATGTATAGGTGAAGGCAGCAGAGTGGAGAGAGCCACAAGGTCCTGAAGAAAGCAGGACCAAGGCAGCTCCCCAGTCAGTCAGTCAGGAGGACAGGGAACAGCCAGAGGCCTAGAGGTGAGCTCATCACTGCGCAGGCTACCCTTCTGTGCCTTTATCCCCTCATTTAGAGAGATGTTGTTGTGAGGATTAAATAGCCAAACCCCTGAGCAAAATGCCTCACACACACACTCGGTAAGTGTTATCATCATTATCATATCACATAGGCATCATTCCTAAAATAAAGTTGTGTATCCAAAGTCTTTTGGTGAGGAATAACTTTAATAGAACACTTAAGATTTTCTTGTCAAGCATCCTAAGTCTGACACAAAATAGCTACTTTTTGCAGTCTGTAAGTCAGGTGGGGACATATCTATGGTCTACTCTAATTTCATGTTTCTAAATACTTCAGTCTTTCATGTGAAAAGACACTGAGAACAAGAGTGTGCCCCGGAGGAGTGCCCACCAGGTGTGGCTGTGTCATAGATGCCCAGACGCCTCCAGAGAGAGCAGCCCCATCTAGCCACAGGGAGAACTTTGGTCACATGACCGACCTACTAGTAAAGGACTTGCAGACATGGGTAAAGAGACTCTGGTGGGTGCTGGTGGCGTGTGGAAGGCCTTACCGGGTGGCAGCGCCTGCACCTTGTGCAGGACATGTGTCTTGCGCAGGTTCATGGTGCAGCCAGCGGGACCCATCAGATGAGCCTTCCATGCCTGCAACGAGAGGAGAGGCCAGAGGTGTGTGGTCAGGCCACAGAGTGGCTTCAGCTGCTTCCACAGCATCCAGGACGACTTACAGATAAAGCCAAAAATGAGGGACAGCTGCCAGCCACAGCGCGGAAGGATGGCTCTGTGCCGCGTACAGATGTCCCTCAGGTGCGCTACACCGGCCCCTTCAGTCTGTACAGAATGCACCTTAGCAAACATACCTGAGTCTCAGAGCACGGGCTTCAATAAAAAATGGTTGTAAAGGCCATCCACTGATAAATAATGTGTGGTACTCCATAGGGGGAAACCCTGGTGGAGTACTGGTTAAGTGCTATGGCTGCTAACCAAAAGGCTGGCAGTTCGAATCCACCAGGCACTCCTTGGAAACTCTATAGGGCAGTTCTACTCTGTCCTAGAGGATCGCTATGAGTCAGAATCAACTTGACAGCACTGGGTTGGGTTATTATTCCATGGGGAAAGAGATGATGAGTAGAATGAGCTTGCTGATTGCCTTATAGCATTTAACCGCAGTTCCTTTTATCCTTTTGCATAATTTGTTGCATATTTGAAATTTTCAGAGAGAGAGAGAATGAACAAGAAGTAGATAGCCAGACAGAGGTAAGCTCATGGGAGGGCCCGTACTTGCCCTGTGTGATCTGTGAGTTTTCTGTGGTCAAGAGGATGCTGAGGGATTGCTGGGTTCCAGCCACCTGCTGGTCCTGCATGCAGGAAGGCTTGGCGAGCCCGATGCACTGGGTAGACTGCAGGTGGCAGCGGCTGGGTGGGGGTGGGGGACCCATGGGCAGGGCCCACAGGGGGTCAGTGCTTGATGCCTGGCACACGGGGGCACCGCCAGCCAGTGTGTTAGCCAGAGAGCTGGATTAACCATCATGAATTCTCTGACTCCCTCTGGTCCCTCCCCCTGCCTCTACAGCCATGTGGGGATAGAAGGGCCAGCATAGGAGACCACGCCCTCTCCTAACCATTCCTCTGAGCCACAATGTGGCCTGCACTGGGGGAGGCAGGAGAACTCTGAATTAGATATGAAATAGAATTTCTAAACTGGACAGGACTAAGTTTTATTAATCCAAAGGGACCAGAGTGTTTCAAAACTGGCCAAGATGTCATCTAAACCCATACTGTCGAGTCGATTCTGACTCATAGCGACCCAATATGACAGAGTAGAACTGCCCCGTAGAGTTTCCAAGGAGTGCCTAGTGGATTCGAACTGGTGACATTTTGGTTAGCAGTCATAGCTCTTAACCACTTTGGCACCAGGGTTTCCAAGATGTCAGGTGAAAGCAGTGGCTGGAAAAAAATAAAACCATTTCATGCTTGTATTCCAGTGAGTTGAGACTCTTCAAATAAACCATTTATAAATGTTAAGACATCATCGTGAGTAAATAGGTAAACAGAAACACTGTACTCCCTGAATGCTCGGGATGTTTGACTTTGGGTGGGGTCCAGCAGTACCATCATCTTCATCACGGTTATTATTCAACAATAGTGAGTTAAACACTTGAGTGCCAGTCAACCTCCTGGGTCAGGCTGCTCACCTCTTCTCCAGGCGAAAAGTTTTCGTGGCACAAAGGACACCTGTTTGCCAGCTTCTCTGACTTGGCAGCTGAAATGATTTCCATAAAACAGGTCAGTTACTCCTATGACACCGAGATAGCACTTAGATGAGAAGGAGAGCAACAGAACCTGCCAAGCACTCTGTGACCCCCAGGGCACTCGGACGTCAGCATAGCACCATTCACAAGAAGGACCACTTGCTACACAGAGGGCACTTGGGGATCTTGACGGGGGCCCACCAAGGACAGCCACCAAGATGCACTCACGATTGCAGTCTTTGGTTTTGATGTGTCTGGGCAGCTCCTCCTTCAACACCGCCTCGCTGCAGCGGTAGCACTTCCCAAACCCGTCCTTCCTGTCACACTCTGTCAGCAGGTGCTCCGTCAGGCTGGCGATCTCTACCACCTGGACCAGGACACAGAGCAGAGCAGCTGCTGAGACACTGTGGGCTTCCTGCCTCACTGGCCAGTGTGTCTGAGTGCCTTCAGGGCTTAAACCAAAAACCAAACCTGTTGCGGTGGAGCCGATCCCAACTCATAGTGACCCTACAGGACAGGGTAGAACTGCACCACAGGGTTTGCAAGGAGCAGCTGGTGGATTCGAACTGCCAACTTTTTGGTTAGCAGCTGAGCTCTTAAACACTGAGTCACCAGGGCTCCTTCAAGGCTTAAGATCGCCAGAAAAGGCTTTGGTGTCATTTACTTATGGGGTGAGTGCAGCCATCTTTTCTCTCTGGTGCTCAGCCCACAGAGCTTCTGGACCCATCTGCCACACTCTGCAAGGACCCCAGGTCCTCCTCTCATGTTACCTGGGCAGCGCATCAAGGCCACTGCTAAAGGGTGGGGAGGGGGTGCTAAGGCTAATTTGAATGTATTAGGAGGCAGAATCATCTGTGGTTAAGTGTGTGGCCCTGGGTTCAAATCCTGCTCCTCTTATTTCTAAAACATGCACAGGAACAGCGTGACAAAAGAGAGCTAAGAGATCTCTCGCCACACTGACATCTTTGGCCAGAAGGACCTGTGTATGCCCTTGAAAGAAATTCCCTACCCTGGGACTTTTGTACACTGCCGAGGGAAACAATTGGCCTCGTTGCCGATCATCTACACCAGGGTTAGAGTCCGCCCCGCCCGGGGGAGGGACAGCCGCCCAGGTGGGAGGACCTGCCCAGTCTAGCTGCCTTCTTAAGCCTGAACGGGCCCTAAGATAAAAGGAAGAGGCTCTTTATTCTCTTGATTCTCCTCCGTTACGGAAGGAAGGCCTATTGCATCAGAGAAGATTTAAAATTGGGGGCAGAGAAAGATTTCAGAAACAGGGCACAAAAAGCATTAACCATGAAAACGACTGATAAAGTGGGCAACATCAAAATGAAAAACTTCCGCTAGTCCATATGAAGACAATAAACAGGCAAGACCACGAGTGACAGAAGATAGTTACAATACATATAACTGATCAGTAAAACCAGCTGCTGTGGACTCTACCCTGAATCATGGCAACCCATGTGTGTCACAGTGGAACTGTGCTCTACAGGGTTTTCAATGGCTGATTTTTCAGAAGGAGATTGCCAGGCTCTTCTTCCGAGGTACCTCTGGGTAGACTTGACCCATCAACCTTTTGGCTAGCAGCATATTATCCCTTTGGACCACCCAGGGACTCCATATAACTTACAAAGGACGCCTATCCAGATACATAAAGAATTACTACAAATCAGAAAGAAAAAGATTGTTAGCACATTCAAAAAAAAAGAGAACAGGCACCTCACAAAAGTCTAGCCAACTGGCCAACAAATGGACAGCTGCTCGACCTCACGACTCATCAGGCAAATACAAACTGGAAGCGAATGAGATACCATGAGGCACCCAGGAGAATGGCTGAAATGGAGAGGACAGGCAGTACCAGGTGTTGGTGAGGACGTGGAGCGGCTTCCACACGCTGCTGGTGGGGTAGGAGCGGGTCCAGCCACTTTGGAACGCAATCTAGCATTAGCTCTAAAGCTGAACACTCGCTCACCCAGCAATTCTACTCCCAGGTATGTGCCCCAGAGTGCGCTCATGTGTGCTCCAGAAGACACACACGAGAGTGCTCGCAGCAACAGTACTCATAGAGGCCCCCACTGGAAACAACCCGGATTCCATAAACAGGATAGGTGAATAAATTGTGGTATAGCTAAAGGATGGAATGCTATAAAGTAAGGGAAAAAACTATAGCATAAAACAATTACATACTGTACCATTCCATTTATATGAAGTTAGAAAAGCAAGAAACACAAACGTGTGGTTTTAGAAACAAAGACAGTGATGACTTTGGGGAGAAGGACTGAGATGGTTGGAACAGTCCCTGGGTGGCGCAAACGTTTAAATGCTCAGCTGATAATTGGAGAGCTAGCTGTTCAAATCTACCCAGACGTGCCTCAAAAGAAAGGTCTGGCAATCTACTTCTGAACGGTCACAGCCAGTGAAAACCCTGCAGAGTACGGTTTTACTCTGACATGCGTAGGAGTCGACTTGATTCCAACTGGTTTGGTTTCTGGTTTGAGGGGTGGTGGTACTCTGTCTTTCTTGACTTGGGTGTCTGTTACACAAGTGAGTTTCTTGCGTGATAATTCCTTGAACTATAACGCTTATGACTTGTATACATTTATACTTCAACAAAA
This sequence comes from Loxodonta africana, assembly GCF_030014295.1. NCBI lineage: Eukaryota > Metazoa > Chordata > Mammalia > Proboscidea > Elephantidae > Loxodonta > Loxodonta africana. The sequence goes on from NC_087344.1 coordinate 37,662,495, forward strand.
AAGTAAAAAATCGCAACCCAAAACAAAATGGGGTGAGGTGCACTCAGTTACTTTTCCCAGAACCTTCCCTCCAATAATACTAAAACTGGCTAGTTTTGTGCCCGAGGCCTCTCAGGGGTTGCTGGCTCAAGCCCACATGCTGGGTCCAGTTCGACTGCTCCCAGCACCTGACCTGCTTGCAGTAGTCACATCGTGTCAGCATGAGACAGTGCTTCCAGTAATGCAGGTCCAGGCCTTCCTCGGTGAAGGATTCATTCCTTTCCCCACAAAAAATACATAGACTGAAATAGAGCAAAAAAGTGAAGAGTGAACACGAAGACCTAGTTCAGTAGTATCCACTGCGCTTCTCAGTTCCCCAGCATCAGGGTCTGATGTCTGTGCTTTCCTCTCCACTGCACCTCTCAGGGTGGGGGCTGGGCTGCTGGCCAGAAGAGGTCCCTCCCCAAGTAGGTGCGTGACATCAGTTAGCTTCCAATGCCTTCAAATTCTAACTTTGTCATCATAATCAGACGGACAGGAAATTTAAGTTATAAGAGAAGATAAGACAGAGACATTTCTTATAGGGTCCTTGTTGATGAGTCCTAGCCACTGCTTAGTAACGAGTGTTTTCTGGTACTGTTCTTTGTACCTGTAACAGCAATTATGACAGATATGCTGCTAATTCCTATTGGGGTGAAGAGACGGAAAATCACCTGGACTTAAACTCAGCGCTACTGCTGACTGGGTTAGAAGGCAATTTTCCTAGCTTTAAAAATTACTGGAAAGGGTCAACTAATTTACATAATCCTAATGATCGAACAAGGAGTCCTCATGGTGCAGTGGCTAAACATTCGGCTGCTAACCAAAAGGTTGGTGGTTCGATCCCACCAGCTGCTCCATGAGGAAAGATGTGGCAGTCAGCTCCTGTAAAGATTACAGGCTTGGAAACCCTCTGGGGGCAGTTCTACTCTGTCCTACAGGGTCACCGTGAGTCGGAATCGACTCCATGACAGCGGGTTTAGTGAACGACCCAAGAGAATGTTCATTTTACGGCATTTTTAAAGTGGTTAATGCCTTTACTCTTTACATAATGAGCTAAAGACAACGTTACTCACTGATCCAAACAGTAATTATCTGGAATTTTCGGAGCGTTAGGCGGGACGGCTTTCCTTCCTTGGGTGTCTGATTAAAACAAAAAACAACAAACAATTTAAATAATTTTTTTTGTAGAACTTATTTTCAAATTTTCCGTAACAAGTTTGATTTAAAGTAGACTTTAAAAGAATTATACAAGCTAATAAGGGTAGTATCTTACATTTGGTTCTAAAACGTCTGAAATACAGTAGGTGCCGAATGAATAAAAGTGGTTTCTTTGTGGGGCTTCATGATATGTGTTGTACGTACCCTGATTCTTGGGCTTCACGGTGTCACTTTCTTTTTCCTAAGACACAAAACGGGTAGGTTAGGGACGTGCAGTAAGTGCTTAATAAGATGGCGTTGAATAAATGAATAATTTAGGAGTTAAAATGTTCTGCACGCCAAAGTGGGCTCTGGCAACACAGGCAGTGACTTGGCCGATGGGCCTTCTGTTGTACCCTTCTCTGCCAGGCATTTTTTCCCTCTCCTTTTTTCCCTTTAGTTCAGGTGTACTAATGACTGCTGGTCTGACTGGTCGGGGGGCTTAACCTAAAAAAACCAAGCCCGTTGCTGCTGTGTAGACTCTGACTCATGGAAACCCCATGTGTCACAGAGTAGAACTGTGCTCTGTAAGGTTTTCTTGGCTGTAATCTTAATGGAAGCAGACTGCCAGGCCTTTCTTCCATAGCACTGCTGAGTGGGTTCCCGTTTGTACTACCTAGGGACCTGGGGGCTACACTGATTGAATGGATCTGACAGAAGAGGCTCCATACTGGTTACTGGTCTCATACGCCGGCTTAGGGGCTGTGCTGCTGTGGTGAATGGGGGAACAGGGGACCCAGCGCTCGTGGGCTGGCCCTGGGCCAGGCTCCTCCTGCTAAAATTCCCAGGCTGTTCCCTGGCTCTCTTCCCAGTCTGTTCTCTGTACTAAAACCTTGAGAAACCCTTTATTAATTCTTCTTTCTGCCATTTGGCCTTCTAAACATTACTATGATCTGTATAATAATGGCCAATTTGATGAACTCTTATATTCCTATGGTGACCAACCATCTCTGTTTGCCCAGGACTGAGGGGGTTTGGGACTTTTAGTTTTAAAGGAAGAAACAGGAATGAGTTGGTCATGTGACATATAGCATTAAACTGATGTATTACAAACATAAATACTGTCCTCTACATTTATAGAGAATTAAATTTTACATGATAGTAAGTAACTTCTCTCAAACCCAATCACTGAATAGGAAACACATATAAGAATACAATTTTAGAACTGGAAAAGGACTTAGGAGATTAACATCAAACTTGCATGATTTATGTACTTACAAAGAAACCTAATCTAATGTGATGGAATTCTTGGGATAAACAACAACAACAAAAATCCTTGTTGATAAGAGATGGGCTTGTATATTTTGCAGGGAGACAATGTAAACAGAATGCAAAAAGTTAAATTTTAGTTTTAAATTTATCTCACCTATACTTTGAACCGAGCCCTGGTGGGGCAGTGGTTGAGAGCTTGGCTGCTAACCAAACAGCCAGCAGTTCAAATCCACCAGCAGCTCCTTGGAAACCCTATGGGACAGTTCTACTCTGTCCTATAGGGTAGCTATGAGTTGGAATCAACTTGACAGCAATGTTTTTTTAATACTTTGAACAGCTTAGAAAGCTAATTATTAAGTTTTTTAACTGTTTTTTTTTTCCCTAAAACTCAGGAGCAATTAAGCAATCTAAAAGTATTCTGTAATTCTCAGGTGAGTGTTCACCAATCACACTGTCTAATACAGCAGGCCCAGCCCACCCCGCTACCTTGTTGCAGGGTGCAGCTTGTCTGTCATGTCCCTGTGCCACATGTCTTTTGCTTTCCCTTCACTATCTTCCTCCTCCCTGGAGCACCAGCCCCACCAGGACAGAGACCGTCTTGTCCCCTCTGTACTTCCATAGCCCAGGCTGTGCCTGGCATGCAGCAGGTCCTCAACAAACATCAACGGCATGCATGGGAGCTGGTGCAGGCACCCTGAGAAAGCTGCATGATGGTATCTAAGGTGCTGTCTAGGGGGATGTAACCTGCCTTAGCGACCTGACCCTGACAGCATCTAAGACCAGACACCACTGAGGGCTCACCACAGCTCCTCTAGGCCATGAGGGGAGAAAGCCGGGATTGAGCCTCAGAGCTGGGGCTGAGCCTTGGCTTAGCCACTAATGACCTTTCGGACCTTGACTAAGTCACTGAGGTTTCCTTAATTTGTTTCCTAGTTTGTATAATATGAAGGGATAGTGGCTAACGCATGCCCAGTCTGCTTTAGAAGGTTGCTGGGAGAACCTGAATATATATGAAAGCTCTCAGTAAACCACAGTCTACTACATAAGCCATTATTCCCCACCCCGGGCCCCACCAATCTCCTTTCCACCTCTTTTTCTATTCCCCATCAGCCTCTTCTTCCTTTTTGTTATTGCTATTCTGAGGTTCCAGCATTTAGCTGAAATGTTACTGAGACTTTTTGCCATAGAACTTTATCATATACTCTGTCCTATTTCCAAAAAAGAAATTTCTATCAACTTAAGGACCTTAATCATAAAATTAGTGCTATGAAACTGATTTAAATTGCAGAAGCCGGGCAGTTTAGACGGAACGTGTTTATATTCAACCAAACTGTGTCTGCTCACACCATATCCGATGTCTCCCACAGGCTTAAGAGAATGGGTCTACTGGAGAAGATTATTTACCTGAAACCTTCCTATTTCAATGCACCGAGCTCAGACCTTCATATTCAGATTTATTTTTCTCCTCTGCCTCTGTAGGAGGCTATGGAGCTAAGGAGGAGATCAGACCCTTTTCCTTTATTCCTTTCTTTCATCCATTTTGTAAACTTCCAGTAGTTTTCTCTCTGAACACGTACAGCAACTCACTCCATCCCTATGGATGAAGAATGAGGCTGACTAGCTGACGGATGATTTGAACCATCTAATGGGGCATTTCTTTTTTTAAAAAGAATTATCCCAAGCCTAATTTAAAAACCGATAAAAAATAAAGACACCAATCTGTGTAATCCCAGGGAAAGCAAATCAGCTACGCTGTGTTTCTATACAATGAAATGACTGGTCACATGATGTCACCCTAAAGCCCACGCACGGATCACGGGCGTGTTAACCTCGCCAACCTGGGCTTCGGCCTGGATTTCTTTGAGTGCTGCCAACTGGCCTTGTAAAACTTTAATTTCTTCTTTCTTTTGCCTTTCCGCTTCTTCTGTCGCTGCCTTTTTCTGTGCCTGTTAAGAAGATTATCTTTCTGTTAGAGTAGCTTTTTAGGGTAGTCTTAGAAATTGGGAGACAAATTATAACAGATAAATTATGTGTCTCATGGTTTATAGTATTCATTAAGACTAATGATATGACCAGGATCAAAGTAAATTCTCTAGATTCATTAAAAAAATGTTTATTGATAGATAAAAACAGCAATATCCTCATGGGTATCCTTATTCTTATTTACAGATGGGGAAATGGAGGGTCTCACAGGAAAAAAGGACAAAGCCAGGATGTAGCTCCCTAAAATATTCATGTACAAAATACCTTTTAAAATATATAATTAGATCATAATTTCATGAAAGTTAACTTACCCTAATTTCAGCTTCTGTAGGTTTGCCATCTATTTTAGCAAATCCCTCAAAAATTGTTTTATAGAGAATGTTCTTGCGCGTGTTGTTGTCGTCTGGAGGAAGGTACTCTAGAATAAAAGCCCGGTGCTGTTTATACATGTCCAAAATAATTCTAACCGCTGTTTCTCGTACCTCATATACTCTATGCTCCAGGGCACTCACTGAAAACTAAAAATAAAGCCAGGAGGGGTTCCTGTTGTTATTGATTCTTGAAATAACGAAGCTTATTTCTTCCAGCATAAATGGAATATATGTACATGATAAAAATTGAAAAAATAAATAGACACACAGAACTCCATATAATTATATTATATAAACAACTTCTCACAGTTTATCTTACATTAGAAAAACAAACAAGCCCATTGCGGTTGAGACGATTCTGACTCATAGTTCAAATCATGGGGTCAATAAAACTTGTGTTTTGCTTTTTTCCACATAACCTTTTAACAAGCATTTTTAGGTTATGTTCTTTCCATAAACATTGTATTAAATACTACAAAATATTTCAAACATTTAGAAGTGCAAATATATAATAAACTCCCATGTACTTAGCATCTAGACTTCAGTGTTACAGTTCTGCTGTGTTTGTCTCAGGTCTTTTTATTTCTAAAATAAAACGTACAATTACAGTGCATGCCCCCTTTGTGTGTCTCCCCACCTGCTGTCCTCGCCTCCTCCTTGGAGACTGCGCTCTCCTGAGGCCGGGGCGCGTGCCTCCCACCTGTATTTTCTAATGAACTACAAAGACAGACCTAGCTGTAAGTGTACCTCTGTATGTGTGTAGATGCACTGATCTTTTTTTTTTTTTTTTAAACTGCAAATAGTACACTGTGCTTGTCATTTTGAACCTTTCTTTTTTTTCAACACAGTATTATGCTCTCAAGAGCTACGCACATTCGTCCACATTGGTCTATTTCATCCATTTTAAATGCTCTGTGATATTCCAGCCCATAAACACATCACAACACACTGATCCAAGCTGAGACTGATGTGAACAAGCTGGGTGAATCCAACATCACCACGATAGTGCTTAGGCATCGTGGCCTCAGGGCCTGGCCTTCTCATATCTAGCGACCTCATCCTGCCTCAGCCACACACTCAGGTCTCACCCAGATCCTGTCATTTCCAACCACTGTATGCCTCTACAAGGGCTAACTTTAAGGCTCCCACTCCGTATCACCAGCCATCTTTCTAGCCCACGTTTTCTTGTACTACTCCTCCCCTCCTCCAGCAGTTCTTCAACCCACGGGACCTTCCATCTATCCCCACTACCTACACGGTATTTCCCCACCAATCATTCCCCCCAACCCCAAGTCTCTGCCTCCCTCCGTGCCCGGGGGGATTGTGTGGTCTGTGCTTACAGTCCTTCCTGGCATTCATGTACACCCTCGAAATCCCAGGCCCTTTCTCCTTCCTTTGTACTCCTCAGGCAAAGCTGAATGACTGGAGACTTACCAGTCATGTGACTGGTTTCACTTTAGACTTGCAGCCACACTGTCAAGGGATCCTCAGCACTGCACAGCAAACTGACCTGCAACACTTCCCTGCGCAGTCCGCTCCCCCAGACTTCAGGTGGCCATTGCATACTTCCTTCTCTTGTCTCAAACCTCTACTACCCCTTCTCAGCTTCGAGCTGACTTCCTCCTGTTAAGAAGATGACTGTCCCTGCTTCACTCTGAGGCCAACCCTTCCATTCATACACTGGCTCCCAATCCCTCCAGCCTACTCAGGACTCTGCTCCTGCAGTTACCCCCTCTCTCCTGCTTTTATCAACTTCTCCCTCTTCTTTTCCCTCCTTCTGGATCATTCCCACCAGCATAGAGGTAGACTAAAACTTGATTATGTGCTCAACAAGCTTGTTTCCTTCCTTCCTCGGTGCACAGCTATACTGCACTTCCTGGTGCCCTGAAGTTAGCCTGGGGCCATCATGGTCAATGGAAATGTAGGTGGAAGCAGCTTGGCCACTCCCACCCACAATCCTCTAGTCACTTTTCTTTATTCAGTGACTTTGGAGGTCATGGATGAGAGCTGGTGGCATCATACTGGAAGGAAACTGAGCCCCTGGATGACTGCATGAAGCAGAGCACCCCCATCCTTAGAAACTGCAACGGACCATGACAAGAACGAGCACTCAACTTTTATGCGTGAAGCCACTGAAGTTTTAGAGTTTGTTACTGCAGCATGACCTACCTTACTGTACTGAATGTTTAAACAAGAATCTTGAAGTAGGGTGCTACCATACAAGAATTTAAATATGTGAGCAGGCTTAGTGGTTATGTGGCGAGGAGCAAGGAAAAGGAACTTGTAGGCGGGAAGGATGATGACCCACGCTGTGTAGGAGCAAAACAGTTTATACAACTGTTGCCTACTATAACTTAAAAGGCAGACCATGGGCCTACTGAGCTGGGAGCACTAGCAGAAATGAATGGAAATAATCAGGGTGTTGGTGTGTTTTGGCTACAACTGGCTGACTTTGGAAAGTTTTACAAAAGAAAGAGATGAGCTCAGGAAAGAATTGGTAGTTTGCAATTAGCAATAAGAAGACTTTCTCTGAGAGAGATGGCAAGTACTGGCAGGGTTGGGCAGAGGAGTAATGTGATCTAAACCCAAACCCAGTGCCATCAAGTCGATTCCGACTCAATCTAACTTTTGTTTAATGGACCGCTCTGACTGCTGTGTTGAGAACTGACTGTAGGGGGCAAGGTGAGCAATTCTGGGCGGTAGCAGTGGAGTCGCTGAGAGACTTGATGGCACTGGGTGCTGGGAGCAGTGACTGAGTGGTAAGAATGGTCAGATTCTGGATGTGCTTTAAAGGAAAGCCATAGCACTTGCTGATGGAAGTTTGAGACAAAGAGAGAAATCAAAGATGTCTCCAAAGCTTGTGGCCTGAGCAAATGAAGGAATGCAGCTGCCATTAACCCACATGGGGGAAGGTTGAAAGGCTGGAAGGGATGGTCAAGGGTGGCTTTGGACATGCTAAGTGTGGTGCTTACTAACATCCATGTGGAGATGTTGAAAAGGCAACTGGATATTAGAAGTTCAGGGGAGTGGTCCAGGCTGAAGATACATGTGTGAGAGTCCTGAATAAACAGGTTGTGTGCAACTGGATGAGATCACTGAGGGAGTACGCGTACATAGAAAAGATTAGAATGTGGCCTGGGCACTTCAAATTTTAAAGTCAGGAAGACAAAGAAGAATCAGCAAAGGAGACTGAGACATGAGGCTGAGTGCTGAGAACTCCAGGAGCCTGTCGAGTTTGGGAAGTCAGGTGGTGAGAGTATTTCAAAAAGGCTTATTTATTTCAAAGTTTTCTGCTTACTAAAACAGGTCTCAATCACACCTCTACTAATAAAACTGACGAATAAAAATACGCCTTACATGACCCTGACCTTCTTGATCATTAAGTTTCTTTATGTCAGGTCCAAATCCAGGTCTATGGGAGTCTATGGATATGTGCGATTGATAGAGACGAGGGATGGCACTTGAATCCCACACAACTGCTTCCCTCTTTCTTCATGTAATAGAGATGGACAGAGAGGCCCAATATGTGAGCGGGCCAGGAACACAGCACTGTGACAGCCTTTATCTACCGGGCTGGCCATGATGCTGGCTAAACACTCAGAATGGTACTTCAAACGCATCTGAAATCAGGAAGTAGAGGATTTTTGACTGGCAGGAAATGTCTCTCCTATAACTTGCATGGTTTCATCAAGCTGTCCAAAAGCACAAAAAAAAAAATACACATACTTACATAGACTTGACATTCTGTATTGTACTAACGTTATCTCTCATAGACAAAGAAACGTTCTTTATAACCGTTTCACCACCATGGTTAAAGATCTGTACATAGCAACTTACAGTTAACGGAATTACAAACGGCAGGAAGACTTCAGGCGCACTCATTTGTTAAACTGAAGACAGATGATTTTCCTGGAATCACTCAGCTATTCACATTTACATATTTATCACACCCCGATTAGGCACTGACCAGGTGCCAGGCCCCCTTTTCAGTGCTGGGGACACAGTGGCGAGTCGCAGGAGATGTGCTTACCCTCATGACGTTGTCAGTGGTGAAGCCCGAGCCCTCGGTGCCCAGGTCTTTCAGCAGCCGTGCCAGGAGGTCCATCTGACTCATAGCCAGGTGAGTTGAAGAGTTTGCTTTTAATGGCTGGACCAAGTAAGTTGGGATAATTTGGAGAGACTTAACTTCCTTAAACAAGGCCATTTCCTATAAAAACCAACATATTTGTTAATTTGTCCTGGAAGATGCTACGGGCAACTTAATACAATTCAGCGTGATGCTCAAATGCTGAAGGAAAAAGAAGGAAATATTGGAGGCAGGCGGCAGTAAAATCGTGAACCTATTAGCTCATATTTCTATTTAAAACACAATAACCAATTAAAAATGAAAACCTGAAGGATAATAAAACCCAGATCCTCTGGAGATTCAGGAAAGCTTTACAGAAAATGTCAGGGACAAGTTAAGATTTCTGTTCTCAGTGTTTCTACACTCCAGTGACAGTTTTTCTGAATTCTGAAGACCTTTAAGCCATGGCTGTGCTGCTGGTAGCGTGGGCACTGAGCGTTTATAAATGTGGACCAGGAGCACAACAGCGCACGGTCCTCTGGTCAGCATGCTGCTGACGGGCTACCGTGAAAGCACACAAGCACCACTGCAGATTTTAACACCTCCGAACAGGTCTCACTATGGTTAAGGTATTTATCGCTTTATTAGCCAGATACAGAGAAAGAGAGAAATGATGACAAATTGAAGCATATAAGCTGCACTTTAGAAAGAAACCCATTTTAATAAGTCTGCGGTCACACCCCCTAAAGGAATCTCTAGTTTTCCCAGCACAGTTTAACTTTGCATTTGTGCCTCTGAGTGTCTCTCCGAACAAAGATGAAGGAAGAATGAGTGACAGCATTCTTCAGAGAAGTATCAACAGTAAATTCCCTAAATGACAAAGGGATGCTACAAATATGGGTGTATTTCAAAGTCAGCTAATTGGTATAAAACCCAAAACATCCATTGCCGTCGATTCTGACTCGCAGTGACCCTATAGGACAGAGTAGAACTGCCTCCAAAAGGTTTCCAAGGAGCACCTGGTGGATTCGAACTGCCGGCCTTTTGGTTAGGAGCTGCAGGTCTTAACCACTACGCCACCAGGGTTTCCCTAATTGGTATGCTGATGTACAAAAAATAATTTTAACCCTGCAATATAGTGCTATGAGATCAGTTCAAATAAAGAAGAAACTTTAGCATTACCAAACTACTCAGAAATTAATATGGTTTAAAAAGAATTAAATGAGGCAATAATAATGTCCTTGTTTGCAACATCTCTTTTAAGAGACGACATCCCCGCACCTCCAACAAAAAAGGCAGGGAATAGGAAAGGAAAGGAAAGATTTCTCTGTACACAAAAATAGCTTATTTGTAATATTCTGGCTTCTGAAAACACTATTCAAAACATGGCTTTTTTTTTTAAGTTTGCAACTACAGTAAAGCACAGCTTAGCAGTTCTCCC